>NC_082717.1:9036462-9636462 GCF_030144855.1 Hypanus sabinus
TGCCATGCAAATTCAGCCTGTCATCTCAAAGTTTGAAAAACTTATGTGGCTGCACAGGGAAGAGTATCCTAACTGGTTGCATCATGGCCCAGTTGAATCACCACTGTCCAAGAACTGACAAGCCTATAAAAAGAACTTGATGTAGCCCAGTCCATCACGAGAAAAGCCCTCCCTGCAATACAGCACGCCTTCAATGAATGCTGCCACAAGAAAGCAGCATCCATCATCAAGGACCCCCACCATCCAGGCTACGCAGTCTTCTCACTCTTGCTATCGGGAAGGAGATACAGGAGCCCCAGGACCCACACCAGCAGTTAATGAACAGTTATTCCCCTTCAACCGTCAGGCTTCTGAAACAGCATGGATGACCTCAGTCATCTCAACATTGAACCAATTCTTCAACCAATGGACTCACTTTCAAGAACTCCACAACACAGTATTATGTATCTATCTACCTATCTATCCATTTATTTATTTATTTATTCATTCATCCATCCGTCTATTTATTTATTTATCTATCTATCTATCTATCTATTTATTTATTTATCTACTTATTTATCTGTTTGTTTATTTATTATTGTTTGGTTTATTTTTTGCATTTTCACAATTTATCTTCTTTTGCACATTGGCAGTTTGTTGTATTTCTTCCTACTGTGAAGGCCTGCAAGAGAATAAATCTCTAGCCAGTAGAGGGTGACATAGAAATACTTGGATAATAAATGTACTAACCTTTACTCCATTACACTTAAACCCACCCTGTTCATGGACGGTTTGTCCCACTCCCAACAGGGAAGAGGCGAAGTAGGACCAGTAGACTCCTACTGGGGCATATGCTATCAGCAGCTGTTCATTAGAGTCCTCCGTCCTGGGCCAGTCTTTCAAGTTGACCCTAGGTGCAGCGCATCTTCTTGAAGATCCTTCCTCTCCCAGGAATGAAGTCTTTGGATCTTCTGTTGGTGTCTCTGTAGCTGTCATGTTTTATGAGACGGGGTTGCTTGCACTATGAAGATGGGCTTGAGACCGTCCAGAGCTGAGTTACTGAGTTAAAGGAGGTAATACAGCAAGATAGAGTGGCAAAGAAGGAAAATGCAACACTTGCCCTCATTAGCTGGGACAGAGGATAAACGAGTCTGAAGGTTATGTTAAACTTTACAAGAATTTGGTTCGGCCTCATATGGAATGCTATAGACATTTCTGATCACAGAATATTATTGGACTAGAGAGGGTGAAGAGGTTTACCAGGATATCTGGTGTTCCCTGAGTGGCCTCCTCTATATCAAGATTTCAAACAGATTGGGGGACCACTTTGTTGAACACCGTAGCTCCACCCACAACAGGCAGGATATCCCGGTGACCAACCATTTTTGCGCTAATTCCCATTCCCTTTCAGGAATCTTGGTCCATGTCCTCCTCTACTAACATGATGAGGCCACTCTCAGGTTGGAGGCGTAGTCTGACATACTCCTGATGGCATTAACATTGATTTCTTTAACTTCTGGTAATTTATTTCCCCTCCCCCTACTTATTTTATCCATTTCACATTCTGGCCCCTGTTTCACACCTTCTCTTTCTCTCACCGGCCCATCATCTCATTACGGTGCCCTTCCCCCTTCCCTTTCTCCCCATGGTCCACTCTCCTCTCCAGTCTGATTCTTTCTTCTTCAGTTGTTTACCTTTTCCACTTATCACCACCCAGCTCCTCATTTCACCCCCCCCCCCTTCCCCACCCAGCCACTTACCTTCCCCCTCGGCTGAATTCACCTATCCCTTTCCAGCTGGTACTCCTTCCATTCTTCCCACCTTCTTATTCTGGCTCCTGCCTCATTCCTTTCCAGTCTTGATGAAGGGTTTCAGGCTGAAATGTTGACTGCTTATTCCCTTCCACAGATGCTGCCTGACCTGCTGAGTTCCTCCAGCACTTTGTGTGTGTTGCTGTGGATTTCCATCACCTGCGGAACCTCCTGTGTTTATCAGGGACTGCCTGGGGTAGAGCATACTAGGAATGAGTAAGGACTGAATGACCTTAGAATGGAGGGGGCTGAGAGAAGACCTGGTGAAAAAGGGATATAAACTTTTTGAGGGAGAACAGAGAGAAAAAAATAGTTTTCCTCAGAGCAGAGACACCTACAATCAAGGCATATTAATCACAAGGTGTTATAAGACTTCCGATCTCTCAATCTTGTCATAGTCCTTGGTTTGTCTGCCTGAACTGCACTTTCTCTGTAATTGTAACATTATTTGAGATACAGCGTGCAATAGGCCATTCCAGCCGTTGAGCTGCCCCACCCAGCCATCTCCTGAATTTAATCCTAGCCAATCATGGGACAAATTGCAACCGGCCAACCGGTACATCTTTGGGAGGAAACCAGAGGACGCAGAGGAAACTCACACAGTCACGAAGAGAAAGTGCAAACCTTTTACAGGCATCATCGGGAATTGAACCTGGGTCAACTGTACTGTGAAGCGTTGTACTAACCATTTCAGTACCATGCTGCATGACACTGGATTCTGTATTCTGTTTGGTTTTCCTTATGTTCTATCTCGATGTACTTAAATATGGGTTGATCTATCTAGATGAGGTGTATGAGGAGGTCCAGGGAGGGAGGGGTGGAAGGGGCTTGTTGTGTCCATCACAGGTTACTCCACACACCTGTAGTCCCTACCGGACACTCAGATGTAACACCTGCGTAGTGCTTGTCTTATCTCGGGTGACTGGTTGCCACACTCTTTATGAGAAAATCAAATTACATAGTACTGCACTAGGAGTTGGTAGGCCATCAGAAGCTCTAGGTATCAAAAAGAGGCAGTGAATAGAAAACACACACTTCTAGAGTTAAGTCTGTTTATAAAAAAAATAATATGATATACAAAATAGTTACATGAGCAAGAACATTTCCAAATACTAACACTCTGTTTAGGCTCCAAATCTCAGATATCAAATGAAAACTAAATTCCTTTTTAGTTAGAATCAGCAAGATTCATGCAATTAAATAGTTATTAAAGAGTTATTCCCAATTAAAGAGTTATTCCCTACTTAAAAGTTTACAGACTAGCATTTGCCTTTTTATGTATCCCCTGTTAGTTAGGAAATTAATTGCATCCCTATTTTAAGTACTATTGTTAACCTCGGTTTCAGTTTCAGGCCAGTATATTAACAAATTCAAATTCAACCCCTTTCCAAATATATATTAAATTCTTTGGGTCCTGAAACATTCTGTTCCCATGCTGGTTCCTTGAACTTGGGTGGATCAACACCTTATTTCTTGTTTGTTGGAGAAATGATGGGTAATGAACAGAAAGCCAACTCACAAAATTCAACGTAAAATAAAAAATGACCAAATCCCTAGGTATGCTTTAACAGAACTAATTCACGGTTACACAGTAGAAATCTTGGACACTCACCTCTGCCATATTGTCTAGTTATAGCTGCGGCTTCAGTAAATGTTTTATCGATATCTTCTCCACTCCAGGGGCTTCATCCTGTGGATTTCCAGTAAGTGGGGTACAGATACTAACTATTAATTCCACTTTTAACAGCTTATATCTTTAGTTAGTTTCTATAGATTGCTACGTTTCTGTCGCTTGTCCATGTCTTTTTCTGGCATAGGTTTCTTTCCCAGTTCTCTCTATTTTGTTTGGTAAACCTTGTTTTCATCCCTCCACAGGTGGAGCTTTCAAACATTAAAAATTTGGGTTTAGTTAACCTGGGTTACACAGAGCTCACCTGTGGCTCCAAGGAGCTGTTTGCATGCAACAGCGGCCACATCCCGGTACACCTCTTTGACAGGTGGGCTAAACCAGGTGAGGGTAGCTGGTAGCCTCATTAGCGAAACACAGTCCTGCATCCTGCATTGGCTAGTAACGCAGAGCTGAACTGAACTAAACTAAATACTACTGTTTGAAGAAGATATTCTATCTATTGTTCGCTTGCTTTTTGCCATTTGTGCAATTAGTTTATTTTTTTTCTCACCTGTTGGGTAGTCAATGTTTTCTTGAACAGGTCCCATTGTGTTCCTTTATTTCGTGGCTGCCTGCAGGACAAATCCCACAGCTGTATTCTGAACACATAAATGTACTTAGCAAACACGAGGAAATCTGCAGATGCTGGAAATTCAAACAACAACACACACAAAATGCTGGTGGAACACAGCAGGCCAGGGAGAAGCGCTGTCGTCCTGACGAAGGGTCTCGGCCCGAAACATCGACAGTGCTTCTCCCTGCCTGGCCTGGCCAGCTGTGTTCCACCAGCATTTTTTGTGTGTTGTCACATAAATGTACTTTGAATTTTTAATCAATCAAATTTATAGTTAGAGCAGTGAGGATGTGTTGTGTTCTTTGTGTGAGATCTGGGAATTTTGGGAGACCTTTAGTCTCCTGGATAACCACAACTGTGCCAGGTGAATCAAGCTGCAGTTCTTCAGAGAAATGGTTCAGGAACAGGAACTCCAGCTCGATGACCTTCAGCTCATATGGGAGAATGAAGAGCTGATAGATAGAAACTACAGGGAGGTAGTTAGTAATAATCGTTCAAACATCACTAGATTCTGGCATGATTAATGGAGGAATGGAAAATTGCCAATGTCACTACAGACTATAAAAATGGAGGCAGAGGAAAAGAAATTATAGGCTATTAGCCTGACCTCAGTCATTGAAAAGTTGTTGGAGTCAATTGATAAGGATGAGATTTCAGGATATTTAGAGGCACATGGCAAAATAGGCCATAGTCATCATGGCTTCCTCAAGGTAAAATCTTGCCTGACGAATCTGTTGGAATTCTCTGAGGAAATAACAAGCAGGGTAGGCAAAGGAGAATCATTCGATGTTGTGCACTCGGATTTTCAAAAAGGTGCGATACATGAGGCTGCTTGGAAAGAGCCCAGGTTATGACAGGAAAGATACTAACATGGACAGAGCATTGGCTGATTGGCAGGAGGCAAGGAGTGGAAATAAATGGAGCCTTTTCTAATTGACTGCCAGTGACTAGTGGTGTTGCACAGGAGTCAGTGTTGGAGCTGCTTCTTTTTACATTATATGTCAATGATTTGGATGATGGAATTGATGGCTTTGTGGCCAAGTTTGTGGATGATATGACAATAGGTGGAGGAGCAGATAATCTTGATGAAGCAGGGAGGCCGCAGAAGGATTTAGACAGGTTGGGAGAACGGGCAAAGAAATGACAGATGGAATACAGTGCTGGGAAGTGTAAGATCATGCACTTTGGTAGAAGGAATAAATGAGTAGACTGCTTTTCTAAAGGAGAGAAAATGCAAAAATCTGTGGTGCAAAGGGAGTCTTCATGCAGGATTCCCGAAAGTCAACTTGCAGATTGGGCTAGTGGTGAGGAAGACAAATGCAATGTTAGCATTCATTCTGAAAGGACCACAATATAAAAGCAAGGATGTAATTTGGAATCTTTATACGGATCTGGTGAAGCTCAACTTGGAGTATCAAGAGCAGTTTTGGACCCTTTATCTACTGATATTTTAAAGGATTTATCATCATTGGTGATGGTTCAAAGACAGTTCATGAAAAAGATTCTGAGAGTGAAAGGCTTATCACATGAGGAGCGTTTGATGGCTCTGGGTGGTTCTCACAGGAATATAGAAGAATGCAGTGGAGGGGGGATCCCTTTGAGCCCTATCGAATGTTGATAGGCCTAAATGGAGTTGCTGTGGAGAGGATGTGTCCGAGAGCTCAGAGCCTCAGATGAGAGGGTGCAAACTCAGAGTAAAGGTAGGTCCATTTAGAATGGAGATGAGGTTGAATTTCTTTAGCCAGAGAATGATGGATCTGTGGAATTTGTTGTCATAGGTGGCTGCGGAGACCAGATCATTTAAGGCAGAGGCTGGTAGATTCTTGATTAATCAGGGCATGAAAGGTTATGCAAAGAAGGCAAGAGAATGGGGTTCAGAGGGAAATGGATCAGCCATGATGGAATGACAGAGCAGACTGGGTGGTGCCAAATGGCTTAATTCATCTCCTACATATTATGGCTTTCTGTTCTAAATTTGTGTGATGAGACCTCTTGAATTGTGAAGCTTTTCTACCAAGGAGACAACTACCCCTCAATTGCCTGTGAAGTTTCAGGTTGCTGTGACAGCTGCAAAGAAGGAATGGTGATATATTTTCAGGAAGGTGGGGGACGTGGAGCTGGTGGTCTCCCCCCATGTCAGAGGCTGTGGTTTTGGGACATTCTGCCAGATAAGCCAAGGTGAATATCTTCATTGAAATTTATATGTGATACACTAGGACACCTGTAATAAAGAGAATAAATATCAGAAACAAATTTATAATTGAATTCAGATTCAGTGCAATTACTAAGAAAGCACAGAAGCACCTCTACTTCCTTAGGAATTTGCAGAGATTCAGCATGATATCTAAGACTTTGACAAACTCCTATAGATATGTAGTGGAGAGTATATTGACTGGCTACATCATGGCCTGGTATGGAACCACAAATGCTCTTGAATGGAAAATGATGTAAAAAGTAGTGGATGTGGCCCTGTCCAGAATGGGTAAATACCTCTCCGCCACCGAGCACATCTATTTGAAACGCGGTTACCGGAAAGGAGCATCCATCACAGGGACTGCCACCACACAGGTCATGCTCTCTTCTCACTGCTACTCTCAGGAAGGTGGTACAGGAGCCTCATACCACCAGGTTCTGAAATAGTTATTAACCCTCAACCATCAGGCCTCTGAACCAAAGTGAATAACTTCACTCAACTCCACTCATCACTGAGATGTTCCCACAACCTATGGACTCACTTTCAAAGACTTTCCATCTCATGTTCTTGATATTTGTTGTTTATTTATTTATTATTATTTAAATTTCTTTCTTTTTTACAATTGCACAGTTAGTTGTCTTTTGCACACTTGTTGAATGCCCGTGATGATGCGGTTGTTCAATGATTCCATTATGCTTATGTAATGCCCTGGTTCATATCTTCACTGTTATGCTGTATGTATTTCATTTAGCAGTTCTGTAAGTTGTGCTTTCAGCTTGTTTGGGTGACTGTTGAAGATAAGAGATGAGGAGAAGTGTGTGCCATCCAATTAGGATGGTCGGATTAAGGAGAGATTTCTCTGGTGAGGGACACTAAGGCAGGGCCTGGGGCTTTCACTCGAGAGGAGATGAAGAGAGAGGAAGCTGGAGAGAAGAGGTCATAGGATTTGACCCAGAGTGGGAATGTGATTTGATGAAGCCAGGGCAAGATCGATTGAGAATTGGTGACCATTCAGAAACTTTAAGCTCCAACTTGTGTACGCTTGACTGATTCATTAAAATGGGCCCTTTTTTTGTTATTTACTTTACTAACCCTTCAGTCAAATTAAGATTCGTATATATAATCTTTTAATTGTATGCAGTGTGCTGTCTGTTATTTCGTGCACCAGTTTATAACAGGGTAGCAAATTAAATAGCATCCACACAACCTGGGGTTTGGTGGGGTGGGAGAGCTTCCTTAATCTCATGAGTTTCCCGGGGTCAGGGGTTGTCTTCCCTTGACTTTCACAGCCAAGGAAACCGGGGGTTTCATTATTATTCCATAGATTTATTGAGAATACCTTCAAGGAAATGAATCTTAGGGTTGCATATGGTGATACCCATGTACTTTGTTAATAAATTTACTTTGAACTTTCATTCATTGAACACATATACATCTTCATATCTCTTTTGACGCTGGGACATGCTATTATAATGCCACTGAATGACACCGTGCAAGGAAATGACTCGGACTCTGAATTAGAGTCGATCTCAGATTTACTTGTTGTGTGTACTTCGAAACATGCAGTGAAAGGAGTTGTTTGTGTTCACAACCAACACAACCTAAAGGATGCATTGATAGTAGACTGTGAGTGTTGCTGCACATTCAGGTGCCAACTTAGCATGAACATGTTCTCAGAAAGCAATACACCTGTAGAAACAAATAGCAGATCAGAGAGGACCATTAAACTAGCTCAGAGACTGATTGAAGGTTGCTGAGTGGATACAGGACTGTCATTGGTCATTACAATTGAAGTTGAAATATTCAACAGTTGAAAATTTGAAAAAAAGAGATATAGATATCTCTGAAATAATTATTGTCATCGCAAGTTTATGAAGTCATAATATTGTGTTTATTTTTCTTTCAAGGGAGAAAGTGGGTTATTGAGTGTTCATTGCCCAGTTCCCAATAGGCAATGTGAGGGCTTCACCCAGAACCAGAAGCTACAATGTTAACCAGTGTTGCAAACACACAGGGTTGAGCAGCTGTTAGTAATAAAATGTTCTAATGTAAACCCACACCAAGTTTATCTTTGCTAAGAACAAACATAACATATTTGTCTCATTAACGAGTGAACATCTGCAGATACTGGAAATCCAAGCTACACACACAAAATGCTGGTGGGACTCAGCAGGCCAGGCAGCATCTATGGAAAAGAGTGAACAGTTGACGTTTTGGGCCGAGACACTTCCTCAGGACTTAAGCTCTGGGCCTGAAACATCGACTGTTTACTCTTTTCCAAAGAAACTGCCTGGCCTGCTGAGTTCCTCTAGCACCTTGTGTGTGTTATTCAGCTCATTATTCGACAAAAGCAATAACAACAACAGTAGTGTACATAGAACATAGAAGAGTACTGCACAGTACAGGCCCTTCAGCCCACAATGTTGTGCCGACCCTTAAACCCTGCCTCCCATATAACCCCTCACATTAAATTCCTCCAGATACCTGTAGTAGTCTCGTAACTTTTACTAGAGTACCTGCCTCCACCACTGACTCAGGCAGTGCATTCAACACACCAACCACTCTCTGAGTAAAAAACCTTCCTCTAATATCCCCCTTGAACTTTCCTCCCCTTACCTTAAAGCCATGACCTCCTGTACTGAGCAGTGGTGCCCTGGGGAAGAGGTGTTGGCTGTCCACTCTGTCTATTCCTCTTAATATCTTGTACACCTCTATCATGTCTTCTCTTATTCTCCTTCTCTCCAAAGAGTAAAGTTCTAGCTCCCTTAATCTCTGATCATAATCCATACTCTCTAAACCAGGCAGCATCCTGGTAAATCTCCTCTGTACCCTTTCCAATGCTTCCACATCCTTCCTATAGTGAGGCAACCAGAACTGGACAAAGTACTCCAAGTGTGGCCTAACCAGAGTTTTATAGAGCTGCATCATTACATTGCGTCTCTTAAACTCTATCCCTCAACTTATGAAAGCTAACACCCCATAAGTTTTCATAACTACGTGATCTACCTGTGAGGCAACTTACAGGGATCTGTGGACATGTACCCCTAGACAAACCTTTTTCCCACCATCCTACCCACCCACTCACATGCACAGATATGAAGTGACATTTGTTTTGCAGCAGTGGTACAGTCCAAAGATAAAATAAAACTAGAAATTACAAAATTAAATACATAGTGATAAAAAGGAATTCTTGGGTAGTGTTCATGGGTTCATAGATTGTTCAGAAATCTGATGGCAGAGGGGAAGAAGCAGATTTTGAGTTATTGAGTGTGGGTCCTCAGGCTCCTGTAACCTCTACGATGGTAGCAATAAGAAGATTGTTCAGTGCCATTTTCTGTGCACAAATGTAAAGGAGAACAAAATAATTTTTAATCTGGCTCTGAGACAGAACAAACAAAATAAGATAAAGAACACAATAATAAAAAAAACACAAAAAGTATAAGTGAAGAGGACATCATATAGATTGATAGTATGTACGTGAAGTGACACTAGGCACAGGAATATCTGTTCATAAAGTCAACGATAAATTGGTGGTGGTGGGTGGTGTTTAAATAGGTGGAGATATTGATCAGACTTACTGCTTGGGAAAAGTAATTATTTTGAAGTCTGGAAGTCCTGGTGTGGATACTATGTAGCCCCCTCGATGAACGGGAATGGGACAAACAGTCCATGAGCAGGGTGGTTGGGATTTTTCATGACGTTACTGGCCCTTTTCTGGCAGTTTACTGTATACATTGTCCTTGACGGCAGGTAGGCTGGTGGCAGTGATTCACTGGGTAGGTTTGATACCCATTATAGAGCCATCCTGTTTGCCACTGTGCAGTTTTCATGCCAAGCAGTGAAGTAGCATGTTACGACGTTCTCGACTGTCCCTCTGCGGAATGATGTGAATGTGCATGTGCCTAGAGCAGCTCTCTTCAGCAAGTCGAGGTACTGGTGAGCTTTCCCAATTGCATAGGATGTGATCGTGGCCATTTATAGTGCCACACAACACAACGGGAAGTGCTGTCAGTATGAAGCCAGGGCCTTGTGTTCACAAGGGCCATCAGGAGATCATCTAATACTATCCTGGACAGTTCCAACTGGTAGACTGTTGTAGAATCTACTAGGGTATATTACTACTACTATCATCATCATGATGCGCTGTGCAATATAACGTCAGCGATTATTGTCTTCCCTCTGTCCATTACCAAGATTGTTCTTGGTGAATTTTTCCACAGAAGTGGTTTGCCTTTGCCTTCTTCGGGGCAGTGTCTTTACAAAACAGGTGACCACAACCGTTATCAACACTCTTCAGAGATTGTCTGCCTGGCATCAGTGGTCACATAACCAGGATTTGTGATATTCACCGACTGCTCATACGATCATCCACCAGCCGTTCCCATGGCTTCACGTGATCAGGGGGCTAGGCAGGTGCACACCTTGCCCAGGGACTACCTTCTTTGATAGAGCTGTATCTCCACCCTTATATTTGTCTGCCACATTGCTTCTTTCAGTACTCTGAAAGCCATCCTGAGTTGAAGATTAAGACCCTTTGTTTTCTTCATTTGGTGTGCAAAGTTGCCCTTCCCTTGTACTATGTCTGCAAAAAATACATCTGCCCTTTTCTTATTAATCTTTATAATCAAAGTTCAAAGTAAATTTGTTATTATATCTGTCACCACTGACAACCCTGACACTCATTTTCTTGTGTGAATACTCAATAGATCTTCAGGGGGGGTGGAGTTTCAAGATGGCGACGTAAACATCTGCCTTTTAGGCGCTCCTCATTTTTTCAACTATAATCACCCTTTAATCAAATCTTTTCGAACTTAATCATATGAGTTGCTAATTATTATATTGCTACTTAATCATATGAGTTGCTAAAATAGTTGCTACTATTTTACTTAATTTTTTTTCAAACCTTCCTTGACAGATCAAGCTTTTAGCATATGGAAAAGGAAAGGTATAAAATGTTTTCGTGATTTTTTTTTAAGGTATTTTGATGTCTTTCGACCAACTTTCCAACAAATTTAAATTACCTAAATCTAATTTTTTCAGATATCTACAAATCAGAAATTTTTTACATAAAGTTCTACCATCTTTTCCCAATTCAACTTCAATGGATTTCTCAGATTTGATTTTTACCTTAAATCCTTGTCAGAAGGGATTAGTAGCTTTTATTTATAATATGATTATGAAGATACAACCAGAAATATCAGATAGAATTAAACAAGAATGGGAAAAAGAACTTCGATATAATATATCAACAGATAAATGGGAAAAAATTTTACAAATGGTTAATTCCTCTTCTATATGTGCTAAACATGCTTTAATACAATTTAAAATTGTACATAGAGCTCATATGTCTAAAGATAAGCTTACTCGATTCTATTCTCATATTAACCCTCAATGTGACAGATGTCATTCAGAAGTGGCTTCATTGACCCATATGTTTTGGTCATGTCCCACTTTACATAACTATTGGAAGGACATATTTGCTATCATTTCCTCAATTTGGAATATCGATTTACAACATTTTATTACTGCAATTTTTGGTATACCAAATGAGGATGGTAATCAGTTTTCCCCTTCAATCAGACAAATGATTGCTTTTGTAACATTAATGGCCAGAAGGTCTATATTACAAAACTGGAAAGAAGTAAATCCTCCTACCACATTTCAGTGGTTTTCTCAAACTATTTCTTATCTGAGCTTGGAAAAAATTAGCACTATTTTTGACTCATCAATTAAATTTGAAGAAACTTGGGGACCGTTCATTCGACATATTCATATGAATTAATTTGGCCTTTTCCAGACCTTCTCTCTGCTTATTCTTGTTCAGCTATGGAGTTCCGGAGTTTTTTGACACTATCATATACTTATAAACTGTTATCATTGCCCATGTTAGTTTAGTTTAGTGTTTTTTTCTCAATATATATTTTTTTTACATATTTTCAATTTTTTTTTCTTTTGACAATTATTTTTGTTTTTTTTCATATATAATTATATAGACTTGATTGATTAATGTACTTTTTTTGTTGATGTTTAATAGGATATTGTTATCTTATTACTAATGCAATTTCAAGTCTATTGTATTCATAACCTATTCATTATTATGTTATGTTTTTTTTATATATATATGAAACTCAATAAAAAGATTGAAAAAGAAAAAAGAAAGAAAGAATAGATCTTCAGAATCATAACCATACTAAAATCAGTGAAAGACCAGCCAACCTGCTTGTTCAAGCAGAGTGCAGAAGACAACAAACTTTGAAAATTATGAAAAAGATAAAAATAATAAATAAATAAATAATGAATGTTGACAACATGAGATGAAGAATTCTTGAAAGTGAATCCATAGAAAATAGTCCATTGTGAAAGTATTTCACTGATGGGTCAAGTGAAGTTGAGTGAAGTTATCCCCTGCAGTTCAAGACATCAATTTCTTCAAGTCCAGCTTTGGAATCCTTTATGCATCATAGTTTTAGTTACAGTTCTGTGTTTTTTTTATCATTTTATGTATTGCACTGTACTGCTGCCACAAAACACATTTCACAACATATGACATTGATAGTAAACCTGATTCAGATTATATTGTATAATTAAATATAACTTTTTTGACTTTCTTTGCAACATTTAGAGAAGTTTGGATGGGTACATGGATAGAAGAGGTATCGGGGGCTATGGTCCAGGTATGGGTCATTGGGACAGGAACATTTCAACATAGGCTAGATGGGCCAAAAGGCTTGTTTCTGTGCTAATTCTTTGACTTCCTTTGAGCGCATTTTGTATTCTCCCAAGCTGTTGGACTTTTGCTTTGCCTGGGTTTGAGTTAAATCATTTATTTTTGCTTAATGCTCAATGGAGAACAGAACAATTCACAGTATTAGTTGTAGGATATCTGCTGCACACATGCTGGGAACGACTTGTGACAGATGTATCTGAGGAAAAATTAATCTAGCCCAAATGCTGTTCTGGTTACACTAATTTCAAATGAGGAACATTATTCACCCTATTTTAATTCATACATCCTTAAGTCTGAACAGCCTTACAATACACCCACTTTTCTAAAGTTTCTTCGGAAGATTTTTTCCTCACTACACTTTCTGGAAATGTGTTCCACATGTGAAATCATCTCTGCATATTAGAAAACTTCTTGACAAACAGTGTATTCCAGTTAATTGGGCCATTGGTTAATCAGGGTAGCCACTTACCTGGGAAAACTCTCAAAGTACAAAAATAATTTGAGAATATTTCTGGGATTCCCTTTGACTATTTGGGACACTATGCTACTTAACCGGGGTAGAAGACTATTACCAAACAAGTTCTAACTAGTGTCAATTGCATGCACTTGTTTGGCCATTAGACACTGTACTGTACTTAGAGTGAACAGTTTTTAAATAACATTGGTTGCATGCATTTATGTACAAACATCTATGATTTTCTCACTGATAGTTGTTGGGAAATAAGCAGTAAGACAATTCTTAACTGTTTTGCTCACTGTGGTTTCAAGTATTCAGGCTTCGAGTTGCCATAAAAGTCATATGTGAGAATGAAATGATTTCACTACTTCAGCAAGTTAAGGACTATAAATTTGAAGGTATCAACAATCATTTTGAATGTTACAATGAAGATGAAGATTTGGAGGATGGAAATGTCTAAGGTATTGAATGAAGGCAGTCCATTAACTGCATGCACTGATTTTGCTCATTACATCCACTGGATGTAATTCCTCCATCGATAACATAGGATCTACTGTTTTAATGTTAAAATTTTTCATGCTATAATTTGTTCTGTATTTCATTTAAATAAATAATTTTCTACTCAGTTTGTCTTTATATACCATTTTAACTATTTCCATGATTTATTTTAAGACCCTTTATTATGGCAGTATTTGTGCCAAAATGTACATGTCCTGACATGTACCAATTAAACAGAATCAATTGTAATTAAAATACAGAAAATAGAACATTACAGTTCAGTAAGGCCCTTTGGCCTATTATGTTGTGCAGACAAATAAAGCTTATATTTGTTAATTTAAACTTTTTTTTCAAGAATCTGACATAGAAACATTGAATCACAAGTCCTCTTTTTGAATTTGAGATTATTAAGAACTAATTCTTTCTGTGTGTGTGTGTGTGTGTGTGTGTGTGTGAGTTACAGAAAAATTTATTATCAAAGTACATAAATGTCACTGCATACTAACTTGAGATTCATTTTCTTGCAGCCATTTACAAGAAAAAAAGAGATACAACAGAATTTATGAAAAACTTCACATAAACAAAGACTGACAGACAACCGATGTGGATGAGAAGACAAATTGTGCAAGTATAAAAAATATATAATTCTGAGAACATGAGTTGTGACAACTTTGAAATTGAGTCTGTATGTTGTGGAATCAGTTCAGTGTTCAGATGAATAAAGTAATTCATACTGATTCAGGAGCCTGATAGTTAATTGTTCCTGAATCATGTGCTGTGGGTCCAGAGATTCCTGTTCTACCTTCCCATGGGAGCAGCGAGAAGAGTGCTTGGCCCGGATGGTGGGGGTTCTTGAGGATAGATGCTGCTTTCCTGTACAGTGCTTCTTGTAAACGTGCTCAGTGGTGGGGAGTGCTCAGCTTGTGATGGTCTGGGCTGTGTCCACCGCACTCTGTAGACTTTTTCATCCTTGGGCATCGGTGTTTTCATACCAGGCGCGCGTGCGTGCGTGTGTGTGCGTGTGTGTGTGTGTGTGCGCGTGTGCGTGCATGTGTGTGTGCGTGTGTGTGTGTGTGTGTGTGTGTGTGCGCATGCGCACACGCTCTTTTGCTTAATGTTACAACCTCTCAGCGAAAGGGTGGCTGATCGTGTTATGTTCCTCAGTATTGATGATTTCAAGTTAAACTCTGTAACGCAAAATGCAATGAGAGACAACACCCATTGCTTTAATTCCATGTGAAATCCTCTGCATTTGATGGACAGAGGCTTGGAAAACCAGCTTGGGAAAGAGCCCAGTGTTTATCCTTGACACAGAAGAGGGAGAATTCTAACCATCTGTTGAGACACTTAATTTAAATTCTTCAATAAAAATGTCAGCACCAAATACTCTAGGTCCCTTGCAATAAGAGATAAAGAAGGGGCCACAGAGATATGGAGCAAACTTGTAGACATTGAATTGGACTCAAATTCAAATCCCTCATGTAGTTATCTTGTACATTTCCAAATATTGCCAAGCACAGTAAATCAGGGATCTACATGACCTCGCCTTCCCTAACTCTGTAATTTACTCCAGCCCTGTAACCCACACCCACACGCCTGATAATTGTTTTTCCTTCAATTCTAGCACCTTCATTGCTTGTAATTGTATTTTCAATCTTGGAACTTCCTTTCCAAACACCTTTTTAGCCTTTCCGAATCCTTGTAGGTGTTCCTGAAAGATGATTTGTAAAATCAAGCCCTCTGGTTGTTTTTCAATATCTCCTATACACACTCAGTGGCCACATGGTACCAATTAGTGTTGAGACCAAAAAGTTCCATTTCAGTCTCATCCAAACACAAGACCTTCTTCTACATCTTTTCCAATATCTTCTAAGTGACACTTTGCAAAATCTTTATGGACAAGGGTATGTTATTTGTTAGCATTATATGTGTCAGCCCCAGGTAACATAAGATATGGTGGAGGTAGTGTCATGCTATAGGGATGACTTTCAGCAATGGGGACTAGGAATTTGGTCAGGGAAGATGAATTCAGAGAGACCCTGGATGAAAGCCTGCTCCCCTCTGCCAGAAAACTTAAAGTGGGGAGGAAGTTCGTCTTTAGGACAATGACCCAAAGCACACTGCCACAGCAACCATGGAGAGGCTTCAAACAAAGAAAACTGATGTCCTTGAGTGGCCCAGTCAGGGTCCTGTCATTAACCCGAATGAACATCACTGGCAAGACCTCAAGATTGCTGTCCACTGCTGCTCTGCAGCTGACTTGGCACAAAGAACAATTTTGCAAGGAGGAATGGGCAAATCATACTCCATCATGTTGTGCAAAGAAAATAGAGACATATCCAAAAAGACTACTGGCTGTTATAGCTGAGAGGGCTGGTTCAACTAAGTATTGAGCAAAGGAAAATGAATATTTTTGAACTGCTGACACTTCCGTTTTTGAATTTTTAGTTTTTTATGCTTTACAATTTTCCTTGTTTTTTGGGCTCTACTGTGGAAAAAAAAAGAGCATGAGATTCACAAATAAAAATTCTCAGTTAAATTGAACAAAATCCCTGCTCATAACACTCACTTTGTGAACAAAGTTTTGGGGTCTGAATACTTCTTTTAACCAGTCATTTTGAGAGTTAGTTTCCTTTGAAGGTCCACAAGGTTCTTGTACTGTGGTGGAACAAGGCACCTGATTAATAAGTGCCTTCCTCCAGAAATCACATTTCCATAACTGAAGTAATTTTAAAGAAAATTATGATATGAATCATAATTGTATAAATATACAATTGGAATTAAATAAATTTCTGAAGAAGTAACTACAGGAAAAGAGTAAATGTAATAGGTCCAACTGGAGTGATTCCAAGGAGGGTTAGCAGAGCTTGATGGGTCATATAATTCAATGGTTCTGCAAGTGCTCTTGGGAGTAAGTACACTGGTACAGGATGTTAAATAGGATAATTGCCTGAGAAAAACCAGATCAGGAGCAACAAGGGGTAACATTACAACTGATTGGATTTAACGTCTGCAGAATTCTTCTTGTAAATCAATAAATTGCTTTAATAAGACATTCGTTATACAATTTTAAAAAGATTGGTTTGATAAAAGTAGATGTTGTAAATGTCGTTTAAATGGAACCACAGTTAACCAGATGAACAACCTACTTTTGTTCTGAGACCAAATCATTTTTTTTTTGTAACCTACCACAGTGAACACAGGAGATTGTTCAGGAGAACGAGATGCCGCTGAAGAGCAGATATCTTGAATTTCCTTCATTCTCTGTTTAATTTTATATATTTATTTGGAGATACATTGTGGAATAGGTCTTTGAGCCACACTACCCAGCAAGCCCAGACAACCCCAACGGGACAATTTACAATGAACCTATCCGGTATGTCTTTGGGTTGTGGGAGGAGGAATTAACACGCATTCCATGGGGAGGATGTACAGAGATTCCTTATAGAGGACGCTGGATTGAACTCCAAACTCTGACTAACCTCTGTGACAACCCATGAATTTTATTTGAGGTGTGAGGAATTTTCTCTTACACCTATTTCCTGAGATTACTTTCCTTACTTACTGCCTATTATGCCACTGACGTTTACAACAGTATTGAAGGTCCTCCAGCTCTGTCTGTCTTTGGCTACTCAGATGTAGAAAGATTCTTCATTGCTGTTTCCATAACAGATTTGTTTTAACAGTCAGAGTTGTTAGCCCTGAGCTGAACGCCCAAATCTGGAGGACTGGGGGACTGCTCTTAGTCTGGCCTTTACCCTTTGACCAGTTCAGCACGGGTCAAAGCAAGAGTCAAAGCATAAAACTCTGACTCCAGCCAACATAACTCCCTGGATCACTGACGCATGAAAGCCTCCAAACATCAACAAGGTTGTGCTCCTCTTGGAGGATTTCCTGACATTGGCCTGGGGTAAAATTAACCAATGTTTACAGATTGGCACAAGCAGAAAAGTCTTAAGGTTGGTAAGTCACCTGAACTAGGTGGACTACACCCCATGGATCGGAAGGAGGTAGCTGAAAAGATTATGAAGATATTACTAATGATTTTTCAAGAATCACTACATTCTGGAATGGTTCTGAGGACAGGAAAATTGCTAATGTCAACCCACTCTTTAAAAAGGGAGGGAGCAGAAGAAAGGAAACCATAGGCCAGTTAGACTGACTTCAGTGGTTGAAATATGGTGGAGTCTATATCAAGGATGACATTATGGGGTACTTGGAGGCACATGATAAAATGGGCCAAAGTCAGCATGGTTTTCTAAAGGGTAAATCTTGCCTGACAAATCTGTCAGAATTCTTTGCGCAAATAACAGAGTGGATGGACAAAGGAGTAAGTGGGTGCTATTTATTTGGATTTTCAGAAGGCCTTTGGCAAGGTGCAGCACATGAGGCTTATCAAGATAAGTGCTCATAATATTACAAGAAACGTACTAGCACGGATTGAAGGTTGACTGACTGGCGGGAGGGAAAGAGTGGGAATAAAAGGGGGCCTATTCCTGTTGGCTGCTGGTGACTAGTTGTGGGTTGCAGGGGTCGGTGCTGGACTGCTACTTTTCACATTATACTTTAATCATTTGGATGACAGAACTGATGGCTTTGTGGTCTCATCTGTGGACGATATGCAGATAGGTGGAGGGGCAGGTAGTGTTAAGGAAGCAGAGTGTCTGCAGAAGGACATAGACAGATTGGGTGAATGGGCAAAGAAGTGTCAGATGGAATACAGTGTAGGGAAGTGTATGGTCATTTACATTGGCAGAAGAAATAAAGTAAGGAATATCTTCTATATGAGGTGAAATTTCAAATATTAGAGGTGCAAAGGGATTGAGAATCCTCATGCACGATGTCCTAAAGGTTAACTTTCATGTTGAGTCGGTGGTAAGTAAAGCAAAGGTAATGTTACAATTCATTTTAAGGACTAGAATACAGAAGCAAGGATGTAATACTGTGGTTTTATAAACTTTTGGCCAGACTGCACTTGGAGTATTGTGAGCAGTTTTGGGCGTCTTATCTAAGAAAAGATGTGCTGGCATTGGAGAGAGTCCAGAAGAAGTTCATGAGAATGATCCCAGGGATGAAAGGGTTAACATGTGAAGGAAATTTGATGGCTCTGGGCCTGCGCTCAATAGAGTTTAGAAGAATAATGGATCTCATTGAAACTTCAAATATTGAAAGGCTTAGATAGAGTGAATGTGAAGAGGATGTTTCCTATAGTAGGGGAGTCTAGGACCAGAGGACACAGATAGAGTGGATGTGAAGAGGATGTTTCCTATAGTAGAGGAGTCTAGGACCAGAGGACACAGATAGAGTGGATGTGAAGAGGATGTTTCCTGTAGTGGGGGAGTCTATGACCAGAGGACGCAGATAGAGTGGATGTGGAGAGGATGTTTCCCATAGTGGGGGAGTCTAGGGCCAGAGGTCACAGATAGAGTGGATGTGATGAGGATGTTTCCTGTAGTCGGGGAGTCTAGGACCAGAGGACACAGATAGAGTGGATGTGGAGAGGACGTTTCCTGTAGTGGGGGAGTCTAGGAACAGAGGACACAGAGTGGATGTGGAGAGGATGTTTCCTATAGTGGGGGAGTCTATGACCAGAGGACGCAGATAGAGTGGATGTGGAGAGGATGTTTCCCATAGTGGGGGAGTCTAGGGCCAGAGGTCACAGATAGAGTGGATGTGATGAGGATGTTTCCTGTAGTCGGGGAGTCTAGGACCAGAGGACACAGATAGAGTGGATGTGGAGAGGACGTTTCCTGTAGTGGGGGAGTCTAGGAACAGAGGACACAGAGTGGATGTGGAGAGGATGTTTCCTATAGTGGGGGAGTCTAGGGCCAGAGGTCACAGATAGAGTGGATGTGGAGAGGATGTTTCCCATAGTGGGGGAGTCTAGGACCAGAGGATACAGATAGAGTGGATGTGGAGAGGATGTTTCCCATAGTGGGGGAGTCTAGGACCAGAGGATACAGATAGAGTGGATGTGGAGAGGACGTTTCCTGTAGTGGGGGAGTCTAGGACCAGAGGACACAGATAGAGTGGATGTGGAGAGGATGTTTCCTATAGTGGGGGAGTCTAGGAGTGGAGGGTATGGCCTCAGAAATGAGTGATGTCCATTTAGAACAGAGATGAAGAGGAGTTTCTTTAGCCAGACTGTGGTGAATCTGTGGAATTCATTGCTGCAGACAGCCATGCAGCCCAAGTCACTGGGTATATTCAAGGCGGATATTGATAGGTTCTTGATTGAAGGTTACAGGGAAAAGGCAGGAGAATGGGATTGTGTTCTTTATATGTACCGTGGGTTACTCATAAAGACACATATTCTGGAAGAACATAACTAGAACTTTTATTTAACAGCAAACAATAACCACATCTTAACATACAAGCTTCTCGATCATTCTGTAATTTCTGTGCATGCTCATAGCTCCGTCCAATCAAGTTCTTACACATGACATGTGATATCACCACATCTTCCTTTCCTTAAAAAGAAAAACAATTAGCAACATTAATCAACACAAATGCATAATTTAACATGTCTCTATCAGTCTCTCTGGGGGTTTATGAACACGAGTAAACCTTCTAAGTGGTTCACACAGTTCTTGTGTTTCATTGTTATTTCCATGTTTTGTTCTGCATCAGTTAACTGAAACTATGAAGTTGGCTCTTTCTTGAAGTCTTTGCAATTTCTTTTTAACACTCCTTCTGTTTGGACCAAGTATGATCTGGTTGTACTTCTTCTAGTACTGTAGCTTTCTGTGTCCATGCATTCATTTTGTCTTGTATCCTTACTTCATCTCCTTGGTGCAGTTCAGGTAGTGGTCGAGAACATCTGTCAAAGTATGTTTTCGGCTTTGCTTTGTGTTCATCTTGCCGTCTTTTCATTAGCTCACCTCCTTCTGTTCTCAGAAACCTCTCGTCTATGGGCAGATTGGATCTCAAATGGGGTCCCATCAAGAGCTGAGCAGGTGAAAATACACATTCAAGTGGAGTACTGCGATAGGCTAACAAAGCTTTATAAAAATCACCTCCACTATCTTCTGCTTTGTGCATCAGTTTCTTGATAATTCCTATTGACTTCTCAACCAATCCATTGTACTGAGGGAAAAATAGACTAGATGTTGTATGAACAAAGCCCCATTCATGAGCAAAGTGTCTCATACGTTCACCATTGAATTGTGGACCGTTGTCTGTGAAAACTTCATCAGGTACACCATGTTTGGAAAAAACTGATTTCATGTGTGTAATTACATTCTCTACTGTTGTTCTGCTCAGACCACACACTTCAGGATACAATGAGTAGTAATCTGTTATTAATAGATAATCTTTATTGTCAGTTACAAAAATATAAACACCTCCCTTCTGACCAGGTCTCTGAGGACTAGGATGTGGATGCAGTGGCTCCTTAGGGTTGCTAGTTTGATATTTAAAACATATTTGACAAGAAGACACCAGTTCTGCAATATCTTGATTCATCCTGGGCCAAAACATCACTTCCCGAGCCCTTCTCTTACACTTTTCAATACCTAGGTGGCCTTCATGAATTTTCCCAAAGCATTTCCCAAAGCATTTCTTTTTGGAGACTTATAGGAATCACAATTCTGCTACCTTTGTACAATATCTCATCCGCAACAGACAGTTCTGATCTGTGGTTCCAATATTCTTGTACTTCTGAGGTACAGTCATGCCTATTATCTGGCCATCCAGCCATCACCACTTGTAGTACCTGACTGAAAAATTTGTCCTACTCTGTCTCAAGACGCAGCAGTTGCAACTTTTTGGGAGCAACAGGTATAGTTTCTATGACCATATCAACAAAT
Organism: Hypanus sabinus; assembly: GCF_030144855.1. NCBI lineage: Eukaryota > Metazoa > Chordata > Chondrichthyes > Myliobatiformes > Dasyatidae > Hypanus > Hypanus sabinus. Next base: position 9,058,180 of record NC_082717.1, read on the forward strand.
GCCTGAACATCAACAGCGTCCCTGTGACTGTCTTTTGTTGTTGGATCCACAGCTCTGGAAAGTGTGTCAGCCATGTACATGAATTTTCCCGGTGTGTATGACGCATTCAACACATATCTTTGCAATTTGATCATTATTCGCTGAACAAGCAAAGACTTATGATTGGTTTCAACATCAATAGATTGCACTGACACAGACTCCCGTGTTAGCAAAACTAATTATTCTTCTAGACCGACTTCTGACACTATGTTGTGGCTTACTCATAAAGGCATATACAGGTTTCCCCCGCTATCCGAAGGTAGGGCATTCCTATGAAACTGTTTGTAAGCCGAAATATCATAAAGTGAAGAAGCAATTACTATTAATTTATATGGGAAAAATTTTTGAGCATTCCCAGTCCCAAAAAATAACCTACCAAATCAAACCAAATATCACATAAAACCTAAAATAACACGAACATATCGTAAAAGCAGGAATGATATGATAAATATACAGCCTATATAAAGTAGAAATATCGTATGTACGGTGTAGTTTCACTTATCAAAATCCGGAAGACAGTGAGCCAAAATCGATTTGGAGAAAAAAATCGGCACGTATATGCATGTGCATGTACACACTTACGTACTTACACGTATGCGCACACAACTTCCCACACAAGGCTTCACGTTCATGGTAGTCTTTCTCGGGGTAAACACACGTATAAAGCAGGTGTCTTTCTTTTTGTAAAAGCTGAAGTCCTCTTTGGTTAGCGAAAACAGATACTAATGTAGGTCTTTCAACACAGTGAGCTGTCGTAAAGTGAGCCTTCGAAAAATGGGGGCCACCTGTATTCTGGAACATAACTAGAACTTTTATTTAATATCTAACAGCAACCATGTCTTAACATACAAGCTTCTCAATCATTCTATCATTTCTACGCATGTTCATAGCTCTGTCCAATCACATTCTTACACGTGACATGTGATATCACCACATATGGGGTTGAGAGAGAAAATAAAATAAATCAGCCAGGATGGAATGGTAGAGCAGGCTCGAAGGGCCAAATGATCTAATTCTGCTCCAATGTCATATGGTCTTACGGCTTAAGCCAGAACACAAAAGCTTACAAAGTCGAAGAGGTGCCACAAACAAAATTAATATTCAAAGATTAAAGATAGCTTTATTAATCACATGTCCATCAAAGCATCAAAAGATAGAGTGAAATATGTTATTGGCGTCTGTGGTGAACTACATACGCCTGTGTGGACACGCCCCCCTGCTGAGGCTTGCTTCCTATAATGAAGGGAACAGAACTGAATGCAATATCCCAGCTGTGGCCTAATTAGTTGTTTTACAGCGATGCAACATCTTTATCAGGGCCTTAGCTATCTCCTCACTTGCTTCTCACAGCCAGCTGCGATAGATCTCACCCGGTACTGGGGAACCATCTCCTTAAGACTCACAGAGAGGAGGGGAGAAAGAATCAAATGATGCATGACCTATAAATTTACAACAGGGGAAAAGGAGAATGGAATAAGCTTTCTTTTCTGTTAACTTTCCCATGGACTCTATGTTTCGAATAGCCCAGAGGAATTGTCATTCAAATTTGAAATCCTCTATGTACACTCAGGGACCACTTTATTAGATACCTCCTGTATCAAATAAAGGGGCGACTACAAACACAATATTGTGCAAATGTCTTAGGTATGTATATATTGCTGGAGTGTCCAAGGTTTCTGCACAGTATTGTATCTAATAAATGTTTAACAATATTATCAAAAATCAACTGAGGGCAAATAAAGAGAGGATGAAAGTGAATGCATTCCTACTCTAAGCTTCAAATCAAAATTGACCCACGTAGGAAATGATGTAAAAACTGCTTACAGTACTGTGCAAAAGTCTGAAGCCTATGTCTTTTACCGCATGTTTGTGGTCTTCTGATGCTGTAGCCCATCCACTTCAAGGTTCATCGTGTTGAGCATTCTGCACACCACTGTTGTAACTGGGGTTACCTGAGTTGCTGTCGCCGTCCTGTCAGCTTGAACCAGACTGGCCATTCTCCTCCCTAACCTCTCGCATTAGCAAGGTGTTTTCACCCACAGTTCCTGAGATACTCAAACCTCACCATCTGACACCAGCAATCATTCCACAGTCAAAGTCCTTCCAATCACGTTTTTCCCCACTTGGAATATAGTCTGAGCAACAACTGAACCTCTTGACCATGCCTACATAGGACACAGAACATAGAAATCTACAGCACATTACAGGCCCTTTGGCCCACAATGTTGTGCTGACCATGTAACCCACTCGAGAAACTGCTTAGAATTTCCCTACTGCATAGATGTGGGCTGATATCAGACTTGCTTTCACAGGTCTGTCTGTTTTACAAAGCCACGTTTCTAGCTCAACACGCAACCCAGCGCAGATGGAAAACGTATAAGGAGCTGGCCAGATTCGAAATTGGGACCACTTGCACCAAAGTCCGGTGTGGATGCCACTACAGCATCAGCTGGCTTTCAGTTGCTGCCACATGTTTGGTTAATTTGATATTACCATTAATGAGCACATAACAAAGTGGTCACTGAGTGTATGTTCAAACTGACTAGAAACAGTAGTCATTAAGTCAATAGTAAAATTAGATTTATTTGGCACATTTATAGAAACATACAGCAAAATATGCCATTTGCGTCAACAAATAACACAATCTGAAGAATCGCTGGGGGCAGCCTGCAAGTGTAGCCAAGTTCCGAGCACCAACAACTCATTGACCCTGACAACGTCTTTAGGCTGTGGGTGGAAACCGGAGCACCCAGAGGAGAATCATGTGGTCTCAGGGAGAATGTATAAAGCCCTTACGGTCAGTCATGGGAATTAAATGACGATTGGTGATTGAGAGGGTGTAAAGTGCTGCGGGAACTGCTATGCTATCACACTGTGCAGCAGTTAGCACAAGACAGTGCAGATATAACACAGCTGACCTCCAGCTCACTGTCATTTATCCGGCTGAACCCCATGTCCCTCAATACACATCCATAGAAAACACCAATGCCCTTGAATGGAAAATCCTACAAAGGGTAGCGGACATGGCCCAGTCCATCCCAGCCATCACAAGCACTAAGCACATCTGCATCTAACACTGTTGCAGGAAAGCAGCAACCATCATCAAGGATCCCCATCACCCAGGATATACTCTCTTCTAGCCTCTACCAATGGGAAGAAGGTAGAGGAGCCTCAGGACTCACACCACCAGGTTCAGGAGCAGCTATTACCCCTCAAATCTTCAGGCACTTGAACCAATGGGGATAACTTCACTTGTCCCATCATTGAAATGTTCCCACAACCCATGGACTTTCTTTCAAGTATTCTTCATCTCCTGTTCTCGATATTTATTATTATTATTATTATTTCTTCTTTTTGCACTTGCACAGTTTGTTGTTTCTGCACTCTTGTTGAATGCCCCAGTTGGGCAGTCATTCTTGATTTTGTTATGGACAAGATTCTATAGATTTATTGATAATGCCCACAGGAAAATGAATCTAAGGGCTGTATATGTTGAACGTATGTGTCCTTCGATAATAACTTCACTTTGAACTTTGAACAATCACTTGACATAAAACAGGCATTGTAACGTTAATAGTTAAGCCATAAACCAGAGTTCATAGAGTTGTGCCAAATCATAGTCAGTAGTTTCTTGGTGTTCATCTGATGGAGAATCTCACCTGGTCCCTCAACATGAGCTCCATAGCAAAGAAAGCCCAGCAGTGTTTCTACTTTCTGTGAAGGCTGAGGAAAGTCCATCTCCCACTCCCCATCCTCATCACATGCTACAGGGGTTGTATTGAAAGCATCCTGAGCAGCTGCATCACTGCCTGGTTCGGGAATTGCACCATCTCAGATCACAAGACCCTGCAGCGAATAGTGAGGTCAGCTGAGAAGATCATCGGGGTCTCTCTTCCCGCCATCACGGACATTTACACTACACGCTGCATCCGCAAAGGAAACAGCATTATGACGGACCCCATGCACCCCTCATACAAACTCTTCTCCCTCCTGCCGCCTGGGAAAAGGCTCCAAAGCATTCGGGCTCTCACGACCAGACTATGAAACAGTTTCTTCCCCCAAGCTATCAGTCTCCTCAATACCCAGAGTCTAGACTGACACCTTGCCCTATTGTCCTGTTTATGATTTATTGTAATGCCTGCACTGTTTTTGTGCACTTTATGCAGTCCTGTGTAGGTCTGTAGTCTAGTGTAGCTTTCTCTGTGTTGTTTTTTTACGTAGTTCGGTCTAGTTTTTGTACTGTGTCATGTAACACCATGGTACTGAAAAACGTTGTCTCATTTTTACTATGTACGGTACCAGCAATTATGGTCGAAATGACAATAAAAGTGACGATTTGACTTGACTTGACTAGTTCAGGGGTTGTAAGGAAGAAACAGAATTATTTCATTAAGTTCACCACACCCTAAATTGTTTCATCACGGACTAATTACCATTGGAACTAGAGATTCTATTGCTCTTATCTAAATCACATTTTTTGCATTGACTCAATTAAAAATGGGCAAACCAGACAGATGACTAATGTACATCTATTTCCATATTAATTTTTATTTAGAGATACAGTGCAGAATCAGCCTTTGCAGCCCTTCCCACCTAGCAGCCCCCGATTTAACCCCAACCAAATCATAGGATAACTTACAATGACCAATTAACTTACTAACCAGTACACCTTTGGACTGTGGGAGGAGACAGGAGTGCCCGGGGGAAACCCATGCATTCCAAGGCAAGGAACTACAGACTCCTTACTGATGGCACAGGAATTGACAAACTCCGACGGCCCAGTTTTAGTAGCATTGTGCCTGACTCTCCTGTCCTTTCCCATCTCCTTCGACATCCTGACTAATCAAGAACCTATCTAGCTCCAAATCATAGTCAGTAGTTGAGTAAGGAAGAAACAGACTTTAAATATTCCAGATGTCTTGGCATCCACTACCCGCTTTAGCAATCAATTCCACAGATTCACTACGCTCTGGATAAAGAATTCCTCTTCATCTCTGTTTGAAATAGATATCTTCAAATCCACTCTGTCGAGACCTTTCAATATTCAATACTCGATAGGTTTCAATGAGATCCCTCCCCCTCATTCTTCTAAACTCCAGAGAACATAGCACAATATCGGCTCTTTGGCCCACGAACTGTGCCAACCTATTTTGTGATTAAGCTTAATTATCTGTCCAACAAAGCACAGAACTTCCAATTTTTCGTACGTCCTTGTGCCTATCCAGGAACTTCTTAAACATCCCTGTCATATCCGCCTCTACCACCCCTGGCAGTACATTTCACACATCCACCACTCTCTGTGTAAAAAACTTACCTCTATACTTTGCATTGATCTTCTGGTCAAGGTGTCACCAGCAAACAGTGATTCCTCAGGTAACATCTTCCAGATATTTCACTTTTTTGATGCTTTCCGCTTATTCTTTTTATCCTGCTGGAGCCTGTGATTCACAGTTTGGAGTTCAGGTGAGTGATATTGTACACTGCTGCCCCAGAAAGTTCCAGAGAGGAGTGCAAGCACATGCCATTTCAAGCAGAAGACCAGAGGCAGGGCCTGAGGCTGTCCTTCTCTATGAGAGGCTGGGTTGGCGGTCGCTCTACATGAAGTCACCCTCCTTGATGCCGATGGAGGATGTTTACGAAATTCTGAGACGTGCGATTATTGGTGCAGACTGTAGTTTCTATGGACTCCGTGTGGAGGACCTGTTAGATTTTTTGTATGCAAAAGGTGGGGTTGTGGGTTTACTGCTTTAGCTGCCGTTTTCCAGGTGGGCAAGGAAAAGGGTTGGGAGTTTGGTGCTTACGGGTTTTATTTCTTTTTCTTTTTTGCACAGGGGAGTTGGTGTCTTTTCTTTCAATAAACTCCATAGTTTTTCTGTACTTCATTGTTATCTTGAGATGATGAATCTCAGAGTTGCATTCTGTGTACATAGTTTGAAAATAAAAATAAATAAAATAAAAAGACCTTTGAACCTTTGAAGGCTTGATCACCTTATAAACTATGATCTCTCTTGTTCCCCATTTGAACCTTGGGTAAAATGTGTTGGTTGTCCACTCTATCAATGTCCCTCATCATCTTGTACACTTCCATTAAGATTCAAAAAAGATTCAAGATTCAAAAACTTTATTGTCATTCCAACCATACATCAGCTCTGCAGGGCAGAATGAGACAGCGTTTCCCAGGGGCAAGTACAATCATAACATAACAAACGCAACAATAAATAGTAAACACCAAACAATAAATAGTAAAACACAACAGTTCATAAGACCAAAAGCTTAGGGGGTGCCAGGCGTAGGTTTTTCCCACAGAGAGTGGAGGGTGCGTGGAATGCACTGCCGGTGATAGTGGTGGAAGCGGATACAATAGGGTCTTTTAGGAGCTTCTTGGATAGGTACATGGAACTTAGAAAAACAGAGGGCTATGCAGTAGGAAAACTCTCAGCGTTTTCTAGAGTAGGTTACATGGTCGGCGCAATATTGTGGGCCGAAGGGCCTGTAATGTGTTGTAGGTTTCTATGTTCTATAAGCTCTCAGAACAGAATGAGGCTATTCTGCCCATCGTGTCTGCTCTGTCATTCCATCATAGCTGATTTATCACCCGTCTCACCTCCATTCTCCTGACTTTTTATTTACTGAGATACAGCACAGAATAGGCCCTTCTGGCCCTTTCAGCCGTGCTGCCTAGCAATCCCTGATTTAATCTTAGCCTAAACACAGGACAATTTGCAATCACCAATTAACTTATTAACAGGTACATTTTTAGACTGTGGGAGGAAACCAGAGCACCCAGAGGAAACCCACACAGTCATGGAGAGATCATAGTGGTGAGAATTGAACTCTGGTCCACTGGACTGTAAAGTGTTGTGCTAGCCACTACGCTACAATGCTTTACCAACATACTAACTTTTCCCCCTAACCTTCAATGCCCTGAATAATCAAGGATCTATCAACCTTCATTTTAAATATACCCAATGATTTGGCCTCTGCAGATGTTTGTGGCAATGAATTCTACTGATTCACCACTCTCTGGCTAAAAAAGCTCTTTTACATCTCTGTTCTAAAGGGATGTTCTTCTACTCCTAGGCTGTGCTCTCTAGTCCTCGAATCCACCACTCTTATAGGAAACATCACCACACCATCGAATATTTGATAGGTTTCAATAAGATCTTCTCTCACTCTTCTAGACTCCAGCCAATACACCTCTTATCTTCCTTTACTCCAAAGATAGCCCTAAAAATAAAAAATGTTATGATAAAATATCAGTAGATGAATTTGGAGTGGTAACAGAAATAACATTCCAAACTTAAAATTAAACTACTGCAGATGCTGACAACTGGAATTAAAATAAACAGAGCTGGAAACATAAGAGATTCTGCAGATGCTGGAAATCCAGAGTAACACACATAAAATGCCGGAGGAAGTCAGCAGGTCAGGCAAAATCTATGAAGAGAATGAACAGTCCACAATTCGGACCTAGACTGTTCAATGCTGCCTTTTGAGGATGAAAATCCCTAAGACTCACTACATACTGGAATAAAGAAATTTGCCTCTTCTCTGTCTCAAATGGGAAGCCCTTTATTTTTATGCATTAGTCTATGGCTCTAGATTTCTGACAAGAGGAAGTCTACCTTATCAAGTCAAGTTGGTTCAACTCTCCCTCTTCTCAACTTAAATGGCCATAAACGTCCACTCCATGCACTCATCTCCTATATCTTCACTGAAATATATCTTCATTGCATAGTTTGTTGTCTTTGGCACATTGGTTGTTGTCCATACTGTTCGGTGCAGTCGTTCATTGATTCTATTGTGTTTCTTCTGTTTACCGTGGATGCCCGCAGGAAATTGAATCTCAGGCCATCAAGTGGTGACATACGTGTACTTTGATAATACATTCACTTTGAACTTTGAACCTTACATTCTAAACCTTTCTTATCCATCAAAATTTCTTCTAAATTCTGTAATTTTACCTACCTCTACCACTTCCTCTGGGAGCTCATTCTACATGCCTATCGCACTCTCCTCTACTGGTACAATGAGGCCACTCTCAGGTTGGAGGAGCAACACATCATATTCCATCTGGGTAGCCTCCAACCTGAAAGCATGAACATCGATTTCTCTAACTTCTACAAATATCACCATAGAAATTTCTCCCCCTTCTCTCTTTTTCCATTTCCCACTCTGACTCCCTTGTCATCCCTTCCCTTCACTACATCTGCCCATCATCTACCTCTGGTGCCCTCTTCCTTCCTTTTCTCTCATTTAAAATTTTTTTTTTCATTTACAAGGTGTGGGTGTCCCCAGCTAAGCCAGCATTTATTGCCCATCCTTAGTTGCCCTTGAGAAGGTGGTGATGAGCTGTCTTCTTGAACCACTGCAATCGCTGATGTGTAGGTACACCCATAATGCTGCTAGGGAGAGAATTCCAGCAACAATGTTTCCAAGCCAGGATGGTAAGTGACTTGGAGGGGGACTTCCAAGTGTTCCCAGGTATCTGTTGTCCTCATCCTTCTAGATGGTAGTGGTCATGGGTCTAGAAGGTGCTCCCTTAAGGACTTTGGTGTGTTGTTGCAGTGCATCTTGTAGGTAGTCACACTGTGGCAACTGTTCATCGATGGTGGAAGGATTGGATGCTTGAGGAAGGGGTACCAATCAAATGGGCTGCCTTGTACTGGATGGTGTCAAGCTTCTTGAGTGTTGATGGAGCTGCACTCATCCAGGTGACTATTCCATTCCACTCCTGACCTGAGCCTTGTAGATGGTGGACAGGCTTCAAGGAATCAAGAGGTGAGATATATGGTACAGGATTCCTAGCTTTGGACTTGCTCTGGTAGCCACAGTGTTTATATGGCTAGACCAGTTTAGTTTCCTGTCAATGGTATCCCCTAGGATGTTGATAGTAGAGGATTCAGTGATGGTGATGCCACTGTATGTCAAGGGACAATGGTTAGAGCCTCTTTTGTTGGAGCTTGTCATTTCTTGGCACTTGTGTGGCTCAAATGTTACTTGCCACTTGTCATCCCAAGCCTGGATATTGTCCAGGTCCTGCTGCAATTGGGTATGAACTGCTCACTATCTGAGGAGTCACGAATGGTGCAGAACATCGTGCAGTCATCTGCAAATATCCCCACTTCTGACCTTATGACAGAAGGAGGGTCATTGATGAAGTAGCTGGAGATAGTTGGTCCTAGGACACTTCCCTGAGGAACTCCTGCAGTGATGTCCTGAGGATGAGATAATTGACTTCGATGACATCTTCCTTTCTCATGGTCCAATCTCCATTCCATCCAGATTCCTTCTTCTTCAGACCTTTACCTATTTCACCTATCACTTCCCAGCTTCTTACTTCATTTCCCCTTCGCCAACTACCCACTTTCCCCTTAACATCGTCTCACCTATCTGGACTCCCCCAACCTTCTTATTCTGATGTCCTCACCTTCTCTTTCTGACCATCATCAGAATCAGAATCAGCCACAAATCAAATTGCTTTCTTAATGGCACAGCGGTAAAATGCAATTGTGATAATAGGGAAAAAATAATAAGAAAGTCGATGTATATTAAATAGTTCAATTAAAAATAGTGCAAAACCAGGAATAACATAAAAAAAAAGTAAACTAGTATTCATGGGTTTGATGTCCATTTAGAAATCTGATGGCAGAGGGGAAGAAGCTGTTTCTGAATCACTAAATGTGTGCCTTCAGGCTTCTGTACCTCCTTCCTGACAGTAACAAGAAGAAGGGGGCACATTATTGGTGATTGGGTGATGGGAGTCCTTAATAATGGATGTCGCCTTTCTGAGGCACTGCCCCTTGAAGATGCCAGAGGTACTATGGAAGCTGGTACCCAAGAAGGAGTTGACTAATTTTACAACTTTCTGAAGCTTCTTTCGATCCTGTGCAATAGCCTGCCCCCCACCATATCAGACCCTGTCAGAATGCTCTTCACATTATATCTGTAGAGGTTTTTGAATGTTTTAAGTGACAAATCAAATCTCTTCAAAATCCTAATGAAATATAGCCATTGGCTTGCCTTCTTTATAGCTGCATCGATATGTTGGGACCAGGTTAGGTTCTCAGATCTTGACTCCCAGAAATTTGAAATTTCTCACTCTCTTCACTTCTGATCCCTCAGTGAGGATTGGTTCATGTTCCTCATCTTACCCTTCATGAAAGGTCCTGGCCCAAAACACCAACTGTTAATTCCTCGCTGTAGATGCTGTCTGTCCTGTTGTGTTCCTCCAGCTTTTTGTGTGTTGCTCTTTGATTTCCACGTTCTGAAGAATCTCATGTCTATAATGTATTGAGTTTATAATCAACTGGCAGAACAAATAAGGGGTGAGCAGCTAGTTCTATTCCCGATTATTATATCTGCATGCAGATACTATGTACTACCTTGAGCAGCACACACGACACCGGAGAAATTCAGCAGATCTGTCAGCATCCATGGAGGGCTGAAGTAGAGGCCAGGATAAGAAGGTCTGGGAGAGGTAGGAGTACGAGCTGGCAGATTATAGGTGAGACCAGGTGAGGGAAAAGTAGGTGGTTGCGGATGGGGGGGATGAAGTGAGATGCTGGGAGGTGATAGTTGGAAGACATAAAGGGCTGGAGAAGGGGAAATCTGACAGGAGAGAAGTGCACCATTGAAGAAAGGAAAGGAGGAGAATTTCCAGCAACTACAAAAACCCCTGTGTTTGTCTTATTCTATAAATAAGTTTCCTTAAGATTGACATAGCTGGGGGAGGTAGTGGATATAAGCTCCTACTATTAAATGCTCCCAATGGTGTGTACCTCAAATAGCCTCTGACAACCAGGTCCAACTTGTAGCCTTCACGTGTGGCTTAACCACTCAGCCCAGTGGAACCATTTCTACTGACAGGAAAAGGGGCAAAGACCCTTAAAATCAGTCACTTTGGGCAGAAGGAGCTTGTCAGCCATGGTTGGCAGCTCATTTAAGAGAAGGAAAACTTTGATCACAAACCTCCACCTCTCTGCAGCTGTACTCACTCAAGAGGAAGGCTTCAGGATGAACCTCCAAGGGAAAATTCTGGAGCAGAAATCCCTAAGGCAATCCTGCGTTGAGCTCAACACTGACTGGCAATGCCTGTGATGCCGCTGGTGCCAAATTGTGTTAGTTTGTGCCGTTCCTTTGCCGTCATCAGCTTCACGGAGAGCAAGAGCTTATTACATGGGCAACAGCTGGCTCTCCGTATCATACTGGCCAGGCTTGCTTGTTACATAGACTCCTAGCATGCAACAACCATGGTCAACCCGGACCGACAGAGGGCCATCACTGCATAAATTGGTTTCCTATTGTTATGATGTATTCCAGCTGATTTTTATCATGTTGTTCCTCTCATCTAGCTATTTGGCAATTGTATATATTTTAGGAATCAGATATTCATTACAAATTATGGAAAATAAACCTTCTGGAAATCTTCAGAATAAAAGTATAAAAGTCCTGCTGAAGAATCTCAGCCTGAAACATCAACTGTACTCTATTCCATAGAGCCATAGAACCATAGAACATTACAGCACAGAAACAGGCCTTTTGGCCCTTCTTGGCTGTGCCAAACCATTTTTCTGCCTAGTCCCACTGACCTGCACCTGGACCATATCCCTCCAAACCCCTCTCATCCACGTACCTGTCCAAGTTTTTCTTAAATGTTAAAAGTGACACTGCATTTACCACTTCATCAGGCAGCTCATTCACACTCTCTGTGTGAAGAAGCCGCACCTAATGTTCCCTTTAAACTTTTCCCTCTTCACCCTTAACCCATGTCCTCTGGTTTTTTTCTCCACTAGCCTCAGTTGAAAAAGCCTGCTTGCATTCACTCTATCTATACCCATCATAATTTTATATACCTCTATCAAATCTCCCCTCATTCTTCTATGCTCCAGGGATTAAAGTCCTAATCTATTCAACCTTTCTCTGTAACTCAGTTCCTGAAATACCAGTTACATCCTTGTAAACCTTCTCTGCACTCTTTCAACCTTATTAATATCCTTCCTGTAATTCAGTGAACAAAACTGCACACAATACTCCAAATTCAGCCTCACCAATGCCTTATACAACCTCACCATTTCGTTCCAACTCTTATACTCAATACTTTGATTTATAAAGGCCACTGTACCAAAAGCTCTCTTTACTACCTTATCAATCTGTGACGCCACTTTCAGGGAATTTTGTATCTGTATTCCCAGATCCCTCTCCTCAGTGCCCTACCATTTACCCTGTATGTGCTACCTTAGCCTTTCCTTCCAAAGTGCAATACCTCACACTTGTCTGTATTAAACTCCATCTGCCATTTTTCAGCCCATTTTTCCAGCTGGTCCAGATCCCTCTGCAAGCTTTGAAAACCTTCCTCACTGTCCACAACACCTCCAGTCTTTGTATCATCAGCAAATTTGCTGATCCAATTTACCACATTATCATCCAGATCATTGATATAGATGACAAATAACAATGGACCCAGCACTGATCCCTGTGGCACACCACTAGTCACAGGCCTCCACTCAGAGAAGCAATCCTCCACTACCACTCTCTGACTTCTCCCATTGAGCCAATGTCTAATCCAATTTACTACCTCACCATGTGTACCTAGTGACTGAATCTTCCTAACTAATCTCCCATGCGGGACCTTGTCAATGGCTTTACTGAAGTCCACGTAGACAACATCCACTGCCTTCCTTTCATCCACTTTCCTGGTAACCTCCTTGAAAAAATCTAATAGATTTGTTAAACATGACATATTATGCACAAAGCCGTGTTGACGCACCCTAATAAGTCCCTGTCTATCCAAATACTTGTAGATCCTATCTCTTAGTACTCCTTCCAATAATTTACCCACTACTGATGTCAAATTTACCGGTCTATAATTTCCTGGATTACTTTTAGAGCCTTTTTTAAACAACGGAACAACATGAGCTATCCTCCAATCCTCCGGCACCTCACCCGTAGATACTGACATTTTAAATATATCTGCCAGGGCCCCTGCAATTTCAACACTAGTCTCCTTCAAGGTCTGACAGAATACCCTGTCAGGTCCTGGGGAGTTATCTATTCTGATTTGCCTCAAGATAGCAAGCACCTCCTCCTCTTCAATCTGTGTAGGTTCCATGACCTCACCACCTGTTTGCCTTATTTCCATCGACTCCATGCCAGTTTCCTTAGTAAACACAGAGGCAAAAAACCCATTTAAGATCTTCCCCATTTCTTTTGGTTCCATACTTAGCCGACCACTCTGATTTTCAAGAGGACCAATTTTATCCTTTTGCTCTTAAAATACCTGTAGAAGCTCTCTGGATTATCCTTCACCTTGCCTGCCAAAGCTACCTCATGTCTTCTTTTAGCCCTCCTGATTTCTTTCTTAAGTTTTTTTTTGCACTTTTTATACTCCTCGAGTACCTTATTTGCTCCCTGTTTCCTATACATGTCATACATCACTCTGTTCCTCTTTATCAGAGTTCCAATATCCCTTGAGAACCAAGGTTCCTTAATCTTATTCACTTTGCTTTTAATCCTGACAGGAACATACAAACTCTGCACTCTCAAAATTTCTCCTTTGAAGGCCTCCCACTTACCTATGACATCCTTGCCAGAGAACAACCTATCCCAATCCATGCTTTTTAGATCCTTTCTCATTTCTTCAAGTTGAAACTAATGGTGTTCATGTGTTCAAGTTGAAACTAATGGTGTTATGAAGTGTTCCCCGACACACACTTCCGTCATCTGTCCTAACTCGTTTCCTAATAGAAGATCTAATATTGCATCCTCTCTAGTCGGTATCTCTATATATTGATTTAGAAAACTTTCCTGAACACATTATACAAACTCTCACCTGTCTAGACCTTTAAAAGTATGGGAGTCCCAATCAATACATGGAAAATTAAAATCCCCTACTATCACAACTTTATGTTTCCTGCAGTTGTCTGCTATCTCTCTGCAGATTTGCTCCTCCAGTTCTCGCTGACTATTGGGTGGTCTATAATACAACCCCATTAATGTGGTCATACCTTTCCTGTTTCTCAGCTCCACCTATATGGCCTCAGTAGACAAGGCCTCTAATTTGTCCTGCCTGAGCACTGCTGTAACATTTTCCCTGACTAGCAATGCCACCCCTCCCACCCTTCATCCCTCTGCCTCTATCACATCTAAAACATCGGAACCCTGGAACATTAAGCTGCCAGTCCTGCCCTTCCTGCAGCCAAGTTTCACTAAAGGCTACAACGTCATAATTCCATGTGTCAATCCACGCCCTCAGCTCGTCAGCCTTCCCCACAATACTCCTCGCATTGAAATAGACACACCTCAGAAGTTTATTAGCACCACACACAACCCTTCTATTTGTGACTTTGCATGAACCTTTAACATCATTTATTTTCATGGATGCTTCCTGACCTGCTGAGTTCCTCCAGGATTTTGTGTGTGTTGCTTGGATGTCCAGCATCTGCAGATTTTCCCGTGTTTGTGATTGGAATAAAGGTATAATCCATATTTACTATGAAAGCATTTCTTTCAAATTATAATTGAAATCACTGTACAGGTAATTGGATTTTTCTGTACTGTGATAATTTATGGCACAGCATCAGTGTAACACCTCACAGCAACAGTGACTGGAAGGACAGCATTCAATTCCCCTAAGAAGCTTGTACGTTCTCCGCTGGGTGCTCCGTTTCCCCCCCACATGCCAGAAAAGAAGGGATTTCTTCAGCCAGAGAACAATGATTCCAAGGAATTTCTTGCCACAGGTGGCTGTGGAGGCCAAGTCACTGGGTATATTTAAAAAAGGAGGTTGACAGGCCCTTGATTAGTAAGGGCACCATAGGTTACAGGAAGAAGGCAGGAAAGTGGGGTTCAGAGGGAAAAGAAATCAGCCACGATCAAATGACAGGTAAGATTTGATGGGCTGAATAGCCTAATACTGCTTCTGTATCTTATTGTCTTATGCTGTAAAACACAAATGGGTTAGAATGAGTCAGTTCTGGGCATGCTATGTTGGCCCCAGAAGCATGGATGACACTTGCAAGCTGTCCCCAGCATATCCTCAGACTGTGCAATTCACTGCTTCAATGTTTCAATGTACGCTTGACAAATCTAAATTTATTTATGGACTGTATGCATGGGCTGTAAATAGACCTGTGAAGTCTGCCTGCTCCACATGCCAGTGGGGGTAAGAATAGGATGATTTGGTAGATGAATGCAAGGCTGAGGAAGTGGTGCAGGGGCAGGGCTTCAGATTTTGGATCATCGGGATCTCTTCTTGGGAAGGTATGACCAGTTGAAAAGGGGTGGGTTACGTCTGAACCTGAGGGGGACCAATACTCTTGTGGGCAGGTTTCCCCAAGCTGCTGGGGAGTTTTTAAAATGAGTTGGCTGGGGAATAGGAACTAGAGTGATAGGGCTGAATTTGGTACAGTTAGCATAGAGATTGATGCTGTGTGTAGTGAGATTGTGAGGAAGGACA
This sequence comes from Hypanus sabinus, assembly GCF_030144855.1. Classification (NCBI taxonomy): domain Eukaryota; kingdom Metazoa; phylum Chordata; class Chondrichthyes; order Myliobatiformes; family Dasyatidae; genus Hypanus; species Hypanus sabinus. The sequence goes on from NC_082717.1 coordinate 9,073,676, forward strand.
GGCAGATGATAGGGCAGACTTGCAGTCACTGGGATGTGTTGAAGTGAAACGTGGAGGTAAAATCAAAAGGGGTGATGAATACAGGACTGAAGATGCTATAATTGAATGCATGCAGGATATAGAATAAGGTAGATGAGGAAGTCTGTAGATGCTGAAAATCCAAAACAACACACACAAAAGCTGGGTGATCTCAGCAGGTCTGGCAGCATCCATGGAAATGAATAAACAGTTGATGCTTCAGGCCGAGACCCTTCTTCAGGACTAGCATCTATTCATTTTGAAAAGATGCTGCCTGATCCACTGAGTTCCTCCGGTATCTAGTGTGCGTTGATAATGTAAAAGATCTTGTAGAGCAATTAGAAATTGGCAGATATGTGGGCATCACTGAGTCATGGCTGAAAGAACATCATAGTTGAGAGTTTAACATCCAAGGATGTGCATTGTATCTAAAGGGCAGAGGGGGTGGGGTGGCTCTGTTGGTAAAAAATAAAATCAAATCCTTCGTAAGAGATGACAAGGAATTAGAAGATGTAAAATCTTTGCGGGAAGATGTTAAATCCTTGTTGTAGTTTGGGGCACTTGAAGGCACATGATAAAATTGGCCAAAGTCAGCATGTTTCGATAAGGGGAAATCTTTCCTGATAAATCTGCTGGAATTTTTTGAGAAAATAACAAGCAGAATAGATAACGGAGAGTCAATGGATTTTGTGTACTTGGATTTGCAGAAGCCCTTTGACAGAAGGCTGCTCAACAAGATAAGACCCATGATATTACAGGAAAGATACCAGTATGTGTGGTGATATCACGTGTCATGTGTCAGAACGTGATTGGACAGAGTTCTGAGCATGCGTAGAAATGAAAGAATGATCTAGAAACTTGTATGGTTTCAACATGGTTGCTGTTTGCTGTTAAATAAAAGTTCTACTTATATTTTTCCAGAATATGGCTTGTTCTTAGTAACCTACGGTACGTATAAAGAACACAACATGATGTGAGAAGTCGGCCTTGAAGAATAATGTGTTCACTAAAATGGGAGAATTGAAGATAACCAAAAAACAAAGAGCATGAACTTTTTAGTCGTTTGCTAACAGCTTTAAAAATGGAAGTTTTGCAACCCCCATCGACGCTTCAGCTGACTGGAAAGAGGCTTAAAACTGGAAAAGATTCAAACAGTGTTTTGAAATTTGTTTATCGGTGATCGGAGCAGATAAAAAATCAGAAAAAAACAGAGCTGTCATTCTACTCCAAGTGATTGGTGACGACGCAGTTGAGGTATATAACCATTTTACTTTTGAAAATGGAGATAATTTGAACCTATAATCGACAAGTTTGAAGCATTTTGTATACTGAAGTGCAATGTGACATATGAATGGTACAAGTTCTTTACATGCAAGCAGAAAGCTGGTCAAATGATTGATCAATTTGTTATAGAATTGAGAAACCACAGTAAAGCATGCCAGTTTGCAGAGCTGATGGACTCTCTCATTAAAGACAGAATTCTTTGTGGCATTCTGGACAATGCTCAGAGAGAAAGACTCTTAAGAGAACAAGATGTAGATTTGGAAAAAGCTCTGATTCCTTGCAAAGCTTTGGAAATCACGATGTCGCAGGCTAAGGAGATTTTTATTGAGGACTGCAACGTACACACTGTGAATAATCAGGAAGATGTTAGAAAAAGTAATAAAACAGTAACGAAACCGATGGTGAGCTAGGCGTCATTTGAAAGAAAAACTTTCTGATCGCTGTGGGCAGCAGCACTGATCGAAAACGTGTCCAGCATATGGAAAAATGTGCAATCACTGCAGTAGGAGTAATCAGTTTCACACTGTTACAGAAGTAGAAAGGAAATAAAGCATGAAAATGCTGCGCTTGAAAATGAATGTGAGGAGTTTTATATCGATGTGCTTTGTGAAAACAATCTAAGTACGAATGACTGGACTATTCCATTGCAAGTGAACCAAAACAATATTCTGTTTAAACTAGATACCGAAGAACAAGTAAATGTTCTTGCAGAATCTGAGTTTAATGCATTAAAGCCAAGACCAAAGTTACATCAGACGAATATAAAAGTGACTGAGTATTCAGGTGCAGACATTCCAGTTAAAGGAACATGTGTGGTGAAAGTATCACACAAAAATATTGTGCACACACTGTCATTTGTAGTGATGCCAAAGAATGTACAGTCAATACAGGGTTTATCTGCCTGTGAGAGAATGAATTTTGTGAAAAGGGGCTTGGACCTGATTAGTGACACGGTCAGAATATAGTGACTTAATGAAAGAGTATGAGACCTTGCTTAAAGGGCTTGGTTGTCTTCCAGGACAGCACACAACTAAAATTGACAACAGAGTGCCTTTTGCATTACATGAGCAACTGAAAACAGCGCAAGACAGAATGGAATGGTTAGGAGTCATAAAAAATTGATGAACTGACTGAATGGGTCAATTTGCTTGTCATTGTTGATAAAAAAATGGAAAACTGAGCATTTGCTTAGATCCAAGAGACTTGAATCGAACCACTAAAAGAGAGCATTTCAAATTGCCTACTCTTGAAGAAATTATATCACAGTTTACTAATGCAAAGTACTTTAGTGAATCAGATGCATCCTCTGGATTCTGGCAACTTAAACTAGATGAACCGAATACAAAGTTTAACACTCCTTTTGCCAGATACCATTTTCTTAGGCTTCCGTTTGGAATTGCATCAGCTCCTGAAGTGTACCATAAACCATTCACATGCTATATGAGCTCATTGAGGGCGTGGATACATCCATGGACGATATTATTGTTTGGGGATCATCTAAACAAGAGCACGACGCCAGACTCAGACAAGTCACAAGGCAAACCGGAAGTTGAATAAAGACAAATATCAGCTAGGAGTGATTGAACTTATATCTGTGAACGATATCATCAGCAAAGAGGGTGTGAGTCTTGACCCATTGAAGGTCTCTGCTGTTGAGAACTTGCCAAGATCACAATGTAAAAAGGATGTTCAAAGTTTTATGGGAATGGTCAACTACATGGGAAAATTCATACCCTATCTTTCGGAAAAGCTTGCTCCATTGAGGCAGCTAACAGAAAAGAAAAAGGAATGGAGCTGGAATCATGAACAGGAGAAGGCATGGCAAAATCTCAAGAAAATGCTCACTAAAGAACCTGTGTTGAAATTCTATGATGCTGAGAGACCCATCAAAATCTCATGTGATGCATCTCAGGCAGGCTTAGGGGCAGTATTACTCCAGAAACATGATCAGGAATGGCTACCAGTGGCATATGCATCTCATGCATTATCAGATCCAGAAACAAGGTATGCCCAAATTGAGAAAGAATTGCTCAGCATTATGTTTGCTTGTGAGAGATTTTATCAGTTTGTGTCAGGGTGATTGATGTTAAAATTGATCATAAGCCTCTGATTGCATTGTTTAACAAACCTTTAAGTGATTGCCCTTTGTGAATTCAGGGAATGATGATTAAATTGCAAAGATATGTATTGAAGGTGTCATACACACACCTGGAAAATTCATGTCCATGGGTGACACACTTTCCAGAGCTGTTGATCCAACAACAGAAGACAGTCACAGGGACTCTGTTGACATTCAGGCATTTATTAATATGTTCATCGAGACTGTACCTGTTGCTCCTGACGAGTTGGAACTGCTGCGTCTTGAGACAGAGAAGGACAAATTTCTCAGTCAGGTAATACAAGTGGTGTTGGCTAGATGGCCAGATAATAGGCATGACTGTACCTCAATAGTACAAGATTACTGGAACCACAGATCAGAACTGTCTGTTGTGGATGAGATATTGTACAAAGGTAGCAGAATTGTGATTCCTATAAGTCTCCAAAAAGAAATGCTTGGGAAAATTCATGAAGGCCACCTAGGTATTGAAAAATATAAGAGAAGGGTGCAGGAAGTGATGTTTTGGCCCAGGATGAATCAAGAGATTGCAGAATTGGTGTTTTCTTGTCAAATATGTTTTAAATATCAACCTAGCAACCCTAAGGAGCCTCTGCATCCACATCCTAGTCCTCAGAGACCCTATCAGAAGGTAGACGTTTATATTTTTGTAACTGACAATAAAGATTATCTATTAATAACAGATTACTACTCATTGTATCCTGAAGTGTGTGGTCTGAGCAGAACAACAGTAGAGAATGTAATTACACACATGAAATCAGTTTTTTCCAAACATGGTGTACCTGATGAAGTTTTCACAGACAATGGTCCACAATTCAATGGTGAACGTATGAGACACTTTGCTCATGAATGGGGCTTTGTTCATACAACATCTAGTCTATTTTTCCCTCAGTACAATGGATTGTTTGAGAAGTCAATAGGAATTATCAAGAAACTGATGCACAAAGCAGAAGATAGTGGAGGTGATTTTTATAAAGCTTTGTTAGCCTATCGCAGTACTCCACTTGAATGTGGATTTTCACCTGCTCAGCTCTTGATGGGACGCCATTTGAGATCCAATCTGCCCATAGATGAGAGCCTTCTGAGAACAGAGGGAGGTGAACAAGTGAAAAGATGGAAAGATGAACACAAAGCAAAGCAGAAAACATACTTTGACAGATGTTCTCGTCCACTACCTGAACTGCACCAAGGAGATGAAGTAAGGATACAAGACAAAATGTACACATGGACACAGAAAGCTACAGTACTAGAAGAAGTACAACTCAGATCATACATGGTCCAAACAGAAGGAGAAGTGAAGAAGAAATTGCAAAGACCTCAAGAAAGAGCCAACTTCAGAGTTTCAGCTAACTGATGCAGACAAAACACGGAAATAACAATGAAACACAAGAACTGTGTGAACCACTTAGAAGGTTTACTCGTGTTCATAAACCCCCAGAGAGACTGATAGAGACATGCTAAATTATGCATTTGTTTTGATTAATGTTGCTATTTGTTTTTATTTTGAAGGAAAGGAAGTTGTGGTGATATCGCGTGTAACGTGTCAGAACGTGATTGCACAGAGTTCTGGGCATGTGCAGAAATGAAAGAATAATCTAGAAACTTGAATGGTTTAAACGTGGTTGCTATTTGCTGTTAAATAAAAGTTCTAGTTATATTCTTCCAGAGTATGTGTCTTTATGAATAACCCACGGTGCATATAAAGAACACAACAGTATGGATAAAGAATAACACGCATAAAATGCTGATGGAACACAACAGGCCAGGCAGCATCTATAGGGAGAAGCGTTGTCGACGTTTCAGGCCGAGACCCTTCATCAGGACTAACCGAAAGGAAAGATAGTAAGAGATTTGAAAGTAGTGGGAGGAGGGGGAAATGCGAAATGATAGGAGAAGACCGGAGGGGGTGGGATGAAGCTAAGAGCTGGAAAGGTGATTGGCGAAAGTGATACAAAGCTGGAGAAGTGAAAGGATCATGGGACGGGAGGCCTTAATTTTTATTGTTGGTACTTGTTTCAGCACTTGGCTGCCTGTGACTAATGGTGTTCCACAGGGGTTGGTGATGGGACAGCTTCTTTTTGTGTTATATATCAATGATTTGGATGATAGAATTGTGGCTAAGTTTGTGAATGATACTAAGACAGGTGGGGGTCGGCTAGTGTTGGGGAAGCAGAGAGGCTGCAGATTGACTTAGAAGATTAGAAGAATAGGCAGTTAAGTGGTAGATAGAATATAGTGTTGGGTATATAGTGTTGCACTTTGATCGAAGGAATAAAAGGACAGACTATTTTCTAAACAAGGAAAAAATTCAAAAATAAGAGGTGCAAAAGGGCTTTGGAGTCCCTGTGCAGGATTCCGTAAAAGTTAAATTGCAGGTTGAGTCGGTGGTGAGGAAGGTGAGCATTCAGTTCGAGAGGACAGGAATATAAAAACAGGGATGTAATTCCGAGGCTTTATCACCATTGGTCAGACTGCACTGGAGAATTGTGAGTTGCTTTGGACCCCTTATCTAAGAAGTAATGGGCTGGCATTGGAGAGGGTCCAGAGGAGGTTCACAAGGATGATTCCAGTAGTGGATATATTGACATATGAGGAAAGTTTGATGGCTCTGGGCCAGTACTTACTGGAGTTTAGAATATCTCATTGAAATCTATTGAATATTGAAAGGCCAAGATAGAGTGGATGTGGAGACGATATTCCCAGAATCTAGGAGCAGAGGGCACGGTCTCATAGTAGAGTGATATCCCTTTAGAACAAAGATGAAGTGAAATTTCTTTATCCAGAGGGTGGTGAATCTGTGGAATTCATTACCACAGGCGGCTATGGAGGCAAAGTGATTGGTTATGTTTAAAGTGGTGATTAATAGGTTCTTGATTAGTCAGGTCATCAAAGGTTATGGGGGGAAGGCAGGAGAATGGGGTTGAAGGGATAATAAATCAACTATGATGGAATGGCGGAGCAGACTTGATGTGCTGAATGGCCTAATTCTGCTTCAAAATCTTATAATTTATTAAACATTTCGGAATGGCAAGGAGCTCGCAGCTATCTCTACTACACCTGATATTGTTCTTGCAAACATTACAGGATCAGGAATCATCTTCCAACTCAGATGAGGTACATTTATTCATTTAGTTCTCACATGCACATCAAAACATACAATGAAAAGCATCATTTGCATTAACAACCACCACACACGTGAATGGTATAGATAGGGTAAATTAAAGCAGGCATTTTCTGCTGAGGATGGGTGGGTCTTCAACCAGAGGTCATGGGTTAAGGGTGAAAGGTGAGAAGATTAAAGGGGAATCTGAGGGGGATTTTCTACACTCAGAGGGTCATAAGAGTGTGGAATGAGCTGCCAGCACAAGTAGTGTATATTAGCTGGATTTCAATGTTTAAGAGAAGTTTGGATAGGAACATGGATGCTAGGGGTATGGAAGCTATGGTCCTAGTGCAGGTTGATGAGAGTAGGCATTTTAAATGGCTCAGCATGGATTAGATGGTCCGAATTGCCTGTTTCTATACTCTACTTTTCTATGACTCTATGACCTAAACAGCTGCCGCAAGTGAGCCACACATTTCGTGCCAATATAGCATACCCGCAGTGCTTGGCAGAACGAAACAGAACACGACAAGCAGCAAATCAACACCAGCAAAACAAACCCCTCTAGCTTTCATGTTCGTATTACCTCATGCAGGGGATGAGCAAAGCCAGCATTTTTACCCTCTGTTTGCTCTCCCTTGAGGATATAGTGATGAATGGAACACCATAGCTCTCGGCTGCTGGAAGAACCCTTACCGCAAGGAATGCTTTAACTCAACAGAAAACTGCTCGCAGATCCTTAAGAGTAACCTCCTAAGATTAAATATACCCACTGCAAATTTGTGTCGGGTTACTCTGCTCATTTAGGAAGAAAATCTGGAAGTGATTTTTGTCACAGTGTTAAAAACGCACACTGATTTCCTCCGCCCACTATATCATGGCCCCTCAGGAACTAAATCATCTCAGCTCACTCTACTACACTCCAGCAGATGCAAACAAAGCCATCCAAAATATTCTCCACTGATTAGTCAACTAAACCTCTTTTGGACTGTTTCCAATACATTGACAATCTTTGTTTAGTAAGAAGACCAATTTTTTGCACAATATTCCAGATGTGATTTCATCAATGTCAAAGTCAAAGCAGCTATATTATCAGAATAAGTGTAATTCACCATATATGCTTGTAAATCCTCTCCTTAAGCATTCTCTCCATTAACTTGCCCGTCACTGATGTAAGACTCTCTGATTTACATTTCCCAGGATTATCCCTACTCCCTTTCTATAACAAGTTAATGTCAGGGTGAGTATATGGTGATGTATATTGTCAGGCCTGCATAGACTGGTTCCTTCCAGTCTCCACCCAGCAAACGGGAGTAAAAAACCACACGTTTCCTACTCATAACCAGAAACCTGTTTAAAGCTACCTCTCATCCGCGGTCCTTGTTCACTCATCAAACCAGCCAGTCTCAGCCCACTGTTCTTAACCTTCAGTTGCTGTATTGCCTTTGAGTATTACAGCCTTTATTTGATCTGTGAGCCTAGCTACGAGATTCCTAACTGAATCTACCTCTCTACCACCACCCCTTGTAAATAAAGACCAACAAATATCCAATGCGCAAAAGGAGACAAATAGTCCAAATAAAAAAATAATACTGAGAACATGAGACAGTGCAAGATCTACTCATCTCTGCGCAGAACTGAGACTGTGGTCTGCAACTAATGGGCTCCTAGGTTAGCTGTGACTGCAGACTCGCTTTCTTGTACTTCAGTTCTGAGTGTTAATTGCTTACTGTTATTGTTTGCATGATTCATTTTTTTCTCTGCAGATTGGGTGTCTGATGGTCTTTTTTCAATGGGTTCTATTGTGTTTCTTTGTTTTGTGGCTGCCTGTAAGGAGACGAATCTCAAGGTTGTATTTAGTAATACATGCACTTTGAACTTGTACTTTGCACTTGTGTGGTCTGTGGTTTGTGGAGACAGGTCAGAGCTGAGGGAGTGAAGTTACGCCAGTTCACGAGCCCTCACAAACATGTCCTATTCAACTGAAGCATAACCTACCTTTTTTTCCATTTAATTCCCATCACAATAAATGCAGAAATATTTGCTATACCTTACATGATAATAGAGCACAACAGTATGAAAACAGGCCCTTTGGTCCATTTAGACTGTGCGGAACTGTTATTCTGCTTAGACCCAATGACCTGCACCTGGACCATATACGCCCATACCCTGCCCATCCATGTACTTATCCAAATTTATCTTAAATGTTGCAATTGAATCCTCATCTACCACTTCCGTTGACAGCTCATTCCACACTCTCACTACCCTCTGAGTGAAGAAGCTCCATGGTAAGTTCCCCGTAAATATTTCACCATTCACCCTTAAATCATGATTCTAGACTCACACATCCTCAGCAGAAAAAGCCTGCTTGCATTTACCCTATTTATTCCCTTCAGAATATTGTATAACTCTATCAAATCTCCCCTCATTCTCCTACTCTCCAGGGAATGAAGTCTTAACCTATTCAACTGTTCTATTTAATGCATAATATATCAATGGAAATTATTGACTTGGGGAGATTCATTATCTGGAGTCTTGCATACAGTTCTGGTTACCCTATTATCGGAAGGATGTTTACGCTTTGGAGAGGGAGCGGAAGGCTCCAGGTTTACCAGGATGTTGCCTGGATTAGAGGGTGTGTGCTATCACGAGAGCGTGGACAAACTTGGGCTGTTTTCATTGGAGCTGAGGGGAGATCTGACAGGTTTATAAGATAATGAGAGGCATAGATAGAGTATGCAGACAATATCTTTACAATATCTAATACCAGAGGGGATGCATTTAAGGAAATAGGGGGTCATTTTAAAGGAGATGTGAAAAGCAAGTTTTTTTTTATACAGAGTGGTGTGCGGATGGTGGTAGAGGCAGAATCATTAGAGACTTTTAAGAGATATTTAGATAGGGAGATCTTGCAGAAAATAAAGGGTTATGCCATTTGATTGCTAATTTCATCAATTTGGTATAACATTGTGAGCAAACAGTACTGTTCCAGTGCTGTACTATTCTATTATCTCTGGGATTAAATAGTTAATATTCTAATGCATGTCTGTAATTAGCAACTGAGTAATGTGTTAGCAATTGAGAAGTGCTCTATGACAGATACCATAGCATCTGTCGTGCACCTGGCCCTGATACACCTGGAAAACAAAGACACTTACATCAGAATGCTATTTCTGGATCTAATTTTGGCATTCAATGCTACTGTCCCACAAACCATGGTGAACAAACTCCTACTCCTCAGTCTAAATACACCACTGTGCATCCGAGCATTGGACTTTCTAAAGACCAGAGCTCAGACAGCCGGGATGCACAACTGCTCCTCCCTACCCATCATCCTCAACGCAGGTGCCCCAAGCGCTGTGTGCCGAGGCCATTGTTATACTCTCTGCTCCCATGACTGCATGGTCAAACACCCAAGCAATCATAACATCGACTTCACCGATGACACGACAGTGTTGGGTCTCATCACCAACAATGATGAGAAAGTCTACAGAGAGGAGGTGGAAGAGCTCAAGGTCTGGTGTTGGGCAAAAAAAACCTCTTTCTTAACGTCAACAAAACAAAGGAAAGTGTTATTGACTTCAGGAGGAGTCACACCCATGTATACATTGGTAGTACATGCAGTGGAAACTACAAGTATCAAAGATCAGGCGGCATCTTTGGAGAGGAATAAACAGTTGAGACCTTTCATCAGGACTGGAGAGGAAGGAGGAAGAAGCCAGAATGAGAAAGTGGAAGAGGAGAAGTAGTATAAGCTGGCAGGTGATAGGTGAGTCCAGGTGAGGGGGAAGGTAGGTGGGTAGAGGCGAAAGAAAAAAGTAAAAAGCTGGGAGGAGATAGATGGAAGAAGTAAAGGGATGAAGATGAAGGAATCTGATTGGAGAGGAGAGTGAACCATAGGAGAAAGAGAAGGAGGAGGGGCAGCAGAGGGAGTTGATAGGCAGGTGATCAGAAGAAAAGGGGGTAAGGGGGGGAGTGAGAATAGGGAATAATAAAAGAGAGAAGGGGAAGGAGAAGAAATTACTGGAAGTTGGAGAAATCGATGTTCATGCTGTCAGGTTAGAGGTTACCCAGAAATAATATGAGACGTTGCTCCTCCTACTTGAGTGTGGCCTCATCATGACCATAGACCAACATGTCAGAATGGGATTGGGAAGTTAAATTAAAATGGGTGTCCACTAAGAAACTCCCCCCTTTGTGTTGGGTGGAGCAAAGGAGCTCGATGAAGCAGTCCCCCAGTCTACACCAAATCTCACCAATGTAGAAGAAGCCACTGGAACACTGGATACAGCATTAAGCCAGTCAGACTTGCAGGGGAAGTGCATGAGGAATCAAGTCAGACACAAAAATACTACATGCGTGGGGAGTTATCTAGCTCGATTTCTAAATTGACACAAACTCAGCTGGAAGTGATTGTTAGCAGGATTCACAAGGAACTGCAGATTCCAGAATGTGGAGCAAAACTCAAGCTGCTGAAGGAACTCGTTGGGACAGGCAGTATCCAGAGATACTCAATGTTTTCATTTGAGACCCTAACTGAAGCTCTTCAGTCCTGATGGAAGGTCTCGATCCAAAACGGTTAGTTCAAAGTTCAAAGCTCAAAAAGTTCAAAGTAAATTTATTATCGGAGCACATACTGTATATGGCACCAAATACTACCCTGAGATTCACTTCCCTGCAGGTATTCGCAGTCGAATAAAGAAATAAAACAGAATCAAAGGAAAACTACACACAAAGACTAACAAGCAACCAATGAGAAAGAGATAAACTATGCAAATAAAATGGAAATAAGAACAAATAAAAAATAAATAAATTATACTTCGAACATGAATTGTAGAGGCTTTGGAAATGAGTCTTTGGAATCAGTTCATTGGTGAGGTGAGTGAAGTTATCCATGCTGGTTCAGGAGCCTCATGGTTGTAGAGTAATAATTATTCCTGAACCTGGTGCAGTGGCTCCTAAAGCTCCTGTACCTCCTTCCAAAACGCAGCAGCTAGAAATGAGTTTGCCTAAACGATGAGTGTCTTTGATGATGGATGCTGTTATCCTGTGACAGTGCTCTTTGTAGATGTGCTCAACAGTGGAAAGGGCTGCTGAGTTCCTCTTTGTGTCTGTGTGTGTCTGTTGCTCTGGACTGCTGGAAATCTCGAGTGATTATGCAATATTTCTGTCGAGCACAGATGAAGCAATGTTTTTTTTTAAAATAATATTCTAGTTGGTTTCAATATTTCTTGCTGATTAATGACAACACTTGGTATGTGTGTTGAGATGTGAAATCATAGTTCATCTATCACTAGAGTTATATTGCTGTACTGGGGCCAACACCTGATATTCTGACTTCAGCCATTGTTGCTTTCAATCTGACACTCAATGAGGTGTAATTGACACGTTGCATGTTTCCCACTTATAAATGCAATGCAATAGCACTTGGGAAAGTTGGTGACAACATCATAAAAGCTGAGAATTTAAAGAAAAGAAAGCCATATGCAACTGGAAAACAACCTTGAATAAATCCCTTATTTCCTCAGATAAGTGCTTAAGTTACAGTCTATGGATGTCTTAGTATCTTGACATCATATTTTGCAATTCAAGTTTTTTTTTAACTGAAGTTGAAACCCAGCGAGAGGACGTGCTACAAGTACACTCACTCAGAGGGCACTTTATTAGTTACACCTGCTCCTTAATGCATACATCTAATTAGCCAATCATGTGGCAGTAATTCAATGCATTAAAGCATGAAGATATGATCAAGAGGTTCAGTTGTTGTTAAGATCTAATGGGGAAGGATGAGCTGACATTGGAGAGAGTTCAAAGGAGTTTCATGACAAAGATTCCATGAAAGGGCCCTCGTGGTGGAAGGCTCTGGGCCTGTACTCACTGGAATTTAGAAGAATAAAACCAGTTGAATGCTGAAAGGCTTTGATAGTGTGGATGTGAAATGGATGCTTTCTTTGGTGGGGGAACGGATGTCTAAGTGACTTGTTGGTGGTGCCAGGTGGGGTGGTTTATCTCAGAAACTGCTTATTTCCTGAGGTTTTCATGCACAATAGTGTCTAGAGTCTCAAAGAATAGTGAGAAAAAGAAAATAGCATCTAGTTAGTGGTATCTCTGTGGGTGAAAATGGCTTGTTACTAAGACTCCTACACCGCCTGATGATGGTAGTAGCAAGAAGGGAGGATGACAGGTCACACGCACGTTGATGGCATGGGCTCAGTGGGGGATCTTGGCTGGTATTACGTAGCGGAGCTGGTAGTTGAGAGTATGGGTATCCATTCAGCCCTGTATCTTTCCAGCCTTTATATAGGCCCTTCCTTTCCCCTATTTCTCATCCCTCCCTCCCCCCTTGTTCTCATCCCTCCCTCTTTCTCATCCTCTCTCCTCTTTCTCATCTTCTCTCCTCTTTCTCATCCCTCCCTCTCCCCTCTTTGTCTTCCGTCCCTCTGATCTATGGAATGCTCGGCCTCAGAAGGCAGTGGAGGCCAATTCTCTGGATGCTTTCAAGAAAGAGTTAGATAGAGCTCAGAAAGATAGCGTGGTCAAGGGATATGGGGAGAAGGCAGGAACGGGGTACTGATTGTGGATGATCAGCCATGACCACATTGCATGGTAGTGCTGGCTCAAAGGGCTGAATGGCCTACTACTGAACCTATTGTCTATTGTCTCTCTCCTCTTTCTCATCCCCCACTTCTCTTTCTCATCCCTCCCTCTCCTCTCTTTATACTGGCTATCTTTTAAACCCAAACCATGGTGATGCATTGATAGAGAGATGAAGAACGCATGTGAATGGCTATACTTGGAATGTCACCAAAAAACTCTTGTAAAGTTCTACAGATGTGCTGTGGAGAGCTTTCTGACTGGTTGCATTGTTGTTTGGCATGGAGGCACCAATGGATAGAATCAGAAGGTTGAATACCCAGCCGGCTCTACCATGAACACTAGCCTCCCCACCATGGAGGACATCTTCTCCAGGTGATGCCTCAAGAAGGCAGCATCCTTCATTAAGTACCCTTGCTACCTAGGACATGTTCTCTTCTCATCACCACAATCAGGAAGCAGGTACAGGAGCCTGAAAACACACACTCAATGCTTAGGAATTGTTTCTTTCCATCCATTATTTGAATGGACCGTGAACCCGTGAAAAACTACTTTGCTTTTCTCTCTCTTTTTTGAAATAGTTATTTTTATGATTTACACTGTACTACTAACACTAAGCAATCATTCTGGCAAAATAAAGGAGTAATCATAAGCCATGCACAATAGTCTCTAGAGTCTCAAAGAATAGTGAGAAAAAGAAAATAGCATCTAGTTAGTGGCATCTCTGTGGGTGAAAATGGCTTGTTACTAAGACTCCTACACCTCCTGATGATGGTAGGCACAAGAAGGGAGGATGGCAGTTTGATGGCATTGGCCTTCTTTTCTTTACACGTTCTCCTATTGTATTATCCAACTCTTTGGCCTATCCTGTTCCAAATATCCTGACAACCTTGATGATCATAGATTACTTACAATGTGTCCATTTGACTGCTTGGGAACACTGACTTCTTGAATCCCTCAGCTGCTCACCAAGTAAAAATGGAACATTAAAATAGTCATGCAAAATGGTCTGCCAAAATTCTCAGGCATCAAAACCAATCCTATTCATCAAATAAATGGAGTGGAACTTTACACAAAGCAGAGGCACATTCTGTAATGACTCATTGAGAATTTTCAGAAGGAGATGCCATTTCAAATTTACAGAGGTTCATTGGCAGTCATGCCCCAGGACTGTTCATTAAGGTTACTCAGCTGGAATCCATTGATAAGGCACTGCACGGGGAAAACCCACCCAACCATGGAGCACATCTACAAGGAGCACTGCCAGAAGAAAGCAGCATCCATCATCAAGGACATCCACCTTGCTCTCTTCTCACTACTACCATCAGGTGGGAGGTACAGGAGCCTTAAGTCCCACACTATCAGGTACAGGAACAGTTATTGCCTCTCAGTCGTCAAGCTCCTGAACTTGCGTAAGTTACTTCAACAACGTACTGATTCCACAATCTATGGACTCACTTTCAAAGCCTCCACAGCTTTCATGTTCTCAATAATATTTACCTATCTATCAATTTATTTATTTATTTGTTAACACATTATCTCTTTTTCTTGTATCTGCACACTTTATATACATTGATTGTTTGCCTGTCTTTGTGTGCATTTTTTCAAATGATTCTGTTCTATTTCTTTATTCTACTGAGACTGCCTGCAGGAAAATGCATCTCAGGGTTCTACATGGTGACAAAAACATACTTTGAGAATAAATCTACTTAGATCTTTAAACTTTGAAGGCAGAAATGTAGGACCAGGGAATTGTTGGATTGGGGCGTGGTATTATAATTTTCTTGCAATTTAAATTTCCTATGCTTGCTTGTAATTTTATATAATTATCTATATACAGAAACATTTCCTGCAAAAGGAGAAATCTGATATTTGATAGATCAGAGCAAGAAAGGATCTGAATTAGAGGTTGAGAGAGTAGACCACAGCATGACCTGGGTCAATTCTGACCTGACTCAGTCCTAAACCATTACAGGCCTAGATGGGGTAGACATGGAGAGGAAGTTTCTAATAGTAAGAGTGTCTAGGATCCAAGAGCACACTCTCAAATCTGTGGAACACATGGCCATGGAGGGCTCTGGAGGTTATGTCAATGGATGTATTTAAAGATGAGATTAATACTTCCTTAAGGATGTTGTGGGTTACATGGAGAAGGTAGAACAGTGGGATGGAAAGTAAATCTGCATAGGAGAATAAGGAGAGATTTGATAGAGATATACAAAATTAGGAGGAGTATAGGTTGGATAAATGCTAGCAGACTTATTTCACTGACATTGGTGAGACTAGAACTAGAAGCCATGGTTAACAGTGAAAGGTAAAATGCTTAAAGGAAACATGAGGAGGACTAGCAATTCCTGTATCGGTCAAGCTGTATCGGTCTCTGCAAATAGTACCAGTCAAGTGTGACAGTGGAAAAATGTGTACGAACCGGAGGAGATAGCAAAGGGTTATATATTAATTCAGATTAATTTATCACATGTACATCAAAATATACAATTCAGAGTTCAAGTTGAAAGTACTTCTATTATCAAATGATGTCTGCATTACAAAGCCTTACAGGCAGCAACCAAACAAGAAACCCAAAGGAATCCATTAAAAAAAAACAACAAACACCAAAATTGCAGGGAGAGAAAAGAAGTCCAATCATGCAAACAATAAAAGTAAGCAAATACCATTTGGACCAAATAAAACTGGTCCTCAAGCACAAAGCCCAGAGTAGCTGGAACAGGCCCAAGGCCTAATTCTTTGTTCAGTACATTGCAGAGTAAAAATCATGGATCCTGCAGACAGAAAGTCCGGAGCAGCCGGAGCAGGCTCATAGCCTCAGTTCAATGCAGAGCCAGCCTGACCTTTGCCTCTTGTCCTGACACCCTGCCTTTTCAATCCATTTGATCCGGCACTTAAATTGTCAAGACATCTACTGAGACTTGCTTATACTAAGACCTGGGCCCTGTCGCCTCGATATGCTCCAGACTGGACCCCTCCGCCACATTCCAGCCCGTACCCAACCTTTCCAAATCAGTCCAGTGCTCAGATAAAACAAACCCCGCTCCTGGTTTAGGTGGAAGTGCCTCAAATCTTCCCCTCCTCCGCTTCATACACCCTGACTCCGTGTCGAACATGCCGACCTTGTTCTGACTCTGCCTCCGCCTCTCTCCGACTCCTCATTTGAACGTGCCTCTGCCTCGCTCCAACTCCATCTCGCACCCATGGGCTTAGCCCTTTGACTCAGCCTTGCCTCAGCATGCCTGTTCATTATTCAAGGTGATGGTTTACCATAATTTTTACAGAAAACATGTTATTAAAGTATTTAGTTGAATTTCTTGCTTTGAGGAGTGTCAAATTAAACCAGTGGCAGTGTAAGTGAGCCAGTAAAATGCAGTGTTTGTGTTAGAAACCTACAACATGCTGAGGAAGGGCCATAAGTGTTGCCACACTTTTTGGCGCCAACATAGCATGGCCAGAATACTCGACACAACAACCAGGCAACACAAGAGATTCTGCAGATACTGAAATCTGGACTAATACACACAAAATGCTGGAGGAGTTCAGTGGGTCAGGCAGCATCTATTATAAGGAATAACAAGTCGATGTTTTGGTCCAGGACCCTTCATCAGGACTCACAAAGGGTCCTGGCATGGAACATGGACTCTTTATTCCTCTCTACCGATGCGGCCTGACCTTCAAAGTTCCAATAAAATAACAAAAAAAAAACATAGGACAAATCAAACAACAATAACAATAATAGAACAAAACAACAGCAAAACAAACTCTTTTCCCACCCTGCCACCTCACATACACTCAGGCCTGGAAAGGCAGAGAGACATACTTTATCGATCCCGAGGGAAACTGGGTTTCGTTACAGTCGCACCAACCAAGAATAGTGTAGAAATATAGCAATATAAAACCATAAATAATTCAATAATAATAGGTAAATTATGCCAAGAGGAAATAAGTTCAGGACCAGCCTATTGGCTCAGGGTGTCTGACACTCCAAGGGAGGAGTTGTAAAGTTTGATGGCCATAGGCAGGAATGACTTCCTATGATGCTCAGTGTTTCCTCTCGGTGGAATGAGTCTCTGGCTGAACGTACTCCTGTGCCTAACCAGTACATTATGGAGTGGATGGGAGACATTGTCCAAGATGGAATGCAACTTGGACAGCATCCTCTTTTCAGACACCACCGTCAGAGAGTCCAGTTCCACCCCAACAACATCACTGGCCTTACAAATGAGTTTGTTGATTCTGTTGGTGTCTGCTACCCTCAGCCTGCTGCCCCAGCACACAACAGCAAACATGATAGCACTGGCCCACCACAGACTCGTAGAACATCCTCAGCAACGTCCAGCAGATGTTAAAGGACCTCAGTCTCCTCAGGAAATAGAGACGGCTCTGACCCTTCTTGTAGACAGTCTCACTGTTCTTTGACCAGTCCAGTTTATTGTCAATTCGTATCCTCAGGTATTTGTAATCCTCCACCATGTCCACACTGACCCCTTGGATGGAAACAGGGGTCACCGATGCCTTAGCCCTCCTCAGGTCCACCACCAGCTCCTTAGTCTTTTTGACATTAAGCTGCAGATGATTCTGCTTGCACCATCTGACAATGTTTCCCACTGTAGCCCTGTATTCAGCCTCATCTCCCTTGCTGATGCATCCAACTATGGCAGAGTCATCAGAAAACTTCTGAAGATGGCAAGACTCTGTGCAGTAGTTGAAGTCCGAGGTGTAGATGGTGAAGAGAAAGGGAGACAGGACAGTCCCCTGTGGAGCCCCAGTGCTGCTGACCACTCTGTCTGACACATAGTGTTGCAAGCGCACGTACTGAGGTCTGCCAGTCAGGTAATCAATAATCTATGACACCAGGGAAGCATCCACCTGCATCACTGTCAGCTTCTCACCCAGCAGAGCAGGGCGAATGGTGTTGAACGCACTGGAGAAGTCAAAAAACATGACCCTCACAGTGCTCGCCGGCTTGTCTAGGTGAGCGTAGACACGGTTCAGCAGGTAGACGATGGAATCCTGAACTCCTAGTCAGGGCTGGTAGGCGAACTGGAGGGGGTCTAAGTGTGGCCTAACCATAGGCCAGATCTGCTCTGGGGTTGCCTCTGGGCCTCTATTCCTTGGCTATACTCAAGCTCACAGACTTCAGGCCTCCAACCTCCAGTCTCTGGCCTGATGCACAGACTTGACAGTCGGGCCACTACCTCCTGACTTGTCCAATTTGTTAGGCAATTGCAATGGAAACCACATATTACTTCCACAAAAACAGGGCAGACAAAATTGAAACAATTCTTAGTTTAATGTTTTTTTTAAATCATTACATCATCAAGCTGTTTCTTAAATGACTCTAAGGTTTTTTTTTACCTCCTCTGTGCTCCTTTGGAGAGATTACTTGCACAGAAGGAAATAACTTGTACTGCTGCCCAGATCCTTTCAGCATGAGCTATGTCTGTTCTATTCCTCTCACAGTTCAAATCATAAAGTAACCCCAGTGGGATTATATAAGTGGGCTGATGAAAGGCTCCATCCAACGAGAGGTCTGATGGGTCAAGTAGTACATCTTCTGCCCAATGTCCACTCATGCTCCAAAAACCCTTCTATTTGCCAGATGAGAGGCTCCAGTTCTGTTGGTCTCTAAATGTATGATGATTTTCATCACTGTAGACTACAGAAGTGTTTTGCCATTGACTTCTTCTGGGCAGTGTCTTTACAGGATGGGTGACCCCCCCGCCATTACCAATGCTCTTCAGGGATTGTCTGCCTGGCATCAATGGTCACATAACCAGAACTTGTGATATGCCCTAGCTGCTCAGAAGCCATCCACCACCTGCTCCTTTGACTTCATGTCACCCTGTTCGGAGGGCTAAGAGGGTGCTATACCTTGCCCAAGGGTGACCTGCAAGCTAGTGGAGGGAAGGAGTGCATTACAGCTCCTTTGGTAGAGACTTACCTCCACATGTCATGCAAGGACACAATTGTTAATTGAACAGGTTTTAACTGGGTCTACACATAAACTAGAACAGGCAGAATTCACAATTTCTCTTCCCCAAGGTCCTTAGTGAACAAATTGGGCTTATTTTGAATAATTACATAGTTTCCTGATCTATAAGCTTTCATTCACAATTATCCATAGTGGAAATTTGAAATGGTATCCTCAGGGCTACTGATTTAAATGCAATAATTTAACTCAGTTTCCATTGTAAAATTGCTACCATCTTACAGTGATTCCAGAATTTTGTAAATGTGGTTTGTTTGTTTGTTTGTTTATTTATTTAGAATTACTGTGCAGAACAGGCCCTTCTGGCCAACAAGCCCAATTGCACGGCAACCCACCTATTCAACCCTCACCTAATCACAGGGCAATTTACATTGACCAATTAACTTCCTAACTGTTATGTCTTTGGACTGTGGGTGGAAATCATAGCACCCAGAAAAAATCCATAAACTCATGAGGGGGAAAACTTTCAGGGCATCAGATTTCAGAGTTCAATTTGGGCACCATCTGTAAGGAGTCTGAAAGTTTTCCCCCTTGTGAGTTTATGTTGCACTAATTGTTATGCTGTTGTGGTGCCCCTTGGTAGTTAGGTACTTTAACTTGGTGTACATTGTGAACACCTCCCTCTGCATCTGGATCCTAGACTTCCTGACTGGGAGACCTCCGTCAGTCCGGATTGGAAGCAGCATCTCCAACACCATCACACTGAGCACAGGGGACCCCAGGGCTGTTCACTCCGCTGACCCACGACTGTGCAGCAATACACAGCAACCAGGGCACAGAGCGACCACTTCCCAATGAACATCGATGGCTCCTCGGTAGAGATTGTTAAGAGCACCAAATTTATTGGTGTTCACCTGGCGGAGAGTCTTACCTGGTACCTCAACACCAGCTCCATAGCAAAGAAAGCCCAGCAGCATTTCTACTTTCTGCAAAGTCTGAGAAAAGTCCATCTCCCACCCCCCCCCCCCCCCCATCCTCACCACATTCTGCAGAGGATGTATTGAGAGCATCCTGAGCAGCTGCATCACTGTCTGGTTCAGAAATTGCACCATCTCGAATCGTAAGACCCTGCAGCGGATAGTGAGGTTAGCTGAAGGGATCATCGGGGTCTCTCCTCCCGCCATTACAGACATTTACACCACATGCTGCATCCACAAAGCAAACAGCATTATGAAGGACTCCACGCACCTCTCATACAAACTCTTCTCCCTCCTGCCATCTGGGAAAAGGCACCGAAGCATTCGGGCTCTCACGACCAGACTATGTAATAGTTTCTTCCCCTAAACCATCAGATTCCTCAATACACAGAGTCCGTACTGACACCATCTAACACACACACACACACACACACACACACACACACGCACACACACAAACACCACCCCACTCCCTTTGCAATTTTTGCTCATTTCTTTCTCAATTCCTTCTAAAACATTGTTTGCGTTGTTTATATTTACATGTACATCATTTATTATTATATTGTAATTTGTCCTTTACTGTTCCTATTGTCTTGTTTATTAATTACTGTACTGATTGCACTGTTTTGTGCACTTTATGTAGTCCCGTGTAGGTCTGAAGCCAAACGTAGTTTTTGTATTGTTTCAGGTTGTTTAGTGTAGTTTTGTGTTAGCTCATGTCGCACCATGGTCCTGGAGGAACATAGTTTCATTTTTACTGTGTACTGTACCAGCAGTTATGGTTGAAATGACAATAAAAGTGATTTGTCTTGTCTTGTCTCTGTTTAGTGATTCCAGAATTTGTTAAATGTAGCATTCTATCTCACCTTGACTACAGTTCATTGAGAGAATTGCCTAACATCAGATTCTGTACTTTCATCATGTTTCATCAAACTGTACTTTCGTCATGTTTATCTCCACACCACATCAAGGTGCCTTTCTCATTTTTCCTTTTGGGTGGTCAACAACTTTCACCAGAATTGCTTAGAAATGGCATATCAGAGTAACAGATACAAAACGCAGGAGGAACTCTGTGAGTCAGGCAACATCCATGAAGCGAAATAAACAGTCAACATTTTGGGCCAAGACCCTTCATCATCGCTGACTATCTAGGCAGAATAAAAGGTATTGCTCCTCCATCCTGAAATTGGCTTCATTGCAGAAGCAGAGAAGACCATGGACCAACATGTCAGAATGAGAAAGGGACTCTCCGAATCTTTGGCGTTCTGGCTCTATGGAAGTATATCACTCCCCCTACCATTCTCTTTCATGCAATTCACCTTAAATAATTAGTGAATGTGCAAATTAACCTACTTACTGGTGCATCCTTGAAAGTACCAGTTAGTAGGTTAATAGGCTATTGTGAATTGTCCTGAAATTAAGTTAGTGTTAAATAGGTGGGCTGCTGACAGTATGACTCGAAGAGCTGAAAGACCTGTCTGGGCTGTATCTCTAAATAAATAAATAAATAAATCACAACCACAATCACATATTTTTTAAAAAACCTATTGGATTTACTATGATAGGAACACTATATGAATGGAGATACAAGCAACTGCAGATGCTGGGATCAGAGTGTGTCTCCTCGGGGAAAGTTGAGCAGCTTAGAGTTTTTCTCTTTGGGGCAAAAGGGAATGAGATGCTACTTGATAAATGTGTATATGATAAGAACCATAGAAAGAGTGGACAGCCACTGTCTTTTTCTCAGAGTGGCAATCCTAATACAAGAGGGCATAATTTTAAGATGATTGCAGGATATCATAAGGGGATGTCAGAGGTTCTGCAGGTTTCCTTACACAGGGCATGGAATGCATTGCCTTGGTAAAGTGAGATACATAAGGGACATTTAAGAGACTCACCAAAGAATTTCACAATTTCAACATAGCATCCCAACATTTATTCTCTCGTGGATGAAAGAAAAAGAACAAGATTAGCTTTATTTGTCACATCTACATTGAAACGTACAGTGAAGTGTGTCATTCACATCAACAAACAAAAATGTCCAAGGATGTTCTGGAGGAGGCTCACAAGCTTCTGACACCCATGTAGCATGCCCACAATGTACTAACCCTAAACTCTACATCTTTACTTTAATATATGAAGGCCAATGTGCCAAAAACTCCCTTTATGACCTTATCTACCAATGATGCCACATTGAAGGTTCTGTATTCCCTGGTCCTGTTGACATGAAAATGGTTCTCCTCAGTCCCTGGTCTCCGAAAGAATTTTGAGCATTAGTGAAAACAAACCAAAGCAGATAATTGTTCTAGCACGTTCTTCCATTCAGTGAGATCATTGCAGATACTGTGCAAAAGCCTTGGGCACATATATATATATATATATATATATATAGCTAGGGTACAGCACTTAAGACTTCCACACAGAACAGTATTTGTCAATATGGAGCAAGACAGCGAGTTTGTAAATTTGGCAGGAAGAATGCTGGGAATAGTGAGGGTGGGAGGGGTGTGGAACAAGTAGCAGAGAAAGAGTTCCAGGGTGGGAGGTGGCATGGGTGCAAACACACAGGCTCTGAGACACCAGGCAAGGTCATTTGATTCCAAACAATTGATCATTATTGATCAATTACAGAATTGATCTGTACATTGATCATTACAGAATGAGCCTCTGGTATTTCCCGCTCCCTCCCCTCTCTGTTCCATTTTTCCCAACCATGATTCCCCTCTCCCTGTCCCCTTCCCACTCTCAGTCCACAATAGAGACCCATTTCAGAATCAGGTTTATCATCACTCACATGTAATGGAATTAGTTCCTTTTCTTGCAGCAACAGTACAGTGCAATACATAAAATTGCTACAGTACAGTGCAAAAGTGTTAGGCACAGTAGCTATGCCATACCCCTATCTCTACCTTGGCTCTACAACCCTTGATTAGCCAGTGACAATACAAATTTGGAACATGGCACTAGAAAACCCAGAAGTATTTAGCATGTGATCAATGTATGGAGCATAGGAGATGGGCTATGTGTCTAAAGAATATTTACCACTTACCATGGAAGTTAGGAAGCTGAGGATCTGAATCACAATCAAGTATATTATCACAGACAAACGTAATGACTTGTTGTTCTGGGGCAGAGGGATAGTGCAATACAGGAGATCCTGGAAGGATCTGACTACCCAAGTGCCTTCATCCCAGCTGTTCCCATGTCCCTACTTCTCCAGAGTCTGCAGATCGGAATTGGCCATACCATCACCAATGATCGTGCCATCTCTCCTAGGACTCCTCTTCACAAGTGAAGAACCAGCCATCATAGTACAATATGTTAAAAATTACTATACAAACAGAATATATTAAAAAATAAATTAGCACTAAAGGATAAGCCCCTCAATGTCCAACCCAACGTCCCTGCTGTGAGAGATGCTTGGATAAGGCCGGTGAAGCATACGACGCAGCACAGGGAAAGTCATCCGGATCCCGCTCAGCCGACAGGTGAGTCACCCAGGCTGAAATTAGATGATGGGGACACTCTTGGATCACATTCAAGAAGCTGGCTAGGAACAGTGAGGCAATGGGAGGTCATCAATGGACAATGCTCCACTGGGAGCTAAGGTCCAAAGCAGGAGATGCAAAAAGATAGCAAAATAGTGAGGTAGTGTTCATGGGCTGATGGGTCATTCAGAAATCTGATGGCAGAGGGGAAGATGCTGTTCTTTGGGCATTGAGTGTGTGTCTTCAGGCTCCTGTGCCTCATCCGTGATGGTAGCAATGAGAAGAGGGAACTTCATTATGATGTCTTGGAAGAGAGCCCACATTACAGATAAAGAGCTGCTGGAAGTCCTAAAATGCATAGAGATAGATAAATCTGTATGGTGAAGTGTAGTGCAGTGGTTAGCATAACGCTTTACAGCATCAGCAATTGGTAGAATTGGGATTTGATTCCTATTGCTGTCTGTAAGGAGTTTTTACATTCTTCCTGTGACTGTGCAGGTTTCCTCTGGGTGTACTGGTTTCCTCCCACATCTGAAAGATGTATGGGCCAGGAAATTATAAACAAGAGAACATCTGCAGGTGCTGGAAATCCAATGCAACAGAAACAAAATGCTGGAGGGACTCAGCAGTTCAGGCAGCATCTCTGGAATTGAATGGAGAGTCGAAATTTTGGGCCGAGACCTTTCTTCAGGACTGAGAAGGAAGGGGGAAGATGCCAGAAGATGCATTTTGTGTGAGTTGTAGTGGCCCCTCCATACCAGATGGTGATGCAACCAGTTAGAATGCAGACATTCGCAAGTGTCTTTGGTGACATACCAAGTCTCTTCAAACTCCTAATGAAATACAGCTGCTGTTATGACTTCTTTGTAGCTGCCTCAATATGTTGGGCCTGGGATAAATCCTCAGAGATGTTGACACCCAGGAACTTGACACCACTCCCCATTCCCACTGCTGATCCCTCGATGAGGATTCATGAGTGAAGGGTGCTGCGTGGTCTTTAGCCAGGCCTGTGACAACATTCAATATTAAAAGTTAGAAGTAAATGTTATCATCAGCATACATCTATGTCACCATATACAAGACAGAGATTCATTTTCCTGCAGGCATATTCAGCAAATCTATAGAATGGTAACTATAACAAGATCGATAAAAGATCAGAGTGCAGAAGATAACAAACTGTGCAAACGCAAATATAAATAAATACCAATAAATAACAAGAAAATGTAATGACTAGATAGAGTCCTTAAAGTGACATCATTGGTTGTGGGAACATCTCACTGGATGGGCAATAGCCTGATGTTTGAGGGGTGTCACCTGCAAACTTGAATATGGTGTTACACAGTCATAGGTGAAAAGTGAGAGGAGCAGGGGTCTAAGCACGTAGCCCTGCAGTGCATCTTTGCTGATGGAGATTGTGGAGGAGATGTTGTTGCCAATCCAAACTGACCAGGGTCTACAAGTGAGAAAATCCAGGATCCAATTGAACAAGGGGGTATTGAAGCCAAGGTCTTGGAGCTTATTGATTAGTTCTGAAAGGATGATGGTATTGAATGCTGAGCTGTAGCTGATAAAAAGCATCCTGATATATGTATCTTTGCTGTCCAGATGTTCCAGGGTTTTGTGAAGAGCCAATGAGGTGGCATCTGCTGTGGACCAATAGGTAAATTTGTGCAGATCTAAATCTCCTCTCAGGTAGGAGCTGATATGTTTCATCACCAACCTCTCAAAATACTTTATTGTGGATGTAGGTGCAACTGGGTAATAGGCATTAAGGCAGGTCACCACGCTGTTCTTGGGTGTCAGAATAATTAAAGACTGCTTGAAGCAAGTGGGTTCCTCAGGCTGCCAAAGTGAAAGGTTAAAAATATCAGTGAACACTCCAGGCAGTTGGTCAGCACAGGTCTTTAGTACAACACAGTAAGAACCATTTAGCTGATTGGCACGATAGGTTGTTCAAAAATTTAGATCACTTGGCATCTGGGACAAGGTCGGCAACTGAATATAAAACAGCTTTGACAGAAGGAGACAGAGGGTAGGTTTATGATCAAAGTACAGTGGAGGGCTGTTTTACAGACTCCAGTGACCAGTGGTGTGCGGCAGCAGAGTGTAGTGTCCACTGTTGTTCATGTTGTCTGTTAAAAACTTGTGTGGGAATGTAAGGGACATGCTTAGTAGGTTTACAGATAATCCTAATATTGGTGGTATAGTTGACAGTCAATATGTTCATGTAAATATTCAATAGGAAATTGATCAGCTAAGCCAATGTGACCATAGGACCATAAGGCCAAGAGATATGAGCAAATTAGGCTATTCAGCCCATCACATTTGCCCTGCTATATTTTCTGCTATATAGCAAAGGTTTCAAAGCTACATTTAATGCCAGAGAAATGTATAAAATATACGTACATCCTGAAATGGTTTTTCTTCACAAACATCCACAAAAACAGAGGAGTACCTCAAAGAATAAATGACTACCCCAAAGAGGAGTGCCTCAAAGAATAAATGCTAGAACCTCAAAGCACCCCCCAGCTCTCCCCACTCATGCATAAGCAGCAGCAAAACAATGACCGCCCTCCCCATCAGCAAAAAAGCATCAGCACCCCCCACTGAGCACTCAAGCATGCAACAAAGCATCAATAAAGACACAGACTTGCAGCACCCAAAGACTGCTCCTTCACCCGGTAATTCAACATACCACAGGCTCTCTCTCTCTCCCTAATAAACAAAAAAGAGGTGTCCCCTTTTCACAGAGAGAGGGGAGGCATAACAAGCAACTTGCTGATTTACAATGTTAAAAGTCTGTTGCATCACTTCTTCTGAGCTCTGTGCCCAAGGACCCCGGGTCTCTGGGCACACAGCCCGCAACCAGATTGCTGCTTTCGATCTCCCATCTCCCACGACACACCGATTTCCTGCAGCAGCACCAATCTTGAGTCCACCTGGCTCCAGAGCCATGAAATCCTGGAACCTTGAAGACGTGCTAGTCTTCTAGTCCTTGGCAAATCGAACAGTAGCCAGTCGTAAGACCCTGACAGTGGGTCCCACTTCCACAAAGAACCAAAGTCAGCATGTAACTCCAGGTCAGGGTCTTCAAAAGAACCTTGAAAGGGAAAAATAGAGATATATTTCTATGACTCTGTGAATGAAGTGTCCCCTGCTGTCTCTATGTTAACAGATACGTGAGATAAGAGTTGAAGTTAAGAAAAATTCAAGTGATTTTCATTAAATCCTCACTAATGTTTTTAGAAAGAAGGTAAGTTCTACACTGACCCATGGATGAAAGAAAAATGGAGAGCTATGTGGGAGGGAAGGGTTAGGTTAATTTTCTTGTTGATCCTCTCCATGCCTTGTGATGCAGCAGTATGCAACCTTGACGTTTCTTTAGCAATTTTGTCTGATTTTTTAAGAGGCCGAGTTGCTAGATTGATGCTCAAACCGGGAACAGATGGAAAGCTAGCCAAGAGCCTGCAGGTTTTGAAACCGAGCACAGATGGACAGGGAGTCAGGAGCCTGTGGGCTTCGAACCTGAGCACAGATGGACAGGGAGTCAGGAGCCTGTGGGTTTCAAACCCGAGACCAGATGGCAAGTGAATTCGGAGCCTGCGGGCTTCGAACCCAAGCACAGATGGACAGTGAGTCAGGAGCCTGTGGGTTTCAAACCCGAGACCACTCACCTCGGAATCCAGTGCAGATGCCACTACACCACTGGCTGTCTTAGATTGATCTTGGAGTAGGTTAAAAGGTCGGCACATGGTCTTGGTCCAAGGGGCCTGTATTGTGCTGTAGTGTTCTATGTTTGCTCCCTGGGAGCGCAGCGGTTAGTGCGACACCGTTACAGCTTGGGCCATTCTGGGGTAGGGAGTTCAATTCTGGTGCTGTTCTGCCGGGAGTCTGTGTACGTCCTCCCTGTGGAATCCATGAGTTTTCTCTGGGTGCTCTGGTTTCTTCCCACACACCAAAAATGAACTGGGCAGGTGAAATGATTATTCAATTCAATTCAACTTTAATTGTCATTCAACCACACATGAGTACAGCCCAGTGTACAGTGTACAGTGTACAGTACAGTGTTACTCCGGGGCTAAGGGGCAAGACACAGTACCACCAGTCACACACAGCACAAAGCACACATAGAACGTATAAGGTAGTAAGCACATAAAGGTGTCAGTAAAATAAGTCCAGACTCGAGCCATCAAAGCCACAGAAATCTACAGTCAACCACAACTGTAAATTGAGCCGTGATTAGGTTAGGGTTAATTGGAGTTGAGGGGCTGCTGGGGCAGAGAGGACTGAAGTGCTGGAAGGGCCTACTTCATGTTGTATCGTTAAATAAATAAACAAACTGAGGAGTGTATTCATCATGCAGTTATAGAGACAAGTCCACGCGGAGCAAGCCTGTCAGAGTATTGTTATTAATCAGAACCACTCCAAGAGACTTTTAAATGAAGCAAGCATAAACTTTAAATGTCCATTTTTAACTTTTTCTTCTCAGCCAAAGGAATTAATCAAAACTGCTCGGGAAATTCAATTTCATTTTTCCATTTTCTAATTTTCCACTCGACATACCACGGTAGAAAAAGTAAATCAGCTCTCAAAAATGCAGGGTGATAATAAAAATAAACTTCCAATTTTTTTTTCCCTGGTAAGCATTTCCATTCTTTGATTAAAAGCTGTGGGATTTACAGTATCCCTGCTGTAAGCATTGCGTGGGCCTTGCTAAGCTGCCTTGTTTTCCCTTGGTGCTGGATCTGATTGCTCAGATATGCCCCTGACCCTGTCATTTAAATGGAACCAATTTTGATGGACTCAGCAGACGTTTCACACTTTCTCAAAACTGCCCTGCTCCTCACTGAACTGCTCCACACACAACAGTAGTTCTGAGCCAAACATCATGAAATACTGTGAGACTGGATTCTTTCATTTCCAGAAACGGAAACAGAATGAGAATCAGAATCAGGATTAATATCACTGGAATATGTCAAGAAATTCATTGTTTTTGCAGCAGCAGTACATTGCAATACATAATATTTTTTTAAAAACGACATAACAATAATAAAAAGCTGGTTCTTTAAAGCTGTTATAGCCAGGGGTGGTAATGGGGACAAGCTCCCATTACCTATTAGATTCTCCCAATGGCTGGTGCCTCAAATAACTCCTGACAACAAGGTCTAGCTCCTGGCCTTTATGAGTGGCTTAGCTAATAAGCCCAGCAGAATCCTTTCTACTGACAGGAGAAGAGGCAAAGTTGGGTTGTTGGCACCTTAAAGCCAGTCGCTTTGAGCAGATGGATTTCATCAGCTGTTATTGGCGGCTCACCTGTGAGAAGGAAAACTCTGATCACAAACCTCCGTGGCCTTACGGTTATATCCACTCATGGGGGAAGGCTACGGGCATAAACCCTGAGGAAAAAATAGGAACTTGAGTCCATAAGGTAGTTCTACAGTGACTGGCGACACCTACAACGCTGCTGGTGCCAAACTGTATCAGTCTCTGCCATTCCTTTGAGTTTATCAGATACATGGAGGCCTCAGGAGAAAGGGGGCGGGGTGGAAGCACCAGAGGGAGATGGAGAACAGGCATTGACTTCTCTAACTTCTGTTAATGCCCCTCCTCCCCTTCTTACCCCATCCTTGACATATTTAGTTGTTTGCCTGTTCTCCATCTCCCTCTGGTGCTCCCCCCCCCCCTTTCTTTCTCCCTAGGCCTCCCGTCCCATGATCCTTTCCCTTCTCCAGCTCTGTATCACTTTCGCCAATCACCTTTCCAGCTCTTAGCTTCATCCCACCCCCTCCGGTCTACTTCTATCATTTCGCATTTCCCCCTCCCCCCTCTACTTTCAAATCTCTTACTATCTTTCCTTTCGGTTAGTCCTGACGAAGGGTCTCAGCCCGAAACGTTGACATCGCTTCTCCCTATAGATGCTGCCTAGCCTGCTGTGTTCCACCAGCATTTTGTGTGTGTTGTAGGATGTATCCTAATATGTCAACAGATCCTTCTGGCCTAAAAAAAGCTCTTCACCATCCAATTATACCCATGTGACCAGTTAACCTACTTATCAATAAGTCTTTGGAATGTGGGTGGGGAACTGGACCACCCGGCAGAACCCCACATGGTCATGGGGAGAATTTACAAATTCCTTACGGACAGCGGCCGGTATTGAACTGAGGTCTCTGATGCTGTAACTGTGTTACACTATGCATATATTCAAAATAAAATGAAGTACTTTGCAAGATTCTATCAGCAAAGTTTAATATACAAATTTCAAAGTATGTATACCATATACAACCTTGAGATTCTTTATTTTTTTAAAGCACTCCCAAGAAAACAAATAAATACAGATCACAAAGACTGACAAACATCCAAATATGGAAAAGAAGACAAACCATGCATATGATTAAAAAAAAACACAAAGAGCACAAAGAAAACGAGCAGCAGAGTCCCTGAAAGTGAACCTGCAGCAATGGAGCCAGTTCAGTGCTGAGGTGAGTGAAGGCAGACCAACAACGGCTCGTGAACCTGATGTGTGGGGCCCAGGGCTCCGGTGCGCATCGCCCAATAGTAGTAGCGAGAAGAGATGGAAACAGGTCAAATGTAGGCAGGCAGGATGTATTTAGGTGGGAGGGGGCAGGGATATTGGCTGACGCAGAGTAGTGGGGCCCAACATCGGTTTGCTCTCTGATCCTGGGCCTTGGTGCTTCAGGCCTTGATCCGGCCTGAAGTCCACTCAGCCTTCTGTATCTGTGTTGTGCAGGAAAACGCAGCAGATTAGTAATACATTTTTGCAGTTCAGAAGTTTAAGCTAAGATTCAACAGAAATCCCGACGTTGTGAGGAGATGTATTAAGAGTGATATAAGACCCTGATTTGATTAATAGCAGTTAATTTAGTATGACTAAATCAAGTATATAACAGGAGATCAGAACCATGGAATGCTTCCATTGTGTCTTGTGGAAATTCATGGCTCTCAGTATCCGTAGCAACCATAATGTTTCCAGTTGCAGCTATTGGTTAACCACATCACGAGGCTGGATTTGTGGATGCAATTACTGTGGTGTGTCAGGGATGCTGCGATGTGCATAAATGGCATGATTAACGATGAAGTCACACCACTGATAAGAACTGTGCGCAGGAAGGGAATGGCTGACAGCTGGGAATACAGCATAACACATTTACCAAGGAGAAGGACGTGGAGGACTGTGACACCTATGCGAGGCATGCTGATGTGCTAGGACACTTTGAGATCAGGAAGGAGGTAGTGCTAGGTCTTCCAAAGAGCATCAAGGTGGATAAATCCCCAGGGCCTGGTGGAATATATCCCAGGTTATTGAACGAGGCAAGATAGGAGATAGTTGTGGCTTTGACCAATATTTTTGAATCCTTACTAACAACTGGCGTTGTCTGGAGGATTCCAGAGAAGCCAAAATCGTTTTGTTGTCCAAGAAGAGAAATAGGGATAAGCCAGGGAATTATGGGCCAATAAACTTCACATCAGTGATAGGCTGATCCTTCCTTTTTGAGGATGATCCTTCATCCTATTCAAAATCTTAGCTTGGAACAGGATTTATGATGATTTAGAGAGGAACAAAAAGCCTCACGATGGTTGATGAGGGCAAGGCACTGTACATTTTCTAGATGGACTTTAGTGAGTCATTTGACAAGGTTCCTCATGGTAGGCTTGTCCAGTCGATTAACACACTGGATCTGCAGTGACTTGGTAGTCTGGATTGAGAATTATCTTGCCCATAGAAGACTATAGTGGTGGAGGGGCGTTATTTAGGCTGGAGGTCCATGACCAGTGGGTTGGTGTGCAGTGTATATATACAGTTGATTCTGGTTAATTGGACTATTGATTAATCAGGGCAGCCACTTAGTTTGGGGCAACTCTTAAAGAACGAAAATTAATTGAGAGAATTGCCCAGATTCCCTTCTTTTATTTGGTACATTATGCCCCTTAACTGCGGCAGGAAACTGTTGGCAAACAGGTTCTAACCAGCCCCTGTCATGCACTCCTCTGTGGCTGTTAGACACTACACTGTCTTTAGAGCAAACAGATTTTTAAATATTGTCAGTTGCATGTGTTTGTGTTCATTAAGAAGTGAGTTTTGTCACTGAGGGTTTGAAGGAAATTAGCAGAAGACAATTCAAAGGATACAGAGGATGTGGATAATTTACAAATATGGTTGGAGAAATGGCAGATGGATTTTAATCTGAGGTGTGACACTTTGGGAGTTCAAGTGTAAGAGGGAAGTATACAATTAATGGCAGGACCTTTAACACCATTAATGTGCAGTGGGTTATTGGGTTCTAAGATCAAGGTTCTCTGGAGGTGGCCTCAGAAATAGAAACGGTCGTGAGAAAAGCATATTGCATGCTTGCCTTCATTGGTAAGAGTAGGGAAGTGATGTTGCAGCTATAATAAACTGAGCTCAGGAGTGCTTGGAGGATAATGTGTATTTCTGGTCATCCATTTAGGGTCATAGTGATAGAAAATTACAGCTCAGAAGCAGGCCCTTTAGCCCATCAATTCCATGCAGAAACCATTTAAGGTGCCTACTCACATCAATCTGCATACCCCTACTATCCATGTACCTATCCAAACTACTCTTCAATGTTGAAATCGAGCTTGAATGAACCACTGCACTGGCAGCTTACTCCACAACATCACAACCCTCTGAGTGAAGAAGTTTCACCTAATGTTCCCCTTAAACTTTTCACCTTTCACCTTTAACCTATGACCTCTGGCTATTGGCCCATCCAGCCTCAATGGAAAAGGCCTGCTTGCATTTGCCCTGTCTATACCTCTCATAATAGGAATGATGTAGCGGCTGAGCATAAGGTTCAGACAAGGCTTTGGACTAGAAGATGCGTGCTAGAAGGCGAGGTTGGACAAATATGGGTTGTTTTCTCTTGACCTTCGGAAACTGATGGGACGTGAAAGAAGTTTATAAAATTACCGAGGAATAGATAGGGTAGACAATCAGAATCTTTTTTTCCCAGGTTAGTCATTGGAGTGCAGGAAATAGCCAGGGAAAAGGTACATGGGCACACGTGGCAAGATAATCTGAACAAGGATGTCTTGCTGTACTGGTCAAAGAGCTTGTAAAGTTTTATCTGAAGATTCTCCCCTTATTTAACACAGGATGTTTTTCAAAGATTCAAAGTAAATGTTATTATTGAAGGACATACATGTCACCATATACAACCGTAAGATTCATTTTCCTGTAGGAATACTCAGCAGATCTATAGATCACTAACTTGTTACAAGAAAAACTTTGTGAATCTTTTGCAATCGACTGGTTTTCTGCATTCATTACTCATAAAATATGGTCTGGTCTTCATCTAAGTCACAATAATAGACAAACACAATA
This sequence comes from Hypanus sabinus, assembly GCF_030144855.1. Taxonomy (NCBI): domain Eukaryota; kingdom Metazoa; phylum Chordata; class Chondrichthyes; order Myliobatiformes; family Dasyatidae; genus Hypanus; species Hypanus sabinus. Next base: position 9,106,561 of record NC_082717.1, read on the forward strand.
TCTGATTAAACTAATAACACACAAACAATTGTACTCTTTATGTCTTTATTGAACACGTTGTTTAACCATTCACATTCCAGTCTGGAAAAAGTATGTGATCTCTTGTATTTAATAACTTTTTAAATACTTTTTTTGAACCTAGACTGTGATTGTTCAAATGGTGTACTCAGTATTGACAAGAAGAAGTACAATTGTTTGAGTGTTATTTAGGCAGATTGTGTTTGTCTATTATTGTAACTTGGATAAAGATCATGCCACATTTTATGTGTAATTAATGCAGAAAACCACATAACTGCAAAGGGTTCACAAACTGTTTCTTGGAACTGGTATAACAGGATCAATGGAAATTGTCCTGAGTGCAGAAGACAATAAACTGTGCAAATGCAAATATAAATAAACAGCAATAAATAATGAGAACATGAGGTAATGACGTAAAGAGTCCTTAAAGTGAGATTATTGGTTGTGAGATCATCTCAATGGATGGACAAATGAGAATGGTTATCCCCTTTATTCAAGAGCCCGATGGCCGAGGGATAGTAACTGTTTTTGAACCTTGTGGTTCAAGTCCTGAGACTCTTGTACCTTCTAATAATGGCAGCAGTGAGAAAAGAACATGGCCTGGGTGGTGAGAATCTTCGATGATGGATACTGCTTACCTACAACAGTGTTTCATATAGATGTGCTCACTGTTTGGGAGGGCTTTATCCATGATGTGCTGGGTCAAATCCACTACCTTTTGTTGGATTCTCCATTCAAAAGCATTGGTGTTTCTAAGGCTGTAATGCAGCCAGTCAATACACTCTCTACTACACATTGATAAAAGTTTGTCAAAGTTTTAGATGGCATACCAAATCTCTGGAGACTTATAAAGAAGCAAACAAGCTGCTGTGCTTTATTCGCAATTCCACTTACGTGCTGGGTAACACCCAGGAATTTAAAATGAATTTATGGTGGAAGGAGTGAAAAAATGATTCGTATAATGGTTTCTAGGAATGCATGAATGATAAACGAGAACTAATTGGGTTGGTTTGGTCTATATTCACTGAATAATAGGAGAATGACCTACTGCAGAGTTGTGAGGAAATGTTAACCTTCCCATAGCCTGATCCGCTGAGTTCCTCTGGAAGCTTTTTCCCTTTCTGCCCCACATTCCAGAATCTGCTGTCTCTTAGGTCTTCAAGAATAAGATAATTTCATAGAAACCTAGAAAGTGCGAAGAGGAATCTGAAGACCAGATGTGGTTAGGAAGCTTCCAGTGGCCAACATCCAGAAAGCAATATCACAGTATGGGGTATGCCATTTAGATCCAAGATCATGAGAAATTTATTTACACTGTGGGTGCCAAACCCTGGGAAATTTGCACCACAGAAGGCAGTGGACGCCAAGCCATTAAACATATTCAAGAAGAAGGTAGATATACACTTGGTGTCTACTTAGGTGCCTCCTGTACTGAAAAAACTGGCCACTGAATGTACTGTATGTTCATGGTCTTCTGCCTGCCAATCCACTTCAGGGTTTGATGGGTTGTGCATTCAGCGATGTTCTTCTGCACACCACTGTTGCAATAAGATTACATTCAAATTAATTGTCATCTTTCTGTACATTTATGCACAAAACCAAATTAAATAATGTTCCTCTGGACCACAGTGTACTTACAAAACATATATCACCCATAGCATATAAAGCACAATATTACCATACATAAAATAATAAAATATAATTCAAAATGGATGTAGTGCACAGCACAGATAAACAGACAGACAGACAGACAGACTTTATTGATCCCGAGGGATATTGAGTTTCGTTACAGTCGCACCAACCAAGAATAGTGTAGAAATACAGCAATATAAAACCATAAATAATTAAATAATAATAGGTAAATTATTCCAAGAGGAAGTAAGTCCAGGACCAGCCTATTGGTTCAGGGTGTCTGACACTCCGAGGGAGGGGTTGTAAAGTTTGATGGCCACAGGTAGGAATGACTTCCTATGACGCTCAGTGTTGCATCTCGGTGGAATGAGTCTCTGGCTGAATGTACTCCTGTGCCTAACCAGTACATTATGGAGTGGATGGGAGACATTGTCCAAGATGGCATGCAACTTGGACAGCATCCTCTTTTCAGACACCACCGACAGAGAGTCCAGTTCCACCCCCACAACATCACTGGCCTTATGAATGAGTTTGTTGATTCTGTTGGTGTCTGCTACCCTCAGCCTGCTGCCCCAGCACACAACAGCAAACATGATAGCACTGGCCACCACAGACTCCTAGAACATCCTCAGCATCGTCCGGCAGATGTTAAAGGACCTCAGTCTCCGCAGGAAATAGAGATGGCTCTGACCCTTCTTGTAGACAGCCTCAGTGTTCTTTGACCAGTCCAGTTTATTGTCAATTCGTATCCCCAGGTATTTGTAATCCTCCATCATGTCCACACAGACCCCTTGGATGGAAACAGGGGTCATCGGTGCCTTAGCCTTCCTCAGGTCCACCACCAGCTCCTTAGTCTTTTTCACATTTAGCTGCAGATGATTCTGCTCACACCATGTGACAAAGTTTCCCACCGTAGCCCTGTACTCTGCCTCATCTCCCTTGCTGATGTATCCAACTATGGCAGAGTCATCAGAAAACTTCTGAAGATGACAAGACTCTGTGTGGTAGTAGAAGTCCGAGGTGTAGATGGTGAAGAGAAAGGGAGACAGGACAGTCCCCTGTGGAGCCCCAGTGCTGCTGACCACTCTGTCTGACACACAGTGTTGCAAGCGCACGTACTGTGGTCTGCCAGTCAGGTAATCAATAATCCATAACACCAGGGAAGCATCCACCTGCATCTCTGTCAGCTTCTCACCCAGCAGAGTAGGTTGTCTCCTCATATTGCTGCACCAACAAAGCATATCCACGATGCTCTGCAGAACAACCCAGCAACAAACAACAACAGCAAAACAAAACAACACACACAAAATGCTGGAGGAAAAGTTTCCCACCTACCTGGTTTCATCTATTACATTCGAGCTATCTTCCTTCTCCTCCCCCTAAGATTTTATTCTGGCATCTTCCCACTTCCTTTCCAGTCCTGACGAATGGTCTTGGCCCAAAGCGCTGACTGTTTATTCCTCTCCGTGGATGCTGCCTGACCTGCTGAGTTTCTGAAGCTTTTTGTGTGTTGCTCTGGATTTCCAGCAGAACTTCTCATGTTTACGAGGAGCTAAACAAGTCCTTCCTCCTTCCTGTCCACGCACATGCACAGTCCTCCAACCCCAGAATAGGCCTCCAGCAGACTGGGTTTGACCTCTCCAGCAGACTTGTAAAGATTCGAAGATTCTGGGCTCCAGCCTTTGGGATGTAACTTCCAGACTTCCAATTTAACCCTTGGGACTTGATATTCGGCACCCTGGTAGAGGGTTCACACTGAAATGGTTATCACTCCATGCTATTCCTTTTATAGGTACTGACTAGTTTGTTAAAATCTGTTCTATTCCATCTGGATATTGGGCAGCGCAGTAATGTGGCACGTTACAGTGCCAAGGTTTGGGGCTCCATTCCCACTGCTGTCTAACAGCACATCCTTAGACTACGTTGGTCATTAATCCAAACAGTGCATTCCACTGTATGCTTGATGTACATATGGCAAATAAAGCTGATCTGCCGAATCTCCCTGATAGTAAACAAACTTTCATTCACAATAAAGCTAATCAGGGATTAAAAATCAACTTAATTTCCCACATACATTTATATGTATCAGGAATTTGCTGAGGTTTGTTGGTCAGGGCACAACATGCAACAGGAAACTAACACCATCCAATAATTATAAAATTAAAGAATTGTATAAAATCATGTTAAAGTATGGATATGGATTCAAATGAGCATAAATAGCAACATGTACTTAAATGTAAACAGTATTATAATAAGTGGTTTTAAATGTTTACAGTGCAGTGCAGTGACAGTGTAATAGATAGAGGGGGGTGGAGAGTTTAACAAGAATGGTTGATCAGATTAACTTCCTGAGGGAAGAAATATTTAAGGAGGCATGAATAAGTCTGGGTTGATCACAGTTGACTGCAGCCAGCCAGTCTTGTTTGGATGAGTGCAGTCTCTGCCTTGGAATTAAATTGAGCATATGACAATAAGACATGGGAGTAGAATTAGGCCATTTGCGCCATGAAGTCATACCATTTCATTCCTGATTTATTATCCCTTGCAGCCGCATTCTCCTGCTGATGGCTTCATTCCCACAAATTGGTTAGAGTGATGGGATGAAGGAATTGCTTGGGGAAGATAAGTTAAATATTGCAGGTTTGGGGAAACCTCAGAGCACATACCATTAGATCTTACTCCAAAACTGAAGGGAGATTAAACACTTCTGGAGATTTGGAACTATTCTTTCTTCCGGGAATAAGGGGAAGCCAGGTGTTCTGGATTATGGCTATAACTGTCTCATTGCTAATGGAAAGTTATACAGAACATGCCCTGATTGCATGGATATAATGCAGTCCCAGGAGAAATCATGTTTTACGTGGGAATGGTTGAATGATGCAGCTGTTTTCAAATGAAGTTTTAATTTTGTAATCCCAATCCCCACCAGAAATGTGAAAAGCTACCACAGGCTTGCAATGGCCTGAGTGGAATAATATGTCATCATGTCTCTATGTACACTTTTTAAAGTACACCGGCCCATTAATGCAAGGATCATGTGGCAGCAACTCAATACATAAGAGCATGCAGACATGGTCAAGAGGTTCAGTTGCTTTTTGAAGACCAAACATCAGATTGAGGAAGAAGTGTGGTTCGCCAGCAAAGTGGCGCTAGTGAACCACAACAACATATTGCAGGCAGCTAACAAAACTAGCCAAGTATTCTTCTAAATATACTCCTGAACTACTCCTAATACAATCTACAGCCTGTAATTTCTCTTTAAGTAATGTACTTTTGAAATGTCTTAATGAACTAATGATTTCTTGATCTTTTAAATGATTTGGTGGACTTAACTCTCAAGTGTGTAGGTACGACACCTTTAAGTGGATAAAGGTAGATCGCCAAGGCCAGAAGAGATGGAGGAGGGGAGGACTCCAAATCAGGCTGAAATACCATGGAATAAAAGTTCCTTTACTCAGCATCTTGTTAGAACATGTAAAATCACTGGAGAACAAGACAGAAGACCTAAGGCCAAGATTGGTATTTTGGAGGGAAATAAGGAATTCTTGTGGTCTGGGTTTCATGGAGACATGGCTCACTCCAGACATAACAGATACATCAGTAAGACCTGGAGGCTTCTCAATACACATAATGAACTGAACTGCTGATTCAGAGAAAGCAAAAGATAGGGGTCTGTGTTTCATGATAAACTCTTTATGGTACTCGGACACAACAGTTTACACACACACTTGTTCTCTTGATATGAAACATCCAACAATTTAGTGCCAATTGTTTTACTTACCAAGAGAGTTCACCTACGTGATCCTGACTGTAGTTTACTTACCACCAAAGGCTGATGTCAAACAGGCACTCAAGATCTTGTGTGTTGCCATCAGCAAACAAGAAACAGCCAATCCCAATGCCTTTCAGATCATTTTCTGCAACTTCCATCAGATTTGTTTAAGAAATCTTTCCCAGTTATTATCAACATTTAACTTGCAACAGCTGGGGTCCCAACACACTCAGCCACTGTTATACTACAATCAGGAATGCCTACCATTGCAACCCTGGACCGCATCTGAGGAAATCTGATCACTTTGCTGTCCTTCTACCTGCAGAGACCAGACAGCAAGGCTCCAGAGATTAGGATAAGAAAGAGGTTGTCCCAGGAGGCATAGGAACGGCAACGGGATTGCTTCAAGTCAGTAGACTGCACCATGTTGGAGGACTCATCAGAGGATCTGAACAAAAAAAAAATGAGTCAGCATGGATTTATGAAGGGAAAATCATGTTTGACTAATCTTCTGGAGTTTTTTGAGGATGTAACTATGAAAATGGACAAGGGAGAGCCAGAGGATGTAGTGTACCTGGACTTCCAGAAAGCTTTTGATAAAGTCCCACAAAGGAGATTAGTAGGAAAAATTAGGGCAAATGGTATTGGGGGCAGAGTACTGACATGGATTGAAAATTGGCTGGCTGACAGGAAACAAAGAGTCATGATTAACAGGTCCCTTTTGGAATGGCAGCTGTTTACAATATACATTAATGATTTAGATGAAGGGATTAAAAGTAACATTAGCAAATTTGCTGATAAAACAAAGCTGGGTGGCCGTGTGAAATGTCAGGAGGATGTTATGAGAATGCAGGGTGACTTGGACTTGGGTGCATGGGCAAATGTATGGCAGATGCAGTTTAATGTGGATAAATTTGAGGTTATCCACTTTGGTGGCAAGAACAGGAAGGCAGATTACTATCTAAATGGAGTCAGGTTAGGAAAAGGGGAAGTACAACGAGATCTAGGTGTTCTTGTACATCAGTCAATGAAAGCAAGCATGCAGGTACAGCAGGCAGTGAAGAAAGCTAATGACATGCTGGCCTTTATAACAAGAGGAATTGAGTATAGGAGTAAAGAGGTCCTTCTGCAGCTGTCCAGGGCCCTGGTGAGACCCCACTTGGAGTATTGTGTGCAGTCTTGGTCCCCAAATTTGAGGAAGGGCATTCTTGCTGTTGAGGGAGTACAGCGTAGGTTCACAAGGTTAATTCCCGGAATGGTGGGACTGTCATATGTTGAAAGATTGGAGCAACTGGGCTTGTATACACTGGAATTTAGAAGGATGAGAGGGGATCTGATTGAAACATGCAAGATTATTAAGGGATTAGACACACTGGAGGCAGGAAACACGTTCCCGCTGATGGGTGAGTCCAGAACTAGAGGCCACAGTTTAAGAATAAGGGGTAGGCCATTTAGAACAGAGATGCGGAAAAACTTTTTCACCCAGAGAGTGGTGGATATGTGGAATATTCTGCCCCAGAAGGCAGTGGAGCCCAAGTCTCTGGATGCATTCAAGAGAGAGTTAGATAGCAGGGTCAAGGGATATGGGGAGAAGGCAGGAACGGGGTACTGATTGTGTATGATCAGCCATGATCACAGTGAATGGCGGTGTGGGCTAGAAGGGCTGAATGGCCTACTCCTACACCTAGTGTCTATTGTCTATTGAGTCTGTATGTTTCCCCATGAGCCATGAGCTTTCCCTGGGTGCTGTAGTTTCCTTACATATTCCGAAGGTGTATGGGTCAGGATTAGTAAGCTGTGGGTATCCTATGACTGGGCGATGCACATTGCATTCTGCAGCCTCTTGTTTTCCTGGTCATCGGAACTGCTATACAATGAGCACAACTCCATCTATCCCAATCTTTCTTTATCCATGTAGCCCTGCAGATTATTCACTCTCACATGTCCATCTCTTCCCCACCCCCACCTTGATCCTACACTATGGTATAAAATGGGTGCCACGGTAACAGCAGTTAGCAAATGCAGATTGGAGAATTGGATTTCAGGTTCAATTCGGGTGTTGACCGCAATGACTTTATACGTTCTCCCACTGACCGTGCGAGTTTCTTCCTGGTGATCTGATTTCCTCCCACAGTCCAAAGGCAAAAATTTGTAGGTGAAATAGTCATTGTAAATTGCCCTAGGGTGGCGGGATGGAGATAGGTCGCTAACATAGGAGGTGTAAGATGTTCCTTCCCTCGGCTAGCCTGCGGGTCACCTGTGGGCAAAGTGTAGCACCTGCTCAGTCCTCCCGATCAGTGTCACGTGAAGCAGGTGCTGGATGGTCGTATGAGCAACTGGTGCTTGTCACAAGCCCTGTTCGTGCAACCACTGACGCCAGGCAATCTTTGAAGTGTATTGATAATGAATGAGGTCACCAGTCTTTTGAAGGCACTGCCCAGAAGAAGGCAAAGACAAACCACTTCTGTATAAAATTTTGGCAAGAAAAATGATGGTCATGAAAAGACCATGATCACCCCAATCATACAACACAGCACATAATGAATGAACAAAACTGTCCTATGATTTGGCTAGGGTTAAGTAGTTGGGTTGCTGAGCAGTTTTGCTTCTTGCTACAGAAGGGCCTGCACACTTCGTATCATTAAATAAAGAAAAAATAATAATCATCTTGGTGTTGAATATGTGGCGACACTGGCAGGCTTCACGCAGCACATGCTGAGGTGTGTTGGTTGATTATTCAGCTCTCAGCCATGCCAGATTTTCACCACTCCATCTGACCTTCCCTGTGTGAGGCAGAAAGCTCTGCCTTCAGTAAGAGCCTCACTTTAGTCCCCCTGCACCCACACCTCAGTGAGTTCCATGCCTGTCACAACGCTGAGTTTCTCTTCTTCCGCCTCCGCCTCTGAGCCTACTTCTTTGGCAAGGACTCTCCACCCTGCAGTGATGTCCCCTTCTCCCATCTTCTACCCTGCTCCTTTTCCTGGACACCCTGCTCTGGATCTTTTCATTGCTAACTGCTGATGAGACATCAACCATCTCGGCTTCACCACTCCTCTCTCCAATTCCAGCCTCACTCCTTTCAAACGCACTGCTCTCCACACTCTCCGCACTAATCCTAACCTCATCATCAAACCCATGGATAAGGGGCGGTGGGTGCTGCAGTAGTCTGGTGGACTGACCTCTACTTCACGAGGCTCAGTAACATCTGTCAGACACCCCCTCTTACTTGTAGTTGCAACTGCATCCCACTAAGAAGCACCAGGCCATTGTCTCCCACACCATCACTGACCTTATTAACTCTGGGTATCTCCCATCCTCTGCGACCAACCTCATAGTCCCCTCACCTGCATCTCTCACTTCTACCTCCCCACCAAAGATCCACAAAACTGCCTGTGCAGGTAGACCCATTGTTTCTGCTTGTTCCTGCCCTGCTGAACTTATATCTGCATACCTTGACTAAGTTTTGTCTCTCTGGTTCAGTCCTTTCCTACCTACATCTGTGACACTTCACATGTTCTTGATCTTTTCAGTGACCAAGTTCCTGGCCCTGATCATCTTTTTTTTCACTATGGATGTCCAGTTCCCATATGTCTCCGTCCGCACCAGGAAGGTCTCAATGCTCTCTGTTTCATTTTGGACACCAGACTCATCCAGTTCCCCTCCACCACCCCGTCCTCTGTCTGGTGGAACTTGTCACACTCTTAATAATTTCTCCTTGGACTTCTCCTACTTCCTTTAAACATAAGGTGTAGCCATGGACACTTGCAAGAGTCCCAGATATGCCTGCCTTTTTGTCGGCTACATGGAACAGTCTTTGCTCCAAGCCTACGCTGGTATTACTTCCCAACTTCTCCTATACTACATCCATGATTGCAATGATGCTGCTTCCTGCACCCTGCGGAGCCCGTCAACTTCATCAACTTTGCCCCCAACTTCCACCCTGCCCTCAAATTCACCCGGTCCATTTCTGACACCTCCCTCCCCTTTCTCAATTTCTCTGCCTCTATCTCTGGAGCCAAATTACCTACTGATGTTTATTATAAACTGACTGTCTCTCACAGCTACTGGACTATATCTCTTCCCATCCTGTTCCCTTTCTCTCAATTCCTCCATCTCCACCACATCTGCTCTCAGGAAGAGCATTTAATTCCAGAATGAAAAATATGTCCTCTTTTTTCAAAGAATGGGCTTCCCTTCCTCTACCATCAATACTGCCCTCAACCACATCTCTTCCAATTCACGCACTTCTGCCCTGACCCCATCCGCCCACCACCCTACCAGGGATAGGGTTCCTTTATTCCTCACCTATCGCCACACCAGCCTCCACATTCACCACATAATTCTCCGTAACTTCTGCTATCTCACTCCACCAAACAGATCTTTCCCTCCCCCCCCACCATTTTCTGCCTTCCTCAGAGATCGCTCCCTGCGCAACTCCCTTGTCCATTCATCCCTCCCCACTGAACTCCCTCTTGGAATTTACCCTTGCAAGCAGAACAAGTGCTACACCTGCCCCTTCTACCTCCTCCCTTACTACTATTCAAGGCACCAAACATTCCTTCCAGGTGAGTCAACACTATACCTGTGAGTCTGTTGAGGTCATCTGCTGTGTACGCTGCTCCCGGTGTGGCCTCCTGTATGTCGGTGAGACCCAGCGTAGGCTGGGAAACCACTTTGCACCTATGCCCTCTCCACCAGAAAAATCAGGATCTGCCATTGGCCACCTGTTTTAATTCCACTCCCCATTCCCATTCTGACATGTCAGGTCACTGTCTCCTCTACTGTTGCAATGAGGCCATATTCAGGTTTCAGGAGCAACACCTTATATTCCGTCTTGCTAGCCTCCAATCTGATGGCATAAACATCAATTTCTTGAATTTCTGGTAATGGACCCCATACCTCTCCTTCACCATTCTCCATTCCCATTTCCCTCTCTCACCTTCCCTCCTTACCTGCCCATCACTTCCTTCAAGTGCTCCTCCTCCTTTTCTTCCTTCCATGGTCTTCTGTCCTCTCCTGTCAGATTCCCCTTCTCAAACCCCGTATTTCTTTCAGCAATCAACTTCCCAGCTCTTTACTGCATCTCTCCCCACTTCCCAGTTTCACCTATCACCTCACGTTTCTTCCTCCCTCCCCCCACCTTCCTACTCTGACTCCTCATCCTTTTCGCTCCAGTCTTGCTGAAGGATCTCGCTGACTGTTTACTTTTTTCCATCGATGTTGCCTGGCCTGCTGAGTTTCTCCAGCATTTTGTGTGTGTTGCTTGGCTTTCCAACATCTGCAGGTTTCTCTAGTTTTCACTGTATATTTCGTTGTACATGTGATAAATAAGAGAATCTGCACTTGAAGAAGTTGCAGAGTAGATTATAGTGTCGGAAGCCAGTTCTGAGAGAATGTGCATCAGGAAAGGGGCAACACTGAAGGAGGGTGCACTGCAATTGTCAATGAGACAGTGTTAATATTGTCATTGGGTCAGACAGTCACAGAGTCAGATAGGCCCTTTGGCGCAACTCATCTATGCTGTCATTGTTGCTCAGAGGGCTACTTTTGGCCCAAACACTATGTACGACAAATGGAGGGAGAGGTCAGTAAACTATCTACGAGACTCCACAAATATTGCTAAACATAAGAATTAGCAATATTCTGTCACTCAACTGCAGATATCTTGGGGCACCACCACTTGGAAGTCCCCCTCCCAGTCATTCACCATCCTGACTTGGAAACATATCGCCATTCCTTCATTGTCACTGGGTCAAAACCATTGAATTCCATCCCTAACAGCACTGCGGGGCCAATCAGTGAGCTGTGGACGCTTGAGGAAACAACGCTAGCAATGACTGCTAACCAGGGATATGGGCCAGCAGACTATCTAATTGGCCAGGGTAGAAAAGAAACATTCCATAAGACAATAAGGTATAGGAGCAGAATTAGGCCATTTGGCCTATCGAGTCTGCTCTGACATTTCATCATGGCTGATCCAATTTTCCTCTCAGCCCCAGTCTCCTGCTTTCTCCCCATATCCCTTCATGCCTGCCCAATCAAGAATTTATCATCTTCTGCCTTAAATATACATAAAGATTTGGCCTCCAGAGCTCTCTGTGGTAAATGATTTCACAGACTCTCCACTCTCTAGCTAAAGAAGTTCCTCCTCATCTCCATTTTGAAAGGATGCACCTGTTTTCTGAAACTGTGTCCTCTAGTCTGGGACACTCCCACAATAGGAAACATCCTTTCCAAACCTGCTCTACAAAGGCCTTTCACCACTTGATAGGTTTCAGAGTGGTAATCTTAAGGCTTTAGCTCTTCGAAATTTGTTAACACAAACTTAGGTGAGTAACAGCCAGGTCTTTATTTTGTATTCATTAATTTAATAAGACAACTGTAGTGTAATTGTGTAGAGAGGCTTCACTGAGAGGAAGCTGAGGAAAGAAAAATTCAAGCTTTTTCCTTCCGTTCTTTATATCTGCTCAGCTAGAACAGTAGGGATGTCAGGCGGGATAGTGAAATGCTCCTCTTGCAGGATGTGGGAAGGCAGGGAGACCTCCAGTGTCCCCAATAACCACAACTGTGAGAAATGCATCCAGCTGCAGCTTCTAACAAACTGGGTGTAGTTACGGTCATTGGGCCAGAAAGACCTGTTACCAACCTCTATTTCTAAATCCAATAAAAAAAGATTAGGAATTATTGGATTATTGTAAACAATTACCTACTTCACTAATGCCTTTCAAGGAAAAGCTGATGTTTAATCAATCTAATTGCAGACTCACTCTGTGTGGTTTCTTTTAAAGTGGCCGAGCAAACCACAGGCCAAAAATAACCACATTTTTAACAAATGTCACATAGAAAGAAGCAAAATAAAAGAGGACGCTGGGAAGACCTGACAGCGTCAGGCAATGTTTTATGGAGAGTTAGTATAAAAGAAACAATTCAATTTTATGTTGAGGAGAAAGTAGAAGGAAGTCGGTGTAGGAATAAACCGAAAGGCCACATGGAGCTGGTGTTTACCTTGCAGTTTGAGAGGGAGAAGCTAATGTATCCATATTACAGTGGAGAAAAGGGAATTACAGATGCATGAGAGCGGAGCTGGACAAATTTGATCAGAAGGGAACACTAGCAGGGATGACGGTAGAGCAGCAATGGCTGGAGTTGCTGCGAGAATTTCAGAAGATACAGCATAGATGTATCACAAAGATGAAAGAGAGTTGTAAAGTGAGGATAAAACAACCTTGGCTGACAAGGGAAGTCGATGACAGCATAAAAGACCAAGAAAAGGCACTTATATGGGAATTTAGAGAATTCAGAAGCTTTTAATAAACAATAACTGTCATCTAAAAAAAGCTGAAATAAGAAAGTAAGCTAGCCAATAATATCAAAGACAATACAGGTGTTTTTTTTCAGATATATAAAGAATAAATGAGAGGTGAAAGTAGATATTGGACCAATGGAAAATTCATACTACTAATGAGCAGGTATTTAGGAAACTGAAAGGTAAACTCAGTAGCGTAGAGTTTAGCACAACGCTTCACAGTACAGGCAATCCAGATTCAGTTCCCAACACTGCCTGTAAGAAGTTGGTTCATTTCCCCTGTGACCGCGTGGGTTTCCACCTACAGTCCAAAGATGTACCAGTTGGTCGGTTAGTTGGTCATTATATTGTTACGTATCCTGTTGGAGTCTGATGGCACTATTTTTGAATGGTTTTATTCATAAAGGGGGGCACAAAAGTAAGGTTAATACAAACATTCAGAACATATACATCGGCAAAACTCAATCTAAAGCGCGGGTATAGCAATAATCATCATCAAGAAATAATCTCGACTGTTGGCTAGGGGATAATATATTGTCCGTTGGAACTATAAAAGTCACTCAGAAGTCTGCAGGCTTCAGTCTTTTTGGGGAATTGCTGGGTTTCACGTGTTTCAGAGAGAGTGAGGAGAAACGACAAAACTTGCCCGGGTCTTTGACGAAGCAACTCCGTTGAATCAGGGGAGCGTTGTTTCCCTGTTATTAGTTCGAAGTCCTTCTCGGTATTATCAGCCACCCGCTCCCCAAACAGAGAAGTTACGGTGCGCACCTGGCTTTTGACTGGCTTCCAGCTATCACGGGAGCGTTGAGCGATCGAGTCCTTCTGGTGAGTCTCTCTGGGGTACCGCCTTCTGCAGTCTCCTTTTATCTTGACTTGCAGAGTTGTAGATGTCCATCAAAGTAGGGTGATGCAATCCCCACCCCCACGTTGCACGAGGGTGTCCATATCTGTGGTAGCTGTCACGTAGCAGGGTCATGCCCTTAGCACAGGTGTCTCTAAGAGCCATGGCCAAAACCGTTATGCTGTCTCTCATTTGCCTGGGTCCGAGACCCGAATTAATAGTGCTCTTGCAATTCTCCGGAAGGAGGGGGTTGCTCCCGCCCCTTCGGCCCCTCAGAGCTGTGGTACATTCATAACAGTATGTTGGGGCAATACTGGGCTTGAAGGGCTGGAACGGGCTACATGCAGCATCTCAATAAAATAAATAAATGAAGTCTCTTGGACCAGATAAACCACACCCTGAGATTCTGAAAGAGGTAGCTGAAGAGATTGTCGAGGCTTTAGTAATTATCTTAGAAGAATTACTAGGTTTTGGAATGGTTCTAGAGAACTAGAAATTGCAAATGTTTCTCCATTCTTTAAGAAGGGAGGGTGGCAGATGAAAGGACATTATTGATCAATTAGTCTGACTTCAGTGGTTGGGAAGATGTTGGAGTCCATTATTAAGGATGAGATTTCAGGCTACTTGAAGGCACATGATAAAACAGGCCAAAGACAGCATGGTTTCCCTTGCCTGACAAATCTGTTAGAATTCTTTAATGAAATAACATGCAGAATAGACAAAGGAGAGTCGATGAATGCTGTTTGCTTGGATTTCAGAAGGCCTTTGACAAGTTGCTGCACATGAGGTTGCTTAACAAGATAAGAGCTCATGGTATTACAGGAATGGTACTAGCAATGACAGAAGATTGGCTGTTTAGTAGGAAGCAAAGAGTGGGAATTAAGGGGCCATTTCTGATTGGTTACCAATGACTTGCAGGGATCCTTACTGGGATTGTACCTTCTCATGTAAGTGCCGACAATTTGGATGACAGAATTGATGGCTTGTGGCCAATTTTGCAGATGGTACAAAAATAGTTGTTGGGGGGGGGGGGGCAGGTATTGTTAAGGAAGCAGGATGTTTGCAGAAAGACTTAGATTTGGAGAATGGGAGAGGCAATGGCAGATGGAATATAGTGCAGGGAAGTGTATGGTCATGCATTTTGATAGAAGGAATAAAGGCATAAATTATTTTCTAAATGGGAAGAAAGTTCAAAAATCTGAGGTGAAAAGGGATTTGGGGGTTCTCATGCAGGATTCCCTAAAGGTTAATTTGCAGCTTGAATCATTGGTAAGGAAAGCAAATGCAACATTTGAATTCTTTTCAAGAGGACTAGAATATAAGAGCAAGGATGTACTGTAGAGGTGTTATAAGGCACTGTTCAGGCCTACTGGAAGTATTGTGCACAGTTTTGAGCCCCTTTTCTGAGAAAAGATGGGCTGGCATTGGAAAGGGTCCGAGGAGGTTCATGAAAATTATCCTGGGAATGAAAGAGTTAATGAGGAGGTTTAGATTGTTCTTAGAGTAAGGGGGACCTGAGTTATATGGAAAGATTGAATAGGTTAGGACTATGTTCCTTGGAATGTAGAAGATTGAAGGGAGATTTGATCGAGGTACACAAAATGACGAGGGCTATAGATAGGGTTAATGCAAGCAGGCTTTTTCCACTGAGGTTAGTTGATGTCATGGGTTAAGGGTGAAAGGTGAGAACTTTAAAGAGAACATGAGGGGAAACTTCTTCACTCCAAGGATCATCAGGGTGTGGAATGAGCTGCCAGCAGAAGTGGTACATGCAATCTCGATTTCAACATTTAAGATAACTTTGGATAGGTACGTGGATGGTAGGGATATAGAGGGCATTGTCCCCATGCTGGTTGATGAGAGTAGGCACTTTAGGTAGTTTGGCACAGACTAGATGGGCTAAAGGGCTTGTTTCTGTGCTGTACTTTTCTATGACTAAGAGATTGGCACAACACTGTGTACTGAAGGGCTTGCACTGTGCTATAATAACATTGCAAGAGTATTTGGTTAGAAAAATAACAATGTCTTATTTCAGAATGACACAGACAACTGCTGGAGAAATTAAGTAATACACACAAAATGCTGGAGGAATTCTGCAGGCCAGGCAGCATCTATGGAAAAGATTAGATAGCCGATGTTTTGGGCATAAATCATAAAACAGCTGGAGGAGGCAGAGTGAAACTGGGTGCTACACCTGTCCCTACACCTCCTCTCTTACCACCATCCAGGGCCCCAAACAGTCCTTTCAGGTGAGGCAACACATCAGTTGTGAGTCTGTTGGGGTCATCTATTGCATTCGGTGCTCCCGGTGCGGCCTCCTCTACATCGACGAGACCCGACGCAGATTGGGAGACCGCTTCGTCGAGCACCTCCGCTCCGTCCGCCACAACAGACAGGATCTCCCGGTTGCCACCCATTTCAACTCTCCTTCACATTCCCATTCGGATATGTCCATGCATGGCCTCCTCTACTGCCATGATAAGGTCAAACTCAGGGTAGAGGAGCATAACCTCATATACCACCTGGGTAGTCTCCAGCCCCTTGGCACGAACATCGAATTCTCCAACTTCCGGTAATTCCCTCCCTCTCCCTTCCCCTATCCCAGTTTCACTCTGCCTCCTCCTCCAGCTGCTAATCACCTCTCTCATGATTCTGCCTCTTTCTACTACCCACAGTGCTTTCCCCTTACATTCCTTCTTCACCTTTCCTGCCTATCCCTTCCCCCACCCCTTGATCTTTCCCCTTACTGGGTTTTCACCTGGCACCTACCAGTCTTCTCCTTCCCACCCTCCACCCACATTCTTTATAGGGTCCCTGCCCCCTCCCTCTTCAGTCCCAAAATGTTGACTGTTCATTTCTATGGATGATGCCCAACCTGCTGAATTCCTCCAGCTGGTTGTGAGTGTTGTTTTGACCCCAGCATCTGCAGGTGAAAGAGGCGGTGTTGTGCCTTTTTCACCTCATAGACAGTATGTACAGACCACATGAGATCTTCAGTGATATTTATGTTGATGAACTTAAAGCTGTTCACTCTCTCAATTCCAGATCCAGTGATTTCAATAGGGGTGAGCTTGTCTCCATTCCTCCTGTAGTCCACAATCAGCTCCTTTGTTTTTGTGACATTGAGGGAGAGGTTTATTTCAGGGGATCAGGGTGATGACTTCTTCTCTGTAGAGGCTGCCTCATTATTTTTTCAGATTAGGCCAATCAGTGTAGTTTCATCAGCAAATTTAATTAGCAGATTGGAGCTGTGGGTGGCAACACAGTCATCAGTACACAGAAGGTAAAGGAGAGGACTTAGTACTCAGCCTTGAGGGGCTCCTGTTTTGAAGGCCAGAGTGTTGAAGGTGAGGGAGCCCACTCTTACCACCTGCCGGTGATCTGACAGGAAGTCCAGGATCCAGCTGCATGAGGCAGGGTGAAGGCCGAGGTCTCTGAGCTTCTTGTTGAGCGTAGAGGGAATTATGGTGTTGAACACTGATCTGTAGTCCAAGAACAACATTCTCACATAAGCATCCCTCTTCTACAGATGTGTAAGGACAGTATGTAGAGCTGTGGCTATTGCATCATCTGTCAATCGGTTGTGTTGGTAGGCGAATTGTAGGGGGTCCAGTTTGGGTGGTAGCAAGCTGCAGATGTAGTCCCTGACCAGCCTCTCAAAGCATTTGCTTATTATTGAGGTGAGTATGACAGGGCACCAGTCAATCAGATGTGTTACCTTGGTCTTTTTAGATACTGGAACAATGGTGAATATTTTAAAGCAGGAGGGCACTCTACACTGGGAAATCCAAAAGAAGTTTTTAAAATTGTAAGGGGAATTGATAGGGTAAACAGTCAGAACCTTTTCCTCATGGTAGAAGTGACAGATACCCTGATACATTTTGGAAGGTTGAATTTGAAGGCAAAATACAAGGTTAATGGCAGGATTCTTAGCAGTACGGAGGAAAAGAGTGATCTTGGAGACCAAGTCCATAGATTCCACAAAGTTGCCATGCAAGTTGATAGGGTTACTGAGAAGGTGTGTGGTGTGTTGGCCTTCATTAATGAGGGGACTAAGTTCAAGAGTTCCAGGGTGATGTTTCAGATCTATAAAACTCTGGTTAGAGCAAAATGGGAGTATTGTGTTCATTTCTAGTCACTTCATTATATGAAGTTTTAGGGAGGATGAAGAGAGATTTACCAGGATGCTTCCTGGATTATTGAGCATGTTTTATGACAAAAGGTTGAGAGAGTTTGGGCTTTCTCTTTGAAGTGAAGAAGGATGAGAGGTGACTTGATGGAGATGTACAATATGATAAGAGGCATAGATCGAGTGGACAAAATGAGGGAGCATAACGTTAGAGTAGAAATCTGAGCCAAGTACAATAACAACGTTTAAAAGACGTTTGGATTAGTACTGGATAGGAAAGGTTTAGAAGGATGTGTTCAAGTGCAGGCAAATGTGTATAGCTTAGACGGGTGACTTGATGGATGTTTATTAAAATGATGCATAATGCATAACTTTTATGACAGAGTAATTATCACTAACTGATTGTTTGTTCTCCCCATGATCATCTGGGTTTCCTCCTGGTGCTCTGGATTCTTCCCACATTCCAAACACGTGTGGTTAGAATTCCCCAGTTTGACTACCCTTTGGCTAAAGAAATTCCTCCTCATGTCTGTTGAAAAGGGTCACCCTTGAATTCTGTTGTGCCCTCTCATTAGAATAAAAAGGGGCTTGTAAAGCATCAAGTACAGATTTCAAACGATCCATGTGGACAGTCTATGTAATAGTTGAGGTCACTTTAGTTCACAGGAAATACTTAGTAAGATACTCAGATACAATTTATATCCTATTGGTTTTACAAATGAATCAATCACAGTTCAAGCACAGTTGACCCCTCGCCATAAATGGGTGGTTTTTACTTCATCAGTGTGTCTCTCGAATTCTCGGCTATTATTTTCACTTCCCCCTTCTCCAACACAAATGCTCTTGTAGCTGACCTGATCATTCTGAAAGAAAATTCCTCAACAACATTCATTTGTCTGTGCACCATGAAACAAGGACTGCGGCTTTGGAAAAGGAAAGAAAGAATCCAGCGGACATTTGGGTGCCAGATTGGACCAAGATGAAACAGCATTCTTCCATCTCTACAAGCACTGTGGAGTCTCAGCTCCTACTGTGCTGAGCTGAAAGTTTTGAGAAGACGCAATTAATGTCATATTAAATCAATATGTAAATATGATAGCTCTGGGCTTGTACTCACTGTAATTTAAAAGAATGAGGGGGGATCTCATTGAAACCTATCGGGTATTGAAAGGTCTGGATAGAATGCATGTAGAGAAGATGTTTCCTATAGTGGCAGAGTCTAGGACCAAAGCCTTAGAATAAAGGGACAGCCCATTTTAACAGTGTTACAGAGGAATTACTTTAGCCAAAGGGTGGTGAATATGAAGGATTCATTCCCACAGGTGGTTTTGGAGCCCAGGTCATTGAGTATATTTGAAGTGAATGTTGATAGGTTCTTGATTAATAAGGGTGTCAAAGGATGCAGGAAGAAGGCAGGATAATAGAGTTGAAAGGGATAATGAATCAGGCATGATGGAATGGTGGAGCAGTCGCTTTTCTTATGTCTCACAGTCTGAACTGATTCAGATAGAAAACCTCTTTAACTTAGCTTTGATAGGTGGAAACATCAAGAACAACCAACCATATGAATAATATTTAAGAAAATATTATTGTGATGGGCAATGTTTATTGGCCACACAAAATGCTGGAGGATCTCAGCAAGTCAGGCAGCATCTATGGAGAGGAAAAAACAGTCAACGTTTCGGGCCAAAAGCCTTCATCAAGACTGAAACATCATCTTTTTATTTCCCTCCAGAGATGCTGCTTGACCTCCTGAGTTCCTCCGGCATTTTGTGTATGTTGCTCTGGTTTACCAGCATCTGCAGAATCTCCTGTGTTAATGTTGATTGGCCAATTTTTCTTGCTTATACAATCAGGGCAGTATTACTGATCCCAGTGTTTTGTCACAGAGCTTCGCAACCATAGGGTGAAAAGTTTTCCATTAGTTCTGAAGAATAACTTCACTGTTATGGGAAGGGACTTGAAGTGAATGAAGAACTATAGTGAGAGAGAAGTCTCTCACCTCTTAGCGGACTGTGGGTTTGCAAACAGGCCCGTGTTGTTGTTCACCCCGAGCAGCTGCGTGACAGTGGGTTCTCTGATCTACCAGCTGTTCCCAGGGAACTACACGGAGATAAACATTCAGTAGTGCTGGCAGACCATCAACTTGGTGAATGACGCACTTTGTTCTGCCTGAAACTTGTTGGTCAGCCAGCATGTTGAGATGTCCTGGAGGAACGCTGCTGACCGACACATTTGAGAATGTGTCAGAGCATCCACTACAAGGTCCCAGTTGCGAAGAACCACAGTGTAGCGTTCTTACTCTACTGGAGAGGGAGGGGTCGGATTGGGTGAGAAAACCCCTCGTTTATTGTTGTAGCATACCAGAGGGCCACATGATGGAAAACAATCCTTTTGGTTTTAAGGAATGTAATAGAACATGACATGATATGTCATGGCAATATGTTGTGACGAGAGGCTGTAGATCGAGCAAAATATCAGTCAACAGCATGAGTTATAACATAAATGGTGGACAAAATTGAAAAAGGTGAACACAGGACTGAAGGTTTTACACTTCAGTGCACGCAGTACACAGAATAAGGTAGATTAACTCATAGCATAGTTACAGATTGGTATGTAAGATGTTGTAGGCATCCCTAAATCATGGCCAAAAGAACATTATAAGTGGGAGCTTAATGTCCAAGGATACATGGAGGGGTGGCATGATCTTATGAAATCAAAAAATGAAATCAAATCATTAGAAAGAGGTGACATATGGTCAGAAGGTATTGAATCTTTATAGATAGAGCTTAGGAACTGCAAGGGTAAAAAGACCCTGATTTGAATTGTATACAGACCCCCAAACAGTAGTAAGGATGGAGTCCACAAATTACAATGGGAGACAGAAAATATATGCCAAAAGGGTAATGTCACAGTAGTCATGGGGATTTTCAATATGTAGATAGATTGGGAAAATCAAATTGGTGCTGGATTCCAGCAGGGGGAACTTCTAGAATGTCTATGAGTTGGCTTTTTAGAGCAATTCGTGGTTGAGTTGACTGGGGGATCAGCTATTCTGGATTGGGTGCTGTGCAATGAACCAGAATTGATTAGAGAGCTTAAGATTAAAGAATCTTTAAGGCCAAGTGATCACAGTATGATAGAATTCACCCCGAAATTTGAGAAGGAGAAGCTAAAATCAGATGTAATAGTATTTCAGAGGAATGAAGGGAATTACAGAGGCATGAGAGAGTTGCTGGCCAAATTTGATTGGAATTGAACACTGGCAGGGATGACAGTAGAGCAGTAATGGCTGGAATTTCTGGAAGTAATTCGGAAGGCACAGGATATATACATCCCAAAGAGGAAGACGTTTTCTAAAGGAAAGATGATGCAACCATAGCTAACAAGAGAAGTCAAAGCCAACATAAAAGCCAAAGAATGGACATATAATAGAGCAAAATTAGTGAAAAGTTAGAGGATTGGGAAGCTTTTAAAAACCAACAGAAGGCAACTAAAAGAGTGGTAAGATGGTAAAGATGGAATATGAAAGTAAGTTAAAGAGTAATATTGAAGAGGATACCAAAATTTTCTATAATTACATGAAGTGTAAAAGAGAAGTGAGAGTGATTATCAGACTGCTGGAAAATGATGCTGGAGAGGTAGTAATGGAGGACAAGGAAATGGTGGATGAACTGAACAAGTATTCTGCATCAGTCTTCACCATGGAAGACACTGGCTGTGCGGTGGAATTCCAGGTGTCAGAGGTCATGAAGTGTGTGAAGTTGCCATTGCAAGAGAGAAGGTTTTTGGGAAACTGTAAATGAAACTGCATATAAATATGTCACCTGGACCAGATGATGTACACCCCATGGTTCCAAAAGAGGTGGCTGAGCAGATTGTAGAGGCCTTAGTAATGATCTGTCAAGAATCACTAGATTAGGATGAAACAATGGCAACTAACAGTGACTCCTTTGCTTTCATCTTTGGAAGCAGCTCTATTTTCATCTTTAATATCTCTATTTTTCCCTTTCAGGGTTCTTTTGAGGACCCTGATCTGGAGTTACGTGCTGACTTCGGTTCTTTTTTGGAAATGGGACCCGCTCTCGAGGTTTCACGACTGGCCGTTATTCGATAAGCCAAAGATGTCGCTTAGGAGATCAGCTTGCCTTCGGAGTTCCAGGATCTCATGACTCTGGAGAGGGGCAGACCGAAGGTCGGTGTCTCTGCAGGAATCCGGTGTGTCTTGGGAGATGAAAGATTGAAAGCAGTGAGCTGGCTATTGATTGTGTGCCCAGAGACCTGAGATCTTTGGGCACAGAGTTCGGGAAAGGCAATGCAATGGACTTTTATATCGTAAAGCAGCGAGTTGTTTGTTATGTCTCCCCTCTCGCTGTGAAACAGAGACACCTCTGTCTCCCTTATTAGGGAGAGAGAGAGCCTGTGGTTTGTCGCACACCGGGTGAATGAGTAGTCTTTGGGGTCCTGCAAGTCTGTGTCTTTATTGATGCTTTGCTGATTGCTTGAGTGCTTGGTGGTGAGTGCCGATGTTTTTTTTGCTGGTGGGGGGGAGTCATTGCTTTGCTGATGCTTACACGTGGGAGGGGAGAGCTGGAGGGGCTTTGGTTCTAACATTTAACTGTCATTCATTCTTTGGGGGTCATTCTGTTTTTGTGGATGTTTGTGAAGAAAAAGCATTTCAGGATGTATATTGTGTACATTTATCTGACATTCAATGTGCCTTTGAAACGTTGATTCTGGAATGGTTCCGGAAGACTGGAAAATTGCAAATGTCGCTCCAATCTTAGAGAAAGGAGAGGAGCAAGAGAAAGGAAATTATGGGCTTGTTAGTCTGTCCTCAGTGGTTGAGAAGATGTTGGAGTCAGTTGTTCAGGATGAAATCTCAGGGTAGTTGGAGGCACATGATTAAATAGACTGTAGTCAGTAAGGTTTCCTCAAAGGAAAATCTTGTCTGGCAAATCTGTTGGAATTCTTTGAAGAAATAATAAACAGGATAGACAAAAAGGAATCGGTTGATGTTGTGTACTTGGATTTTCAGAAGGCCTTTGACAAGCTGCCACACATGAGGCTGCTTAACAAGCTGTGAATCTATGGTATTACAGGACAGATTCTAGCATGGATAAAACAGCAGCTGATTGGCAGGAGGCAAAGAGTGGGAATAAAGGGAACCTTTCCTGGCTGGTTGCCAGTGACTAGTGGTGTTCCACAGGGGTCTGTGTTGGGACTGATTCTTTGTATGTTGTATGTCAATGATTTGGATGATGGAATTGATGGCTTTGTTGCAAAGTTTGCAGATGGTATGAAGATAGGTGGAGCGGGAGTTAGTTTTAAGGAAGTAGAGAGGTTACAGAAGGGCTTAGACATATGAGGAGAATGGGCCAAGAAATGGTAGACAAAATACAGTGCCGGGAAGTATTTTGTTATGCACTTTGGTAGAAGAACTGAAAGGGTTGACTAATTTCTAAATGGAGAGGAAGTACAAGAAACTGAGATGCAAAAGGACTTAGGAGTCTTTGTGTAGGATTTCCTAAAGGTTTGCAGGTTGAATCTGTAGTGAGGAAGACAAATGCAATGTTAGCATTCATTTGAAGAGGACTAGAATATAAAAGCAAGGACATAATGTTGAGACATTATAAAGCACTGGTGAAGCCTCACTTGGAGTATTGTGAGCAGTCTGGACCCTTTACCTTAGAAAGGATGTGCTGAAACTGGAGAGGGTTCAAAGGGTGTTCACAAAAATGATTCCAGGATTGAATGCTTGTCATATGAAAAGCGTTTGATGGCTCTGGGCCTGGAGAACATCCTCATTGAAACCTATTAAATGGTGAAAAGGTTTGATGAAATGGATATAGAGAGGAGGCTTCCTATGATTGGAGACTCTAATACCAGAGAACACAGCTTTAGAATAGAGGGGCATCCTTTTAGAATGGAGATATGAGGAAATTCTTTAGTGAGTGGTGATAGAGAATGGTGAGTCCGTAGAATTAATTTCCACAGGCAGCTGTGGTGGTCATGTCTCTATGTATATTTAAGTCAGATGTTGATAGATTCTTGATTGGCCAGGGCATGAAGGGATACAGGGAGAAGGGAGAAAATTGGAGCTGTGAGAAAAATTAGATCAGCCATGATGAAATGATGGAGCAGAGAGTATGGGCCAAATGGTTTAATTCTGCTCCTATATCTTATGGTCTGATGTTCTTATAACACTTTGACTAAGAACATTATAATAAAAAGGTGTTGCAAGGGTTATCCTAGTCAATATTTTTCTTATGATTAAACTTTATTTTGATAAAAATTTGGAGATGCCACGGTGGTATAGTTATTACAGCTATGGGCGTCAGAGTTCGAAGTGTAATTCCTTTGGGCTTTGTAAGAAAGCTTGTACTTTTTTTCCTGTGTGTCCATGTGTTTCCTCCAAGTACTCCACTTTCTTCCTACAGTCTAATAACGTACTGGTTGATTGGTGATTGTAAATCGTCCTGTGGATAGGTTAGGGTTAAATAGACGAGTTCATAGGTGTTGTGGCTCATTGGGTTGGAAAGGCCTGTTCCACACAGTATCTCTAAATAAATAAAATTGAACAATGTAATTTAACACAAAACCTGTTGTCTCTGAATGTAAAAAGAAAAAAAGTGTTAGACAGTTAGTTCTTGTAAATAATTATTTTACCAATAAGATATATTTTTGTTAAGATTGAGGAAGAACATTTTATTTTGCTGGATATCCGAAAAGGCCCATGGACTGTTTGGGGTGGCGTAAATTAATCATGAAATACATTCCTTTGTACTTTTTGACATGTATGGTCCACTCAAAAACAAATAGTTTTCATAAAATATGGCAACCTTTTCTGCAGTATGTAGATGTAAAGCTGTCTGCTATACTAATAAGGGCTTTTGTATGGGATGTTGTGGTGGTGTCTATACTTTGATGGAAGTGTTCTGATAGGTAATATCTGTGAGGGGAAAAAATGTTAATGCATCTGGAAATTGAATGTTTTGTTATGCTGTGCAAAAAAAAATTAAAAATGTTTGAGGGAAGTGTTGAGACAAGGACCCATCCTGGTTTACCACTGGCCTTTTCTGATATTATTTCATGTTCTTTAATTTCACAGGCAGCATACTATAATAAGGCAATCTACATTCCGAACAGCTGAATCTGAAAAGAATATTCCACAGTCTATCCCAATCTACATTCAGGACAGCTGAATCTGAAAAGAATATTCCACAGTCTATCCCAATCTACATTCAGGACAGCTGAATCTGAAGGGAGGGAGTATTGCACAGTCTCTGCCAATCTACATTCTGAACAGTTGAATCTGAAGGGAATATTGCACAGTCTCTCCCAATCTACATTCTGAACAGTTGAATCTGAAGAGAATATTCCACAGTCTATCCCAACCTACATTCAGGACAGCTGAATCTGAAGGGAGGGAGTATTGCACAGTCTCTGCCAGTTTACATTTGGGATAGTTGAATTCGAAGGGAGTATTCCACAATCTGTCAAAATTAATGAAATGAGGTAAAAACAAAGAAGCTATACAGTGGTTCATGCTCCAGTAGCAAAATGATTATTGTCACACTTTATAATACCAGTGGGCACCGATCAGGGTTCAATTCCATTGCTCTCTGTACGGAGTTTGTATATTGTCCTCGTGACCATCTGGGTGCTCAGGTTTCCTCCCACATTCCAAAAGATGTACAGGTGAGTGTTAGTGAGTAGCGGCTATGCAGTGTGACCCCAGAAGCATGGCAAAACCTACTGCTGCTCCCAGCACAATTATCGCTGATTTGATTTGATGCAAATGACACATTTCACTGTATGTTTCAATGTTTGTAATAAATACAGATGATCTTATACAGTACATCTCTGCTTTTCCTTGGAGTTATCATCCAGTGAAGGTCATGTCCTCACTGAATCCTCACTGACAATGAGGGAGCCACGTTGTCCACTCGTGGGAGGTGAATAAGGAGCAGTTTGGCAATATGCTTCCCTGTGGTAGACAATAGGACATGTATAGATAATCAAACAACACACACAAGATACTGGAGGCATTCTTTAGGTCAGGCAGCATCAATGGTAAAAAGTACAGTCCACGTTTCACATCAATGGTGCATGGAGGTCAGCCAGTGAGAACAGCCAGAAGAGTTTAAAAGCAAGCAGAGTTTAAAAGGTGATAGTAAATCTGCTGATGACACAAAGGTGGGAGGTGTTGTGGATAATGTGGAGGGCCATCAGATGTTACAATTGGACATTGATAGGATGCAAAACTGGGCTGAGAAGTGGCAGATGGAGTTCAACTCAGATACGTTGTAGCTATATAGGATCCTGGACAGACCCCACTTGGAGTATTGTGCTCAGTTCTGGTTGCCTCACTACAGAAAGGATGTGGAAGCCATAGAAAGGGTGCAGAGTAGATTTACAAGGATGTTGCCTGGATTGGGGAGCATGCCTTATGAGAATAGGTTGAGTGAACTTGGCCTTTTCTCCTTGAAGTGATGGAGGATGAGAGGTTACCTGATACAGGTGTATAAGATGATGAGAGGTATTGATCGTGTGGATAGTCACTTTTTTCCAGGGCTGAAATGGTTGCCACAAGAGGACACAGGTTTAAGATGCTGGAGAGTAGGTACAGAGGAGATGTTAGAGGTAAGTGTTTTACTCAGAGAGTGGTGAGTGTATGGAATGGGCTGCCAGCAACGGTGGTAGAGGCAGATATGATAGGGTCTTTTAAAAGACTTTTGGATAGGTACATGGAGCTTAGAAAAATAGAGGACTATGGGTAAGCCTAGTAATTTGTAAGGTAGAGACATGTTTAGCACAACTTTGTGGGCTGAAGGTCCTGTATTGTGCTGTAGGTTTTCTATGTTTCTATGTGTGAGGTGGTTCATTTTGGTAGGTCAAATATGAAGACAGAATATAGTATTAATGGTAAGACTCTTGGTAGTGTGGAGGATCAGAAGGATCTTGGGGTCTGAGTCCATAGGGCACTCAAAGCTGCTATGCATTTGACTCTGTGGTTAAGAAGGCATATGGGGTATTGGCCTTCATCAATCATGGAATTGAGCTTAAGAGCCAAGAGGTAATGTTGCAGCTATATAAGACCCTGGTCAGAACCCACTCGGAGTACTGTGCTCAATTCTAGTCACCTCACTACAGGATGGACGTGGAAACCTTAGAAAGGGTGAAGAGGAGATTTACAAGGATGCTGCCTGGATTGGGGAGCATGCCCTATGAGAATAGTTTGAGTGACCACGACCTTTTCTCCTTGGAGCGGCGGAGGATGAGAGGTGACCTGATAGAGGTGTACAGTATAATGAGGGGCATTGATTGTGTGGATAGCCAGAGGCTTTTCCCTCGGGCTGAAATGGCTAGCACAAGAGGGCCTAGTTTTAGGTGCTTGGAAGTAGGTACAGAGGAGATGTCAGGGGTAAGTTTTTTACACAGAGAGTGGTGAGTGAGTGGAATGGGCTGTTGGCGGCGGTGGTGGAGGCAGAAATGATAGGGTCTTTTAAGAGACTCCTGGATGGCTACACGGAGTTTTGCACAGTTTGTTATTCATTGATCCTGTTTACAGTTGCGGTTCCAGAGATTTGCTGAGTATGCCTGCAGGAAGACCAATCTCAGGGCTATATGTGGTGATGAGTACATACTCTGATAATACATTTTACTTTGAACTTTGAACTTTGAATCACAGGAGCTTGGGCTCAAAACTTTATCCAGATGTTTCCATGGATAAGACTTTTCGAGGGACTTGGAACTGAGTCAGTTCAGGCAGAAAGTCATGAAACATGGAACTTGCACAGGGGAGTGCCTAGAATTTATGATTGTTTCCTTGCTTGATTAAGATTTCTGTCTAGCTTCTGTGCTCTTGATTAATTGAGCTAATTTCATTCAGGCGTGGAAGAGGAATAAAGGGCTGCTCTGTTCATGACGTCCAACTTAGAGTCAAGTGGAGTGTCAGACATTAATCTTGTTTCATAATATCATGGAGCACAGAAACAGACCGTTTGCCCCTTGTAGTCCATGCTGACCTGGTGTTGTGCACAGTCCCATTAACTTATACCTGCACCATAGCCCTCCATACCCTTCCATCCAAGTACCATTCCGAATCTCTCTGAGATGAATGTTAGAATCAAGCTCACATCCACCACTTCTACTGGCAGCTCATTCCACACTCTCACCACCCTCTGAATGAAGAAGATCCCCTCATGTTCCCCTAATATATTTCACCTTTCACCCATAACCCATGACCTCTATTTCTAGTCTCACTCAATCTCATCGGGAAAAGGATTTACCCTATCTATACTCCTCTAAATTTTGTAAACCTCTATCAAATCTCCAGGTCCCTAAGGTTGTTATAACTGGGGGAGGTAATTGGGATAAGCTCCACTACCTCTGAAATATTCCTAATGTTGTGCATCTCAAAAAGCCTCTGACAACCAAGTCCAGCTCCTGGTCTTCAAATGGGGCTTAGCTACTAAGCCTGGCAGAACCGTTTCTACTGACAGAAGGGACAAAGGTGGGTTACTGGCATCTTAAAACCATCCTTTTGGGCAAAGGGGGCTCATCAAGAAGAAGGAAAAGTCTGATCTCAAACCTCTGCTGTCTTGCAGCTGTACTCACTCATGGGAAAGCTTGGGGAGCAAACCCTGAGTGAAAAATCTAGAGGTGGAGGTAGTCCTATGTCGAGTTCAACACTGGCTGGCAACTCCTGTGACACTACTGATGCTGAACTGTATGGGTCTCTGCCATTTCGTTGGATTCATCAACTGTGAGGAGAGGGGAGCCTGCTGCATGGGCAGCAACTTGCTCTCCATATTGTACTAGCCTGGCTTATGTATCACATAGACAGCTGGGTCGCAACATTCATGGTTGACGCTGGCCAGTGGAGGGCCTCATTAAATCTCCCCTCATTCTCCTACACTCAGGTGAATGAAGTCCTAACCTACTCCATGTTTCCCAATAACTCAGGTCTTTTTATCATTCTTCAAGTTAGGTGTTTTGTTTTACTGAAGCACATGTTATTCTGATCTTTGAATTTAATTCACCCACACTACAGCATCACCTTCTACCCAAAACATAGGAACGGCAGAGTCCGATACAGTTTGGTACACCTTTCATGAGTAAAGAGGTCTTGAGCAGGATCTGGGAGTGAAGCCAAGGTAAGCAGGCCAGAAGGTTCCACAAACATACAGAGGAGGAAGAGAACAGTGATGGAGGAGGTGGAGGAATTGTCTTGGGTGTTACACAGGGGATGAGGATATTTTGCAATGCACAGACATAGAGAAAAGTTGCCATTCATCATACAATAGTGGATTGTTGCTGTATAGGCAGTGATCATTCATAAAGCCTTTCAGCCCATGATGTTCAAAGTTCAAACTAAATTTATTACCATAGAACATTTATATAGAACGCTGAGATTCATTTTCTTGTGGGTACACTTAATAAATCCATAATAGAATAAAAACTATAATATAATCAATGAAAGACTGCATGGCCTATCAGTATGCAAAATTCAACAAACTGCTCAAATATAAAAAAGAAAGAAAGAAGTGATAATAATAAATAGATCAGTGATAAATATTGAGAATATGAGATGAAGAGTCCTTGAAAGTGAATTTATATGTTGTGTGAGTTTTCAGTGAAGCTGGGTGTAGTTATCCCCTCTGGTTCAAGAGCCTCATGGTTGATGGGTAATAGTTGTTCCTGAATCTGGTGGTGTGGGTCCTGAGGTTCCTGTATCTTCTTCCTGATGGCAGTATCAAGAAGAGAGCATAAGAGGTCTCCAATGATGAACGCTACTTTCCTGCAACAACGCTTCATGAAGATGTGCTCAATAGTAAGGAGAGCTTTAACTGTGATTTGTGCTGACCATTTATCCTACTTCAAGATCAATCCAGTCCTTCCCTCAACACTCATTGTATAAGACGTTGATAAGACCAAATTTGGAGTGTGTGCTCTTCTGGTCACCTACTTGATGCTGAAAGGTGAAATATCTAAGAGAACCTGAGAACCTGAGGAAGAACTTTTTCAATTAAAGGGTGGTGAGAGTGCAGAACAAGATGCCAGCCAAAGCGGTGGATGTGTGTTTATGAGAAGTTTAGATAGGTACATGGATGCATGTGGAAGGCTATGGTGAAGGTAGGTTGATGGGGCTAGACAGAGTAGCAGCCTTGCACAGGCTTGATGCATTGAAGCACCTGTTTCTGTTCTCTGGTGCTCTATGATTCTATGACTGTAATTTAAGTCCTCTAGTATCAAAATGATCTCGGTTGGCATGGTCATATAGCAGCTAGTATAACACTTCACTGTGCCAGTGAATGGAAGATCGGGGTCCAACACAGCACTGTCTGTAAGGAATCAGTGACCACCTGAGTTTCCTCCAGGTCTTTCATTTCCCTCCTACATTCAAAGGACATACTTGTTAGAGGTGATGTGTTGTGGGCATGCTATGTTGGCCCCACAAGCCAGTTGACACTTGAAGGCAGACCCAACACATTCTCAAACTTTGTTAGACATTGATGCAAGCAATACATTTCACTGTCTGTTTTGATGTTTCAAAGTACATGTGACCAATAAAGCTAATCTTTAAAACTCTACATTACTTAGGTATCTCTGTAATTCTTTGCTGGTACTTTGATTCTGGATGGCCTTGGGGTTCTGACAGCAGCAGTGGGGCACTGTTCGAAAAGGTTCTGATGGATAAAATAAATTTAAAGATAAAAGATAAGTTTTACATCATTTGCATCAACAACCAACAATGTGTGAATATGTGCTGGGGGCAGCCTGTAATTATCACCATACTTTGGCATCAACATAGAATGTTCATAATTCACTAACCTTAACTTGTGCATCTTTTTAATGTGGGAGAAAATCAGAGAACCCAGAGGAAACCCATGTGGTCACAAACACCTTACAGACAATGGTGGGAGCTGAACCCCAAACTTCTGATCTATAAAGCTGTACCATAAAGCTACAACAGTCATGTAGTGTGGTTAGATCATGTACCTGGATGAAGAGGTGGAAGGATGGGTGAGTAAGTTTGCGGATGACATGAAGATTGGAGGAGCTGTAGGTTGTCGAAGGTTACAAGAGGATATAGACAGGATGCAGAGTTGGGCCGAAAAGTGGCAGTTGGAGTTCAATCCGGATAAGTGTGAGGTGATGCATTTTGGAAGGAGAAACCAGAAGGCTGAGTACAGGGTTAACGGTTGGTTGCTTAAGAGTGTGGATGAGCAGAGGGACCTTGGGGTTCAAATCCATACATCCCTCAAGGTCGCTGCGCAGGTTGATAGGATAGTTAGGAAGGTGGATGGGATGCTAGGCTTCATTAACAGAGGGATTGAGTTCAAGAGTAGAGAGGTCATGTTGCAACTCTACAAATCTCTGGTGAGACTACACCTAGAGTATTGTGTTCAGTTCTCGTCACCTCATTGTAGGAAGGATGTGGAAACTATGGAGAGGATGCAGAGGAGATTTACCAGGCTGTTGCCTATATTGGGAAACAAGTCTTATGAGGCAATATTGGCAGAGCTGGGACTTTTCTCTTTGGAGCGTAGAAGAATGAGAGGGGACTTGACAGAGGTCTGCTAGATTATGAGAGGCACCGATAGGGTGGATAGTCAGTACCTGTTTCCCAGGGCACTAATAGCAAACACTAGAGGGCATATGTACAAAATTAAGCGAGAGAAATTTAGGGGAGAAATCAGGGATACGTTTTTTATACAAAGGGTTGTGAGTGCCTAGAATGACTTGCTAGGGATGGTGGTGGAGGGTAAAACATTAGGGGTATTTAAGAGCCACTTGGACAGATACATGGATGAAAGAAAAATAGAGGGTTACGGGGTAGTGTGTGTTTAGTACTTTTTTTTTAGGAATATATGGGTCGGCACAACATTAAGGGCTGAAAGGCCTGTCCTGTGCTGTAGTGTTCTGGTGTCTAGTGTCTTCCTGACAAATACCAGAGGAACTTAGCAGGTCAAGGTGCATTGATGGAGAGAAATGGGCTGACAACATTTTGGGTTGAGAAATGTGATCTACGTGACTTTGGCTGTGGAATAATTGTTGATGCTACCTGGTGTGATTTAATTATCACAGAAATTGCTGATCTCCTGCGATTTTCATACACAAACTCTGGAGTTTACAGAGAACAGTGCGAGAAACACAAAAAAAAATCCAGTGCAAGTTCTATGGCCAAATCCCAACGATCTCCCTCCACAGATGCTGCCTGACCCATTGAATTCCTCCAGCGTTTTGGGTGCTGCTCCAGATTTCAGCATCTGAAGTTCAAAGTTCAAAGTAAATTTTATTAACAGAGTGCACTTACGTCACCACATGCAACCCTGATATTCATCTTGTTGCAGGCATCCTGAGCAAATCTATAGAATAGTAACTGTCAGTCTCGTTTGATGTCAAACTTTAAGTTCTTCTCATGCACTGTGTCTGCAGCAATGAGCTAAGCTGTCATGCCAGAAGGTGGTAAATCTGGAGAATTCATTGCCACAAATGTGCAGAGGATGTTTCCTTTAGTGGGTGAGTCTTGGACCAGAAGACACAGCCTTGGAATAGAGGGATTTGCTTTTTGAAAAGAGATGAGGAGGACTTTCTTTAGTCGGAGTTCATTGCCACAAACAGCCTTGGACCAGAAGACACAGCCTCAGAGTAGAAGGATGTGCCTTTAGAACAAAGATTAGGAGGAATTCCTTTAGCCAGAGAGTGGCAAATCTGTGGAATTCATCGTCACAGACGGCTGTGGCGGCCGAGTCATTGGGTATATTTAAAGCAGAGGCTTGTAGGTTCTTGATCAGTCGGGCATCAAAGTTTATAGGAAGAAGACAGGATAATGAGGTTGGCAAAGATAATAAATCAGCCATGATGGAATGATGGGGTGAATAGTCTAATTTTGCTCCTATCTATTATGGTTCTATGGACCATTTTTATCATTGGAGCTCACAGAACAAACTTGTCCAAAAACCCCTGGAAGGCTCCACAGGATATATTTCATGAGAAATTATGTCATCCTGTGTGCCCCTGAGGTACTCAGTTAAATTTGAGGAAGGACGCAAAATTTTATTTCCAGAGAAAAATAGTGTTTTATGAAGCTAGAATAAACAAATATGCAATTTAGTTTCGAGTCATGTCTGATTTGGCTGTCTGTACACTTGGCTTTGGCTGATGATTTTAGCTATAATGAAAAACCCTTGTGATAGTTCTAACTTTCCATGCTAACTTGGAAAAGACAATGGTCTCAAAGCTCCAGGATTAAATAATGGTGAATATGTAAGCATAATTCATTGTTAAAGGAAGTCTGAAAGAATCCAATTATGCAACACTTATTTTCATATTGACAACGATACACTCATTGGCCACTTTATTAGGTACACCTGAACACCTACTCATTAATGTTAATATCTAATCAGCCAATAATGTGGCTGCAACTCAATGCATAAATCTTACAGACATGGCCAAGAGGCTTAGTTGTGGTTCAGACCAAACATCAGAATTGGGAAGAAATGATATATCAGTGATTTTGACCATGGAATGAATGTTGGTGCTGGATGAGGTGGCTTGAGGATCTCAGAAAATGCTGATTTCCAGCGATATTCATGCGCAACAGTCTATATTACTTTTGCTTAGAATCAGATGTGTATTGAATCATTTGGCCATCCAAGTTTACGAGGAGAAGACAGGAGAAAGGGTTAAGAGGAATTATAAATCAGCCATGATGGAATGGCAGAGCAAACTCAATGGGCTGAATGGCCTAATTCTGCTGCTATATCTTATAGTTATGAGTCTATGTCTCAGGCTGAGACTTGAGCACATCATCCAAACCCTCAGTGGAGCAACATGGAAGAAGTGTTTTGTTATGAGTGAGGCTCTCCTGCAAAGAATCAGAAGTCTTTCAGTGATTTAAATAGATGTGAGGATAGAGTAGAGGACTCTCCCTGATGTTCAAGTTTATCTTCAGAGTGGACAGAGTCAGAGTGGTGATCTTGAGGCTTTAGTTCTTTGAGGCTTTAGCGAAGAGAAAGCAAAAGAAAAGAAAAGCTCCTGATTGTTATTTTTTTTCCTTCCCTTCTTTATATCTGCTCAGTTAGGACAGTAGAGATGTCAGGCAGAATAGTGAAATGCTCCTCTTGTGGAATGTGGGAAGGCAAGGAGACTTAAGGTGACCCTGATGACTACAACTGTGAGAAGTGCACCCAAATGCAGTTTCTAACAAACCACGTAAGGAGTTGGAGCTGGAACTGGATAAACACCAGATCATTTGGGAGGCTGAGGGGGTGATAGATAGGAAATATAGAGAAGTAATTACACCCGATGTGCAGAACACTAGACACTGGGTTACAGTCGAGAAGGGGAAAGGGGTTAAGGAGCCAGTACAGAGTGCGCTTGTGGACATCCCCCTCAGTATCACTTTGGATACTGTTGGGGGGGGGGGGGGGGGATGACCGAACAGAGGAATGTCACAGTGGTCAGGTTTCTGGCACTGAGTCTGCCTCTGTGACTCAGAAGGGAAGAGGGAAGAAAAGGCACATTGTGGGGATTGGGAATTTTTTAGTTGAGAGAATGGACAGGAAGTTCTGTGGGCGAGAACGATATGGTATGTTGCCCCCACCCCCACCCCCACGGGTGCCAAGGCCAAAGAAATCTCGGATCAAGTCCTCAGCGTTCTTAAGTGGGAGGGTGAAGAGTCAGAGGTCATGGTCCATGTAGGTACCAATGATATGGGTAGGACGAGTGATAAGGTTCTGCAGAGGGAGTTCAGGGAGTTAGGTACTAAGTTACTGAAGGGCAGGGCTTCTAAGGCAGTGAGCTCAGGATTGCTACTTGTGTCACATGCTATTGAAACCAGAACTTGGAAGATTATACAGTTTAATATGTGGCTAAGGAGTTGGTGTAGGAGGGAGGGCAGAAGATTTTTAGATAATTGAACTCTCTTCCAGTGAAGGTAAAATCTGTACAGAAGGGACAGGTTGCTCCTGAACTGGAGAGGGTCAAATATCCAAGTGGGAAGGTGGGCTTTAAACGAGATTTGCGGTGGTATGGGAACCAAAGTGCCAGAACAGTTCGTGGAGGCAGATTTTGGCAAGACCTCGGACAAAGGTAAGAATCAAAAGGTTGATGGTCAGACCAGTGTCCTGAGCTTCCCGTATTTCAATGCAAGAAGTGTCACAGAAAAGGTGACTAACAGTGCAGTGCAGATGAGGCAGCTGGTTTACAAACAGAGGCAATGTGAAGTGAGGAGAGGCTGTTGATGGGACAAAATTGCAGTCAACAGGATGAGTTGCGATGTAAAAGGCAGACAAAATCGAAAAGGGTGAGTGAATACAGAACTGAAGGTATTGTATCTGAATGTGTGCAGTATACAGAATAAGGTAGATGAACATTTACAGATTGGCCTGTATGATGTTGTAGGGATCACTGAATCATGGCTGAAAGAAGGTATGCATTGTATTGAAAGGACAGGCAGGAAGGCAGAGTGCTGTGCAATGAACTGAAATGATGAGAGAGCTAAGGTAAAAGAACTCTGAGGGACAAGTGATCATAATATAATTGAATGCACCCCTTGAAATTTGAGAAAGAGAAGCTAAAGACAGATGGATCAGTATTACAGTGGAGTAAAGGGAATTACAGAGTCATGAGAGAGGAGTTGGCCAGAATCTGATGAGGAAAGAACACTGGCAGAGCAGCAATGGCTGGAATTTCTGGAAGCAATTTGGAAGGCACAGGATATATACATCCCAAAGAGGGAGAAGTATTCTAAAGGCAAGATGACACACTCGTGGGAAACAAGAGAAGTCAAAGTCAACGGAAAAGCCAAAAATGAGAGGGAAGTTAGAGGACTGGGAAACTTTTAAAAACCAATAGAAGGCAACTGAAGGCGTTATTAAGAAGGTAAAGATGGAATATGAAAGTAAGTTAGCCAATTATTGCAAAGAGGAGTCAAGCAGTTTCCTCAGATACAGTGAAAAAGGAAGGTGAGCGTGGCTATCAGACTGCTGGAAAATGCTGCTTGAGAGGTAGTAATGGGGGAGAAGGAAATGGCGGATGAACTGAATCAGTATTTTGCTTTATTCTTTATGGTGGAAGACACTAGCAGTATGGAGGAAGTTCCAGGAGTCAGGGTCATGAAGTATGTTAATATACCATTTCTAGAGAGAAGTTCCTTGGGAAACTGAAAGGTATGAAGGTAGATAAGTCACCTGGATCAGATGGTCTGCACTCCAAGGTTCTGAAAGAGATGGCTGAAGAGGCAATAGTAATGAACTGTTAGGAATCACTAGATTCCAAGTTTCCCCTTGAGGAACCCATGCCGACTATGGCCTATCTTATCTTGTGACTCCAAGTGCCCTGAGACCGCATCCTTAATAATTACTTCCAATATCTTCCCAACCACTGAAGACAAACTATCTGGCCTATAGTTTTCTGAATCTCTCCATTCTTGAAGAATGCATTGACATCTGCAATTTTCTGAGTCTTACAGAACCATTCTAGAATCTAGTGAGGACAGAGATCTGATCACTATGGCTTTCATCTTGGTCAAGGCATAAAGGAATACAAAGAGAAGGCAGGAGATTGGGGCTGAAAGGAAAATTGCATCAGCCATGATGAAATAGTCCAGCAGACTCAATGCGTCAAATGGCCTAATTCTGCTCCTATATTTTATGGTCATATGATCTTAATATCACTGGGCAACAAATTTATTTGGAAGTGTACTTCTTCAGAATTCTTTTTTGTTTACGATAGTTCTCTTGAAGCTGAACACAAATATAATTTCAGACTACTTGATCTCGTAGCTTTTATTGAATATAATATGTTTAATTGCATAACAGTGCTGATGTGTTGCAATAGTCACACTGAGCTAAAAATGCTTTGTTGATGATTTCCATTTGCTTGAGGCTTCTCACTGAAGTGTCCAATAACAATTAGCTAGCTTTCAGTTACCCTGTTACTGTTTCTCCATGACTACAATGTCCTGATGAAACCCTTCACCATGATTGTCACAAACAGTGTCAAGATTTGCAGTGAAGAAGTTTAAGGGGAAATGCAGAAAATTAATCTTTGGTGACGCGTTGCACTTCACGGTTTTGTGTGCTTGAGGCATGTTGTCAACTAGCTCCATGTTGTTTGGTGCTCTGTAGTTGCCAGGAAAAGTTTCAATGTTACATACCCCGTGGGTATCTTGTGACAGTCTTATGACCATGATGTAATTGAGTATCTGGTGAGCATGATGTGAAGATCTTGTGATGGCAGGGTGATATAATTTCCCACCAGTGTGAGGTCACATGATGTAATTTTCCTGCCAGTGGGAAGTCATGTGATGGCCTGTTCCAACAGGTATAATACGGGAAAGCCTTGCTGTGACACAGGTCAGTTTGTCGTTTAATTTGTCAGTTACTCCATTATGCTGCATATTCAACTCATGACGCAGTTTTGTTTTCAAGTGGAGTTTTACTTTCTGTCTTAAGTCTCAAAGGTTATTACCGGCAGTTTCACCAAACACTGCCAGTTGTGGTTTGGTTTCTACCTTAGCAATTCAGTCAGAGAGTGAAGAACTTATTGAAGTACGGAAATCCGAAGGAACGAGTAAAGTTGGTGTCCTCGGCTGTAATACAGGATCAACCTTGTTGGATCTTTGTTCAGGAAATAGTAACCTGCATCCGAGATAGCCTCTGCATTGTGTAAACAGAAAGGGTTTGGCGGAGTGTTATGCAACAAGAAAAAGGTCAGTTCTTTTAAGCCGTTTTTATTTTCTTCATCGTAAATCCTTCGGGCAAGACATATTTCAGCTGGGATTAGCAGTAACGTCATGTCATCGAGGAATCTGTTACTTCAGGAAAGTCTCCTAATTGACTGTATAAATCATTTGGACTTTCACATTTATCGCTTTAAGAACTGTTCGAGTTGCTGTATAGCAGTTAATTTCTGGCTAAGTTAGTTTTTTGTTCACTTTTTATTTTTATTGAGCAGTGTTTAATAAATGTTTATTTGTTTATAAAACTGGACTCAATTCTATATTCATTGTTGCTATAGTGTAACATCAACAATATCCTTGAATGGCTTCCATGCAATTTTCTCCGGTCCCACTAGAAGTTCTTCACATTGCCTGTTTTATTTGTGGACTAACATAAATGTCATCCTTAATCTTGGCATCCGTTATTCTGTACTTCTGTACTGACCTCTACCTGGCCGAGGCACAGCAACAACTCTCTGATACATCCTCTTATTTACCCCTTGATCATGACCCCACTAAGGAGCACCAGGCCATTGTCTCCTATACCATCACCAACCTTATCAGCTCTGGGGATCTCCCATCCATTGCCACCAACCTCATAGTTCCCACACCCCACACTTCCCGTTTCTACCTCCTACCCAAGATCCACAAACCTGCCTATCCAGGTAGACCTATTGTCTCAGCTTGCTCCTGCCCCACTGAACTCATTTCTGCATACCTTGACACTGTCTTATACCCCCTTGTTCAATCTCTTCCCACCTATGTTCATGACACTTCTCATGCTTTGAATTTTTTCAATGATTTTAGGTTCCCTGGCCCCCACCGTCTTATTTTCACCATGGTCGTCCAGTCCCTATATACCTCCATCCCCCACCGAGATGGTCTCGAAGCTCTTTGCTTTTTTTTTTGGATTCCAGACCTAACCAATTCCCCTCTACCACCACTCTCCTCCGTCTAGCGGAATTAGTTCTTACTCTCAATAATTTCTCCTTTGGCTCCTCCCACTTCCTCCAAACCAAGGGTGTAGCCATGGACACCCGTATGGGTCCCAATTATGCCTGCCTTTTTGTTGGCTTTGTGGAACAGTCCATGGTCCAAGGCTATAGCGGTATCCATCCCCCTCTTCTCCTTCGCTACATCGATGACTGCATTAGCGCTGCCTCCTGCACGCGTGCTGAGCTCGTCGACTTCATTAACTTTGCCTCCAACTTTCACCCTGCCCTCAAATTTACCTGGTCCATTTCCGACAACTCCCCCTCCTTTCTTGATCTTTCTGTCTCCATCTCTGGAGACGGCCTATCTACTGATATCTACTATAAACCTACAGACTCTCACAGCTACCTGGACTATTCCTCTTCCCACCCTGTCTCTTGCAAAAAGGCTATCCCCGTCTCCACCGCATCTGCTCTCAAGATGAGGCTTTTCATTCCAGGATGAAGGAGATGTCTTCCTTTTTTAAACAAAGGGGCTTCCCTTTGTCCACCATCAACCCTGCTCTCAAACGCATCTCTCCCATTTCCCGCACATCTGCCCTCACCCCATCTACCTGCACCCCACTCGGGATAGGGTTCCCCTTGTCCTTACCTACCATCCCACCAGCTTCCAGGTCCAATGTATAATTCTCCGTAACTTCCATCACTTCCAACGGGATCCCATTACCAAACACATTTTTCCCTCCCCCCCCTCTTTCTGCTTTTTGCAGGGATCGCTCCCTACGCAACTCCCTTGTCCACTCGTCCCCCCCATCCCTTCCCACTGATCTCCCTCTTGGCACTTATCCTTGTAAACAAAACAAGTGCTACATCTGCCCTGACTCTTCCTCCCTCACTACCATTCAGGGCCTCAGACAGTCCTTCCAGGTGAGGCGACACTTCACCTGTGAGTCGGCTGGTGTGTTATACTGTGTCCAGTACTCCCGGTGTGGCCTTTTATATATTCGTGAGACCCGACACAGACTGGGAGACCGTTTCGCTGAAAACCTATGCTCGGTCCGCCAGAAAAAGCAGGATCTCCCAGTGGCCACACATTTTAATTCCATGTCCCATTCCCATTCTGATATGTCTATCCATGGCCTCCTCTATTGTCAAAATGAATCCAAACTCAGGTTGGAGGAACAACACCTTATATACCGGCTGGGTAGCCTCCAACCTGATGGCATGAACATTGACTTCTCTAACTTCTGTTAATGCTCCCCTCCCCTTTTTACCCCATCTCTGACATATTTAGTTGTTTGTCAGTTCTCCATCTCCCTCTGGTGCTTCCCCCCCCCCCTTTCTTTCTCCTGAGGCCTCCCGTCCCATGATCCTTTCCCTTCTCCAGCTCTGTATCACTTTCGCCAATCACCTTTCCAGCTCTTAGCTTCATCCTACCCCCCTCCGGTCTTCTCCTATCATTTTGCATTTCCCCCTCCCCCCACTACTTTCAAATCTCTTACTATCTTTCCTTTCAGTTAGTCCTGACGAAGGGTCTCGGCCCGAAACGTCAACAGCGCTTCTCCCTATAGATGCTGCCTGGCCTGCTGTGTTCTACCAGCATTTTGTGTGTGTTGCTGTTTGAATTTACAGTATCTGCAGATTCCCTCGTGTTTGCATCAGTTATTCTGAATTGAATTATGAATTGAAATAACAAGTAAAGGCAATTTTTTTAAAAAATGGTCTGTTAAAAGGAAAATTCATGGTTATTTTTCATGATCAGCATCCCAAAACACATAAGGTACACCCAAAATAATTCTGGAACCAAAATCTTAGTTTTCCAGTGTATTTATTTTTTAGTCAACACACAACATGCTGGAGGAACTCAGGTTGGGCAGCATCTATGAAAATGAATGAGCAAAGTTCAAAGTAAATTTATTGTTACAGTACTTATCTGTGTCCATGTACAACCCTCAGATTCATGTTCTTGCAGGCATTCACAGTAAATACAAAGAAACAATAAAGAAGCAAAATAATAATAATAAATATTGAGAACAAGAGATGAAGAGACCTTAAAATGAGTCCATAGATTGTGGGAATAGTTCAGTGCTGGGGAGAGTGAAGTTATCCCCTCAGGTTCAGGAGAAGGGAACATGTCCTGGATGTTGAGGGTTGCTGATCATCGATGCTGCTTTTCTGTGAAACCACTTCATGTCGATATCCTCAATGATACAGGGGGCTTTACCTTTGATAGACTGAGCTGTATCCACTACTTTTTGTAGGCTTTTCTTTTCAAGGGCATTGGTGTTTCTAGGCTGTGATGCAACCAGTCAGTATTCTCACCACTGCACATCAATAGAAGTTTGTCAAAGTTTTAGGCTACATGCCAGATCTTCATAAGTTTCTAAGAATACTGGGAATCAAAGGTGCTGCTGTGCCTTCTTTGTAATGGCACTTAGGTGCTGGACCCAAATTCTCTGAAATGGTAACGCCAAAGAATTAAAAGTTGCTGACTCTCTGCTGGAGTGGAATGCTGCTAGATAAAGTTTATGAAATGTGAAAGATTTCCTTTGCTATACTGCATTTCATTTTATGCTTCACTTAATAAATTAAGTCAAAATTATGTGACTGAAAGTTTGGTTGATCGCTGACCCTGGTCAAATGTTTGCAGATGTTTCGGCTCCAGTTGAGAAGCCATCATCAATGCGCAGTTGAGGGTGTTGTCTCCTCAGAAGGCTGGCTTATATACTTCTCCGGGGTCCGAGTTGTTATTGATTAGCTGTCTTCATCTGCCTGGCTGACTCAAAACACTGTAAGTGGTTTACCAGTAGAAGGTTTTGATTGGATATCTTCAAGGGAGATCTGTTGGAAGTGTTGGCTTCACTGTCCAGATCCTGAGAATACAGGCAACTTGTTGATTGTGGACTTCTCAATTTTCAATTCTGAATATTCATCAAATGCATGTTACAAAAAAAGAGCGCCTAAAGATCTGTGTAATTTTCAGGCCATCTAAAAACTTCCCACCCAGAGCAAATGTTGGTCCACTCAGCCATAAAATAAAATTAAAAGGAACGATGAAAGCCAGTGCCAAGTAGTCAAACTGCCCAGTGCATCACTGGCACTGTCGAGGACATATATACAGAAAGGTGCCAGAAAAGGGCCAGTGACATCATTAAGGTTCCCTCCCACCCTGCTCATGGACTATTTGACCCATTCCCATCAGAAAGTAGGTTATAAAGCATCCTCGGCAAAAGTTCAAAGTAAAATATATTCTTAGAGTACATACAAGTCACCACGTGCAACCCTGAGTTTCTTTTTCTGCAGGCATATTTAGCAAATCTACAGAACAGTAACTGTAAACTGTAAACAAACTGCAAATGCAGATAGTAAGTAAAGAATAATAAATAATGAGCATGAAATAATATAGAAAGGTTCCCAAAACTAGTGCAGTTATCCCTTTTTGTTCCAAAATAATAATAATAAGTACTTTATTGATCCTGAGTGGGAAATTCTTTTGTTACAGCAGCAACAGTTAAAAACACAATTAGCAGTGTGCATAATTAACTAACAATAAAATACAGAATAATAATGTACATTTCTGTCCACATGGACGGTCTTGAAATCGGCTTTGGTAGCACTATGTTCCAGGAAGTTCTCATGTAGCCAGGTTTCTGTTAAGCACAAAAACACTGGACTCCCAGTATTCCCTCTGAGTCTTAATCAGTGCACCAAAGGATGTCACATTACCCATGATGATCACAGAGATTATATCATAAAGATTAGCCTTAATCTAGGCTCCGGCCCTGCAGCCTCAGTGTCACCTTCCAAGCTCCAGCGGGATCTCAGGCCACACTCCAGTAGTAGCGTCAGTTTGCATAGGTCAATCAGCTGGTCTCTGGAATAAACGTGACCTTCTCTCCAAACACAAGATAGCCATCACAAATAGTCTAGGTGCGCAATAATCCAGAATGATACACAAGAAAACATAAAAATGACAAAACACAGGAGCTACTGCAACAAGCTTAAGGCTTGATGGCTGAGGGTTAGTAACTATGTTCGAACCTGTTGGTATGAGTCCTGGGGCTCTTGTACCTTCTACCTGATGACAGCAGTGAGAAAAGAGCCAGGTCTGGGTGGTGAGGATCTTTGATGATGGATGCTGCTTTCCTACGGCAACATTTCATGTAGAAATATCTTAGAAACATCAACATGGAAACAATCCCTTTGGTCCAGCTACTCCATGCTGACCAAGATCTCATCTTAGCCAGTCCAATTTGCCTGCAAGTCCATAAGATCATATGACACATTAACAAAACTAGGCCATTAAGTCTCCTCCACCATTTCATCATGGCTGATTTATTACCCCTTTCAACTCCATTCCTCTTCTCCCTGTGACTGTTGACACCCTGACTAATCAGGAATCTATTACCCTTTGTTTTACCCATGGACTTGCCCTCCTCAGCAAACTGTTGCACTGAAGTCCACAGATTCACCATCTCTGGAATTTCTCTTCATTTCTGTTTTAAAGGAATTTCCTCCTTTTCTGAAGCTGTTCCCTCTGGTCCTAGACTTCCCCAATATCGGAAACATCTTCTCCATGACCACTCTTACTAGACTATTCAATAGATATGTTTATTGTCAGAGAAATGTATAAAATATTCACCCTGAAATTCTTTCTCAATATACTTCATTGATATCACCCCCATATTCTTTTAACTTCCAGTGAGAACAGGCCCAGAGCTATCAAACACTCCTCATATATTAACTCTAACTTTCCTACTTGTGAACTTCTTCTAGACCCTCTCCAGTGCTAGACATCCTTTCCTAGATAAGGGGCCAATATTGGGCTCATACCCCTCTAAATTTTTCCTATCCACATTCCTGTCCAAGTACCTTTTAAATATTCTTAATGTATCTGCCACAACTACTTATGTATAAGATGATGAGGGGCATTGATCATGTGGATAGCTAAAGCCTTTTTCCCAAGGCTGAAATGGCTAATATTAGGGGACATAGTTTTAAGGTGCTTGGAGATAGGTACTGGGGGGATGTCAGGGGTAAGTTTTTCACAGAGGGTGGTGGGTACATGAAATGTACTGCTGCCGGCGGTGATGGAAGCAGATACAATAGGATCTTTTAAGAGTCTCCTAGGTAGGTATATGACGCTTAGAAAATTAGGGGGCTATGCGCTAGGGAAATTCTAGGCAGTCTCTAGAGTAGGTTACTTGGTCAGCATGACATTGTGGGCTGAAGGGCCTGTAATGTGCAGTAAATTTTTACTTTCTTTAGCCACTCATTCCATTCTGAGGGTGATAAAATTCCCTTTCGAATCCTATTCTATCTCCCTCCTCTCACCTCAAACTTGTGCTCTCTAAAGACCATGCACATTAACTCTATCTATGCCTCTCATGACTGTATAGACCTCTTTAAGATCATCCCTCAGACTCCTATGCCCCATTGAAAATGTCCTGGCCTATTCATCTACTCTACATAACTCAAGTTCAAGTTTATTGTCATCGGACTGCACATATATACAACCAAAGGAAACAGCATTGCTCCAGACCATTATGTACCCACAAAGTATATATTAAACACAGCACATAAACCAAAATATTATGCTTTCCTGGTGATAGGGTATTCATTATCCTCACAGCGTGAGGGAAGAAGCTGTGACCCAGTCTGGTAATCC
Source organism: Hypanus sabinus (assembly GCF_030144855.1). NCBI lineage: Eukaryota > Metazoa > Chordata > Chondrichthyes > Myliobatiformes > Dasyatidae > Hypanus > Hypanus sabinus. The sequence goes on from NC_082717.1 coordinate 9,150,597, forward strand.
TAGTCCTGATGCTCCTGTACCTCCTTCCTGATGGTAGGGGGTCAAAGAGATTGTTGGGTGGGTGGCAGGGGTACTCAGTAATGCTTCAGCCCCTTTGTATATAATGCTCCTGGAAAATGGGGAGGGGAAGATCGGAAAGGAGATCCCGGTGACCCAGCCAGTGGTTTTTACTATGAGTATGCACATTCACCCTATCTATACCCCTTGTGATTCTATACACTATAAGATCAGCCCTCAATCCCTTCCCGTGCAAAAGTCCGAGCCTACTCAACTGTTCTACATAACTCAGACAACACACACAACATGCTGGAGGAACACAGCAGGCCAGGCAGCATCTATGGAAAAGAGTAAACAGTCGATGATTTGGGCCGAAGACCCTTCCTCAGGACTGGAACAGAGGATGAGAGGTCAGGGCAAGAAGGTGAGGGGGAGAGGAGAGGAGGAAGAAGTACAAGGTGGGAGGTGACGGGCTAAACTGGGAGAGGGGAAGAGCTGAAGTAAAGAACTGGGAAGTTGATTGGTGAAAGGGCAGAAGAAGGGGGAATCTGATAGGAGAGGGTAGAAAGCCATGGAAGAAAAGGAAAGGAGAGGAGCTCCAGAGGGAGGTCATGGGCAAGTGAAGAGATAAGGTGAGAGAGGGAAACGGGAATGCAGGAATGGAAACATTGGAAGTCTGAGAAAGTGGTATTAATGCCATCCATTTGGAGGGTACCCAGACGGAATGTAAGGTGATGCTCCTCCAACCTGAGGGTGGCCTCATCACAACAGTAGTAGAGGTCTTGGGCTAACATAACTCAGAACCTGAAGTCCTGGCAACATCATTGAAATCCTCCCCTGTAATTTTTACAGATTTACAGTCCAGCTAACAATCTTCAAAAGATTACATCAAACAGGGAACTTAGAAAAGTAGAGCACAATACAGGCCCTTTGGCACACGGTGTTGTGTCAACTTTATAACCTACACCAAGAATAATCTCACCTTTCCCTCTCACATAGGCCTCCATTTTCTCCTTTAATCCCTGTACCTATCTTTTAAATGTTGGCAACAAAACTGCTGCTATAAGCATAGCGGTTAGCGTAACGCTTCACAGTGACAGCCGCAAAACTAGGCTTCAATTCCTCCGGGTGCTCTGGTTTCCTCCCACACGACAAAGATGTATGGGTTAGTAGGATATTTGGTCACATGGGTGGTGTGGGCTTTCTCAGCCAGAAGGGTCTGATAGTGCACGGTACCTGTAAATAAAATCAAATTACCCACAGATGAGGGGCAGCAAGGGAGAGACGGGCTTACTCGTAGGCAAAGTGATCAGAGGAATTGTCCTACGAGTGTGACTTCATCAAAATGAGGCTGAAAGTGCGAAATGGAGAGCTGTCGATAAAATGAACAAACAGATGGGATCACCCTGACCTCCCTGAACTCATCGCCATGGTTACTTCAGTGTCTGAAATCACAGAAGGTATTCAGATTATTCGGAAAAAATCTGTAAACGGCAACTTGGCTGTTTTCTCAAAGAATGTTTCTGCTACTTCCTCCAAAGTATAAAACAAGTTCATATTTCTTCCCTCTCCCCAGTGAACTTGCACAGTTGTCTCTTGTAGTGCACAGAGATGTTCCATGAATTCCAACAGTTAACATTGCTTCCTACTGTATCTCTGTGCTATGATGTTGCACATATGGCCTTTTTGAATAACGTTTTGATTTGAAAGATATGCTCTCCTAAATGCTCCTTCAGTATAGAGCCAAGGAAATCCCTGTTTACACTGGAATGCCTCGCCGATAACGTCTGCGGCAAATACCATACGGATAGCATCTGCAGTTGAAGATTTGTTTTTTCAAAGAACAGGGAGAGAAAAAATGAGAGCCAAAACTTGTATAAAGATGACATCATGCTTCACACTATTCCCACTTTGTAGTAGTCTAATTCATGTTAGTGACCACTCCATGTCGATGTTGTATTCTTATTTAATGATTAAACTGCAAAAAACACAATTAAACAGACGGTGGTGAGGTCTAATTTGGAGTATTGTATGCAGTTCTGGTTACCTGCTTCCAGGAAAGATATCAATAAGATCCAATGAGTGCAGAAAATTTACAAATTCATTGTTAGGACTCAAGGACCTAAGTTACAGAGAACGGTTGAATAGATTAGGACTTTATTCCCTGGAGTGCAGGAAAAGGAGGGAAGATTTGATTGAGGTAAAAAAGATTATGAAGGTTATAGATAGGGCAAATACAAGCAAGCTTTATTTTCCACTGTGGTTGGTGACACTTGAAACGGAGGTCATAGATTAAGGGTGAAAGGTGAAATGTTCATGGGGTACATGAGAGGGAACTTCATCAATCAGAAGGTGGTATCAGTGTGGAATGAGCTGCCAGCAGAGGTGGTGAATATGGGTTTGATTTCAAATTCAACAGAAGTTTAGTAAGTACGTGGATGGGAGGGGTATGGAGGGCTATGGCGGGTGTGTAGGTTGATGGGAGTGGACAGAAAAACAGTTCAGGATAGACTAGTTGAGCCAAAGGGCTTGTTTCTGTGCTATAGTGTTCTGTGACTCTATGATCAATTCTCTCTGTGACCCATCAGTAACAACTTGTGTAAACATTGTGAAATCTGTGAGAAATTGCTTTGCTTATTCCTCGGACTCCAGAAGTCGACTTGATCCATCACGTATCTCCATGGTATAATTGTTGATCATTTGAAAATTACTTGAGAGAAAAAAAGATGCAAGATGGCTGTTGGATCTGTCTGTTTAATTCTTAGATTAGACTGCTTAATTTTTGTTTGCAGTTTAGCAAATAATTATCTGATTGCATTTTAAGTAGTTCTTATATTCACATAACAGTTTATTATGCCTCTAGTGGATAAACAAAGTATAAATCTGGGTTATTGTAAAAGAGGTAGGGAGATCGGGGAGCAGAAATTTGTAAGCAACACTAAAAAGATCAGCATCACTCACAGATACTGGATGTTTAACTGACAATGTATTTTATAAAACAAAGGAATGAGAAAGAAAGCCCGAGGGAGAGGGAGGGAAATAGAGAGAATGTGTATTTGTGTGTGTGTGTGTATGAGAGAGAGAGAGAGAGAGACAGACCATAATATGTAGGCCATTCAGCTCATCAGTTCTGCACTGCCCTTCAATCATGGCTGATTTATTTTCCCTCTCAATTGCATTCTCCTGTCTTCTTCCTGTAACCTTTGATTACCCTGACTAAACGAGATCCTAGCAAACCTTGCTTTAAATATACCCAATAACTTGGCCTCCACAGCTGTCTGTGGCAATAAATACCACAAATTCACCACACTCTGGCTAAAAAACTTCCTTATATTCCCTGTATTCTGAGGCTGTGCCCTCTGCTTCTAAACTTCCCTATCTTAAGAGACATCCTCTCTACATTTGCGGCAATGAATTCCACAGATTCACTGCCCTCTGGCTAAAGAAAATCCTCCTCATCTCTGTTCTAAAAACACATCCCTCTATTCTGAAGCTGTGCCCTCAGGTAACAGACTTTCCTGGAAACCTCCTTTCCATGTCAGTAGCAACGAATTCCACAGATTTGCCACCCTCTGGCATGGCAGTTTATTGCAGACACAGTGCATGTGTCACATTTTAAATTTGTCATCAGAAGAGACTGCTGATGCTGGAATCTGAAGAAACACACAAAATACTGGAAGAACTCAATGAGTCAGTGGAGGATGATGTATCAGAATTAGGCAAAACTCCAAGTGAAGGTTCTCAACCCAAAACATTGTGAGTCTGCTTCCCTCTATAGATGCAGCATGACCAGGTAAATTCCTCCGTTATTGTGTGTGTTGCTTAAAATCTGTTGACACTTGGAGGGGAATATCCAAGTCCTTCATATCATTGGTGATTGGGAACATCCATAATCTAAACTCACTATATGACTGCAGTATAATGGTTTGCACCAGTGACTGGAAGATCAGGGTTCAAATCCAGCCACTGTTTGTAAGGAGTTTGCATATTCTCCCCACATCCTTCTTTCTCAGGCTGTGCCCTTCTGGTCCTAGGCTTACTGAGAAAGAGGGAGAGGGAGAGAGACTTTAGCCTATTTCACCATGTGTTTCCAAGTGCCCCAAACCCCAATCCTTAACAATCAACTCCAACATCTTCCCAACCACTGAAGTCAGATTAAATGACTTTTCTTTTGCCTTTCTCAATTCTTAAAGAGTAAAGAGACATTTGCAATGTTCTAGTCTTCCAGAACCATTCCAGAATCTAGTGATTATTGGAAGATCATTTCTAACACCTCCACCATCCCTTCAATCTCTTCAGCTCCCTATCAATCTCTTTATGATCAAAGCACGCTTCAAGTGCAACATAATGCACAGCATTTTACTTCGCTCCCATATGTAAAGAAGGAGTAGAGGCAGGGTGCAGATTTATCCAGTGTTCTGGCAGAGGCAGACAGACAGACCTCACTTGGATAGAATCCTGGAGTTGCTCATTGTGGGACTTTGCATCCCATATCCTCCCACTGAGCCAATTTGCTGATGTATGGCACAATGCTTACACTTGACAATAATTGTCATTATTTCTTCCGCTCCATTACATGCCTATAAAGTAATAAATATCTTTATTTAGATTCCAAATCTCATGAGACATTTTATGTACGTAGCATCTTTTATTATGTGGTTCTGTGCTTGGAATAAATAATATTTATTTCCTCTCTTCCTGAGAAACAGCAGCTTGGAACAAACAGTGTCTGTTTATGCATGATGCAGTAGGAGACTTACTGACATATTTCCCTTCTGGGATTTAAATGTGACTGGTAAAAAAAGAGAGGAGTGAGTCTGGTTCAAGTCCCACTCAGAACATGGAGTGCTTTTCTCATGGAAAGCAGTGTCCACCATCAAGATCATGATCTCTTCTTGCTGCTGCTATCAGGAAGAAGTTACAGGAGCCTCAGAATCCATAGCTCCAAGTTCAGGAATAGTTATTACCCCTCAGCCATTCAGCCTCTTGAACCAACACAGCTGGTGAGTGGAGCACCAACACAGAGGCTGTGTACAAGCTGGACCAGAGTCACCTCTACTTCCTGAGGAGACTGAGGTCCTTTGGAGTGTGCAGGCCTCTCCTTCACATGTTCTACCAGTCTATTGTCACCTGTACAATCTTCTATGCGGTGGCATGCTGGGGCAATGGCATCAACATGGGTGATGCCAACAGTCTCAATAAACTGATTGGAAAGGCTGGCCCTGTTATAGGAGTCAAGATGGACACACTGAAGGCTGTGGTTGAACAAAGGATCCTACGGAAAATCCTGGCAATTCTGGACAATGTTTCTCATCCTCTGCATGCCACCTTGGCTGAACAGAGGAACACTTTTAGTGATAGATTAAGACAACTGCACTGCTCCAAAGAGCGCTATATGAGGCCATTCTTACCCTCGGCCATTAACCTCTATAATAAGTCAACCTATAGCCGGTGAAGTGATGACCCCCATCTCATAGACTATTTGTGGTAACTTATTTTTTTTCTCTACTTCTCTTCTAATATTTGTATATCTGTGCACTTGCAATGCTACTATGACATCATAATTTCTTTTGGGATCAATAACATATCGATCTATCTATCTATCAAAGGGCATAACTTCACTCACCTCATTCCTTCAATACTGAACTGTTCCCACAACCAATAGATTCACTTTCAAAGATGCCTCACCTCATCTTCTCAATTTTTTATGCTTATTTACTTATTATTATTTTGTTTGCATATTTTATACTTATTATGAATGCCTGCAAGAAAATGAATCTAAGGGTTGCGTCTGGTGACACATGCGTACTTTGATAAAAACTTTATTTTGAACTTTGAGCTTTTAAATCCAGGAAATACTACATTGTTGAATTTTCTATGTTTCAGATGGGATACTTAACCCAGAAACTTCTTAAAACTCTCAAATAGACACACAAAATGTGATGAAACCATTTGGAATAAGTGTAAGAAAATTTCTTAATCAGTATTTATTTCTTAACAACCAGGAATCAGCTTTATTCACCATAAACATTTACACATATTAGGAATTCGCTCTGGTGTGTTGGTCAGGGTGCAACATGCAACAAAAACAACATTCAATTGTAAGGAATTAACAATTATATTCAAAAATAAAGATAGAGGTTAATGTCTAGATGTGGACTAAAATGTGTACAATACATAAATACCAGCATGTCCAGTGGATTCCAGTTAATTGGGACAGCTGTTTATTTGGGACAACACTTACCATAAATTAATCAAAAATTAGCTTTGTTTAATTGGGACACGTAACCACTTAATTGGGACAGGAGACAAGTGGCAAACAGTTTCTAACTAATGTCAGTTGCATGCATTTGTGTGTCTGTTAGTCATGACACTGTGCTTAAAGCATATAGATTTTAAATAGTATTTGTTGCATGTGTTTGTATTAAAAACACATTGATTTGGTCACTGATAGTTGGCAAGAAATAAACAGTAAAACAATCAGTTTTTTTGCTCACTTCAGTTTCAAGCATTCAGGCTTAAAGGTACCAAAAACGGCCAACAGTGGAAATGAAATGAGCTCACTGCTTCAACAAGTTAGGAACTATAAAGAATTTGAAGGTACCAGCAATCATCTTGAATGTTAAAATGAAAATGAAGTTTTAAAGGATGTAATCGTTGAAAGCATTGTATAAAGGCAGTCCATTATCTGCATCAGATGGCTGCACTGAATTTGTTTTCTAACAGTCAGTCAAGGTTCCACATAGTAGGCTTATTCAGAAAGTCAGAAGGCATGGGATCCAGGGAAGTTTGTCCAGGTGGATTCAGAATTGGCTTGCCTGCAGAAGGCAGAGGGGCGTGGTGGAGAGAGTATATTCAGATTGGAGGGTTGTGACTAGTAGTGTCCCATGAGGATCTGTTCTGGGACCCCTACTTTTCGTGATTTTTATTAATGACCTGGATGTGGGGGTAGAAGGATGGGTTGGCAAGTTTGCAGACGACACAAAGGTTGGTGGTGTTGTGGATAGTGTAGAGGATTGTCGAAGATTGCAGAGAGACATTGATAGGATGCAGAAGTGGGCTGAGAAGTGGCAGATGGAGTTCAACCCAGAGAAGTGTGAGGTGGTACACTTTGGAAGGACAAACTCCAAGGCAAAGTAAATGGCAGGATACTTGGTAGTGTGGAGGAGCAGAGGGATCTGGGAGTACATGTCCACAGATCCCTGAAAATTGCCTCACAGGTAGAAAGGGTAGTTAAGAAAGCTTATGGGGTGTTAGATTTCATAAGTTGAGGGATAGAGTTTAAGAGACGCGATGTAATGATGCAGCTCTATAAAACTCTGGTTAGGCCACACTTGGAGTACTGTGTCCAGTTCTGGTCGCCTCACTATAGGAAGGATGTGGAAGCATTGGAAAGGGTACAGAGGAAATTTACCAGGATGCTGCCTGGTTTAGAGAGTATGGATTATGATCAGAGATTAAGGGAGCTAGGGCTTTACTCTTTGGAGAGAAGGAGGATGAGAGGAGACATGATAGAGGTGTACAAGATATTACGAGGAATAGACAGAGTGGACAGCCAACACCTCTTCCCCAGGGCACCACTGCTCAGTACAGGAGGTCATGGCTTTAAGGTAAGGGGAGGAAAGTTCAAGGGGGATATTAGAGGAAGGTTTTTCACTCAGAGAGTGGTTGGTGCGTGGAATGCACTGCCTGAGTCAGTGGTGGAGGCAGATATACTAGTGAAGTTTAAGAGACTACTAGACAGGTATATGGAGGAAATTAAGGTGGGGGATTATATGGGAGGCAGGGTTTGAGGGTCGGCACAACACTGTGGGCTGAAGGGCCTGTAATGTGCTGTACTATTCTATGTTCTATGTTCTAAAAGAACATGGCAACATACACTGGATGTATTCCTCCATTGATTGCTATTAAGAACTAATACACAGTTTTATAGTTCTGTAGTAGCATTAGTAGTGTTCTAGTTTGTTTTGTATTTCATGTAAATAGGTAATTTATTGCTCAGTTAAATGGTAATTTATCTTTTTTATACAGTTATAACTATTTCCATGAAATTCTAGCTAATTGGGTTAGCCGCTTAATTGGGCCAAAGTTTAGAGGTCCCGATGTGTCCCAAGTCACTGGAGCCCACAGTATTTACAATGTAAACATCGTTATAAACAGTGGTTTAAAATATTTACAGTGCAGTGACTGAGATAGTAGAAAAAGGGGTGGGGTGACTAATTATGATGGTTGATCAGATTAACTATCTGCGGGAAGGAATTTTAAGATGCATGAAGCTTTTTTTGTTTTAATAGCCCTATAGCACTTTCTGGAAAGTAGATTTCAGAAAAGGCAGTTTTCCAGGCGGATAGTGTCTACAATGATTTTTCCTGCCTGCCTCTTTGTCCTGACACATACAAGTCCTGCCTTGATGGTAGAGTGCAACCAATGACCTTTTCCACTGACCTGACAGCTCACTGTAGTTTTTGCATGTCGTGGGAGGATGCTGCAGCAAACCAAACAGTCATGGCTGATGTGCCGATGCTCTCTATGATGGCAGTGTAGAATTGCAACTGTATCTTGACTTCAGTGTTGTGGACTTCAGAAAGGGTAAGACAAGGGAGCACACGGCAGTCCCCATAACAGTGGAAAGGGTAAGAAATTTCATGCTCCTAGGTTCTGAGGATCTATCCTGGGCCTAACAAAAAAGGCCTGACTGCAGCTATATTTCATTTGGAGTTTGAGGGGATTGAATATGTCACTAAAGACACTTGCAAATTTCTACAGCTGTACCATGCATTGTAACTGGCTGCATCACTGTCTGGTATGATGGGGGTGGGGAGTACTCTACAGGGTCCAAATAAGCTGCAGGATGTTTTAAACTCATTCAGCTCCATCATGGGAAATAGCCTTCCTGGTATCAAGGACACCCTCAAGGAGTGATCCCTCAAAAAGGCGACATCCATCTCCCAAGACATAACCTCCTCACAAGGTGAAGGTACTGGAGCCTGATAGCACAACTCAATGATTCAGGAGCAAACACGAGGAAATCTGCAGACCTGACGAAGGGTCTCGGCCCGAAACATCGACATCGCTTCTTCCTATAGATGCTGCCTAGCCTGCTGTGTTCCACCAGCATTTTGTGTGTGTTGTTGTTTCAATGATTCAGGAACAGCTCCACAGCATTAGGTTTCTGAATGAAAACTGAACCTATGGACACTACCTCACTACTTCTTTTGTGCACTGCTTAATTAGGGGATTAATTAGGGGGATTGGGGATTGGGGATTGCCAAACGTTATGTGGATTTTCTGGTGTAGTCTGTTTTGTCATATGCTTCTGGAGGAATGTTGTCTCATTTTTTAATTACATTGCATTTGTGGTTTCTAGATGACAACTGAATTAAATTTGTGTGTGTGTGTGTATTTATTTACTGAAATTCATAGGTTTTATTCTTATGTATTGCAATATACTGTTGCTGTGTAACAAACTTCATGATAAAAAAAATTGGATAGGTAGATAGACAGGAAAAGAATGGAGTACAGGTTGGAGGGACTAGGTGAGTGTAAGCATTCAGCACGGACTAGAAGGGCCGAGATAGCCTGTTTCTGTGCTGTAATTGTTATATGGTTATATATGCCAGTGATATTAAACCTGATCCTGATTCTGAGTATGCTATTGGGGAGGATGGAATTTCACCAATTGCCGCAATTCAAAAGAAAAGAACATCTTGTCATTCTCACAAAGCAGTTTGCAGTATTTTCTGTGCAGTTTGGACAGGTTTTACTGCCTGTCATGTGTGAGTACATTGTGCACAAAGCTGTCGAAATTCAAGCCTTTCCCACTTGCATAGGGATCCAAGAGTTCCAGATTCATTAAAATCTGCTAACAAGGTTATGAAACATGCTGCAAAGCGCTTGGGTTTATCTCCAGTTACATGTCGACATATGTTTAAATTATAGGACTCAGGAACACAATTGGAAAACTTGGAACATAGGGTATGAGACAGAACTGGATGCTGCGCCTTGGGTAAATTTTCTTGCAGTAACTCAGAAGTTAGAAACATAGAAACATAGAAAATAGGTGCCGGAGTAGGCCATTCGGCCCTTTGAGCCTGCACCACCATTCAGTATGATCATGGCTAATCATCCAACTCAGAACCCTGTACCTGCTTTCTCTCCATACCCACTGATCCCTTTAGCCACAAGGGCCATATCTAACTTCCTCTTAAATATAGCCAATGAACCGGCCTCAGCTGTTTCCTGTGGTACAGAATTCCACAGATTCACCACTCTCTGTGTGAAGAAGTTTTTCCTCATCTCGGTCCTAAAAGGCTTCCCCTTTATCGTTAAACTGTGACCCCTCATTCTGGACTTCCCCAACATTGGAAACAATCTTCCTGCATCTAGCCTGTCCAATCCCTTTAGAATTTTATACGTTTCAATAAGATCCCCCCTCAATCTTCTAAATTCCAGTGAGTATAAGTCTAGTCGATCCAGTCTTTCTTCATATGAAAGTCCTGCCATCCCAGGAATCAATCTGGTGAACCTTCTCTGTACTCCCTCTATGGCAAGAATGTCTTTCCTCAGATTAGGGGACCAAAACTGCACACAATATTCTAGGTGTGGTCTCACCAAAGCCTTGTACAACTGCAGTAGAACCTCCCTGTTCCTGTACTCAAATCCTTTTGCTATGAATGCCAACATACCATTTGCCTTTTTCACCGCCTGCTGTACCTGCATGCCCACCTTCAATGACTGGTGTACAATGACACCCAGGTCTCGTTGCATCTCCCCTTTTCCTAATCGGCCACCGTTCAGATAATAATCTGTTTTCCTGTTCTTGCAACCAAAGTGGATAACCTCACATTTATCCACATTAAATTGCATCTGCCATGAATTTGCCCACTCACCTAACCTATCCAAGTCACCCTGCATCCTCTTAGCATCCTCTTCACAGCTAACACCGCCGCCCAGCTTCGTGTTATCCGCAAACTTGGAGATGCTGCATTTAATTCCCTCATCTAAGTCATTAATATATACTGTAAACAACTGGGGTCCCAGCACTGAGCCTTGCGGTACCCCACTAGTCACTGCCTGCCATTCTGAAAAGGTCCCGTTTACTCCCACTCTTTGCTTCCTGTCTGCCAACCAATTCTCTATCCGCATCAGTACCATACCCCCAATACCGTGTGCTTTAAGTTTGCACACTAATCTCCTGTGTGGGACCTTGTCAAAAGCCTTTTGAAAATCTAAATATACCACATCCACTGGCTCTCTCCTATCCACTCTACTAGTTACAAATTCAAAAAATTCTATAAGATTTGTCAGACATGATTTTCCTTTCACAAATCCATGCTGAGTTTGTCCGATGATTTCACCTCTTTCCAAATGTGCTGTTATCACATCTTTGATAACCGACTCTAGCATTTTCCCCACCACCGATGTCAGACTAACCAGTCTATAATTTCCCAGTTTCTCTCTCCCTCCTTTTTTAAAAAGTGGGGTTACATTAGCCACCCTCTAATCCTCAGGAACTAATCCAGAATTTAAGGAGTTTTGAAAAATTATCACTAATGCATCCACTATTTCTTGGGCTACTTCCTTAAGCACTCTGGGATGCAGACCATCTGGCCCTGGGGATTTATCTGCCTTTAATCCCTTCAATTTACCTAACACCACTTCCCTACTAACATGTATTTCCCTCAGTTCCTCCATCTCACTAGACCCTCGGTCCCTTACTATTTCTGGAAGATTATTTATGTCCTCCTTAGTGAAGACAGAAAAAAAGTAGTTATTCAATTGGTCTGCCATGTCTTTGTTCCCTATGATCAATTCACCTGTTTCTGACTGTAAAGGACCTACATTTGTCTTGACCAATCTTTTTCTTTTCACGTATCTATAAAAGCTTTTACAGTCAGTTTTTGTGTTCCTTGCCATCTTTCTCTCATAATCTTTATTCCCTTCTCTAATTAAGCCCCTTGTCCTCCTCTGCTGGTCTCTGAATTTCTCCCAGTCCTCAGGGGGTGTGCCGCTTTTTTTGCTAATTTATATGTTTCTTCTTTGGACTTGATACTATCCTTAATTTCCCTTGTCAGCCACGGGTGCACTACCTTCCCTGGTTTATTCTTTTGTCAAACTGGGATGAACAATTGTTGTAGTTCATCCATGCAATCTTTAAATGCTTGCCATGGCATATCCATCATCAACCCTTTAAGTTAAGCATGGTAGTGCAGTGGTTAGCAAAAAACATTACAGTATAGGCGACCCAGGTTTAATTCCAACCTCTGCCTATTCTTCCTGTGACCAGGTGCTCCATTTCCCCCCCACAGTCCAAAAACAGATCTGTTGATGAGTTAGTTGGTCATTGTGGGCCGAAGGGCCTGTATCATGCTGTAGGTTTTCTAAATTGTCCTGTGATTTGGCTAGGATTAAATCGAAGGTGTTGGTGGGTGGTGAAGCTCAGTGGGCTGAAAGGGCCTATTCTGTGCTGTATCTGAATAAATTAATAAATAGAAATAGGCTTCACGTGGACCTGAAGACCACCCGACACAAGGGGAAAGCAACAGCTACAGCTGTGCCTACTCCCTTGTCCCCACTGTGAATATCTATACTATCAGATGAGTTGCGCAGGCACAATTGTCATCATCAAAATTGACAGACACAGGATTCTGTACACTTACCAAAGTGACTCTGGAGAAAGTGGAAAATGTACGAACAAGAATGATAGCGGAAAGACAAAACTTGTGCAGCTGAGAAAAACTGAATAAATTCAGCCCTCTGCACAAAGAGTGGAGAGATCTTTCAGAGAGGAGATTAAAGGCAAGTAAAGACTGGAGAGAAATAATGAAGAATGCAAGAAAAGCAGAAAATCACTGCGAAGTAGTGTAGGGTTTATCAGCTGTATCAGGTTTAATTTAGACCATAAGACATAGGTGTTGTGTTCTTTGAACGTACCATGGGTTACTAAGAACAAACTGTATTCTGGAAGAATTAAAACTAGAACTTTTATTTAATGGCAAACAGCAACCACGTTTAACACTCAAGCTTCTCGATCATGCTGTCAGTTCTGCACATGCTCACAATGTCCAATCACGTTCTGACACATGACACATGATATCACCACATCTTCCTTTCCTTCAAAAGAAAATAATTAACAACATTAATCAAAATAAATACATAATTTAGCAAGTCTCTGTCAGTCTCTCTGGGGGTTTATGAACACGAGTAAACCTTCCAAGTGGTTCACACAGTTCTTGTGTTTTGTTCTTATTTTCATGTTTCGTTTGATCTGCATCAGTTAACTGAAACTCTGAAGTTGGCTCTTTCTTGAGGGCTTTGCAATTTCTTCTTAATACTGTTCCTTCTTCTGTTTGGCCCATGTATGATCGGGGTTGTACTTCTTCAAGTACTGTAGCTTTCTGTGCCCATGTGTTCATTTTGTCGTGTATCCTCACAAGACAAGATGGGGGTTGCAAAATTTCCATTTTTGAAGCTGTTAGCAAACAACGAAAAAGTCCACACTTCTATTTTTTTGATTATCTTCGCTTCTCCCGTGTCAGTGAAATGTTCATTTTCTTTTCTTTTTCAATCTTTTTATTAAGTTTCATATATATATAAAAAAACATAACATAATAATGAATAGGTTATGAATACAATAGACTTGAAATTACATTGGTAATAAGATAATATCCTATTAAAACATCAACAGAAACAAGTACATTAATCAATCAAGTCTGTTTAACTATATAAGAAAAAAAACAAAAATAATCGTCAAAAAAGAGAAAAAAAAATGAAAATAAGTGGAAGAAAACGTATATTGATAAAAAAAACACTAAACTAAACTAACATGGGCAATAGTAACAGTTTATAAGTATGTGATAGTGTCAAAAAAAACTCGGGAACTCCATACCTGAACAAGAATAAGCAGAAAGAAGGTCTAGAAAAGGTCAGATTAATTCATGTGAAAATGCCGAATAAATGGTCCCCAAGTTTCTTCAAATTTGACTGATGAGTCAAAAATAGTGCTTCTAATTTTTTCCAAACTTATATATGAAATAGTTTGAGAAAGCCACTGAGACGTGGTAGGAGGATTTACTTCTTTCCAGATTTGTAATATAGACCTTCTGGCCATTAATGTTACAAAAGCAATCATTCGTCTGGTAGAAGGGGAAAACTGAATATCATCCTCATTTGGTATACCAAAAATTGCAGTAATAAAGTGAGGTTGTAAATCGATATTCCAAATTGAAGAGATGGTAACAAATATGTCCTTCCAATAGTTATGTAAAGTGGGACATGACCAAAACATGTGGGTCAATGAAGCCACTTCTAGATGACACCTGTCACATTGAGGGTTAATATAAGAGTAAAATCGAGCAAGCTTATCTTTAGACATATAAGCTCTATGTACAATTTTAAATTGTATTAAAGCATGTTTAGCACATACAGAAGAGGAATTAACCATTTGTAAAATTTTTTCCCATTTATCTGTTGAAATATTATATCGAAGTTCTTTTTCCCATTCTTGTTTAATTCTATCTGATATTTCTGGTTGTATGAAATGTTCATTTTCAAGCACTGCATTTATGTGTTTTATTTTGTTTCTACTTCTGCAACAGCATGAAAAATTATTGCTCTTACCACAGTTGTTGCACGCTTTCCGATACACTGGTCATATTTTAGGTCAGTGCTTCCACCCACGGCGATCACAAAGATTTTTTCTTTCAGCTGACGTCTTGCTCTCTATTGGTTTCATTATTTTTTCTAACATGTTCCTGGTTATTCTCAATAAAAAGCTCTTGTGCTTGCAACTTTACTGACTCTGAAGCCTTGCAGAGAATCAAAGCTTTTTCCAAATTTATGTCAGGTTCTCTTAAGAATCTTTCTCTCAGAGCATTACCCAGAATTCCGCAAACAATTCTGTCTTTAACGAGAGAGTCCGTCAGCTCTGCAAACTTGCATGTTTTACTGTGGTTTCTCGATTTTGTAACAAATCAATGAATTGTTTGACCAGTTTTCTGCTTGTATGTAAAGTACTTGTACCTTTCATACGTCACATTGCGCTTTGGTATACAAGATGCTTCAAACTTGTTGATAATTGCTTTTAGATTCAAATTATCTCCATCCTCAAAAGTAAAATGGTTATATATCTCAACTGCGTCATCTCCAATCACGTGGAGTAGAATTGCAGCTTTCATTTCCTCCATTTTATTATCTGCTCCAATTATCGATAAATAAATTTCAAAACACTGTTTAAATCTTTTCCAGTTTTCAGCTACATTTCCAGTCAACTGAAGCATCGATGGGGGTTGCAAAATTTCCATTTTTAAAGCTGTTGGCAAATAACAAAAAAATTCACACTTTTTCTTCAATTATTTTCACTTCTCCCGTGTTAGCAAAACGTATTATTCTTCCAGACCCACTTCTGACACCATGTTGTGTTCTTTGTACGTACCATGGGTTACTAAGAACAAACCATATTCTGTAAGAATCAAAACTAGAACTTCTATTTAACAGCAAACTGCAACCATTTTTAACACACAAGCTTCTCAATCATTCTGTCAGTTCTGTGCATGCTCGCAACTCAGTCCAATCACATTCTGACACGTGACACATGATATCACCACAATAGGAGCAGAATTAGGCCTTTCAGCCCATCAAGTGTCCTCCACCATTCCATCATGGCTGATTATTTTTCAACTGTAAGTTCCCTTTCATTTATTATTATTATTATTATTATTATTATTATTATTATTATTATTATTATTATTATTATTATTATTAATTATTATTATATTATTATTTTCTAAGTCATGTTACCACTTTCTTAATAGGTTTCAGCATTTTCCTTTCTGTTGGGGTCAGATTCATGGGTCTGTGATTTTTTTTATTCTCCTTCTTTTCTTAAAGAGCAGTGATTCAATTTTTAGTTTTCCACTCTCCAAAAAACAGTTTGGAATCAGTGGAAACTTGGAAGATAAAAGCCAGTGCATACATCATCTCCAAAGCCATCTCCTTCAATCCATGCAGCCAAGTTTTTCTGGATCCTGTGCCTCATGACTTTCTGAATGAGCACACCATGAGGAACATCATCAAACCCACATACACCACACAAATCCACATACTACTAAAATCCACACACACCACACCCATTGTTTTACCTTCATCAATTTATTTTGTCTCTTCTTCAAAGAATTCAATCACAAAGCCAAGCTGACCAATTCTAATCAGGCCATGCTTCTCAAATGCTTGCAAGTCCTGTCCCTAAGAATACACTCCATTATAGTTTGCCCAACACTGATGAAATTCTCATTGGGCTATAATACCCAGGACTATCCCTATTACCTTTCTTGAACAATGGAACAACATTTACCATCCTCCAATCTTCTGATACCACTCCTGTGGCCAGTGAAGAAATAAAAATCATCATCGAAGTCCCAGCAGTCTCTTTCCTCACTTCCCATAGTATCTGGGGTATATCCCGTTTGGCACCAGTGATTTGTTTATCCCAAAGTTTTTCAGAAGTTCCAACACTGTCTCTTTCTTAACCTTGACAAAGCCTGTGACCTCACATTCATCAAAGTCCCCCTCACTCAGGGCTTCCCAACTTGGGCTCCACAGGCCCCTCTGTTAATGGCAGGGGTCCATGGCATAAAACCAGGTAGAAACCCTTGCTCTCTCTGGTGAATACTGAAGCAAAGTATACATTAAGGACCTTCACTGACTAAAGGCTAATATTCCCTCTTCTATCCCCAATCGGTCCTACCCTCAATCCAGTCATTTTCCTTTTCTAGATGTATGTATTTTCCATAATTTTAATTGCTAAGGCTCTCTCATGTCCCTTCCTTGCTCTCCTAATCCCATTTTAAGGTAACTTCCTGGCTCTTTAAAACTCTCCGAGCTCTGTCTGATATTTTACCCGCTAATCTTAAATTGGATAGCAAGGTGGAGATACTCTATGATACTGTAAAAGTTTCTTTAGCTTTTTGTCTTTTTTCTTCTTTTCATGGATAAGAGGAGAATTGATTGACTTATTCTTTATTACATATGATATTGATAATGTTTATTTTACCTTTTATATGAATTGTTATTGATATAGATATTTGAGATAATTCTCCCCTTGCTTTTATATATATATATATGTGTACTCTTTTATTTAATTAATAAAAAGATTGATAAAGAAAGAAAGAGATACTGTATGTCTCTACCAAAGGAGGTATAAGGTGCTCTATCCCTTGGCTGGTCTGCAGGTCACCCTTGGACAAGGTGGACAACCTGCTTAGTCCCCCTGATCAGGGCCACGTGAAACCAAGGGAGCAGGTAGTGGATGGTTGTATGAGCAGCTGGTGCATATCACGATTCCTGGTTAGGAGCCCACTGATGCCAGACTGAGAATCTATGAAGGATATTGATAATGACTGGGGTCGCCCATCTTGTAATGACAGTGCCCAGAAGAATGCAACAGCAAACCACTTGGGTAGAAAAGTTTGCTAAGAACAATCACGGTCATGGAGACCATGATCAGCCAGGTCATATGATATACCACATGATGATGATGATGATGCTAATGATGATAAAAAAAAAATTAAATTAAATAAGCATTCCATAAAATAGTTAAAATGCTGAGGTAGTGTTCATGGATTCGTTATGTATTTTGAAATCCGATGGCAGAGGGGAAAAGCTGTTCCTGAAGATTTAAGTGGGTGGCTTCAGGTTCTGTACTTCCTGCTTGATGGTAGCAAAGACAAGACAACATGTCCCAGGTGATGGAGTCCTTAACCATGGACGCTGCTTTTCTGTGGCATCACCTTTTGAAGATGTCCTTGATGCTGGGGAGGCTTGTGCTCATGATAGAGCTGGCTGAGTTTACAACTTTCTGGAGCTTTAACAATCCCGTGATGGCATTGTTTCATCGTTGTCTCATGTTACGAGATACAGTGAAAAACTTGTTTTGCATACTGTCCATACAGATCAGACCATTACACAAAGCACTAGGTACAATAAGGTAAGACACCATCATCTAGAATTATGTCTAAAAACTACTGAAAAGGAGCAGTGCAAGTAAATGATGAAGTACAAAATTATAACGAGGTCGATTGTGAGACTGATGCACTATCAATAACTCTCGGAGACATGAGGCGAGATATAGGCTTTTATTGGCTGGAAGAAAGAACAAGCAGCAATTGACCACCACATTACATCCTGGAGACTGAGGCCGGGGCTGTGTCTCCAATTGCCTTGATACCGGGGTCTGTGGGAGGAGCCACAGGAGCAGTCAGTGGGGGGTTGGAGGGGCGTGCGTGTCCAGACAGGTATATGTAGTTCACCACAGAGACAAACAGTCCATCTTGTCATACAAGAATCTGATAACAGTGGGGAAGAAGCTGTCCTTGAACCTGTGGTACATGCTTTCAGGATATTGTACCTTCTGCCCGATGTGAGAGGGGAGAGAAGAGAGAATGTCCAGGCTGGGTGGGAACTTTAGATATGTTGGCTGCATGGAGGAGAGGCTGGTTTCCTGGTTCGTTGGTTGGTAATTTGATGGAGAAGATCCTGAGAGGCAGGATTTATGAATATTTGGAGAGGTATAACATGGTTAGGAATAGTCAGCAGGGTTTTGTCAAAGGCAGGTCATGCCTTACGAGCCTGATTGAGTTTTTTGAGGATGGGACTAAACATATTGATGAAGGAAGAGCAGTAGATGTAGTGTATATGGATTTCAGCAGGGTAATTGATAAGGTACCCCATGCAAGGCTTATTGAGAAAGTAAGGAGGTGTGGGATTCAAGGGGACATTGCTTTGTGGATCCAGAACTGGCTTGCCAACAGAAGGCAAAGAGTGGTTGTAGACGGGTCATATTCTGCATGGAGGTCAGTGACCAGTGGTGTGCCTCAGGGATCTGTTCCGGGACCCTTACTCTTTGTGATTTTTATAAATGACCTGGATGAGGAAGTGGAGGGAGGGGTTAGTAAATTTGCTGATGAGACAAAGGTTGGAGGTATTGTGGATAGTGTGGAGGGCTGTCAGAGATTACAGCGCGACATTGATAGAATGCAAAACTGGGCTGAAAAGTGGCAGATAGCATTCAACCCAGGTAAGTGTGAAGTGGTTCATCTTGGTAGTTCAAATATGATGGCAGAATATAGTATTAATGGTAAGACTCTTGGTAGTGCGGAGGATCAGAGGGATCTTGGGGTCTGAGCCTATAGGACACTCAAAGCAGCTATGCAAATTGACTCTGTGGTTAAGAAGGCATACAGTGTATTGGCCTTAATCAATCATGGAATTGAATTTAGGAGCTGAAATCTAATGTTGCAGCCATAGCAAACCCTGGTTAGACCCTACTTGGTGTACTGTGCTCAGTTCTGGTTGCTTCACTACAGTAAGGAAGTGGAAACCATAGAAAGGGTGCAGAGGAGATTTACCAGGATGTTGCCTGGACTGGGGAGCATGCCTTATGAAAACAGGTTGAGTGAACTCGGCCTTTTCTCCTTGGAGAGACGGAGGGTGAGAGGTGACCTAATAGAGGTGTATAAGATGATGAGGCATTGATCGTGTGGATAGTGAAAGGCTTTTTCCCAGGGCTGGTTGTCACCAGAAGACACAGGTTTATGGTGTTGGGGAGTCAGTACAGAGGAGATGTCAGGGTTAAGTTTTTTACATAGAGAGTGGTGAGTGTGTGGAATGGGCTGCCAGCGACGGTGGTGGAGGCAGATACGATAGGGTTTTTAAAAGACTTTTGAATAGGTACATGGAGCTGAGAAAAATAGAGAGCTATGGGTAAGCCTAGTCATTTCTAAGGTAGGGACATGTTCGGCACAACTTTGTGGGCCGAAGGGTTTGTATTGTGCTGTAGGTCTTTTATGTTTTCTAGGTTTCTATGAAATGTGGGTAAAACCTTCTAAAGTTTCTTAAGGTCGCGTGCAGACCAGAGGCATGTACTGAAGGAGCCAAGTCAGCAGCAGTGGTCAGAGTCAAGCTGCTTTCTTTCAAAACTCTGTTTACATCACACTGACATTAATGGAGTTTACAAAGCTCACATTCTTGACAAGCCCTCTCCAGCGAGCTCCACAACAAGAGGAGATTACCAGGTGAAGAGAAGAAAGAATTCATGGACATTTCAAAGCCTTTTTGAAAAGGTGTCATATTTCCGTTGACTTTCTCCATTTTTCTATTTTTTTCCGGTTGGAGATGAGGTTACCAAATTCGTGCGACAGCTTACTGGTAAATCATAAAGCAAGAGAGTCAACTCCAAGTGAAAGTCAAAGTAAATATGTCACCATAAACTATCCTGAGATTCTTTTCCTTGCAATCTTTAATATGAAGATTTCTGGCCACAATTTATTTATTTTTTACTTAGAGATATAGCATGGAACAGACAGACCCTTCTAGCCCAATGAGCCACCCTGCTCAGCAAACACCTATTTCACCCTAGCCTAATCAAGAGATGATTTACAATGACCAATTAACCTACTAACTGGTGCGTCTTTGGATTGTGGGAGGAAACCAGAGCATCCAGATGAAACACACACGGTCACAGAGAGATTGCGCAGACTCCTTGCAGATGGCTGCTAAGAAGTTGTGCTGTGTTGATCTTCATTAGTCAGGGGTTGAGATCTAGGGCTATGAAGTCATGTTGTGCCGGAGTTCCACTCCAGACTCTGATGTCCTGAGCTGTAATAGCATTTCACTAACAGTCACACTACACACACTACTTTAAGAGATTTAGTCTCTAAATCTCTTAAAATAGAAAAGTGTTTTGGAAATGTAACCTTCTAATCTCTTCATCTTTTGATATCTTGATAGTAAGATCTATTATGAAATCCTGGGCTGAGTGAAAGTGAACAATGGACAATAATGCCATTAGTTTCAAAGTAAGCAGGGAAAAGGTAAGTCTGGTCTGCGGGTTGAAATTCTAAATCGGAGAAAGGCCAATTTTTCTGTTATCAGAAATGATTTGTGCAGTGTGCATTGGGACAGGCTGTTTTCTGGCAAAGGTGTACCTGATAAGTGGGAGGCCTTCAACAGTGAAATTCTGGAAGTACAAAGCTTTTATGTACCTGTCAGAATAAAAGGTAAAGATAAGAGTTTTAGGGAACCTTGGTTTTCAAGAGATATTGGGGTCTTGGTTAAGAAGAAGTAAGAGGTGCATAGCAGGTACAGGCAGGGAGGAACAAATTGAGACACTTATGCAAAATAAGAAATGCAAGAGAACATTTACCAAAGAAATCAGGAGGGGTGAAACAAGGCCTGAGGTTGCCCCAGCAGACAGGGTGAAGGAGAATCCTAAGGGACTCTGCAGATATGTTAAGAGCAAAAGGATTGCAAGGAACAAAATTGGTCCTCTGGAAGATCAGAATTGTAATCCATGCCTGGAGCAAAGAAAGATGTGAGAAAACCTAAATGCTGTTTTTTGCATCTCTATTTACTCAGGGGACGGATGCAGAGCCTGTAGAAGAAAGGCAAAGTGGCATCATCTTAGTGGACCCTATACAAATTTCGGAGGAGGAGGTGTTTAGCATTTGTTTCCTTGAGGCAAATTAGGGCAGATAAATCCCCAGGGCCTGTTCCCTCAGAACCTGTGGGAGACTAAGTAAGTACAGAAACTGTAGGGCCCTAGCAGAGATAGTTAAATTATCCTTAGAGACCGCAGAGATACCGCAGGATGAGATGCTCTGCTATTTAAGAAGGCTCTAAAAATTAACCAGAAAATTATAGGCCAGTGCGCCTGACATCAGTAGTGGGAAAGTTATTGGAAGAAATTCTATGGGACTGGATATATGGATAGAAATGGACTGATTAGGGATAGTCAGCATGACTTTGTGCATGGTAGGTTGTGTCAAACCAATTTTATAGAGTTTTTTCAAAGAAAATACCAAGAAAGTTGGTGAAGGCAAGGCAGTAGATGTTGTCTACATGGAGCTTAGCAAGAAATTTGACAAGGTAACCCACATAGGGGACTACTAAGGAAGGTTCAGTCACTCAGCATTCAGGATGAGGTTATAAACTGTATTGGACGTTGGCTTTGTGGGAGAAGCCAGAGGGTGGTAGGTGATAGTTGCCTCTCTGACTGGAGGTCTGTGACTGGTGGAGTGCCGCAGGGATCACTGCTGGGTCCATTGTTGTTGGTCATCTATAACAATGATCTGGTCTATGCACTGTATACAACATTTACTTGTACTTTGTGTTTTATGTATCTGAATGATTTTATATTTATATTTATTGTGTTGGATCCAGAGTAACAATTCTCGTGTACAGAAGAATGACAATACGTAGTCTTGAATCTTGAACTGCAGTTATCACACGCAAAATGTTAGAGGAACTCAGCAGGTCAGACAACATCAATGGAAAGGAATAAAAAGTCAACGTTTCAGGCTGATAAAGACCTATAGGCTTTCTGGTCAATGTACTGCCAAAGGCCTCTTAAATAAAGAATTCAAAAATATAAATCAAGCAAGGATAGTTCAAAGTTCCTCCCACCCTACCTTCCCTGAACACGCCAACCCTCCCCCCTTATCTGACACCATCAACTCTCCTCCCATACCCCACCCAAACCAGCTCTAATCCCTGCCATGTCCTCAGCATTCCCTCCAATCTTACCTCTCTGAGGGGGAGCATTCCGTTCTCATCAAGGGACGTACCTCCATCCCCCTTCGCCTGCACCTCACTGATTTCTGTTCCCACCAAGACACCAAGTTCTTCTTCCATTGCCTCCTCTCTGAGCCCACTTCTTTGGCAAGAATTTCCTACCCTGCACCGATGACTGCTATCTCCAAACACCTCATCTTCTTGGCTACCCCTTTCTGGTTCCCTGCTTTTCTTTAGATCTCACCTTAAATTGCCGACAAGTTATCAACCATCTTAACTTCAGCACTCATCTCTCTCCTCCTCGAACCTTACCCTCTCTCCCATCTGAACACATTGCCCTCCACTACCTCCACATAGGCAATGCCAACATTACCATCAAACCCAACGACAAAGGGGATTGACGTCTACCTCGCTGAGGCCAAGTGGCAAAAATCTCAGATACTTCCTCTTATTTAGCCCTTGAAAAAGACCACATTCCGGACCATTAGAAAATTGTTTTTGACATCAACACTGACCTCATCAACTCTGGAGAACCCTTATCCATTGCTACCAAACTCAGAGTTCTCTTACCCCTCACTGCTCACTTCTATCCTACTGATACATATCCCCTCAAGTTACAGAAATGATACACCTTCCCATTCCTCTTCTCACTTATGTCCATTCAAGGCCCCAAAGAGTCTTTCAGGTGAGAAAATACTTCACCTGTGAATCTGTTAGGGTCGTCTATTGTATCCGGTGCTCCCGATGCAGCCACCATTCCATTGGAGAGACCTGACTTAAATTGGATGAACCACTTTATCATCCTTTTGCCAAAAGCAGAGTTTCCTGGTGGCCAACCATTTTAATTCCTATTCCCATTCCCAATCCGACATGTTGGTCCATGGCCTCCTCCAAGGCCACCCTTAGGTGGGAAGGGCAACACACCACATTCCATTTGCGTAGCCTCCAGTCCGATGGTATGAATGTTGATTTTTTCCTTTGGAATTTCATTTTCCCTTCTCCCTTCCCTCTTTTATTTTCCACTCTGGCCTCTCACCTCTTCTCCTCACCTGCCTGTCATCTCCCTCTGGTACTTCTTTTTCCCTTTCTCCTATGGTCCACTATCTTCTGATATCAGATTCCTTCCTCTCCAGACCATTACCTTTCCCACCGAACTGGCTTCACCTATCACCCTCTAACTCGTCCTCCTTACCACCCCCACGTTTTTACTCTGGTGCCTTCCCCCTTGTTTTCCAGTCCTGAAGAAGGGTCTTAACCCAAAATGTCTACTGTTTATTTCCCCCCATAAATGCTGCCTGGCCTGCTGAGTTCCTCTAGCATTTTGTGTGTGTTGCTTTGGATTTCCAGCATCAGCAGACGTTCTCGTGTGTATTGTTATCAGGATGTTGATAACAGGAATTATCAGGGAGCATGTCTTATGAGTGAGCTAGAGTTTTTCATTTTAGAGCAAAGGAGGATGAGAGGTGACTTGATAGAGGTGTACGAGATGATAAGAGGCAGAGATCGAGTGGACAGCCAGAGATTTTTTTCCCAGGATGAAAATGGCTAATACCAGGGGGCTTAATTTTTAGGTGATAGAAGGAAAGTAGAGGGGGGATGTCAGAGAGTGTTGTGCGCATGGAATGTGCTGCCAGGGATGGTGGTGGGGGCAGATACATCAGCAGCACATAAAAGACTCATAGACAGGCACACAGATGATAGAAAAATGGAAGGCTATGTGGGAAGGAAGGGTTACATTGAACTTAGAGTCGGTTAAAAAGTCGGCACAACAATGTAGGCAGAAGAGCTGTAGTGTTCTTTGTTCTATGTTTTGAAGTTGCTATGCCATCTGACATGTTTTACCAGTGGGAAGAGGCCAAGAGAGCGGGTTACCCACTGGCAGGGCATGGACAGTAACAACATTGGATTGTTCATTCAGTCAATACATCACTTGCTGTACTTCGACATTATTGTCACTGACCCTCTGCCTCCTCATAATGACTATTCATATCCATGTGTTTCAATCTGTTTATCACTCTCCTTGTCGTCATTGCTATTAACCTGAACAACTCGCTCTGTGCTTACTTATTATATTTTCGAGGAACTGACCCTTCTGGCCTTTCCATCCACACTGCCCAGCAACCCTAGCCTAAACAGAGGCTAATTTACAGTGACCTATTAACTGACTAACCCATGCATCTTTGGACTGTGGGAAGAGACCGGACCTTCAACAGGAAGAACGTACAAACTTGCTTCCAGAAGACGCTGGAATGGAACTCTGAACTCTGACACACCAAGCTCTAATGGTGTCGCACTAACCGCTACGCTACTGCCATTCTTTTCAAAGATAGTTGAGTAACTATCACATTTGGAATGGAAAAGACTTCAGGAGCAACACTCAGTTGCCACTGTATTCGGCACACCTGTACACCTGCTCATTAATCATCCAATCATGTGGCAGCAACTCAATGCATAAAAGCATGCAGACATGGTCAAGAGGTCTAGTTCCTGTGCAGAGAAACCTCAGAATGTAATGTAAGTGACTTTGATAGAGGAATGATTGTTGGTGCTAGATGGGGTGGTTTGAGTATCTCAGAAACTGCTGATCTCCTGGGATTTTCACTCACAACTGTCTCCAGAATTTACAGATAACTGCATGACAACAAAAAAAGAGTGAGCAGCAGTTCTGTGAGCAAAAATGCCTTGTTAATGAGAGAGGTCAGAGGAAAACGGCCAGACTGGTTCAAGCTGACAGGAAGGCAACAGTAACTCAAATAACCACATAGACAACAGTGGTGGGCAGAAGAGCATCTCTGAATGCACAACACATCAAACATTCGAGTGAATGGGCTACGGCAGCAGATGAACACCAACATAGACTCAGTGGCCACAATATTAGGTAGAGGAAGTTCATAACGAATTGGCCATCTTGGCAATGGAAAGAAACATTTTAAATTCAAATTGCTTTCTGATTAGCTCGCTAAAGATCTATTGTCAGAAAATAAAAGTTCTTCACAATTGCATGGTCATCTAGGCAAACTTCTGGAACAGAAGAAAACACTGAGGAAATATTGAGAAATTACATTTACTTGGAACAAAATTTGCATTGCCTGAATTCAGAACAGGAGCCAGCAGCCTGATTACTTTCCAAGTGCAAACACCACCCTCTTTCCCCTGGGACATCCTAATTAGACATTATATATTGCTCAGAACCACAGCCAGCAAAGTGCTCATTCCAGAATAATCTTCTGTGATGAGGAAACTGCCAACATATGGTTTCTTGGCTCCCCAAAGTAGCTGCTGTCTTCAACAAATATAATCACATCTTATATGACTCAGACGTTCTCCCTAACTAAAACATAAATTAGAATTAATAGTTTCTTCCTTTTCCTCTCATTGTCCCACATCGAAAAGATGGCAATACCTTTGTCGTGGTGGAGAGGCATGTGAGCTCCTGAGATCCAGTGAGCGATGTCACGTAGAGATTAGCTCCTGGGAGGGTGGACCATAGCGGTAAGGTCAAGGGAGAAATTCCAGACAAAGAGTGATCCAACCAAGACCTCAAGGGTGGAGCTGGTGGAAGATGATGACACATCACAACGGCAGTGAAGGAGGAGGAAAGATGCAGCAGTAAAGGGTCCCCAGTCATCTTGTATTCCATGCCACTGCAATATGTGGTGACTACAGCCATGCATCAGCCCTCCTAATGTTAAACAAAGTTATGCACAAACATTCCCCAATAAGCAAATCCACCCTGGCATCCTTAAGTTTTGTGGATACAGATAGGCTTCTACGGCCAATTGAGGACCAAATAATATACAATATTTTAGGAGAACATCATAGTTGACTATTACAAATATCAGAATAATGTAGGATCTAAGTCCAGGTGCAACATTTGAAAAGGAACAGGATAAATTCCATTGTAATTTGCCTATTGCCATGATAGATCTCGAGTGGATGCAATCTCATTGGCACTCCACTCATTCTTGGGTCACCTGGACAAGAACAAGACATACATCAGGCTCCTGTTTATTGATTACAACTAAATGTTCAACACTATCACTCCCTCGGTTCCCATCAACAAGTACCAAAACCTGGGCCTCTGCACTTTCTGCTCCTGACTTCACAAACAAGAGAAAATCTGCAGACGCTGGAAATCTGAGCAATGCACACAAGATGCTGGAGGAACTCAGCAGGCCAGGCAGCATCTAGGGAAAAAAGTACAGTCAACGTTTTGGGCCGATACATCAACTGTACTCTTTTCCATTGATGCTTCCTGGCCTGCTGAGCTCCTCCAGTGTTTTGTGTGTGGTGCTTGAATCCTGACTTGTTCACTGGGAGACCACAGACATTGCGCATAGAAAATAACATCTCCCCTCACTGACAATCAACACTGGCAAATCTCAGGGATATGTGCTTAGCCCACTGCTCTATTCACCGTATTCCTGTGATTGCAGGGCTGAGCACAGCTCAAAAGCTATCTATAAATTTGCTGATGACATAACTATATGTTGACAAAACTTCAGATGGTGATGAGGAGACATACAAGAGCGAGATAGAACGTCTGGTTAAGTGGTGTCACGACAACAACCTTGCACTTAACATCATTAAGCCCAAGGAATTAAGCTTCGGCAGGGACTAGAAGGGCCGAGATGGCCTGTTTCCGTGCTGTAATTGTTATATGGTTATATGGAATTAACTGTAGACTTCAGGAAGGGGAAATCGAGGGAACACACACCAGTTCTCATTGAGAGATCAGATGTGGAGAGGGTAAGCAGTTTCAAGTTCCTGGGTGTCAACGTCTCTGAAGATCTATCCTGGCTCCAACATATTAATGCAATTACAAAGATGGCATGACAACAGCTATATTTCATTTGGAGTTTGAGGAGGATTGATAGGTCACCAAACTCTCTCAAATGTTTCTACAGGCATACTATGGAGAGTATTGTAACTGGTTGCATCACCGTCTTAGACCATAAGACATAGAAGCAGAATTAGGCCATTCAGCCCATCGAGTCTGCTCCACCATTCCATCATGGCTGATCTTGGATCCCTCTCAGTCCCATACACCCAGCTTCTTGCCATAACTTTTGATGCCCTGTTGAATCAGGAATCTATAAAATTTTGCTTTAAATACACCCACAGTCTTGGCCTCCACCTCAGTCTGTGGTAGAGCATTCCACACATTCACTACTCCCTGGCTAAAAATTCCTCCCTACTGTATTCTAATGGGTCACCTCTCAACTTTGAAGCTATGCCCTCCAGTACTGGATACCCTCACCAGAGGAAACATCCTCTCCAGATTCACCCCATCTAGTTCTTTCAACAGTTGGTAGGTTTCAAAGAGATCCCCCTGCCTTCTTCTAAGTTCCAGTGAGTACAGGGCCAAAGCTGCCAAATGCTCCTCATATGTTAAACTCTTCATTCTTGGAATCATCCTCATGAACCTCCTCTGGACTCTCACAAATGATAACACATTTTTTCTGAGATATGAGTCCCAGACCTGTTGATAATACTCCAAGTACAGCCTAGTGTCTTATAAGGATTATCACCTTGTTTATATATTCTATTCCCTTTGAAATAAATGCCAACATTGCATTTGCCTTCTTTACCACACACTCAACCTGTGAATTAACCTTTTGGGAGTCTTGCACAAGGACTCCTAAGTCCCTCTTCACCTCTGATGTTTCAATTTTCTCCCCATTTAGAAAATAGTCTGCACTTTCGTTCCTTTTACCAAAATGCATTATCATACATTTCCCAACACTGTATTCCATCTACCACTTTTTTGACCATTCTTTAAATTTGTCTAAGCCCTTCTGCAATTGTATTGCCTACTCAACAGTACTTACCCCTCCACCTATCTTCGTATCATTCATAAACTTTGCCACAAAGCCATCAATTCCATTATCTGAATCATTGATAAACAATGTGAAAAGTAGCTGGCCCAATACTGACCCCTGATGAACACCACTAGTCACTGGCAGCCAACCAGAAAAGGCCCCATTATTCTCACTCATTGCCCCCTGCCTGTCAACCATTGCTCTATCCATTCCAGTATCTTTCCTGCAATGTCATGGTCTTGTATGGAGGGGCCATGGCACAGGATCAGAAAAAGCTGCAGTAAGTTGTAATCTCAGCCAGCTCCATCATTGGCACTAGCCTCCTCTGCATCAAGAACACCTTCAAAAGGTAATGCCTTTCAAAACGATCTTACAGCCTTGCATCACTTCCTTTTCAGCGCAAAGGATGTTGCTGCCTCCCCTCTCTGCCTGGCTTGTTTCTTGTTTGATTCCATCATGGAAACTCACCTCCTCAGCATTGAAAAAGGCCTTCAAAAGACAATGCCTCAAAAAGCTGGTATCCATCATTAAGGATTCCTATCACCCAGGTCATGCCTTCTCAGTGACATCATCAAGGAAAAGGTACAGGAGCCTAAAGCCCCATACTCAATATTTCAGGAATAGATTCTTCTATGCTGCCATCAGATTACTGAATGGTCCATGAATCCATGAACGCTATCTCACTATTTTGCTCTCTTTTTGCACTATTCATTCAGTTTTTAACAGTTTCTTATTGTAAATTACAATAATAATTTTTGCACTGCAATGTACTGCTGCTCCAAACCAAATTTCATGACATATGTCAGTGATAAATAACCTGATTCTGATTCTAATAAGTTTTAGATGACTTCAAACTAGAGCCACACAAGTTGAGGAGAGATCTGATAGAGGTTTAGAAGATAGAATGAGGCATAGACCAAATAGATAAGCAGTATCTTTTTCCCAAGTGTTGAAATGTCCAATACCAGAGGACATCACTTAAGGTGAGAGGGGGTAACTTCGAATGAGATATGATGGGCAAGTTTTTTTTTGTGTGTTTTTTTTTTACACAGAGTGTGATAGGTGCCTGGAATATGCACCTAGGATGTAATAGAAACAGAAATGTGAGAATGCATTCCTTGGGGTGTAGATGAGGCAGATACATGAGACTTTTAGAAGATGTTTAGACAGGCACATGAAAGTGAAGAAAGTGGAAGGATATGGACATTGAGTTGGCAGAAAAGAATAGTTTACTTGACCATCTGATCACTAACTTAATTGGCTCAGCACAACATTGTGGGACAAAGGGTCTGTTCCTGTGCTGTATGTTCTATATTCTATTACTCAAAAACTGTAGAATTTTGGAAGAGAGTCTTGGGAAACAGAAAGACACTGATCAGCAGGCAAGCTTTGGGACTGGGCTCGCTGAAGTTTAGAAGAATTAGGTGGGATCTCATTGAAATCTATCAAATATTGAAAGGCATTAAGAGAGTGGACATGGAAAAGATGTTTCCAATAGTGGGAGAGTCTAGCAGCACAAAGTGCAGAGTCACAATAGAAGAACCTCCTTTAGAACAGAGATGAAGAGGAATTTCTTTAGTCAGATGGTGGTGAATCTGTGGAATTCATTGCCACAGATATCTGTGAGGACCAAGTGACTGAGTATATTTAAAATGGAAGTTAATTGGTTCTTGATTAATCACTCTGTCAAAGGTTGCATGGAGAAGGAAGAAGGATGAATTTGTGAGGGATAATAAATCAGTTGTGATGAAATGCTAGAGAAGATTTGATGGAGCAAATAGCCTAATTCTGCGCCTATATCTTATGGTCTTATGTTCTAAACCTCTTCAGCAAGGACACAGCATATAAGGGCAGGGATGTAGTAGTATGGTTTCATAGAACATTGGTGGAGCAATGGACCGTGGTGTGCTTTGTAGAAAGAGCATGCTTACTTTGAGAGGGTGCAGGAGAGATATATAGAACAAAGAACATATTAAACTCAAGGTGGAGCTGAGCTACGCTCACTTTTCTGTTTTATTGGTTTTTTTTAAAGATGGATTTGGGGACAGAGGTGGGAATTAGGGTGAGGTTCAGATTTAGAGGACAGGCTGGAATATAAGCCACTCTGTGTTCAAAGGCCATTAGTGTGGATGTGGTGGAATGTCACGTTGTGACAGGGTCCTGTTATCGGTGAGACTGGAGTTCGAAGCATGGAATTTGGTCACTCATCCTGTCATCTGCAAGTTGTGGGATGGATACCAATGGTTGATTGGTGGTCCAGAGGTTGAGGTAGCCAGAATCCCAAGTCTATGAGTCTCTGAGTCCATGGGGGAAGTCGGGACTCCGTGCCTGCAAGTCCACGAGTCTGCTGGATGTTTAGATGTGTGTGCGGGTGACTAATCGGAGAGTTGCTGCCTCACATGCCGGAGATCCTGGTTGAGTTGTGACCATGGCTGCTGCCCACATGGGGGTTTTATTCTGTGACTGTGTGGATTGCCTCTGGGTGCTTGTTTCCCTCCCTTGCCCCAGCGATGTGCTGGCTGGAAGGTTAATTACTCTCTGGTGCCAACATATCGATGCAGCTATAAAGAAAGCAAGATTTCAGCAGGAGCTTGGGGAGATTTGGCATGTCACCTAAAACACTTGAAAACTTCTACAGATGTACCAAGGAGGCAGAATCACTGTCTGGTATGGGGGGAGAGGGGAGGGTACCTCACAGGATCATAGTATGCTGCTGAGTGTTATAAAATTAGTCAGCTCCATCTTGGGTACTAGCCTTCATAGTATCTAAGGAACAGTGTCTCAAAAAAGCAGCTTCCATTATCAAGGACCCCCACCACCCAGGACATGCCCTCTTCCCATTGTTACCATTAGGACAGAGGTACAGAATCCTGAAGACACACTCTCAGCAATTCAGAAACAACTAACAACTTCTTCCCCTCTGCCATCCAATTTCTGAATGGATATTGAACCCATGAGCACAAGCTCACTACTTATTTAATTTCTGTTTTTGTACTGCTTATCTTAATTTAACCATTTAATATGCATTTATATACTTCTTGTAATTCAGTTTTTATTTCTATAATTATCATTATACTGCTGGCTACCACAAAGTTAACAAATTTCACAACATACGCTGGGGATATTAAACCTGATTCTGATAAACTACACCCAGTGTGCTGATGAATTGAAAATTTCAGAGTAAGTTCATGAGAAAATAGGGAGAATAAAATCACGGGAGGAACAGTGGATTAGTGTTGATGGATGATATGGATTTAGTAGCCCAGTGAGGCTGTCTTCTTGCTAATCTCTCTGTGACTCATTTGTAATTATGTTGCTTCTTCAATGTCATAAACAATAATTCTCTTAGTCAAAGGTTCGGAAATTGTGAATTTCAGAAAACCACACCAACTTCTTTTAATTTATTATATATTTGATAACTTTATTTCCAATTACAGCCATCTACATGCTGCGATTGAGTTTCCATTATGTTATTTTGTGGAAAAGTAAGGTTCAGAAACAGAAGAGATTCCTCAGATGCTGGAAATCCAGAGGAACACACCAAAAGTGCTGGAGGAACTCAGCAGGTCAGGCAGCACCTATGGAGGGGCATAAACAATCAATGCTTTGGGCTGAGACCCTTCACATCAATTGTTTACTTCTCTCCATAAATGCTGCCCGACTTGCTGAGTTCCCCCAGCATAAGAGCACAAGATGAAAACCAGAAATAGAAACAGGAGTAGGTCATCTAACCCATTGAGCCTGCTCTGCCATTCAATAAGATCATAGCTGCTCTGGCCATGGACTCATCTCCACCTACCTGCCTTTTCCCCATAACCCTTCATTCCTCTACTATGCAAAAATCTATCCAACGTTGTCTTAAATATATTTACTGAGGTAGCTTCCACTGCTTCATTGGGCAGAGAATTCCACAGGTTCACTATTCTCTGGGAGAAGCAATTCCTCTTCATCTCTATGTTTAATCTACTCCCCCAAATTTTGAGGCAATGTCCTATAGTTCTAGTCTCATCTACCAGCTGAAACAACTTTCCTGTCTTTATCTTATCTATCCCTTTCATAATGTTATATGTTTCTAGTATCAAGTTACTAATAAAAATAAATTGCAATAGTTGTATGCCTTCCCAGTAACCTACCAATTTAACCCCAGCCAAATCACAGGACAATTTACAATGAACAATCAACATAGCATCCAGTAGGCCTTTGGAATATAGGAGGAAACGGGAGCACCCAGAAGAAACCCATGCGGCCACGAAGCGAACATAAAACACATTACAGGCAGTGGTGGGAATTGAACCTGGGTCACCTGTACTGTAAAGTTTTGTGCTAACCACTACGCTACTGTGCCGCCCCAATCTAGAAGCATGTTTTGCTGGTTTTGAGATTTGGGTTTAAATGCCCCCACAATTCCTGCTGGTGGTAAGCAGCCACCAAAATTGGTTCTGATAAAGTATGTGGGATGGTGACCACCATGATACAAAACTTGCTTCACCTACCATC
This sequence comes from Hypanus sabinus, assembly GCF_030144855.1. NCBI lineage: Eukaryota > Metazoa > Chordata > Chondrichthyes > Myliobatiformes > Dasyatidae > Hypanus > Hypanus sabinus. Next base: position 9,183,479 of record NC_082717.1, read on the forward strand.
TTTCAACTTGTACTCCTTCCTCACCACCTACCTTCTTACTCTGGTTTCTTCCATCTTCCTTTCCAGTCCTGATGAATGGTCTTGGCCCGAAGCGTGAACTCTTTATCGATGCTGCCCAGTCTGCTGAGTTCCTCCAGTATTTACTGTGTGTTACTATAGAAGAACTCATATCCATTTGAGGTCTATAGATTCCTCATACTTGTTGTGCAAGTTGATAGGGTTGTGGAGAGTGTAGAAGGTCATCATCAGTTACAACGGGGTATAGACAGGATGCAGAGCTGGGCGACAAAGTGGCAGATGGAATTCAATCTGGAAAAGTGAGAAGTGATTCACTTTGGAAGGTTGAACTTGAAGGTGGAATACAGGGTTTATGGCAGAATTCTTAGCTGCATGGTTTTTTAGTTTTTCTGTAGCAGGTGTCACTCCACTTGAATCTAACTAATTTTGGGATAATTATTATCACTATGAGGATACATGAGCATTTGGAAACCCATGGCCTATTTATGCAGAGTCAGCAGGGCTTTGTGCATGGCAGGTTGTGTCTTACCAACTTGATTTGAGTTTTATGAAAGTGACGAGAGAATGATAAGGGTAGCACAGTGGGTGTTGTCTACATGGATTTTAGTAAGACATTTAACCAACTCCCTCATGAGAGGCTAATCCAGAGAATTGAAATGCTTGAGGTCCACAGCAAATTGGCTGAATGGATCCAGAAGTGGCTTGTGCATAGAAGACAGGGGATAGTGGTTGAATGAACTTATTTGAGCTGGAGGTCTGCATGGATCTGTGCTGGGTGCTCTACTGTTTGCAATGCATATAAATGACCTGGAGGAAAAAGGTAGTAAATTTGTAGTGATACCAAGATTGGTGGGGTTATTTATAGTGTAGAAGACTGCAAAGAATATAGCATGATATAGATCGTTTGAAGATATGGGCGGAGAAATGGCAGATGGAGTTTAACCCAGTGAACTGTTAGGTGTTGCACCTCATTAGGGCAACTGCAAGCAGACAGTACACCATTATGGGCAATATCCTTAATAGTGTTATTGAGCAGAGAGATCTAGCAATCCAAGTTCATAGCTCCTTGAAAGTGGCTACACAGGTCAATAAGGTAGTTAAGAAGGCTTATTAGAATGCTTGCTTGTGTTAGTCAATGCATTAAGTTCAAAAGTCAGGAGGCTATGTTGCAGCTTTATAAAACTCTGGTTCGGCCAGATCTGAAGTATTGCTTCATTTCTGGTCACCCCTCTATCAGAAGGATGTTGAGGTTTTGGAGATTGTGCAGAAGAGGTTTCCCAGGATTCTGCCTGGTTACGACCATGTTCTCTCACAAGAGGCTGAATAAACTGTGGTTGTTTTCTCTGGAGCACCGGACGCTGAGGGGAGAACTCTTAGAGGTTTACAAGATTATGAGAGGCACAGATAGAGTGGAGAGAATGTATCTGTTTCCCAGGGTTGAAATATCTAATAGTGGAGGGCATGTATTGAAGATGAGAGGGGGTATGTTCAAGGGGATGTGAGGGGTAAGCTTTTCACACAGAGAGTCGTGGACACCTGGAATGTACTGCCTGGTATGATGGTAGAGGCAAGTACATTAGAGGCATTTAGGGGACGTTTGGATAGGCACATGGATGTAAGGAAGATGAAGAAATCTGCACATTGTGTGGGGAGGAGGGAATAGTGTTTGGGTTCTGTTGATTTGCTTTGGAATAAACAATGTGGACTGAATGTCCTGTACTCTCCTAAGCTCTGTGTTTACTAGACTGTATTGTTTCTTCAGTCAGAGTTGGTTTTTGTAGAGGATGGCCTCAATGCTTTTGTTCTCTCAGCCCCTTGTTCATTTACAGCACTTAATAAAATGGTCGAAAGCAACGACTTCTATGCCTGTCTTGACTTCTGAACATCTGCATTGTAAAAGCACCAGGATCCAACATGAACGAACCATAGTAAAAAATAGTTAATGCTTCAGATTAATGACCTCTCCTCAGTATTCTCTGAAACAATCCTTTCTGTAATCCTGTCCGTCTGTGTGTGGAGTTAGTGCACTTGTTTGCTTCATTTTTCACTGTTATGAGAAACTATTTGTTGTATCTCATCCAAGGTTTTTACTGTATCAACAGCTGTTTTCATATTTAGAGTGAAGTTTTGCTTTACTGAGGATGTTGTAAACACTGCTGCGCATAAACAAGCAGCAGCAGTGGTTATACTAATTTACCAGTGATTTACTTCCACTTTAATTGCAAAATTATTCAATTTTCCATTATTACCATGAGCAGCACATTGTTTAAGCTTAGCTCTTCAAGCTTTCCCACCATTGAGCACATCTACATGGAGTGCTGTTGCCCACCATCCAGGGCATGCTCTCTTCTTGTTGTTGCCATCAGGAAGGTACACGAGACTCCGGACTAACACCACCAGGTTCAGGAACCAATAGGGATAATTTCACTCACCTTCACTTACCCCATCACTAAACTGTTCCCACAACCTATGGACTCACTTTCAAAGACTCTTCATCTCATGTACTCAATATTTATTGATCATTTATTATTACTGATTTATTCTTTCTCAGCTCAAGCTGGCAAAACCTGAGGCAAGGGCATAGCCAAGTATGCTCATTCCTCAATTGCTGGGAACTATCGGACTATTCTAGTGGTGTTTAGTATTATGGCTTCTGAAGATTTACACAGATATTACTGTGTGGGCCTAATTGTTTTATGCTATTGTGTAGTGACTTTGGGATGACACCAATTGTAGATATTACTATCAGGACAATGTGTACCCTGTTCATGTCCCAAACTTTTTTCAATTTCCTTTTTCAGTTCCACATATTTCTGGTGTTTTTCTCTCATTAATTTCTGAATGTTGTGTGTGTTTGGAATGGTTATATCTATTAAGTTAATTGTTCCTGCTTGCTTATGCTGTATTATATCAGGATAATGATTATTATTATTGTTATTATTTCTCTTTTTCATTTGAATGTTGTCTTTTGCACACTGGTTGTTTCCTCTGTGGGTGTGGTCTTTGATTCTATTATGGTTACTGGATTTATTGAATATGCCTGCAAAAAGATGATTCTTGCACTTTGTACTCTGTATATGTACTTTGATAATAAATTTACTTAGAAATTTTCAAAGGTTTTAAAGCCAATAACATGGTAAGTTTACTTTGAGATTCATCTTCCTACAGGAAAGAACTACAATAGAATTTATGAAAAACTATAAACAAACAAAAGCCAGCTGGTGGTGTAGTGGCATCCGCACTGGACTTTGAGGTGAGTGGTTCTGGGTTCGAATCCTTTGTGGATCTCTTCTGTGTTCTAGACAGAACACAGATGAGTACAGCACACACAATGTTTGATGTTCTAACATATGCAAAGATCGAGCTAATGCTCTTCCTCCACACAACTCTCTATTTTCCTTTCATCCATGAGTCCAAATGTTTTTAATTTATTCATTTATGAGATGTAGGCATCGCCAGCTCAGCCAGCATTTATTGCCCCTCCTTAGTTGCCCTTAAGAAGGTGGTGATGAGCTGCCTTTCTGAACAGTCCCTGAGGTGTAGGTACACCCATGATGCTGCTAGGGAGAGAATTGCATGATTTTGACTGAGTGACAATGTTTCCAAGTCAGGATGGTGAGTGACTTGGAGGGGGATTTCCAAGTGGTGGTCTTCCCAGCTATCTGCTCTTCTTGCCCTTCTAGATGGTAGTGGCTGTGGGTCTGGAAGGTGCTGCTTTAGGAACTTCGGCGTGTTGTTGCAGTGCATCTTGTAGATAGTACACACTGCTGCAACTGTTCATCGATGGTGGATATTGCGGAAGTGGGCTGCCTTGTACCGGATGGTGTCAAGCTTCTTGAGTGTTGATGGAGCTGCAGTCATCCAGGTGAGTGGCAAGTATTCTATTACCCCCCTGACCTGAGCCTTGTAGAAAGTGGTGAGGTTTTGAGGAATCAGGAGGTGAGGTGAGGTACTTGGCACAGCTTTGACCTGCTCTGGTAACCATGGTGTTTATGTGGCTATAACTTCTGGGGTGCTAAGGAGTGACTCGAGTAGTAGCAGTACTCTCAATAGATATGATTAAATATTCCCATTTCAGTCTGATTTAGCTAAAAGTTACAACTGCTTCCAAGGTCATTGCAGTCAATAAACATGACTTAATGCATTTAAACAAACTATCACTGCTTAAAACTGATGGAAGCAACTCCGCGAAAGCACCCATGGAAGAAACTTGGCCGTAGATTGGGGTTACAAGTGAGTTTAAGGAAACGGGGTTTTAAACTCCCAATACCGACTATCTTGCTGGTGAACGTGCAGTCTCCGATGAATAAAATCGATGATCTCAGAGCCAGGGTGCTGAGAGGGACATTAGGACCGTGTTTGTCCTTTGTTTCATGTAAAACTGGTTAATCCTTCCGTACCAGATGCAGCAATTCAGATCGATGGGTTTACTATACACCATCAGAATACATCTATAGAGTCTCTCAAAAGCAGAGGTGGAGGAGTATGCCTCATGATTAGTTCTTTTGGTGCACAGATATATCAGTGCTGTCCCAATCCTGGAATATGTAGCAGTTAAGAGCCATCCGTTTTACCTTTTCATGGGAATTCTCCAGGGTTATTTTCATAACAGTATACATTCCACCTCAGGCCAATGTCAATCAGGCTTTAGATGATCCGAGCAATGGGATCAACATGCACAAAACAGAGCATCCTAATGCCTTCACCATTGTTCTGGGAGATTTTAACCAGACAATAGACAATAGGTGCAGAAGTAGACCATTCGGCCCTTCGAGCCTGCACCGCCATCCTGAGATCATGGCTGATCATCTACTATCAATACCCGGTTCCTGCCTTGTCCCCATATCCCTTGATTCCCCTATCCATAAGATACCTATCTAGCTCCTTCTTGAAAGCATCCAGAGAATTGGCCTCCACTGCCTTCCGAGGCAGTGCATTCCAGACCCCCACAACTCTCTGGGAGAAGAAGTTTTTCCTTAACTCTGTCCTACATGACCTACCCCTTATTCTCAAACCATGCCCTCTGGTACTGGACTCTCCCAGCATCTGGAACATATTTCCTGCCTCTATCATGTCCAATCCCTTAATAATCCTATGTTGCAATCAGATCCCCTCTCAATCTCCTTAATTCCAGCGTATACAAGCCCAGTCTTTCTAACCTCTCTGCGTAAGACAGCCCGGACATCCCAGGAATTAACCTTGTGACCATTCTAAAAAAAAACACTAAGCAATTACCATCAACGTATCACTTGCAAAACCAGAGGAAATAACACAATGGACCATTGCTACACCACCATCAAGAATGCCTACCGTGCTATTCCACGCCCTCACTTCAGGAAGTCTGATCACCTGGCTGTACTCCTACTCCCTGAGTATAGGCAGAGACTGAAGACTGCAGCACCAGTGGTGAGGACCAAGAAGGTTTGGACAAGGGAAACACAGGAGTGCCTACAGGACTGATTTGAATCAGTGGACTGGACGGTATTCAGGGATTCATCTACAAACCTGGATGAGTATGCTGCAGTTGTTACTGACTTCATTAAAATCTGTGTTGATCAGTACGTGCCCACAAAGACTTAGTGTACATTCTCAAACCAAAAGCCATTTCATGAACCAGGAGGTACGTCATCTGCTGAAGGGTTGATCAGTGGCGTTCAAGTCTGGCAATCCAGGCCTGTACCAGAAAACCAGGTATGATCTGTATCGAGCTATTTCAAGGGCAAAGAGACAATTTTGAATGAAGTTGGAGGTGACGTTGGATGCACGACAACTGTGGCAGGGTTTGCAAGACATTACTTGCTACAGAACAAAATGAAAGTGAATGGCGGTGAAGCTTCACTACCAGATGAACTCAACGCCTTCTATGCCCGCTTTGAAAGGGAGACTGCAACTACAGCTGTGAAGATCCCTGCTGCACCTGATGACTCTATGATCTCGTTACAGAGGCCAATGTTAGGCTGTCTTTAAAGAGGCGGAAAGTCTCAATGGATTACCTGGTAAGGCTCTGAAAATCTGTGCTAACCAACTTGCGGGAGTATTCAAGGACATTTTCAACCTCTCATTGCTATGGGCGGAAGTTCCCACTTGTTTCAAAAAGGCAACAATTATACCAGTGGTGAGCTGTCTTAATGACTACTGCCTGGTAGCACTCATATTGACAGTGATGAAATGCTTTGAGAGGTTGTTCATGACTAGACTGAACTCCTGCTTCAGCAAGGACCTGGACCCATTGCAATTTGCCTATCGCCGCAATCAGTCAATGGCAGACGCAATCTCAATGGCTCTTTACATGGCTTTAGACCACCTGGACAACATAAACGACAATGTCAGGATGCTGTTCATCAACTATAGCTCAGCATTTAAAACCATCATTCCCACAATCCTTTTATCATTTTAACACACAATCAGGTTGCCCACCAACTAATACTAAATGGTCGACCAAATAACAAGGAATGGAGACAAAAGAAAAAGCAACATCAGGAGATGGAGTCAGCTCTCTCAAACGGGAATAACAACTTCTCACCTCTCACCCTAGAAGAATTAAAGGATGAAGTATCACAGCTAAAATCCAACAAAGCTGCTGGCACAGATGGGATTCTTAATGAATTCCTTAAACATCTTGGACCTAAAGCACTCCACTGGCTTCTGTCCCTTTTTAACTGTTGCTTAAAATCTTTAAAAATACCTAAAAAGTGGAGACAAGCTGAAGTTGTTGCTCTCCTAAAACCCAATAAAGACCCCAACATTCCTAAAAACTACAGACCGATTTCCTTGCTCCGCATCCTCTATAAACTCTACAAGGGACTCGTACTGAAAACAATATCCCCCTTAGTCGAAGATTGTTTCCAATGTTGGGGAAGTCCAGAATGAGGGGTCACAGTTTAAGGATAAAGGGGAAGCCTTTTAGGACTGAGCTGAGGAAAAACTTCTTCACACAGAGAGTGGTGAATCTGTGGAATTCTCTGCCATAGGAAACAGTTGAGGCCGGTTCATTGGCTATATTTAAGAGGAAGTTAGATATGGCCCTTGTGGCTAAAGGGATCAGTGGGTATGGAGAGAAAGCAGGTTCAGGGTTCTGAGTTGGATGATGAACCATGATCATACTGAATGGCGGTGCAGGCTTGAAGGGCCGAATGGCCTACTCCTGCACCTATTTTCTATGTTTCTATGTTTCTTTCTTCTAACAGCAGACCAAGCCGGGTTCAGACCAGGCCGTCCTTGCTGTGGGCAAGTCCTGAACTGAACTCAGTATATTAAGGATGGCTTTGAAAGGTGACAAATTAAAAGGGCAGTATTTGTTCACTTAACAGCAGCATACCACACCGTGAATCACAAAGGCCTTCTACTGAAATTATCTAAAATGTTAAAGAACAAAACCACAGTCAAAGTAATAAGAAGCCTCTTAGAAAATCATAGATGTTATGTAGAAATGAATGGAATTAAGAGTAGGTGGCATTCACAAAAGAACGGACTACCACAGGGATCAGTCCTGGCACCTCTACTATTTAATGTTTACACAAATGACCAACCAACTTTTCCTAACACACGCAGGTTTATCTATGCAGACAACCTATGCATAGCAACTCAAGCTAACTCCTTCCAAGAAGTTGAAGTATGACTTACAGCAGCCCTCGAAGCGATGAAGCAGTATTATGAAAAATGGTCTCTGAACCCAAATCCATCAAAAACTCAAATGTGTGCATTCCCTTGAGGAATCGAGAAGCAGCTCGGAAACTCAAGATCTTCTGGTGTGGGAAGGAACTCGAACACCATCCGACTCCAATTTACCTGGGTGCGACACTGGATAGGGCACTCTCATTTGCCACCCACATCCAAAAACTCCAAGGGAAAGTTGGCTCTTGCAATTCTCTCTTGAAAAAATTAGCAGGCACGAAATGGGGAGCTAATGCTCTCACACTTAGATCAACTGTCCTAGCACTCTGCTACGCGCCTGCAGAATACTGTGCACCTGTGTGGGGCAGATCAGCCCATGTGAAGAAAATAGACCCATTGCTTAACGAAGTCTGCCAAAGTCTGCACCCCACACCCACTAACATCATTTACAGACTTGTAGGCATTGCTCCCCCAGAGATCCGAAGACACATTACAACAAAAATTGAAAAATGGTAAACAGAACTCAGATCCACGGCACCCACTACATCATCATGTGCCAGTTTCCAACTGCCTAAAGTCGAGGAAAAGCTTTGCTACGGTGGAGGAAGTACTGCACGGAACATTCCTCCAAACATACAGGATTGACCTCTGGCAACGAACAGAAGCCAGAACCCCACCAAACAATACAGTGCAAGACCCCACAGAAATGTGGCCAGACGGGGCACTGTTTGACAGACGGAAGGGGTGCACTCTCAACAGAGTGAGAGCGGGAGTTTGTAGGACGGGAGACAATATGGTGAAGTGGGCTTTAAAGACCAGCGAATCCTGTGAGTGTGGTGAGAGGGTGCAGAACATTGAGCACATTCTGCACAAATGTCCACGCTCACCTGATTTAGCTGAAACTGACCTGCTCAACATCAACCAAACAACACCAGAGTGGCTGGCTGTCTGGAGTGACAAGCTATGATGATGATCATTCCCACAATTCTGATTGAGAAGTTGCAGAATCTGGGCCTCTGTACCTCCCTCTGCAGTTGGATCCTCGACTTCCTAACCTGAAGACCACAATCTGTGCGGATTGGTGATAACGTATCCTCCTCGCTGACAGTCAACACTGGTGCACCTCAGGGTGCATGCTTAGCCCACTGGTCTACTCTCTATATACACATGACTGTGTGGCTAGGCATAGCTCAAATACTATATATAAATTTGCTGACGATGCAACAATTGTTGGTAGAGTCTCTGATGATGACGAGACGGTGTACAGGAGGGAAATATGCCAACTAGTGGAGTGGTGTCACAGCAACAACCTGGCACTCAACGTCAGTAAGACAAAAGAACCGATTGTGAAGTTCAGGAAGGGTAAGATGAAGGAACACATACCAATCCTCACAGAGGGATCAGAAGTGGAGAGAGTGAGCAGTTTCAAGTTCCTGGGTATCAAGATCTCTGAGGACCTAACCTGGTCCCAACATATTGATGCAGTTATAAAGAAGGCAAGACAGTGGCTATACTTCATCAGGAGTTTGAAGAGATTGGGAATGTCAACAAATACACTCAAAAACTTCTATAGATGTTCTGTGGAGAGTATTCTGACAGGCTGCATCACTGTCAAGTATGGGGGCGGGGTGGCTACTGCACAGGACCGAAAGAAGCTGCAGAGGATTGTAAATTTAGTCAGCTCCATCGTGGGTATCCAGGACCTCTTCAAGGAGCATTGTCTCAGAAAGGCAGCGTCCATTATTAAGGACCTCCAGCATCCAGAGCATGTTCTTTTCTCACTGTTACCATCAGGCAGGAGGTACAGAAGCCTGAAGGCACACACTCAGCGATTCAGGAGCAGCTTCTTTCCCTCTGCCATCCAATTCCTAAATGGACATTGAACCTTTGGACCCTACCTCACTCTTTTTCAAAAATATATACTATTTCTGGTTTTTGCAGGATTTTTAATCTATTCAATATATGTATACTGTATAAAGTATGCTGAATAAGATTTACTTATTTATTTTTTATTATTATTATTTGTTCTATATTATGTATTGCATTGAACTGCTGTTGCTAAGTTAACAAATTTCACATCAAATGCCAGTGATAATAAACCTGATTCTGATTCTGACCAGTTCAGTTTCCTGACAATGGTAGCCCCCAGGATTTTGATAGTAGGGGATTCAGTGATGGTTATGCCACTGAACGTTGAGGGACGATGTTTAGAGCCTCCCTTGTTGGAGATGGTCATTGCCTGGCACTCGTGTGGCTCGAATGTTACTTGCCACTTGTCAGCCCAAGCCTGGATATTGTCCAGGTCGTGCTGCATTTAGGTATGAACTGCTTCACTATCTGAAGAGTCAGGAATGGTGCGGAACATTGTGCAGTCATCTGTGAACACCCCACTTCTGACTTTATGACAGAAGGAAAGTCATTGATGAAACAGCTGAAAATGGTTGGTCCTAGGGCACTTCCCTGAAGAGCTTCTCATAATAATATTACTTCGGAATCTCTTAAATGTTCCTAATCTATCTGTCTCTACCACCGACCCTGTCAGTGCATTCCACACTCCTTAACAGGAGGAACAAACAAGCTGCTGGAAGAACTCTACGTGTTGAACAGCATCTGTGAGAGGAAAGAAAAAGAAAGACAATTCCTTTTCTCCTGGCACAAAAATACAACTGCAGATGCTGTGGATCAAAGAATACGTACACAATGCTGGAAGAACTCAGCAGGCCAGGCAGCATCCGTGAGAAAAGAGTAGCCAACGTTTCGGGCCGAGACCCTTCATCCTGTGTTCTTCCAGTATTGTGTACCTGTCTTTTTCTCCTGGGTTCCTCGTGATCTCCTCCAGCACAAGGTTGATTCGCCTCATTACAGGGAGGACGTGAAAGCTTTAGAAAGGTGCAGAGGAGATTTACACAGTGGCTGCCTGGATTAGAGAGCATGTCTTATGAGGGTAGGTTGACCAAGCTAGGGCTTTTCACTTTGGGGCAAAGGAGGATGACTAGTGACTTGATAGAGGTGTATAGGATGATGAGGCATAGATTGAGTGGATAGCCAGAAACATTTTCCCAAGTTGGAAGTGGTTAATATAAGGGAGAAATAATTTAAGGTGATTAGGAGGGAAGTATAGGGGGGATGTCAAAGGTAATATTTTTAATACAGAGAGCATCGAGTGCATGGAATGTGCAGCCAAGGGTGGTGGTAGAGGTGGAATCATTCAGATCTTTCTAGAAACTCTTAGATAGGCATATGGACAAAAGGAAAATGGAGGGCTGTATATGAGGGAAGTGTTAGATTGATGTTCAAAGTTCAACCTAAGTTTATAACAAACTACATACAGTACATGTCTTGAGGTTCATTTTCTCATGGGCATTCACAGTAAATGCAATCAATGAGAAACTGCACACAAAGACAATCGACCAATGTGCAAAAGATAGCAAATTGTGCAAATACAAAAAGGAAAACAATATAATAAATAATAATAATAATAAATTAGACTGAGAATCCTTGAATGTGAGTCCATAGGTTGTGAGTTCAGTTTTGGGGTGAGTTGGAGTATGATGAAAGGACAGCAGAGCATCGTGGGCTGAACAGCCTGTACTGTGTTGTAGTTTGCTATGTTCTGGTGTAGCATATACATTTTTTGGTCTAAAACAACAAGATGCTGTCATACAATGCTCTCGGGGCTGAATCACATGATCCAAGTGAACATTCTAGTGCTGTGCTGAGAGATTTGGAAATGCGATGGACTTCTCTCACAGCTTGAACTGACTTCATGTCAATACATTCTTTCATTTACAATATCTTTCCACTGTTTCATTTCAGAAACACATCTTGGATCCATTTTTACACTGCTTATGTCAATGACCTCTGCTAATTCTTCACTCCAGATATCTATTTCCCTTCAGTGGAAAATTTTGTCCTGAATTCCATATTTCCACAGGCAAGATTGTTCAATCTCATTTCCAGTGCACAAGTGTAAGGATAATGAAATAATTGTTACTCCATATCTGATGCAGCACAAAAAAAAGATAAATAACATAATAATAATACAAAAATATATATGAATATCCTTGATGGCAAGTAGGCTGCTGCCAGTGATGTGTAAAGCCATTTTAACGACCTAGGTTTGAGCCTTCTTATGTGCTGCAGTGCAGTTTCCACACCATTCAGTAATGCAGCATGCTAGGAAGCTCTCTTCGACTAATCTGCAGAATGGGAGATCCCACTGCCTGGTACGGGAACTGTACCTCCCTTAATCGCAAGACTCTGCAGAGAGTGGTGCAGACTGACCAGCACGTCTGTAGTTGTGAACTTCCATTGATTCAGGAGATTTACAAGGACAGATGTGTAAGATCATTGGGGGACCCGAGTCACCCCAACCACAATCTATTCCAGATGTTACCATCCAGGAAATGGTATCGCAGCATTAAAAATCAGGACCAACAGACTCCAGGACAGCTTCTTCCACCAGGCCATCAGACTGATTTGAGTGTACTCTATATTACACTGATTGTTCAATTTATTATAAAATATTATAAATTACTATGATTGCACATTGCACATTTTGATGAAGATGTAATGTAAAGATTTTTACTCGTCATGTATGTGAAGGATGTAAGAAATAAAGTCAATTCAATGATGTGAACATAGATATGCAAAGTCCTGCTTTCTTCAGTCTCCTCAGAAAGTAGAGGTGTCTGTGAGCTTACCCGACTGTGCAGGATGTGTTCTGAGACCATAGAAACTCAGAAATATAGAAAACCTACAGCACAATACAGGCCCTTTGGCGCACAATGCTGTGCCAAATATTCACATACTTTAGAAATTACCTAGGGTTACCCATAGCCCTCTATTTTTCAAAGTTCCATGTAACTATCCAGGAGTCTCTTAAAAGACCCTATCGTATCCGCCTCTACCACTGTTGCTGGAAGCCCATTTACCACTCTCTGTGTAAAAACCTTACCCCTGACATCTCCTCTGTACCTCCTTCCAAGCACCATAGAACTATGCCCTCTCATACTAGCCTAATTTTAGCCCTAGAAAAAAGCCTCCGACTATCCACGTGATCAATGCCTCTCATCACCTTATACACCTCCATCAGGTCTCCTCTCATCCTCCATTGCACCAAGGAGAAAAGGCTGAGTTCACTCAACCTATTCTCATAAGGCATTCTCCCCAATCCAGGCAACATCCTTGTAAATCTCCTCTGCACCCTTTCTATAGTTTCCACATCCTTCCTGTGAGGTGACCAGAACTGAGCACAGTACTGCAAGTGAGGTCTGGCCAGGGTCCTATATAACTGTAACATTACCTCTCGGCTCCTAAACTCAATCACACGGTTGACGAAGGCCAATTCACCTTAAGCTTTCTTAACCACAGAGACAACCTGCGCAGCAGCTTTGAGCGCCCTATGGATTCGGAGCCCAAGATCCCTCTGATCCTCCACACTGCCAAGAATCTTACATTAATATTATATTCTGCAATCATATTTAACCAAGCAAAATGAACCGCTTCGCATTTATCTGGGTTGAACTCCATCTGCCATTTCTCAGCCCAGTTTTGCATCCTATCAATGTTCCACTGTAAACTCTGACAGCCCTCCACACTATCCGCAACACCCACAACCTTTGTGTCATCAGCAAATTTACTAACCCATCTCTCCACTTCCTCATCCAGATCATTTATGAATCTCATGACAATAAGGGGTCCCAGAATAGATCCCTGAGGCACACCACTGATCACTGACCTCCATGCAGAATATGACCTGACTACAACCATTCTTTGTCTTCTATGGGCAAAGCAATTCTGGACCTACAAAGCAAGGTCCCTATCATATCCACTTCCATCACCGTCACTGGCAGCCCATTCCACACACTCACCACTCTCTGGATCCACAAAGCAATGTCACCTTGGATCCCATGCATCCTTTCTTTTTCAATAAGCCTTGCATGGGGTACCTTATCAAATCCATATACACTACATCTACTGCTCTACCTTCATCAATGTGTTTAGTCACATCCTCAAAAAATTCAGTCAGACTCGTAAGGCATGACCTGCCTTTGACAAAGCCATGCTGACTATTCCTAATCATATTATGCCTCACCAAATGTTCATAAATCCTGCCTCTCAGGATCTTTTTATTAACTGACCAACCACTAAAGTAAGACCCACTGGTCTATAACTTCCTGGGCTACCTTGCTCCCTTTCTTGAATAAGAGAACAACACCTGCAACCCTCCAATCCTCTGGAACCTCTCCTCTCCCTAATGATGATGCAAAGATCTTTGTCAGAGGCTCAGCAATCTTCTCCCTCACTTCCCACAGTAGTCTGAGGTATATCTCATCCTGTCCTGGTGACATATCCAAATTGATGCTTTCCAAAAGCTCCAGCACATTCTCTTTCTTAATATCTCCATGCTTAAGATTGTAGTCCACTGTAATTCATCCCTACAATCGCCAAGATCCTTTTCCATAGTGAATACTGAAGCAAAGTATTCATTAAGTACCACTGCTATCTCCTCCAGTTCCATACACACTTCTTCACTGTCACACTTGACTTGACCTATTCTCTGACATCTTATCCTCTTGCTCTTCACATACTTGTAGAATTCCTTTGTGTTCTCCTTAATCCTGTCCACCAAGGCCTCTCATGGACCTTTTTGGCTCTTCTTGGGATTTTCTTTCTTCTTGTAGGCTTATCTATATACTGTGTCAGGAAACCTTCCTGAACACACCTAACAAACTCCACCCCATCTAAACCCCTTGCACTAGAGAGATGACCATCAATATTTGGGAAATTAAAATCTCCTACCACAACAACCCTTTTATTATTACACCTTTCCAGAATCTGTCTCCCTAACTGCTCCTCGATGTCCTTGTTACTAATGGGTGGTCTATAAAAAAACACCCAATATAGTTATTGACTTCTAACTTTCATCCAGAGACTCCGTAGACAATCCCTCCTTGACTTCCTCCTTTTCTGAAGCCGTGACACTATCTCTGATCAACGGAGCCATGCCTCCACCTCTTTTGCCTCCCTCCCTGTCCTTTCTGAAACATCTAAGGCCTGGCACTCTAAGTAACTATTGCTGCCCCTGAGCCATCCAAGTCTCTGTAATGGCCACAACATCATAGCTCCAAGGGCTGATCCACGCTCTAAGCTCATCCGTTTTGTTCATGATACTCCTTGCATTAAAATTGACACATCTCAAATCATCAGTCTGAGCAAATCTCTTCTCTACCACTTGCCTATCCTCTGTCTCGCACCGTCTCCAAGCTTTCTCTATTTGTCAGCCAACTGCCTCTTCCTCCGTCGCTTCAGTTCGGTTCCCACCCCCCACCCCAGCAATTCTAGTTTAAACTCTCCCTAGTATCCTTAGCAAACCTCCCTGCCAGGATATTGGTCCTGCTGGGATTCAAGTGCAACCTGTCCTTTTTGTTCAGGTCACGCCTGCCCCAAAAGAGATCCCAATGATCCAGAAAGCAGAATCCCTGCTCCCTGCCATATGTCATGAAATTTGTTGGTTTTGGGGCAGAGGTACTGAAAGATAATGTAATGGATGACATATTGTTCATAATAGCCATTGTGGTTTACTGCGACGCTATGACAGCTTGGGGCGTTCCGGAGTTCAGAGTTCAATTCCGGTGCTCTTCAGTGAAGAGCTTGTGTACAGCCTCCCTGTGGGATGCATGCATTTTTCTCCAAGCCCTCTGGCTTCCTTTTGCAGTCTGAAGGTGTATCGTGTAGATTAATTGATCATTGTAAATTGTCCCGTGATTAGATTAGGATTAATGCAGTTTGTGCATGTTTGTGCAGCACCCCTGCGACCCAGGCGGGTTGCAGGATGCTTAGCAGTAACAGGGTTTGCTGGGGTGGTGTGGTTCAAAGGACCATAGGGGCCTAATCTGCGCTGTGTCACTAAAGTAAAAAGATAAAAATAAAAACTGTTCTTCATTGTTCACAAACACCATTGTGAGTTGTGCTCTCTTTAAGAGACGATGTCTGAAATAATGACATCAGTGTGAAGCAACTGCGTTTGGTTTGTTTGTAAAGGAAGTAAAGGGCTGTGGCTTCTGTTAAGCACATGAAACAACTTTCACATGTTTTATTCACAAGATCCTACTTTAGTGACCCTGACACTGCCAATTCCAGGGTCCCTCAAAGACATGTTGACCAATGTGGTCACTTTGAAGCTGCTGGAGTTTTGGGAGCAGCGCAATATCATGTGGCTTATATGGGCGGCAAAATCACCACGGATAATACCAAATTTTCTACATTGTAGCATCATTAAGTAGTCCCAGTGCAGCCAGAATGGTGAGTCTACTAGAAGACCTGCCTGCACATGATAAATATGTCACTCTGAAAACTTACCTAGTGCGGACTTTCGAACAATCTGAGCCTGCGCAAGGCAAACAGTTGCTAGTTGTGGTCTGGTATGGAGGGGAAAAGCTGCAGGAAGTTGAAAACTCAGCCAGCACCATCACGAGCATTGAGGGGATCCTTAAAAGGCAGCATCCATCACTTAGGACCTGGATCACCCAGGACAACCCCTCTTCTCTTCCCAATGCTACCATCAAGGAGGAGATGCAGGATCTGGGCAATCAACATCTTAGGTACAGATTCTTCCCCTCCACCATCAAGTTCTAAATGGATAACGATCCCATGTTCCTCACTATTTCTTTTCTTTTTTTGGTCTTTGTATTACCTATTTTACATAAATATATAAATATAAATTCTTATTGTAGTTAATATTTTACTTTATTATATTTAGTATCCTTGTTATATTTTTGAAGAACTCTTTATGCAGCAAAAGCCTGATCAAGTTCACACAGCCCTCACTAACAAATCTGTGAAGGACAATGAGAGCGTGCTAAAATGGCTGATAGTCTGTACTCAGCCAGGCAGAGGTGCTTCATTACACCTCCTTCTCCTGTCTCAATAAGCTCTGTCCGGAGAGCCTCCAGCAGACTTATGCCCGTGGCTTCAAACAACCACACAACGCCAGGTCTCTGTTCTTACCACGTGTACTTCAGCACGATCCCCATGGAGTGCTGGCCACCATGCAGCTTTGACAGTGCTAGTGCATTGGAAGATCAGAGTCAAATGAACGACGTGGGTTCCAGCTGTCAGGGTTGTCATTATGGACACCCTCTCATGGCAACGCTTCCTGTGTCATAATGACTGTTCGAATGATTGTGCGGCCGATATGGCCGATTGATTAAGAGGCAGACAGTAACGGATCCTTGCCCTAGGCCTCCAATGGCAGCAGGATCCAGACTAATGGGACATAACGTATGACACTCTATTTCAGTGGATGATTCTAAACATCGGACTTTGTCTTAGCGACAGTTGCTATAACTCTGCTCTGTGCAAATTTCCTGTGTGCCAAAGAACTGTTAGAAGATCCTAAGAACCGCTGGCTTGTGGATGCAAGGAACTTCGGGTCATTACCCAGAAGCACTTACACATGTGATTTCACTCGCCTGCTGGGGAGTTTCCCAAATCCCACCTAAGCCACTTTTTCTACCACCGTCACAAAGAGGGGGGTCGAGCACTACACTGGTTCATGTCTGTGCCTGTAAAATGGACTCAGAAAACTGGCCAGTGTGAAGACTGGGTTTGCTAACATGGAGATGCTTGGCATTGTACGCAGGCCAAATAGCCCTTGGGCTTCACCCCTCCATTTGGTGGAAGTTAACTTAGTCAGGGCCTATTTGAATATCTGTAATTTTTGTTGAAAAATGCAGCACAAACTTTCAAATAACTAATGGACTCTGTGTTAAAGTGCATAGATCAATATCACCTGCCATGTACTACTTCCTCCACTCCCCCTATCTTCTTGGTCTGACTCCTTCCCCCTTCCTTGCCAGTCCTGATGAAGGGTCCCGGCCTGAAACGTCAACTGTTTACTCTTTTCCACATATGCTGCCTGACCTGCCGAGTTCCTCCAGCATTTTGTGTGCGTTGCTTTGGATTTCCAGCATCTGCAGATTTTCTTGCATTTGTGATACAACTCCACTGCCAAGTATCTTTGAAGGTATTGGAGAAGAAAGTTGCATTGTTTGCTGTGTAACCAAAACTATGTAGCTAGCTTTGTGTTTGCTATGTATGTATCCAATTTAGGAGAATGAAATCTCTGTATTGTCTCTGTACTATTGAACACATCAATGCCTTGAGAATACTATAAAGAGTGCTGTGAACTAGGGCTCGGCAGACAATTAGTGACACGCTCATTAATTGTCTCAGCTTTTGTTTGCAAATAAAGGCTTAAACTTCGAAGAATCTTCTGCGTCTCCTGGTTATTTCAAGAAACCACGACAAAGGATGCCTGACTTGAGAAGTTGAAATCTTCTCTTTGGGGAGGTCAGCAAGACACTCTTTCACTGCCCCCCCCCCCCCCCCGTGATCTCAGCTGCCCTCCTACTCATCAACACCTATTACCTGTCACCTTGCACTTCTTCCTTCCCCCACCTCCCACCTTCTCAGTCTGACTCTTTCCCCCTTCCTTTCCGGACTTCATAAATCAGCTGGGCCTGAAATGTCAGCTGTACTCTTTTCCACAGATGCTGTCTAGTCAGCTGAGTTCCTCCAGCATTTTGTGTGTGTTGCTTTAGATTTTATTTTTGTTTACCTGGACAACATACTTGGTACCAGCACATTCAAACACTTATCACATCTCTGCACACTTTTCAAACGCCAACTATAATAACGAATTAAGATATATTGAATTATAATAAGAACTCTATACATATTTAAGTTAGATAAATGGTACAAAGAAAGAGCAAGAAAAAAGTAGTGAGGAACATAGGTTCATTATTAATTTAGAATTTGATGATGGAGAGGAAGAAGCTGGTTGTAAAATAGAAGCATAGAAAAAAAATGTTGATTGCCCAGCCCCTGCATCTCCTCCTTGATGGTAGCAATGAGAAGAGAAGAGGGACTGTCCTGGGTGATCTGGGTCCTTAATGATAGATGCCACCTTTTTGAAGGCTTTGTTTTCTGAGGATGTCCTCAATGCTGAGGACATTAATGCTCATGATGGAGTTGGCCAAGTTTGCAACTTTCTGCAGCTTTTTATGATCCTCTGCATTGGCCCCTCAATACCACAACCAGTATGAATGCTTTCCACAGTACATCTGTAGAAATAGGCAAGAATGTTTGGTGTTATACCAAGTCTGCTCAAACTCCAAATGAAACAAACACTGTTGTGCCTTCTGTGTAACTATCAATATATGGGTCCAGGTTATGTCTTCAGAGATGTTGACACCCAGGAACTTGAAACTGCTCACCCTTTCTACTTCTGATCCCTCAATGAGTACTGGGGAGTGTTCCCTTGTCTGAACCTTTCTGAAGTCCATGATCAATTCCTTGATCTCACTGATGCTAAGTGCAAGGTTGTTTCGTGAACCACTCAACTAGCTAGCCTATCCCTCTCCTATTCGTGTCCTCATCACTGTAGTTGTGCCATCAACAAATTTACATATGGCTTTTAAGCTGTGCCTAGCCATACAGTTATGGGTGCAGAGAGAGTAGAGCAGTAGGTTAAATACAGTGTTGACTGCCAGCAAGGAGGAGCTGACATTATTTTTGATCTGCACTGGCTGTGGTCTCCTGCTGAGTAAGTCGAGGGTCCAGTTGCAGAGGGAGGTACAGAGACCCAGGTTTTGGAGCTTTTTGATTAGGTGGGGATGATGGTGTTGAACACTGAGCTGCATCAATAAACAGCCTGACATAGATACTGCTATTGTTCCGGTGTTCCAAGGCCAAATGGAGAGTCAGTGAGATTGCATCTACTGTAGACCTACTGTGGTGATAGGCAAATTGCACTGGGTCCAGGTCCTTGCTTAGGCAGGAGATTATCCTGGCCATGACCAACCTCTCAAAGCACTTCATTCATCACATTAGATGTGAGTGTAACCATATGATGGTCATTGAGGCAGCTCACCCTGCTCTTCTTGGGCACTGGTATGATTGCCACCCTTTTGAAGCAGGTAGGAACCTTCAACTGCAGCAGTGAGACATTGAAGATGTCCCTGAACAATCCTGCTGGTTGGCTGGCACAGGTTTTTAAAGTGCTTACCAAGTACACCATCAGGATATGATGCTTTGAGGTTTCAACCGCTTGAAAGATGTTCAGGTGTCAGCCTGCAAGACATATTACAGGGTCACCAGATGCTGTAGGGATTCACACAGGTGTAGATTCATTCTACCTTTCAAAGCACACTCAAAGGCATAAAGTATGTATACATTATACAACCTTGAAATTCATCTCCTTACAGGCAGCCACAAAACAACAAAACCCAAAAGAACCCATTAAAAAAGACCGTCAAACACCTAATGTGCAGAAAAAAAGAAACAAATCGTGCAAGCAATAAAAGTAAGCAAATAGCATTCAGAACAGAAGTTTGAATCCACAGCTTTAGTTCAGGGTAGAGCTGAGTAAATGTTGCGAAGGGCTGAGTTGAACCAGCCCGTCCCTCGCTTCTGGCTCCAACACCCTAATCTTTTCAACCTGGCCAGTGCTCAAATCTTCCAGAGATCTGGTCATTCCTCACTCTGGAACCCGGGCTCTGTCACTTTAATACACCCTGGGGCCCTGACCCCGATGCCTCATTTCCATCTGCAAACCCTGCCAGAGCTGACACGCATCCAATTCCATCTCTAACTTCAATTGGAATTGTTTTTTTCCCTCTTAAAATAGCCTCCTGTAGATCAGACCTTGGCCTCAGGATTGTGCATGGAATGGGCCGCCGGCAATGGTGACGGAGGGAGATACGGTAGAGTCTTTTAAGAGACTTGTGGATAGGTACATGGAGCTTAGAAAAATAGAGGGCTATGGGTAAACCTAGTAATTTCTAAGGTAGGGACATGATCGGCACAACTTTGTGGGCTGAAGGGCCTGTATTGTGCAGTAGGTTTTCTATGCTTCCATGTTAATCTTACCTGTCTCATTGTACAGGACTAGATCTAAGATTGTAATTACCCTTGTAGGTTCTTTAACATGCTGCTCAAGGAAGCCATCATGGATGCACTCTATGAAGTCCTCCTCCTTGACCAATCTGATTCACCCAATCTATGAGGAAGTTAAAATCCCCCATGACAACTGTTGTTCCATTCTTACAAGCCTCAGTTATTTCTTGGTTAATCACCTCTGCCACTGCAATATTTTCATTAGGTGGCCTATAGACAACTCCCACCAGTGGGAGCAAAGGCAAATGACTTCTGTTGAAACAATTGCCAAGAACAATCATGGTCATGGATAAAGAAAGAGTAAGAATCACTGTTTGGGGGGGGCAGGGGGAGAGAGAGGAGGTCAAAAGTCAGATGGAAGACCATGATCCGCCACATCAAACGACATGGCAGATGATGATAATGTTGATAATGTTAGGTAAGGAGTTTGTATATTCTCCCTGTGACTGTGAGAGTTTCCTCCCCTATTCTGAAGGTGTATCGGTCAGAGTTTGCAAGTTGTGGGCATGCCATTTTGGTTCCGGAAGCGTGGGAAAACTTATGGGCGGCCCCCAGCAGATCCTCAGACAGTGTTGGTCACTGGGACAAAATAACATATTCCACTGCTGTACTCATGCCAAATAAAAGTAATCTTCATTTTAATATTTTTTTTTAAAAAAAGGTCTAAAGTTAAGGATGAAAAAAAGATCAGTGAATTGTCCCCTGATTTTTGTTGGAATCACACTGAAGGTTTTACAAGAATAGTTTTAATTCTTAAACATGAAGTTAATCTTTAATCCTTAAATCATAGAAATTTACAGCAGTAATTGAGACCATAAGACTAAGACATAGGAGTAGAATTAGACTATTTGGCCCATTGAGTCTGCTCTGTCATCCTATCATGGCTGATCCACGCCAGCTAGATGAGCTAGCAAAATTTAAGCCACTTCCCTGTTGATCTGTAGCCAGTAGGTTATAACACTGTTTTCCCTTTATAGTCTTGTCAGTGAACATCTGAAATCTTTCTACACTCAGTGGACACTTTATTAAATATACCTGTACACCTGCTTTTAATGAAAATATCTAATTAGCCAGTCATGTGACAGCAACTCAATGCATAAAAGCTTGCAGATCTGCTCAAGAAATTCAGTTGTTCAAACCAAACATTAGAATGGGGAAGAAAATAGGAAAGTAACTTTGATCGTGGAATGATTGTTGGTTCCAGACAACATGCTTTGAGTAGCTCAAACTTCTGATCTCCTGGGATTTTCATACACCAGTGTCTAAAGTTTACAGGGAATGGTGCAAAATGCAAAAAAAATATTCTACTGAGTGGCAGTTTTCTGGGTGAAATTTCCTTGTCAGAGGAGAAGTCAGGAAAATGGCCAGACTGGTTCAAACTGACAGGAAGGCAACAGTAACTCTGGTAACCACTGGTTGAACCTTGAAGTGAATGGGCTACAGCAGCAGAAGACCATGAACATAGTCTGAGTGTAGTCCGCTTTTTATAAACACTCACTCACAATTGGTTTAACTGTAACAGTCAGAAGTGAAAAATGGCTTTTGCCTTGACTTTGAAGAGAGCTGTACATAAACACTCCAGGGCAAATTGGGACATTGGATCCAAACTTGGCTTGGCAAGAGAAGACAGTGATAGTCAAGGGTTATTTTTATGATTAGTTGACCATGGCTTGTGGTGGCCCACAGGGATTAAAGGATCCTTACTGTTTGTAATGTGAATGATTTTGATATGGATGTAAGAGGTACGATCAGTGAGAAACTAAGCTAGATGGAGCTGTTGATGAGATGGAAGATAATTTTCAGCTTTAAATTTGTCAGCCAAACAGGCTGAGAAAAGCCAGATGGAGTTAAATCCACACAAAAGTGACAAGATGAAGTTTGGGAGTCAAAGATTAGCTTTAAAAAAAAGATGAGTTTTTAACCAATGAGACTTGGATTTACATCAATAGTAGGAACCTGTGGAATATTGGGGAAAGGGACTTTGGAGTACATGTTCTACGATCCTTAAAGGTAACAGCACAGATAAATAATATGATTAAGATGGATCGAGCTGTCAGCAGAAGTGGTGAACTAAGGTTCCATTTCAGCATTTAAGAGAAACATGGATAAGTACATGGATGGGAAGGGTTTGGAGAACTCTGGTCTGGTCCAGAATAACAGTTCCGCAAGGACTAGATGGAGCAAAAGACCCATGTCTGTGCCATCGTGTTCTATGACTATGAATCTAACACTCAGTTAAAATGTGCTTCAAATATTTCTGTTGGCAAATGGAAAATGAATAACTGGAATAATTTCCTCATGTATTTTAAAATGTCATAAAAATTGAGATTATTTCAATATTAATTAGGTTTTGAAAATACTAAACTTTATGATCTATAAACCTTTGCACACAAGTTCTGTTTATGTCTGTTTGAGATTTTCAAAGGCTGAAAGCAGACTTCAGATTTAACCACAATCATTTGGCATGACTCTAACCTCTCTTCCTGTGGCATTCTTAAAGGACTGTAAAACACCAAATGCCTGCTTCCTGCAGCTCACACCAAGTTCACGCATTTTATTTTGCAATTGCCTGTGAAGGCTTTGGCTCCTAGGCCATGATTTCGTGGTTGGTGGGAACAAACCTCCCATCCTCACTCCTGCATATGCTTACACATCTGTTTAATTACAGAATGCTCTGACAGGGGTGGTGATCGAGGCAGATACATTACGTGCATTTAAGAAAGTCTCAGAGGGTGCAGAGGTGATTTA
This sequence comes from Hypanus sabinus, assembly GCF_030144855.1. Lineage (NCBI taxonomy): Eukaryota > Metazoa > Chordata > Chondrichthyes > Myliobatiformes > Dasyatidae > Hypanus > Hypanus sabinus. The sequence continues at coordinate 9,206,822 of NC_082717.1, forward strand.
CCAGGATGATTCCTGGATTGGAGAACATGCCTTACATGAAAAGGTTGAGCAAGCTATGACGTTTCTCTTTGGAGTGAAGGAGGACGAGAGATGTATCGAAGATGAGGAGAAGCAGATAAGAGTGGATAGCCAGCTACATTTTCCCAGGGTGGAAATGACCAGCACAAAGGGATAGAATTTTAAGGTGATTGGAGGAAAGTAGAGGAGGGATGTCAGAGTTAATTTTTATTTGTTGCACAGAGTGGTGGGTGCAATGCCCTAATGGGCTGGTGGTAGAAGTAGACATACTAGGACATTTAAAGGTGCCCAAGGCATGTGGGTGATAGTAATATGGAGGCTGTGTAGGAGGGAAATGGTAGATTGATTTTAGAGTGGGTTAAAAGGTCAGTACAACATTGTGGGCCAAGGGGCCTGTACTAGGCTGTAATATTCTGTTCTTTAAGGATTTAATGCAGAAGCATTAAAAGGCATTGATCAGACCAGATTTGGAGCATTGCAAATAGCTTTGGGCACCTTATCTAAGAAAGTATGTGTTGGCATTGGAGAGGATCCAGGAGGCTCACGAGAAATATCCCAGGAATGTAAGGGTTAACATATGAGGAGAGTGTGATGGCTCTGGGCTTGTACCTGTTGGAATTTAGAAGAATGAGGGGGAATCTCATTGAGACCTATCAAATATTAAGACTTAGATAGAGTGGATGTGGAGAGTGTGTGGGGGAGTCTCAGACAAATGGGAACACCCTCTTATGTACAACCACAAACAGAATTTATTTATTTCGACTTCTGACTATCAATGGGATTGAAAGGAAAATATTGGGGCAAAGGTTGCGTTAGAAAATAGAATACAAGAACAGTAGAACCTGCAGAGTACAGGCCCTTCGACCCACAATGTCATGCCATTCTTTTAACCTACTCCCAGATCAACCTAAAACTTCTCTATATTTTTCTATCATCCATATGCTAATCTAAGAGTTTCTTAAATGCCCCTAATGTATCTGCCTCTACCACCCCTGGCAGCACGTTACACACACTCCTCTGTAAGAGTAAAAAACCTACCTGACATCCGCCAAACAAAACACACACAGAATGTTAGAGGAATTCAGCATGCTTGGCAGCATTTATGGAAAAGAATAAGCTGTTAATGTTTTGAGCAGAGACATTTCATCAGGATTCTTTTCCAGAGATACTGCCTGACCTGCTGAGTTCCTCCAGCATTTTGCGTGTGTTGCTCGATTTCCACCATCTGCAGGATTTTTCTTGATTGTGATCAGACATCCCCTCCCCACACCCCATACTTTCCTTTAAAACCTTAAAATGATGTCCTCTTGTAAACACAAGAGATTCTGCAGATGCTGGAAATGCAGATTTTCACACATAAAATGCTCGAGGAAATCAGCTGGTCAGTCAGCTTCTATGATGAGGAATCTTGACCTAAAATATTGATTGTTTATTTCTCTAGTTTAGCTCAGAATCAGGTTTATAATCACTGGCATGTGACGTGAAATTTATTAACTTAGCAGCAGCAGTTCAATGCAATACATAATTCAGCAGAGAGAAAAAAAAATCACAAGATCACAAGACAAAGGAGCAGAAGTAGCCCATTCAGCCCATCATGTCTGCTCCGCTACTCCACCATGAGCTGAACTATTTTCTCATCTAGTTCCAATTTCCAGCTTTCTCCCCCACCTTCCTCGATACCCTGACCAGTTAGATACCCATCAATCTCCTCCTTAAACACCCTCAATGATTGGGCCTCCACAGCTGTATCTGGCAATGAATTCCATAAATCCACAACCCTCTGGCTAAAAAAATTCTCCTCACCTGTTTTAAAGGAGTACCCTGTAATTCTAAGACTGTGGCCTTTTGTCCTGGACTGACCCACCAAGGGAAACAGCTTTTCCACATCTACTCTGCCCAATCTTTTCAACATTTGAAATGTTTCTATGAGATCCCCTCTCATTCTCCTATACTCTAATAAATACAGTCCAAGAACCGACAAACACTCCTCATATGTTAGCCCCTGCATTCCAGGAATCATCCTTGTAAATCTTTTCTGAGCTCTCTCCAACATCAGTATATCCCTTCTAAGATAGGGGGAACAAAACTGCACACAGTTTTCCAAATGAGGTCTCACCAGTGCCCCACAGAGCCTCATCAACAGCTCCTTACTCCGATACACTATTCCTCTTGAAATGAATGCCAACACAGCATTCGCTTTCCTTACTGCTGATCCAACCTGGTGGTTAACCTTTAGGGCATCCTGCATGAGGACCCGCAAGTCCCTTTACTCTTCTAATTTTTGAATTTTCTCCCCATCTAAATAATAATCTGCCTGATCATTTATTCCAAAATGTACAACTGTATTATTCTCAACATTGTGTCTCATCTGCCATTTCTTAACCCACTCTCCTAAACTGACCAAGTCTCTCTGCAACCTTTGTTTCTTCAACACTTCCTGCTCCTCCACTTATCTTGGTGTATTCTGCAAACTTAGCCACAAAACCCCTTAATCCATAATCCAAATCACTGACATAGTGTAAAAAGAGGCGGCCCCACACTGACCCCTATGGAACACCACTAGTAACCGGCAACCAACCAGCATAGGATCCCTTTATTCCCACCCTTTGCTTTCTGTCTAACAGCCAATGCTCCACCCATTCCAATATCTTTCCTGTAATTCCATGGGCCCTCATCTTATTAAGCAGCCTCTTATGCAGCACCTTAAAGGCCTTTTGAAAATCCAAATACACAACATCCACAGCCTCTCCCTTGTCAATCTTATTTGCGATTACCTCAAAAAATTCCAATAGGTTGGTGAGGCAGGATCTTCCCTTCATGAAACCATATTGGCTTGGGCCTATCTTGTATTTCATAACCTTGTCCTATAACCATATAGCAATTACAGCACAGAAACAGGCCATCTCGGCTCCTCTAGTCCATGCCAAATGCTTACTCTCACCTAGTCCCACTGGCCCGCACTCATCTCATCACCGTCCATTCCTTTCCTGTCCATATACCTATACAATTTTACTTTAAATGACAATATCAAACCTGCCTCTGCCACTTCTACTGGAAGCTCGTTCCACACAGCTACCACTCTAAAGTTTTTGTCCTCGAGGATCGACTCAAAGCTTTCCAACAATGGATGTCAGACTAATAGGTCTGTAGTTTTCTTTTTGCTGTCTCCCTCCTTTCTTAAACAGCAGAACTACATTTGCGACCTTCCAGTCCTCCGGAACCATGCCAGAGTATTGATTCCTGGAAGATCATTTCCAATGCCTCCACAATCTCCAAAGCCACCTCATTCAGAGCCCGTGGGTGCACCTCATCCAGTCTGGGAGACTTATTTATCCTTAGTCCATTTAGCTTCCAAAGCACTTTCTCTCTAGTAATCTTGACTGTACCTAATTCTATTCCGAGACCTCTGGCTATCAGGTATGTTGCCAATGTCTTCCACTATGAAGACCGGTGCAAAATACTCATTTAGTTCCTCTGCCATCTCTTTGCTACCCATTGCAATTTCAAAAAATAATAAAATCAAAATAATAAAGTAAATCAATTACATACATTGAATAGATTTTTTTAAAATAAATGTGCAAAAACAGAAGTAGCATATGTTAAAAATGTGAGGTAGTGTCCAAAAATTCAATGTCCATTTAGGAATGGAATGGCAGAGAGGAAGAAGCTGTTCCTGAGTCACTGAGTGTGTGCCTTCAGGCTTCTGTACCTCCTACCTGAAGGTAAGTGATAAAAGGTCATGCCCTGGGTGCTGGAGGTCCTTAATAATGGACGCTGCCATTCTGAAACACTGCTCCTTAAAAATGTCCTGGGTACTTTGAAGACTAGTGCCCCAGATGGAACTGACTAGATTTACAACTTCTACAGCTTCTTTCGGTCCTGTGCAGTAGCCCCTCCATACCAAAGTGATGCAGTCTATCAGAATGCTCTCCATGGTAAATCTACAGAAGTTTTTGAGTGTATTTATTGACATACCAAATCTCTTCAAACTCATAATGAAGTACAGCTGCTGTCTTGCTTTCTTTATGACTACATTGTTATGTTGGGACCAGGTTAGATCCTCAGATCTTGACACCCAGGAACTTGAAGCTGCTCACTCTCTCCACTTCTGATCCCTTTGAGGATTGGTACGTGTTCCATTGTCTTACCATTCCTGAAGCCCACAATCAGCTTTTTCCATCTTACTGACATTGAGTCACCACTCCACTAGCTGGCATATTTCACTCCTGTGCGCCCTCTCATCACCACCTGAGATTCTACCAACAATGGCAGTATCATCAGCAAATTTATAGATGGTATTTGAGCTATGCCTAGCCACAGTCATGTGTATACAGAGAGTAGAGCAGTGGGCTAAGCACACACCCCTGAGGTGCGCCAGTGTTGATCGTCAGCGAGGAGGAGATGTTATCACAGACTTTGGTCTTCCTGTTAGAAAGTTGAGATCTAATTGCAGAGGGAGGTAACAGAGGCCCAGGTTCTGCAACTTCTCGATCAGGATTGTGCAAGTGATTGTTTTAAATGCTGAGATATAGTTGATGAACAATATCCTGACATGGGTGTTTCTGTTGTCCAGGTGGTTTAGAGCAATGTGGAGAGCCATTGATCGATTGTGGCAATAGGCAAATTGCAATGGCACAGGTCCTTTTTGAGGCAGGAGTTCAGTCTTGTCATGATCAACCTCTCAAAACATTTCATCACTGTCGATGTGAGTGCTACCGGGCGATAGTCATTAAGGCAGGCCAAATTATTCTTTGTAGGCACTGGTATAATTGTTGCCTTTTTGAATCAAGTGGGAACTTCTACCCATGGCAGTGAGAGGTTGAAAATGTCCTTGAAACTCCCGCTAATTGGTTGGCACAGGTTTTCAGAGCCTTACCAGCTACTCCACTGGGACCTTCCACCTTCCGAGGGTTCACTCTTAAAGACAGCCTAACATCAGCCTCAGAGACGGAGATCACAGGGTCATCAGGTGCAGCAGGGATCTTCACAGCTGCAGTTGTGTTCTCCCGTTCAAAGCGTGCATAGAAGGCATTGAGTTCATGTGGTGGTGAAGCACTGCTGCCATTTGCACTATTGGGTTTTGCTTTGTAGGAAGTAGTGTTTTGCAGACCCTGCCAGAGTTGCCGTGCATCTGATAACTCACCAGCCTCATTCAAAATTATCCCTTCACCCTCTGCAAATCATACCTGGTTTTCTGTTACACACCTGGGTTACCAGACTTGAATACCACAGATCTAGCCTTTAGCAGACGACATACCTCCTGGTTCATCCACGGCTTTTCGTTTGGGAATGTACTGTAAGTCTTTGTGGGCACAAACTCATCCACACAGGTTTAAATGAAGTTAGTAATGACTGCAGAATACCTATTCAGGTTTGAAGATGAATCCCTAAATATAGTCCAGTCCACCAATTCAAAGCGGTCCTGTAGGCACTCGTGTGCTTCCCTTGTCCACACCTTCTTGGTCCTCACTGCTGGTGCTGCGGTCTTCAGTCTCTGCCTGTGCTCAGGGAGTAGGAGTACAGCCAGGTGATCAGACTTCCCGAAGTCAGGGTGTGGAGCAGCACGGTAGGCATTCTTGATGGTGGTGTAACAATGGTCCAGTGTGTTGTTTCCTCTGGTATTGCAAATGATCGGTTCATGGTAATTTGCTTAGTGATTTTTTTTCCCCAGATTGGCCTGGTTAAAATCTCCCAAAACGATTGTGAAGGCATTAGGGTGCGCTGTTTCATGCATGTTGATCCCATTACTCAGTTTATCTAAAGCCTGCTTTACAATGGCCTGAGGTGGAATGCAAACTGCTATCAAAATGACCCCAGAGAACTCCCACATAGGTAAAAAGGACGACACTTTACTGCTAGATATTCCAGATCTGGTGAGCAGAATTGGGACAGCACTGATATATTTGTGCACCAAGAAGAACTGATCATGAGGCATACTCCTCCACCTCTGCTTTTGAGAATACATAGATCTATCCTGGTGGTGTATACTAAACCCATCGATCTGGATCGCTGCATCCAGCACGAAAGGTGTTAACCAGGATTCAGTGAAGCAAAGGACATATGCTGTCCTAATGTTCCTCAAGTATTAGTCATTTCCATGTTGCAGAAGCCTCTGGCTGTCCACGACCTATCTTATATACCTCTGTCAATTCACCTCTAAGCAGCCTTCACTCCAAAGAAGAGTCCGAGCTCTCTCAACCCATCCTCCTGAGACCTGCTGTCTAAGGCAACACACACAAGCATGTTCCCTAATCCTAGATGAAGTTTGTTTCTGGGGTTGTGTCTCCAACGGTCCTGATGGTCAAGTCCAGTTTCAGGTAATGATTACGTCAATGATTTGGATAATGGAATTGATTCCTCTGTTTCAAAGTTTGCAGATGATATGAAGAAAGGTGGAGGGCAGGTATTTTTGAGGAAGAGGGAGGCTACAGAAGACTTAGACAGATCAGGAGAATAGACAAAGGAGTGGCAGATAGACTGCAGTGTTTGTAAGTGTATGGTAATACACTTTGGTAGAAAAAATTAAAGTATTGACTATTTTCTAGATGGAGAGAGAGAAAAAATACAAAAAAATTGAGGCAAATAGGGACTTGGGAGTCCTTATACAGGATTCCATAAAGGTTAATTTGTAGGTTGAGTCTATGGTGAGGAAGGCAAATGCAATGTTAGCATTCATTTTTAGAGGTCTAGAATATAAAAGCACAGATGTAATGTCGAGACTTTATAAATCACTTGGAGTATTGTGAGTGGTTTTGAGTCTCCAATCGAAGAAATGGTGTGCTGGCATTGGAGATGGTCGAGGGGAGTTTCACAACAATAATTCCAGGAATAAAAGGGTTAACATACAAGGAGCATTTGATAGCTCTGGGTCTATACTTGCTAGAGTTTAGAAGAATAAAGAGGGATCTCATTGTAACACATCAAATATTGAAAGGCCTAGATAGAGTAGATGTAGAGAGGATATTTCCTATAATGGGTGAGTCTAGGACCAGAGGGCACAACCACAGGATAAAGGAGTGTTCACTTAGAACAGAGATGAGGAGGGATTTCTTTAGATAGGGTATGGTGAATCTGTGGAAATTCATTTCCACAGATGGCTATGGAAGCCAAGTCACTGAGTATATTTAAAGTAGAGGTTAACAGGTTCTGCACCAGTCACAGCATCAAAGGTTACGGGCAGAAAGCAGAATGTGGTTGAGAGGGATAATAAATCAGCCATTGTGGAGCAGACTCGAAGGGTTGAATAGCTTCATTCTGCATTTATGTTTTATGGTCCAAGGATATTATGATCCAGCCTCCAGCACTTTCCCAACTTCTGTCCTGCAAAGTGCAGGCATGGACGTTCAGAAATCATTGAACAAGACCAAACAGTCAGAGATACTATCTGTTGGATTGTATTTTCACCTAAGGGCCCAACTTCCTTCCCTAATGACAGTATTTAAAGAGTCTGCATGTCATTAAAACTAATTGAGTTAATTAGAATAGGAAAATAGGGGCTCCTGGGCTTATGAAATTGCTTTACTTATAGACTTCAGTCCCACACCACCAGGTTCAGAAAGTTATTACTCTTCAACCATCAAGGCTCCTAAACCAATGTGGATAATTTAACACAACATCAAACCGATTTCACAACCTATGGACTCCCTTTCAGGGATTTTACAACTCATGTTCTCAGACTTGCTTGCTACTTTTATCCTGTATTATTTATTTTCCTTTTCCTTGTGTATTTGCACAGTTTGTTGCCTTTTCCACATTGGTTGTCTGTCCATCTTTCTGTTTTTTTATTGATTCTATTCTGCTTCTTTGTACTAACTGAATGCCTGCAAGAAAATGAATCTCAGGGAAGTATATGATGACGTTTTTGTACTTGAATAAACTTACTTTGAATTTTACTTACAGAATTCTGATGTTATACAAGTTCTCCCAGACATTTTTACATCATTTGTTTAAACTGATATTAATATTAAAATGTTTCAAATTGTACATTGATGACCTGATAGTGTATTTTTCATTAAATTATGAGTAAGGTTAGTGTGGAATGACAGGATGAGAGCAAGTGTACGTAGCATATGATATGGGCAATGACAGGAACTTGAATTTTATTTAATTTTCCTATTACGAGATACAGCACAGTAACAGGCCCGAGCCCAATTACACCTGTGTGTCCAATTAACCTACAAACTCAAAAGTAGTTTTTTAAAAAAAAATTCCCACCTTAACCACATCCAGAGAAGGATTTTATAGATCTTTTAAAAAAGCCATACCACTCCCTTGCCAAAGTCACTACAATGTTGTATATTTGATATTGCTAACTAATGCATTTTGTAGGATAAGAACTTGTCTGGAATCTGGGATCATCTAATCAAGTACGTTTAACCAGAGCAACCGGGAAAAAACACATGTGGCCACGAGGAGAATTACAAGCTTCCCACTGACCGCAGTAGAATTCAACCTGCATCACTGGGACTGTAATAGCCATACACTACTGTGCCCATCATTTCTGATTTTGGTGACTTAGAGAAATTAGCTTAGAGACATTTCTGAAGAATGGAATTCTTGCATAACTAGGGAGCTTCCTGCACAAGAACGAGAATAAAAGTACACACAATGCTTCCAGCCTGGATTACATCACCACTGAACCTTTCCCAGACCGATTCCTATATGTAATAGGAACATAACTTGTTATGGTCCAGAAGCAATCTGAGTATATGCACTCAATGACTGCACAATGGGGAAGAGATTTATTTATTGAGTTACAGCATGGAACAGGCACTTCCAGCCCAATGAGCCACATGGCCAACAATCCACCGATTTAACCCTAGCCTAAACACAGGACAATTCACAATGACTAATTAACCCTCTAACCAGTACTCCTTAGCATGTAGGAGGAAACTGGAGCATTTGGAAGAAACCCAGGTACTCACAGGAAGAACATACAAGCTTAATTACAGAGAACATGGGAATTCAAAGTTTTAAAGTGCATTTTTTCTTAATGAATGTATAAATTATACAACCTTGAGATTTGTTTGCTTACAGGCAGTCAGAAATCAAGGAACCTGAAAGAACCCAATTTTAAAAAAAGACCGATCCCCAGTGCCCACAGAGGAAAAACAAAGCACAAAACAAATCATAAACAATAGAAGTGAGCAACAACGACAGCATTCCAAACCAAATTGAGTCCTTAGACCCAAATCCTGGAGCAGCCTGTAATCCTGTAATGTATTTTGTGAGTATTCGTACATCAGAGTGCATATGACGTCAGGATGTAGGTAAGAAAAATGGAAGCCTGTTGAATAAACATGGTTGTTCAATCTACAGCGGTGTCCGAGTCACATCAATACTACAGCGTAGGCCTAAAGCCTCAGAATTCAGTTCATCATATTGGTGGGGCAAATCACCTCAAAGTTCACAGGCATGAAACACAGCAGCTGGGCACAGACTCACAGCCTTATTGTCCCAGAGAGTGAAGCTGCCAGACTATCTGGGCCAGTGTTTAAATTGTCCGAACCTTGCACTAGGACCCAGACCCGAGTCCCTCTGCCAGCAAATCACTCCAGGCCTAGATTTTGCTGCCAAAGGAGCCATTCTTGACCTCTCCAAATCAGTTTAGAGCCCAGAATGATCCAACTTTGTCCAATTCTCAACACTCTGCCTTTCCAGTGTACCTGGGCCAGCATTTCATCTGTCCAAACAGAAGCTAGTACCCTTCTGGGCCTTGAACATGCTGCCCATTGATTCACTTTGGACCTGGATTACCCTGCCAAAGAAGCCATTTTCTGCCCCCAGTTAGAGCAATCCATTCTTGTACCCGAGTTAATTGGACAGGCATCAGAACTCCTCTGTCCCATCTTCTCCACTACAAATCGTTCACTCTAACTGCACCCATTTCACAGCACGCCAGCAGGGCACAGCTCACAAATTCGCTTTGCCTTCGCTCACTTCTTCATTGTTGGTGATCGTTTACCACAACTTACTTCAAAAAATTCTATTAATAATGGTTTTAATTGAATCCCTTTGCTCTTGGACTACCAGTGAGCTGTCACAGCATCTTAAACCAGAATTGAACTTCAAACTCCAACACCCTGAGGTGTAATAGTGTTGCTCTAACTGCTATGCTACCATAAAGCAATTAGCTTTAGTTGACACATGCACTTCGAAACATACAGTGCAGAACATTAAACTAATTCAAAGGCAGGCACGGGAATCCAAAACCTTATGGTAAACATGAAGTTAAACTAAGTGAGACGCACACGCATCATGTAGTAGCGTGATGACATACACAATTCACATACAATATGGAATGAATTAATTAAGCAAACAAGAATGCTTTATTAACATTATACACACAAGATTACTCTAAAATTGAAATATTAAATAAAAGAACACACACCCATAACTTACTAAGACTAACCCATACGATGTAATGTGGGAGGAAACTGGAGTACCCTTAAAGAGACCTCAGAGTAGGTGAAAGGTTAGCACAACATAATGTGCCAAGTGTCCTGCACTGTGCAGTACCGCTCTATATTCAATGAAACCCAAGCATTCACGGGGAGAACATAAAAACTCCTTGCAGACAGCGGAGGGAATTGAATCCCCATCTGCCGATCCCTGTATAGTATTTTGCAAACCACTACACTACTATGCCATGCTTTAGAAGTAAATGAGCCAAATGCAGGCAAATGGGACTCACTTCAGACAACACCTCGATCAGAATGGTCCATTTTGGCCATAGCACCTGCTTCTGTGTTGTATAACTCTACGACTCTCGCTCTGTTAAGTGCTTAATCATACAAATGTACAACTCTCTACATAAAGTTTCCCCTCAGGTTCTACAATTATTCTCAGTTTCAGCTTCCAAGTTCTCCACATCACTGAGGAAATGAGCCTTGTCATTTCTACTGCCAATCCCTCGTAGGTACTGCAGGTTTTAATGAAACGACCACTAATTATTCTAAACTCAATGCAAATATTGTTCTATCACTCTGGTGAACTACATATACCTGTCTGGACACGTCCCCCCCCCCCCCCTCACTAACTGCTCCTGTGGCTCCTCCCACAGACCCCGGTATAAAGGCAATTGAGGCCTGAGCCCGGCCTCTCTGTCTCCAGGATGTAGCATGGTGGTCAATTGCTGCTTGTTCTTTCTTCCAGTCAATAAAAGCCGATATCTCGCCTCCCGTCTCAGAGTTATTGATGGTGCATCACACTCCATATGTAAAAGGCTCTTATTTCCTTTGGATTTGAGACATCACAAGTTGTTCTAAACTGATAAAAGTTCCATTTAAACTGAGTGGCCACATTATTAGGTGCCTTCTGAATCTAACAAAGTAGGCACTGAGTAGATGTTTGTGGTTTTCTGCTGCTGCAGCCCATCCACATCAATGTTGGACATGTGTGTTCGGAGATGCTGCTCAGTACTCCATTTTTGTAGCATGTGGTTATCTGAGCTACTGTCATTTTCCTGTCAACTTGAACCAGTCCAGCCATTCTTCTCTGACCTTTTAATATCAAGGCGTTTCGTCTACAGAACTGCCACTCACTGATACAACTGTCTTCCACACCATTCTCTGTAAACTCTAGCACTGCTGTGTAAAAATCCCAGGAGATCAGCAGTTTCTGAGATACTCAAACCACCTCATCTGGCACCAACAACCATTCCACAGTCAAAGTCACTTGGATCACGTATCTTCCCCATTCTGGTATTTTGTCTCAACAACTGAACCTCTTAATCACATCTGCATGCTTTTATGCATCAAGTTGCTGCTACATGATTGGCTGATGACATATTTGCTTTAATGACCTAATGTACAGGTATACCCAATAAAGCAGCCATTGAGTGGGTGTGGATGTAGCCAATTAAATTGCTTTCCTGTTATAAATAAGTTGCCAGAAATACAGAGTAACACACAAAAAACTGCTGGAGGAACCCAACACCTTCATCAGTCCTGATGAAGGATTTCAGCCTGAAATATCAACATTTTATTTCTTTCCATAGATACTGCCTGGCATGTTGATTTTCCATTATCTCTGCTTTGTCACACAATTAGCTGACTTGCAACACAGATTCTAAGTAAATATGACAACTATTTTCAATACACTAGATCTCCAGATCAACAATTAACAAAATACACCAAACTAATTTCATATGTCGTTACGGTTCGGAGAGTAAGATCCATCTGGTTACCACAAGACCTCCCTGCTCAGCATCCTTTATGGAAAGAAGTTGATTCATGGAAATGGGAAAATGACACTTTATCCAAATTCCAATTAAATCCATTCCAGTAACATTGTTCACATAAAACCAATATTTCATATTTTGGATCCCTCAGTATTTGAACTCCAGAAAGAATGTTTAGATAGTGGAAACTTAGGATCACTTCAAACGATTTCTGAGCAGTTTCCTTGTTTGGACCAACTTGGTGAGACCTATTCTTTTATCTAGCACTATGTATAACTTTTGAAGCCATCTGCAAAGCATAAGCAGTTCTGTAAGATTTATTTTTGCCTCCTTAACTACATCTAGAGAAGGATTTTATAGATCTTTTTAAAAAAGCCATACCACTCCATTGCCAAAGTCACTGTAATGTAGTATACTTCACATTGCTAACTAAAGTATTTTGTAGGATAAGGACTTGTCTGGAAACTGGGATCATCTAGTCAAGTACTTTTAACTTTGGCTGACAAAAACACTTTTGATAATTCAGAGCATTAGTGCAGACATTTATTCATTTTCTGAACTTTTTTTTTGAGGTATAATTGGCAAATATAATGTAACAAATAGCTCTCTGTAAAATGGCCACAGTGTGGATGATGCAAAGTTGTCAAAAACATCTGCTTACCTTCAAGATTCAAATTTGTCACATACACATCAAAGCATGAACTCAGTGGCCACTTAATCAGATACCTCATATCACTAACAAAGTCACCACTGATGGATGTCACAATCTTCTGCTGTTGTAGCCAACCCATGTCAAGGTTGAACAGGTTATGCATTCAGATGTGCTCTTCTGTTGCAACACATAGTCATTTGAACTATTACCTCACTCCTGCCCACTTGCAGCAGTCTGGCCATTCTCCTCTGATCTCACTTATTAACAAGGATGATTACACCCATAAAACTATCACTTTAAAAACTGGAATTTTTCTTGGTTTTTTTTGCAAAATTCTCTGTAAGCTTTTGAGATTGCTATGTGTGAAAAAATCTCAGGAGCTCAGCAGCTTCTGAGAGACTCAAACCCTACCATCTAGCTCCACCAATCATTCCAAAGTCACTTACATCACAATTCTGATACTTGGTCTGAACAAAATGTCTGTATGCTTTTATGCTTTGAGTTGCTACCACATGATTGGCTAATTAGATATTTGCATTAATGAGCATGTATACAGGTGTGCCTAATAAAATTGTCACTGAGTGCAGAGCCCTGCAACATAATTAGAAATAGTAAAGTGAGAGCTTTTCTCTTTGGAGAGAAGGAGAGGGAGAATGAGGGGTGACATGATAGATGCATACATGATGATAAGAGGCATAGACTGAGTGGAGAGCCAAAGCCCTTTTCCCAGGGTGGAAATGGCTGATATGCAGGTGCATAATTTTAAGGTGTTTGGAGGGAAGTACAGGGGGTACGTCAGAGGTAAGTTTCTTGCGAGGGTGCTGCGATCTATGCACTATCCCCGGTGACCCAGCAGGCGCCGCTGGTGAGGATGTTTTAGGTGGATCTGGTGTTGGGGACATGAGAGGGGTCTGTGTGTCTGTGTGAGAGTGTATATCCTCTTCAGGGGACGCTGCCCCCTCTGCCAGTGTTTCTCCCTCTAGCAAAGTCACTGATGGACATGCTTCCCCAGTAGTCTGTCTCACCATTGGAAACTCCATGGAACTGTCTCCCTCTGAGCCGGAATCATGACGCAGGCGCACATGGTCCTGATGTCTGTGGAAAACACGCCCATCAGTCAGCTTAACAACATAGGAGACTGGACCACTCTGTTTAAGAATAACACCAGGTAGTCATTACTGATTGTTCCTCACATAGACATTGTCATCCGGTTCTAACTGTCTGTCTTGCGCATGTTGATCATGTCCCTCCTCCTGCTTTTCCTGCTTTTGCCTTCATGTCCAAGCGCAGCAGGTCCAATCTTGACCTAGGCCTACACCCCATCAGCATCTCTGCTGGAGTGCGTGCAGTCGTAGTCTGTGGCGTGAGGCGGTATTTAAACAGGAAACGTGAAAGCCGGGTGTCATCCGCTTCAGGCCTTCCTTCGCTGTCTGAACAGCCCGCTCAGCCAAACCACTTGAGGCTGGGTGGAAAGGGGCCGTCCGAATGTGACGAATGCCAATCTGCCGCATGAACTCACTGAACAGCTCACTGGTGAACGTCGGGCCATTATCAGTGACCAGAGTGTCAGGCAACCCGTGGACTGCAAACACTTGCCTGAGTTTGTCTATGGTTGAGGGGGTTGTGATGTTGCTCATGATGTGAGCTTCGATCCATTTGGAATGCGCATCTACCGTTACAAGAAACATCTGTCCCATAAAGGGGCCAGCAAAGTCCAAATGTAGCCTACACTAGGGGTAAACTGGCCACTCTCATGGGTGCAAAGGAGCTGGTGGTGGCATGTTCTGATTGGTCTGACATTGCGTGCGTGATTTTACCTTGTTCTCCAGATCCTGATCCATTCTTGGCCACCAGACGTAGGATCTTGCAAGGCTTTTCATTCGAGACACCCCTGGGTGAGTCTCATGAATTTCCTCCACAATCTGTGAATGGCCGGGGGAGGCACGATGACCCTCGCCCCCCCCAGAAAATGCAGCCATCCTGCAGACTCAGTTCGGTCTTGCGTTTGGCATAAGGCCTCAGTTCCACGACTCTGTGCCAACCTTGTAAAAGAAAAGGCTTGACTTGAGACAGGACTGGGGTCCCTCTCTGTCCATTGCTTGATCTGGGTCACCTTTACAGGTGTCGTGGACAGCCTGTCCAATGAAAACACAGTCTCTGGAGGCACATATGTAGTAACAGATAGTCGACTTAGCGCATCGGCGTTTGCATTATCCCCACCCACTCTGTACACGATAGTATACAGGTAGACTTACAATGTGAGAGCCCAATGTTGTATCCTGGCTGAGGATAGCGGTGGGATGCATCTGGTCTCCCTAAAAAGACTCATCAGTGGTTTATGGTCTGTATAAATTGTGAATACATGTCCACAGAGGTACTGATGAAAACGTTTGACCACAAAAACAATCGCCAGACCTTCTTTGTCTAACGGTGAATATCCCTTCTCAGCAGCCGTCAGGGTACGTGAAGCAAAACCAATAGGCTTCTCTGAACGGTCCTCCATTACGTGTGAGAGAACTGCCCCGACTCCACAGGGCGAAGCATCACATGAAAGGGTGATCTCCTTGTCTGGGTCACAGTGAACGAGCAGCTTTGCTGAATGCAGGAGTTCTTTCACTTCCTTGAAAGCTTCCTCCTGCTCTTCGCCCCACCGCCACTTAGTGTCATTGTGAAGCAGCTTGTACAGTGGTGTCCCAGGTAGGTCGCACTCTGAGACAGGAACATACATTTTCCACGTTTCAACCGCAGCCCTGTGTCTGAGAATCTCTTCAGCACCTGTTCTAAATTAGCCAGATGCCCCCCCAACCCCCCGTGGCTCCCGTGATCAAAATATAATCAAGATACACTGCTACATGCGGAATCCCCTGCAGCAAAGAGTCCATTGTCCTTTAGAAAATGGCGGGGCTAGACGCCACTCCAAACACCAGGCGATTGTATTTGAATAATCCCTTGTGTGTATTAATGGTGACGTACTCCTTTGAATCTCGTCGAGCAGCAGCTGTTGGTTGGCGCAGCTCATGTCCAGCTTTGTGAACAGCTTACCCCCTGACAGGGTCACAAACAGGTCATCCACCCGTGGCAATAGGTACTCCTCCAGCTTAGAGACCTGATTCACTGTAAGCTTGTAGTCCTTACATTTCCTCACCATTTTATCTGCCTTCAAAACTGGAACAGTAGGAGCCGCCCACCTTGAAAACTGGATGGGCTCAGTGATGCCCAGCCCCTGTAAACATACCAGCTCCACCTCGACTTTGCATTTCATGGCATAGGGCACTGAGATGGTGTGGCCTCAGGGTCGACATAGAGTTTCACGGTCATGTCCTTCAGTGTGCCCAGCTCATCCCTGAAAACGTCACTATACCGCCGCAGAATGTCCTCTGTCGTGCGTGCATACTTAATTTCATGCCAGTTGAGCTTGATTTTGCGAAGCCAATCACGGCCCAAAATACTGGGCCCACTGTCCTTAGCTATCACCAGCCTGGCTTCAGCCTTCTGGCCCCCGGCCGAAATATCCACATATAACACCCCTAAATGAGGTATGAGCTGCCCCGTATCGGTCCTGAGTTGGAGCTTAGATGGTCTGATGGGAGCCAAGTTGGATTCCCATGTCCTCCTGTAGGTCTCTTCACTAATGACCGATGCAGTAGCCCCTGAATCAATCTCGAACCTAATGTCCTTTCCCTTGACAGTGACTGTGGCATAATATGGTTCAGGTGGTCCCTCATCCGTTTCCACTCCAAACACATTGTAGGCACACGCTGCCTCCTCGTCTGCTTCCCTAGGTGGTGTGTGGCTGCCTGAGTCTGCTGAGCTTTACCTCACCCTATATGCTCCTGCACTTTTTAACTAAATGTCCCTTCTTGCTACGAGCATGGCAGACAGTACCTTTGAATTTACTAAAAATTTACATAGTGCTTTCCTCCACACCGAAAACATTCTTTGCCTGTTTACCAGTCTCCCTCCTGACTTGGAGCACTGTTGTCGACTGCAACCCCCCATGTCCTTTCTGTATATCCTTGACATTATCAGCAGCCATCTCCATGCCTTGAGCAATCTCTAGGGCTGTCTTGAAAGTCAACAGTGAGTAGATAGATAGATAGATACTTTATTCATCCCCAAGGGGAAATTCAACATTTTTCCAGTGTCCCATACACTTATTGTAGCAAAACTAATTACATACAGTATTTAACTCAGTATAAATATGATATGCATCTAAAATCACCCTCCCAAAAAGCATTAATAAATAGCTTTTAAAAAGTTCTTAAATAGTTTACTAAAGTGCATTGAGTGGTAACTTAAGCTCAGTCCTAACCCCGGCACTTTAACATGTCTTGCACCTTGTGGTTGAATTGTAGAGCCGAATGGCGTTGGGGAGTAATGATCTCTTCATCCTGTCTGAGGAGCATTGCATTGACAGCAACCTGCCACTGAAACTGCTTCTCTGTCTCTGGATGGTGCTGTGCAGAGGATGTTCAGGGTTTTCCATGATTGACCGTAGCCTACTCAGCGCCCTCCGCTCTGCCACCGATGTCAAACTCTCCAGTTCTGTGCCCACGACAGAGCCCGCCTTCCTTACCAGCTTATTAAGACGTGAGGCGTCCCTCTTCTTAATGCTGCCTCCCCAGCACGCCACCACAAAGAAGAGAGCGCTCTCCACAACTGACCGATAGTGGCGTTGTACGGCGACATTATAAATGCCGCATACTAATCTGTCACGGAGCATGTCATCCAACACGACTCCGAAATTACCATGCTCCGATAGCTGCCAAAGCTCAGGCACAAAAGCGCCCACAGACTGACCTGGCTTCCGGACATGGCGGTGAAACTTGAACCATTGAACTATCACCGAAGTCTTCGGATTGTGGTGGTTCCCCACGAGCTTGACCAGTTCGTCGTATGGAATTTCTCCCAGTTTCCGTGGCATAGCTAAGTTCTGTATCAGCTTGTACATCTTTGCCCCACACACACTCAGGAGAATAGAGCACTTCATAGCCTCCTCAGTAACTCCATTAGCACAGAAAAAGTGGCCCAACCTTTCCTTGTACTCCGGCCACTCCTCGATTTGTTCATTGAACACACCGACCGTTCCTAACGCAGCCATCCGAACACGAGGCTCCTCGCCCGCTCACAGCTCCAGATTGAAAACGGGCCGACCCATCCACAAAACCATTGCCAAAAATATGTGGTAACTTCTACTTTACAAAAAGATCACTCTACAACTTGATGGCCAAAAGAGCATCTTTATCTGGGATGGCAAATGATATTTACAACACAGAGGCTTCCAGGTACCTCGTGTGGCATGGGTGGAGGAACTATATACAATGCATACTGGGAGTAGAAAGAGCGGAAGTAAAGACCCCGCCAAGCCTGGATCCCGCCTCTTGCTACCAACAGCTTCCCCAATAGTATTAACTTACTTTTAATAATGCTCACATTACAACACTTGTCAAAGAAGAAACTTCCCAAAATGCACTACCTCACAATTTCCTAGATTAAATTCTATTTATCATTGGTTTGCACAACTTCCAGCTGATAGATGTCACACTTACTCTCTAACAATCTTCAATACCAACAATTTTAGGCCCCTAACTTAGAAAGGATATGCTGGTATTGAAGAGGATCCAAAAGAGATTTATGAGAGTGATCCCAGAAATGAAAGAGTAAAACAAATATAGAGTTTGATGGTTCTGGGGCAGTACTCACAGGAGTTTAGAAGAATTGGGGGGGGGGGGGGTATCTCATTGAAACCTATTGAATATTGAAAGGCCTAGATAGAGTGGACATGGAGAGAACTTTTCCATTAGTTGGAGAGTGGGACCAGAGGGCACAGCATCAGAAAAGAGGATGTCCATTTAGAACTGTGGTGAACTACATATACCTGTCTGGACATGCCCCCTGCTGACTGCTCCTGTGGCTCCTCCCACAGACCACTGTATAAAGGCGATCAAGGCCTGAGCCCGGCCTCTCAGTCTCCAGGATGCTGTATGGTGGTCACTCACTGCTTCTTCCTTCTTCCAGTCAATAAAAGCCAATATCTCACCTTTACGTCTCAGAGAGAGTTATTGATGGTGCATCAATTTTATTGACTGCAAGTTTTAAAACATGAAAAACATTTTACATCTGGAAAGATTGGATTTGGACCCCCAAGACCCTGCAGCAGCTCTTGCCTTTGAACTCTGGCTTGCATACTTCCAACCATACTTGGAGGAGGTTAGTGCAACTGAACCCTCTGTTATGCACCAAATTCTCCTCTCGAGGGTCATCCCGAAAGTTTACTCACTTATCAGAGGCCTGCTGACCTACGAAGGGGCACTGGACACCCTCAAAAGACAATACCTGCGGCCGGTGAACACCGTCTACGCAAGACATCGCTTAGCTATGCGACGACAGCGGCCTGGAGAATCGAGCGCCCAGTTTCTCCAAGCCCTACAGGCACTCGTCCAAACTTGTGACTGCAAAACTCTCACCGCAGAACAGCATGCAGAGCTCCTCGTACGAGATGCCTTTGTTACAGGAATTCGGTCAGTGTACGCGCGCCAGCAGCTGCTGGAAAATGTCGATTTTACCTTACGCTCGGCGATCGAGACAGCCGACACGCTGGAGGCTGCACTGCACAACGCTGACGAGGTCCAGCTGCGCGATCCCCCGCCAGTCCCGTGGACGCCTCAGACCCCGCCGCCGGTTCCCGCGAGTGAATTCGCCAACGCCGCTGCCAGTCGCGATTCCACGATCTCCCCGAACCCGACCATGGCTGCGGCCAGTCAAAAGCCCGTGCAGTGTTACTTCTGCGGACTCGAAAAGCACCCCCGAAAATGCTGCCCGGCCTGAGAAGCTACCTGCTCCAGCTGCGGGAAGAAGGGCCATTTTGCCAAGGTCTGTAAGTCTAAACCACGAGCGGGGTCGGGCAGCACTGCGTTTGAGGCATGGGGGCCGCCATCTTGCCTACCTGCCTCGCATGAGGCATGGGGCCGCCATCTTGCATGCACGGATGTGGGCGGCCAGCTTTGTCGGCGTCAACATGCCCCGCCCCCTACCCACCAGTGCTTACCAGGCACCAAGACGGCGGTTCAACTCTGGCCACCGTAACCCTCGACCACAGCGCCCCACACTAGCTTGCAAGGTCAATGATGGACATCCTGGTGGAGGGGCACAGGACTAGCTGCCTGTTTGACACAGGCAGCACGGAGAGTTTTATTGACCTGGACATGGTGCAACGCTGCGGACTCGTGACACGGCCGGTAAGCCAGAGGGTCACCTTGGCTTCTGGGTCACATTCCACAGACATCCGGGTGGGTTGTGTAGCAACATTGGTGGTGCAAGGCACAGAATATCGGAACTTTGCGCTACTAGTCATGCCTCAACTGTGTGCACCTGTGCTATTGGGGCTGGACTTCCAGAGCCACCTTGAAAGTGTGACTATGGCATATGACGGGCCGCTCCCACCAATCACTGTCTGGAATCCTCAGTTTTGTGGGACTTTATCACTACTGACCACACACACACACCGAACCACACATCCCACCCAGCACCATGCCAACAGCTGTGCTACTGACACCACTTGCAGCCTCTTCACCCTCAAGATCCCTCCCCCACCGCTGTTCACCAACCTGACCCCCGACTGTAAACCTGTGGCAACTAAAAGCAGGAGGTACAGCGCGGGGGACAGGGCCTTCATTCAGTCAGAGGTGCAGCGGCTGCTCAGGGAGGGGATCATTGAGCCAAGCACAAGCCCTTGGCAGTCCCAGGTGGTTGTTGTTCAGACCGGGCAGAAAAATAGGATGGTCGTGGACTATAGTCAAACCATCAATAGGTTCACGCAGCTTGACGCGTACCCCCTACCCCACATCGCAGATATGGTCAACCAGATAGCTTAGTACAAGGTGTACTCGACATTAGATCTGAAATCCACTTACCACCAGCTCCCCATCCGCCCAGAGGACCGCTCCTACACCGCCTTCGAGGCGGGCGGCAGGCTCTATCACTTCCTGTGCGTCCTCTTCAGTGTCACAAATGGTGTCTCGGTCTTCCAGAGGGAAATGGACCGGATGGTGGACCAGTGCTGACTGAAGGCCACATATCCCTATCTGGATAACATCACCATCTGTGGTCACGACTGGCCGGATCACAATGCCAACCTCCAACGATTTCTCCAAGTGGCCAAAGCCCTGAACCTTACTTATAACAGGGACAAGTGTGTGTTCGGAACCACCCGACTCGCTATCCTTGGGTATGTCGTGGAGAACGGGGTCATTGGCCCTGATCCCGACCGTATGCACCCCCTGTTAGAACTCCCTCTTCCCACCACCCTCAGAGCCCTCAAACGGTGCCTGGGCTTCTTTTCCTATTACACACAATGGGTCTCCCACTACGCAGACAAGGCCCGCCCCCTGGTCAAGTCAACCACTTTTCCCCTCTCTGCCGAGGCCTGCGCAGCCTTCAACTACATTAAAGGGGACATTGCCAAAGCAACGATGCATGCGGTGGACGAGACCATTCCCTTTCAAGTAGAGAGTGACGCCTCCGATTTCGCGCTTGCTGCTACCCTCCATCAGGCAGGCAGGCCAGTAGCATTCTTTTCTCGTACTCTTCAAGGCACTGAAATTCGGCACTCCGCGGTGGAGAAAGAAGCCAAGGCCATAGTGGAAGCTATTAGGCACTGGAGGCATTATCTCGCCGGCAAAAGGTTCACCTTGCTGACCAACCAGCGATCGGTTGTGTTCATGTTCAGCAACCAACAGCGGGGCAAAATCAAAAATGATAAAATTTTACGGTGGAGAATGGAACTCTCCACCTACAACTATGATATCCTGTACCGGCCTGGAAGGCTCAATGAGCCCCCTGATGCCCTGTCCCGGGGAGCATGTGCCAGCGCACAGCTCGACCAGCTATATGCCTTCCATGCACAACTTTGCCACCAGGGGGTCACCCGATTTTACCATTTCGTGAAAGCCCGGAACCTGCCGTACTCCCTGGAGGACATCAGGACGGTGACCAGGGACTGCCAAGTCTGCGCTGAGTGCAAACCGCATTTCTAACGTCCTGAAATGGTGCAACTTATCAAGGTCACCCGCCCCTTTGAGTGACTGAGTGTTGACTTTAAGGGCCCCCTTCCCTCCACTGACCGCAATGTCTACTTTCTCAACATAATCGACGAGTACTCGCGGTTCCCCTTTGCCATCCCCTGCCCCGACACCACTGCCACATCCGTCACAAGAGCCCTGTGCCAGCTCTTCACTCTGTTCGGATATCCCTGCTATATCCACAGTGATAGAGGGTCCTCCTTTATGAGTGACAAGCTGCGCTGGTACCTGCTAGCTAGGGGCATTGCTACTAGTTGGACCACGAGTTATAATCCCCGGGGAAATGGACAGGTGGAGAGGGAGAATGCCACAGTGTGGAAGGTCACACTTTTAGCCCTTAAGTCAAAAGGGTTGCCGGTCTCTCGATGGCAGGAGGTCCTCCCCGAGGCACTCCACTCGATTCGCTCCCTGTTATGTACGTCCACCAATGCCACCCCTCACGAGCGCCTATTCTCTTTTCCCAGGAAGTCTGCCACTGGGACCACCCTACCAGCTTGGCTGATGTCCCCAGGGCCAGTGCTGCTCCGGAAACATGTGAGGAGTAATAAATACTCCCCACTGGTCGAGAGGGTTCACCTTCTACAAGCGAACCCCCAGTATGCCTATGTGGTCTTACCTGATGGGCGGGAGGACACGGTCTCCGTCCGCGACCTGGCGCCCGCAGGAGCAGCAGACCACTACCCCGAACACTCCCCGGTAACTATGAACCCTGTACCCGAGGTGACACCGCGCACACCAGGCCCTACACAGACTCCTCACGACACTCCTATACCAGGCATCTCGTACGCGTATATACCAGGCGCCTTGCTCACGCGTGAGGGATCACTGACGCCTAACGGGCTGGCACCTCAAGTCAGGCCGGAGCCAGCACAACCACCGTTGCTGCTGCAATCACCACCGGCACCTGTGCAATCACAGACGGTGCTACGTAGATCACAGCGACAGATTCAACCACCTGATAGACTTAACCTGTAAATATACTTGTAAGAAACTTCGCCACATTGGGACTCTCTTTTAAAACGGGGGGGGGGGGGGGGGGGAGAATGTAGTGAACTACACATACCTGTCTGGACATGCCCGCTGCTAACTGCTCCTGTGGCTCCTCCCACAGACCCCGGTATAAAGGCGATTGAGGCCTGAACCTGGCCTCAGTCTCCAGGATGTAGTATGGTGGTCAACCGCTGCTTGTTCCTTCTTCCAGTCAATAAAAGCCGATATCTCGCCTTTACGTCTCAGCGAGAGTTATTGACGGTGCATCAAGAACAGAGATGAGGATGAATTTATTTAATCAGAGGGCGGTGAATCTGTGCAATTCATTGTCACAGACGGCTGTGGAGGCCAAGTCATTGAGCATATTTAAAGCGGTGGTTGATAGTTTCTTAATTAGTGAGGACATGAGAGGATATGTACAGGAGGCAAGAGAATGGGGTTGAGAGGGAAAATAAATTAATCATGATGGAATGATGGAGCAGAGTCAATGGTTTAATTCTACTTAGATGTCTTACTCCCATTTCTCATGGTCTTATGGACTAACAGCTGTAGCTGAAAAGCTAGAAGGTTTTCAGATGCCATAAAAATTAAATTCCTCCTCCAGTTATTCCCTGCTTTTCCTGTGGAATACAAATCTGTTCCAACTTACCTATTTTAATATATATTTGATATATATTTCTTATTGCAATTTATAGTATATTTTATGAATTGCACTTATGTATTGCTGCCTCAAAACAACAAATAAAGCTGATTCTGATTCCTGTCTTCCAAACAGTTTCCCTCTCACTGATCTAAGGCCCTCTGGCCTGTTGCTTTCAGCTTTATCCCTCCTTTTTAAACAAGTGGATAACACCAACAGTCCTTCAGTCTCGCGGTACCTCAGCCGTGGCTAACAAAGGTAAATAGAGATCAGAGACCAAACAAACATCCCACCCCCACCCCACCCAGCTTCCCGTTGCATCCTGGGGAAATCCTGTCAGGCCCTGGGATTCTATCTATTTAATTTCTCAAATGTTTCTAATCATTTCCTCGTTGGTACTCCAGGATATCAGTGTACTTCCCTCTTCACACCTCAGCTTCCAGATCCCTCTCCCTGGCCCTGCTGCGTGCTTCCAGAATGTTCTAGCTCATGTAAGATTTCCAGCCCTTGCAGTTTTTAATGCCAAGCTGGCAAGTTATTTAACTTAGCACATGTTGAGGTCTGGAATAGAACTCACCAAATATTGTGGATGCAGAACAAATTCCCAGCAAAGGTAACTCTTTTATTATTAATAAAAATACGGGCTCTGTTTCATGTTTCTGGGTAAGCCTCCCCAGGGGGCAACAATGTTCCGTAGATTTACATTTGCAGTGGTATAAAACTCTAGTTAGGCTACGTCCGGAGTATTGCGCACAGTTCTGGTCGCCCAATTATAGGAATGATGGTGAAACTTTGAAGGGGGGTGCCGAAGTGGTTTACCAGGATCTTGCCTGGATTAGAGGGCACGAGGGGCAGGACAAACATGTGTTGTTTTCTCTGGAGTGCCGACGAACTGAGCAGACATTTATATATTCATTATATTTATTGAGATACAGTGTGGACTAAGCCCTTCCAGCCTTTCAAGCCAAACTGCCCAGCAGCACCCCAATGTAATCCTAGCCACTGGATAATTTAGAATGATCAATTAACCTCCCAACTGGTACATCTTTGGATTGTGGGAGGAAACTGGAGCACCAGGAGGAAACCCATTCAATCCCAGGGAGAACGTACAGACTCCTCACACACAGCGGCGAGTATAAGACTATGTGAGCCATAGATAGACAGAGTAGACAGAGGGTGACTTTTTCCCAAGGTTGAAATGTCTGAAACCAGAGGGCATGCACTTAGGGTGAGAGGGTTTAATTTCAGAGGAGGTGTGAGGGGCAAGTTCTTTTTTTACATAGAGAGTGGTGGGTGCCTGGATTGCACTGCCTGGGGTAATGGTAGAGGCAGATACATTAGGAACTTTTAAGAGCCATTTAGACAGGCACAAGACCGTGAGGCAGGATATGGACATTGTATATGCAAAGGGAATTAGTTGGCCATTTGACTGCTGATTTAATTAGTTCAGCACAACATTGTCTGTTCCTGTGCTATGTTCTATGTTCTATATATATTCTTGTTTAGCAAAGGGAGTGCAGGGGAGAAGGCTAGACTTGTCAAACGGGCGGAAGTTTGCGACGGTCTGTTGTGATTAATAACATCTGTTTTCCTCATCTTGTTATTATCTGGTGACATAAAACTCTGAAGAATTTGTGGCTGCTGCTCTTTATTAGGGAGAAGCAGACACACTCCAGGGCCCAGATACAGCTCTACCCTTCCCGATCCTGTTGATGTGGTCGGATGAGCAAGGTCTGAGGGTTCCTGCGATCAAGGCTCTTCAGTTCTGACCCGGAGGTGATGGGAAGTGCAACATGACTCAGTCTTCCTGACGCAGCTCAGGCTAATCTTCACCGTCTTGCTTAGATTTCACTTTGGCAACCACACAGAGAACTTAGAACAGTATAGCACTGGAACAAGCCATTCAGCCCACAGAGTCCGTGCTGTACATGATGCCAGATTAAACTAGTTCCATCTGCCTGTATGTGATCCATACCTCTTTATTCCCTGCATGTTCATTTGTCTTTCTAAGTCTCTTAAATGTCACCATCTACTTCCAACACCTCCCTATTCCAGGCGTCCACTGCTCTGGGTTAAAAAAAATTCTCCCCGTACGTCTCCTTCAAACTCCCTCCACCTCACCTTCTCATCCTCTGGTATCTGGGTGCTACAATAGCATAACTATTAGCGGTATGCTATCACAGCTCAGGGCCTCAGAGTCCATCCCTGTGTCCTCTGTACGTCCTGTCCGTGGGATACATGGATTTTGTCCAGGTGCTCTAGTTTCCTCCCACAGTCCAAAGACGTACCAACTAGGTCAATTAGTCGTTGTAGATTGCCCCATGTTTAGGATAGAGTTAAATCACAATTGTCAGGGGTTGCTGGGAAGTGTGGCTTGAACGGCCAAAACAGCCTATTCGATCTCTAAATAAACTTGATTGTTCTTCTCAGGGAAAACACAAAAACAACTTTATCTACCTACCTCATCTAAGCCTCTCATAATTTTATAAGCCTCCATCAGGTTTCCTTAGCCTTCAATGATTTGGAGATTACAATTCAAATTTGTCTAATTTCTCCCTCTAGCAAATACCCATCCAGGACCCTTATTTATCATCATCAGCAAGTCCGGGGTCGATATCAAAGACTAAAACCCAAGGGCCGATCCGAAGTCCGGAACTTGAGGTGGACGGCTGGAGATCCAAGTTTGTGGATCTCTGCAACTCTGCTGAGGAAGTCAAAGGCCCATTTCCTGCATGCCTCTGTGATTCCACTGGGAAATCAAAGGCCCATTGCCTGCATATCTCTGTGACTCCACTGGGAAATCAAAGGCCCATTGCCTGCATATCTCTGTGACTCTGCTGGGAAATCAAAGCCTCACTGTCTGTGATCCACTCAAGACTGGAGGATGAAGACAGCTGTCCTGGGGTTAGAGGAATGCTTACGTGCACAACTGTGTGGTGCGTGGGTCATAGAGAAGTGCAGCACAGAAACAGTCCATGCCAAAACCATTTAAACAGCCTAATCCCAACAACCTGCATTTTGAGCATAATCCTCCATACTCCTACCATCCATTTACCTGTCCAAACTTCTCTTAAACATTGAAATCAAGCTTGCATGCACCACTTGTTCTAGCAGCTCATTCCACACTCTCACAGTCCTTTGAGTGAAGAAGTTTCCACTCATGCTCCCCTTAAACCTCTTGCCTTTCAACCTTAACCCAAGACCTGTGGTTGTAGTCTCATCCAACCTCAGTGGAAAAAGCCTGCTTGAATATACCTTATCTATACCCCTCATAAATTTGTAAATCTCTATCAATTCTCCACTCAATCTTCTGCATTCTAAAGTATACAGTCCTAAACTATTCAATCTTTCCTTATAACTCAGGTCTTCCAGGCCTGGGAACATAAATTTTCTCTCCACTCTTTCAACCTTCTTTAAGTCTTTCCTGTAGGTAGATGACTAAAACAGCAGACAATTCTCCAAATTAGGCCTCATTAAAGTCTTATATAATTTCAACTTAGCACCCCATCTTCTGTACTCAATACATTGACTTATGAAGGCTAATGTGCCTAAGGTTTACTTTATGACCCTGTTTACTTGCGACGCTACTTTCAACGAATGATGTACTTTTATTCCCAGATCTGTTCTACCACTCTCCTCAGTGCCTACTGTTCACTGTGAAAGACCTACCTTGGTCGCTCCTACCAAAGTGCAACACCTCACACTTGTCTGTATTAACTTCCATCTGCTGTTTTTCAGCCCATTTTTCTTTCTGATCTGGATCCCTCTGAAAGCTACGATAGACTTCCTCACTGTCCCCAGTTGTGGTGCCAGCCACAAATTTGCAGATCCAGTTGATCACATTATCATTCAGAGTGGGGAGAAATGGAGCTTGTTTCTCTGTTGCTTGGGTGCTTGGTAGGTGCTTTTTTTTGTTGTGTCCTGAATTGTTGTTCTGCCAAGCATTGTGGGAGTGATATATTGGCACCAGAATGTGTGGCGACATTTGCAGCAGACCTTTAGGAGTATTGTTATTTAATGCAAATGATGCACTTCACTGTATGGTTTGATGTATAATTGCTGAATAAATTTTTAGTCTTGAATCTCAAATCCTGAAATGCACGCTGTCATATTTGTGTCTGTCAGCAAAATGGCCGTGGGACTAAAGCTAATGGTGAGTTGTCAGGGCGCTTGGAGCAATGATGGACGAGTGAATTGAGTTCACTCTAGGCATGCACTCAAAAGAATTTACCTTCAGCTCGAAGGACAGACGCCTGGTTTTCACCGATTGCTTTCCCTCACGTACATCTGTTACTTAGCTCATTCACTTCCTGTGGGAGTGAGGTCCACGCTCTGGTTGAGCTCTTTCTGCTGAATTCTCCTTTGGCTAAACTGGAGACGGTTTTATTTATGACTCTTAGCACTGACTCTCCACGTTTTCTCCACATCCAACTGTCAAACCTCTTGATAATCCCAGGGAACTCTCTCAGATTACTTCTTTCTTTTCCATTTTCTTGAGTCAGGCAGACAGGCCCATTCCATCTACTTGCTGAAGGCACACACTACTGGGTTATGGGGAAGATGGCGTGCTTTAAATATCCCAACATTACCACGCATTCTGAAACAGTGCAAGTAAATTATTCAAAGTTTACTCAAATATAGTAGATCCTAAAGAGCCATAGTCTTAGAGTAAAGAAACAGGCCCTTTGGCCCATTTAGTCCATGCTGAATGTATTTCTGCCTAGTCCCATCAACATGCATGCAGACCATTGTCCTCCATACCCCTCCCATCCACGTACTTATCCAAACGTCTCTTGAATTTTGAAATTGAATCTGCATCCATCAGTTCTTCTGGCAGCTCATGGGCACAGAACTGGAGACATCGGTGGCAGAGCGGAGGGCGCTGAGTAGGCTCCGGTCAATCGTGGAAAACCCTGAACATCCTCTGCACAGCACCATCCAGAGATGGAGAAGAAGCTTCAGCGGCACGTTGCTGTCTATGCAATGCTCCTCAGACAGGATGAAGAGATCATTACTCCCCTAGCCATTCGGCTCTACAATTCAACCACCAGGGGCAAGACATGTTAAAGTGCCGGGGTTAGGACTGAGCTTAAGTTACCATTCAATGCACTTTAGTAAACTATTTAAGAACTTTTTAAAAGCTATTTATTAATGCTTTTTGGGAGGGTGATTGTAGATGCATATCATATTTATACTGAGTTAAATGCTGTACGTAATTAGTTTTGCTACAAATAAGTGTATGGGACACTGGAAAAATGTTGAATTTCCTCTTGGGGATGAATAAAGTATCTATCTATCTATATATCTATCACAATCCCACCACCCCTCCGAGTGAAGAAGATCCTCTTCATGTTCCCCTTAGATATTTCATTTCTCACCCTTAACCCATGACCTCTTGTTCTAGTCTCACCCAACCACAGAGTAAAATGCTTGCTTGCATTTATACCTCATAATTTTGTGTCCCTCAATCAAATCTCCCTTCATTCTCCTACACTCCAGGAACCTCGGCAACAGATTTGTAAATTTTCTATGTATGCTTTCAATCTTATCGATATCTTTCCTGTAGGTAGGTGACCAGAACTGCACACAATACTCCAAACTAGGCCTCACCCAAATCTTATTGGTTTTAAACATAGAATTGTAGAGCAGTACAATTGTTCATTATATTGCGTCCTTGCCAGAGTAAATTAAGAGTTCTTAAAGCTAATATTCCTTCAATATTTCTTCCCACAATTCCCTGCAGACTACTGTTGATTGAGGTGTTTCCTATGCATGAAGTATTTTTGGTGACACTACCCATGCAGGCAGTAAATTTGAGGGCCATGCTGACATTTTTGTGAAAAATAGCTTTCATACCTAATCCAATATTTTATAAATTATAAATCTATATCACTGAGTAACCAATTCTCTGATGAGGAAATTGCATCCTTTCTGCTCAGCCATGCGAGGTCTCTCATATTTTTTTGCATCTCACTCAACCCCTCTGTTCCAAAGGAAACAACTTCAGCCCAGACAGTCCTTCAACACAGCTAACAGTTTTCATTCCAGCTTGGGCACCAGCCTCCCCACCATTGAGGACACCTTCAAAAGGCAATGCCTCAAGAAGGCAGAATCCATCATTAAGGACCCACGCCGTCCAGGACATGGCCTCTTCTCTCCGCCACCATCAAAGAGGGGGTACTCCTCAATGTTTTAGGGCCGGAGGTGAGGACTGGGCCAGTTCTGCTCGCTGCTCCGAGGGGGTTTACCCATCTCCGCACTGAACTGAAACTGTTGCTTACAGCTAACAAGCTCCTGGGTCACCTGCAGTGAAGACTGTTTTCGTGGCTGTGGACTCATTTTTATCAACTTGACTTGTTTGCTTGCTGTGGTTATTTGCACAATCTGTTTTTTTTCCTGCACATTGGGTGTTTGACGGTCTTTGGGTTTGTTTGGCGGCTGCCTGTAAGGAGACAAATCTCAAGATTGCATAAGGTATGCATACTTTGATAATAAATGTACTTTGAACTTTGAACAGCTTCACCATCAGATTTCTGACTGGCAATGAGCATAGGAATATTACCTCACTATTTTTCTCTCTTTATCCACTATTTATTTAATTTAATATTGTACATTTATTTCTTCTTACAATTGATAGTATATTTTATGCATTACACTGCTACTAAACAACAAATTTCATGTCATATATCATTGATACTAAATCTGATTCTAATGCAGATGCTGGAACACTTGAACAACACACATAAAATACTGGTGGAGGGGAATGGGCAGTTGACATTTCCGAGTGGATCACCTGCCAGGTTGTACTTCCACTCCTCCTGCCTCTTATTTGGCTTCTTCCCCCTTTCTTTCCAGTCCTGATAAAAGGTCTTGGTCTGTAATGTTGACTGCTCATTCCCTTCCATTGATGCTGCCTGACCTGTTGAGCTCCTCCAGTATGCTGTGCATTGGTGGCCGGTGGAAATGCATCTCTAGCCAATGAGGTGTGAAATGCCCCTTCCCTCCACTAGCCTGCAGGTCAGCCTGGAACAAAGGGTAGCAGCTGCCTACCTGTATGTGAGCAGGTGCACGGTAGGGAAAACGGGCTTGTTTTGCTGTTATCTTCATTGCTGTTGTTTTGTTGGGTTCTGTGTTGTTCTGCTGAGCATTGTGGACAGGCTATGTTGGTGCAGGAATATGTGGTAACACTCGCAGACAGTCCCCAGCATAACCTTGCACTCAACGTTAGTAAGACCAAAGAGTTGATTGTGGACTTCACAAAGCGTAAGATGAGGAAACACAAACCAGTCCTCATCAAGGGATCAGAAGTGGAGGGAAGAAGCAATTTCAAGTTCCTTGGTGTCAATATCTCTGAGGACCTAACCTGATCATAACATATCAATGCAGCTATAAGGAAGGCAAGACAATGGCTGTGTTTCATTAAGAGATTGAGGAGATTTGGTTTGTCATCTAAAACACTATAAAACTTCTACAGTTGTACCATGGAGAGCATTCTGATTGACTGCATCATGTCTGGTATGGCGGAGGGAGTGTCCACTGCACAGGATAAAAGTAAGTTGCAGAGAGTTGTGAAATTAGACAGCTCCATCATGGGTATTCACCTCTGTAGTATCCAAGATATCTTCAAAGAGTGGTGCCTTAGGGAGGTGGCATACATCATTAAGGACCACCACCACCCAGGACATACCCTCTTCTAATTGTTCCCGTCAGAAAGTGGGTACAGGAGTCTGAAGACACACACTCAATGATTCAGGAACAGTTTCTTCCCCCTGCCATCATTTTTGTGAATGGACGTTGAACTCATGAACACTACCTCACTACTATTTATTTATTTGTTTGTTTGTTTGTTTACTTTTCACTACTTATTTTAACTTAACTATTTAATATACATGTAAATAATGACTATAATTCAGTTTTTTGCCTATTTATCTTTGTACTACTGCAAAGTTATCAAATTTCACAACATATGCCAGTGATATTAAACCTGATTCTGATTCCTTAGGGCTTGCATATTAACGCAAATGAAGTAGGTACAAAGGAGATATCAGGGGTAAGTTTTTTACACAGAAGTGGTGAGTGTTTGGAATGGGCTGCTGGCAATAGTGATGGAGGTGGAATAGATAGGGTCTTTTAAGAGATTCCTGGATAGGTACATGGATCTCAGAAAAATAGCGGGCCATGGGTAACCCTAGGTAATTTCTAAGGTAAGGACATGTTTGTCACAGCTTTGTGGGCTGAAGGGCCTGTATTGTGCTGTAGGTTTTCTATATTTCTAACTATTTTATTTTATGTCTCAGTGTACATGAGATAAATAAGTAAATCTGAACCTGAATCTGAACTCCATTTTAAACACAGGAGATTCTGGAAATCCAGAGCATAATACACAAAGACAACAACTACTTATTCTTCTCTGTAGATGCTACAAAGAAGATGAGGCCCGTTGAGCTGTGCTGGCCTGCAACCCACTGATTTAACCCTAGCCTAGTCACAGGACAATTTACAATGAACAATTAGCCTATCAAACGGTACCAG
This sequence comes from Hypanus sabinus, assembly GCF_030144855.1. Classification (NCBI taxonomy): domain Eukaryota; kingdom Metazoa; phylum Chordata; class Chondrichthyes; order Myliobatiformes; family Dasyatidae; genus Hypanus; species Hypanus sabinus. The sequence goes on from NC_082717.1 coordinate 9,238,915, forward strand.
CTTGGGCTGAGGGAGGAAACCGGAGCCAATGAACAAAACACATGCACACAGAGGAAGGAGCATCCAGACTTGCTTACAGGGGACGTTGGAACTGAACTCCAAACTCCGACGCCCCGAGCTGTAATAGCGTTGCAGTAACCACTCTGCTACTACTGTGTCATGTTGATATGCTGTGCGACAGTTTCCTCTCGGACGCAGCTCTCTCTCAGACTGTAAACAAACTGTCTGGGGCTGCAAGTCCCAGACACAGAACCAAGTAATGGCTACTGACATTAGCCCACATCTGCAATTCAGTTCAGCCCGAGACAATTCCATATTGCTGGCTCCCCAAGAAATATTTTTTCCAGGAACTCCTGTGATTAAACTGTGGCTGTTGTTAAAGACTTAAATGCTACTGTGCCTCATTTCATTGCTTGGGTCAGTTCTGTGCAGCTTGCTTTCCAATGAATAAACATGAAACCACACTCTTTCACATATTTTGTGAGGTTTGGGTTGTAATCCTTTACCAAGCATGGTTAAGAAACCCAGCCAAGAGCAGCAATCATAACCTTCAGTTATCTAGCCACAGGCATGACTATAGGGTGGGATCTGAGTCCAAGCAAAAGAGTGAAAAAAAGTGAAATTGTTACAATAACTTTTTTCAGTTCACACTTCAGAAGTACTTCCACGTGCCCCGATCTGAGCTGAGGTACAATATTCTTCAGTATGCTCTCATTCCTGAGGCAGGCTGCCTTCTTGAATGTGTTCAATGTTTTCTGGGGCTTGCTCCAGTTGGCTGTTGAATAGCTGTTGAGTTTCTGAGCCAAGAAATTGAATATTACAGCGTGGGTCCCTAAATTAGTTTGCCTAAAACTTTATACTTAGTCCCTAGCTCTAAACACACAATACGATATGTTGCATTCTGTTTTCAATACAGGATTCCAGTGAACTGGGCTATTGGTTAACCAGGGTAGCCACTTATTTGGGACAATTCTAAAAGAATTAAAAAAAATGGAGAAAATAGCCAAGATTCCCTTCATGAATTTGGAACACTATGCTGCAGTATTGTGAAAGGAGACTGTTGCTGAACAGATTATAACTGGCGTGTCAGTCATGTGAACTTGTGTGGCCGCTAGGCACTTAGAGAGTCACTTGTGTGTGTTTGTGTTCAAAAGCAGTGATTTTTGTCACCGATTGTCAGTGAGAAATAAGCAGTAAGACCAATCAGAACTGTTTTGCTCACTGTAGTTTCAAGCATTCAGGCTTGGGAATGGCTGAAATGGCCGGGTGTGAAAATGAAACGATTTCACTACTTCAGCAAGTTAGGAATTAAATAGAATTTGAAGGTATCGACAATCAACTCAAATATTACAATGAAAGTGAAGATTTGGAGAATGTTAATCATCGGTAGCATTGTATGAAGGCAGTCCATTATCTACACTAGGTATCTGTCTATTTTGTCATTTACAGTCAATCAAAGGAATGTGTACCTTGGCTGAATTCCCTCATTGATAATACATAGTTTTATAGTGCTGTAGAAGTTTTGGCAGTGTTCTAACGTGCTCTGCATTTCATTGTTACTCAGTTAAATGATAGATTGTTTTTTTATATCTTTGCAACTATTTCCATGAAACTTTGGTTAACTGGAGCAGCTGCTTAATTGGACCAAAATGTACTGGTCCCAATGAATCCGAATTAACTGGAAGCCACTGTATTTAATTTAATTGATGTCGACAGGATGCATGATTAGTTTTTTGAAGATTTAAAGTTCTGATTTACTTGCCACATCTGCATTGAGACATCAGAGCGTGCAGTATAATGTGTCATTTGCATCAATGACCAATGCAGTGCGAGGTCGTGCTGGAAGTAGCCGACAAATGTCCCCATACTTCCAGCAGCAACGTATCATGCCCACAACTCATTAACACTAACTCATATGCAAACGGAAGTGATTTTGCAGATGCTGAAAGTCCAAAGGAACACTGCTGGCTCTTGAAGGGTCTCGGCCCAAATTATCTATTTCCATAAATGCTGCCGGACCTGCTGAGTTCCTCCAGCATTTTGTGTGTGTTGCTAACCCCTATGTATTTGGAACATGGGAGGAAACCGGAACACCCAGAGGAAGACTATGTGGTCACAAGGAGCACAAATTACCCCTAAAGGGCAGCGGCAGAAATTTTTGCTGGTCTGAAGCGGTGCTTTGATAACCACTACACTACTGTGCCACCCACAGAAATAGGATAATTCTCCCCCAATATTGTCTACCTGTGGACTAAATTTACCAGAGAACTTAAGTTTGATATTGTAAATAGAGCCTCAGAATAAAAAACAACAAGGTAATTAATACTGATCTCATAATTGCCAGGTTATTTTAACAACAGAACTGAAAGAACACAGGAACTCAGCAGGTCAGACAGCATCTATGGAGGGAGAAAGATCATCGACATTTCAGCATGCTGATGAAGGAGAGTATTTTCATTGGTTGCATCACATCCTGGTCCGGAAACACTAATGCCCAGGAATTCTGTGGCTTATCAGGCATTAGTCAGATGCATTTGGAGTATTGGTGAGCAGATTTAGGCTCCTTATCTAAGAAAGGAAGTACTGGCATTGGATGTGTCCAGAAGAGATTCACGAGAATGATTCTGGGAATGAAAAGTTTAATGTATGAGGGGAGTTTGATGGCCCTGGACCTGTACTCGTTGGAATTTAGAAGAATAGGGTGAGGTGGGGGGGGGATCTCATTGAAACCTGTCAACTATCGAAAGAGCCTGAGAGGATAGATGTAGAGAGGATGTTTCCTGTGGTAGAGAGTCTAGGGTCAAAGGGCACAGCCTCAGAATAGGACATTCATTTAGAACTGAGAGGAGAAGGAATTTTTTTTTTAGCCAGATGGTGGTGAATCTGTGGAATTCATTACCGCAAATGACTGTGGAGGCCAAGTCATTGGATATATTTAAAGTAGAGGCTGATGGGTTCTTGATTAGACAGGGTGTCAAAAGTTATGGGGAGAAGACAAGAGAATGAGATTGAGAGGGATAATAAATCAGCCATGATGGAATGGTGAAGCTGACTCGATGGGCTGAATGGACTAAATCTACTCCTATGTCTAATGGTCTTATGATCTTATGAATTGAAAAGGGCCACAGAAAGTTTTGGTACAGCCCAATCCAGCACAGGCAAAATCTCTCCTTCAACTGAGCGCATTTACAGGGAGCACTGCCACAAGAAAGCAGCATCCATCATCAAAGACCCTCAACATCCAGGATATGGTCTTTTCTTGCTACTGCCATTGGGCATTAGGTAGAGGAGCCTTAGTTCCCAAACCACCAGGTTTAGGAACAGTTATGGATCTTCAACCATCAGGCTCCTGAACCAGCGTGGATAATTATACTCACCTCGACACTGAACTGATTCCATGACCAACAAACTCACTTTCAAGGACTCTTTACAATTAATGGTTTTAGTTTTATTTATTTTATTCCCATAATTTGTCTTGCTTTGCACACTGGTTGTTGTCAGACTTTATTCATATATAGGTTTTTCCATAAATTCCATTGTATTTCTTTATTCTTCCTGTAAATGCTTGCAAGAAAATAAATCTCATGGTAGCATAATGTACGTTATACATACTTTAATAATAAAGTACACAGCCATCATTAAGAACCTCCATCACTCAGGACATGCCCTCTTCTCATTGCTACTATCTAGGAGGTGTCATGAACCCTGCGGGTCTTACAGCTTTATTTGTTAATTGTTGTCTTGTGTTGTTAAGCCCTTATGTGTCTGTTTAATCCTGTCAAGTTTATTTTGACTAGCCCAGGTTTTCAGTGTACAATGATTATCTAAAGTGGACTCCCATTTTTGTGCTGATCACAGAGTCCGTGTGTGTGCTTGAAGAATGATTCAGCATGCAGTGTCGCTCAGTTGAGCCACCAATAATTCGTTTAGAATTCCTATGAATAAATTCTTGTTTCTGTCTCAACGTGGTAGTCTGTCATTCCTCTGCACCTGGGTTCAGTTGATTGCAATGCACATCGTGACTAGAGGAGGAAAAGGAGCCTGAAGACGCACACTCAACATTTAGGGACAACTTCTTCACCTCCGCTATCAGATTTCCAAATGGACAATGAATCCATGAACACTACCTCAGCATTTTCCCCTCTCTTTTTGCACTGCTTATTTTGTATTTCATGACATATGCCAATGATATTAAACCTGATTCTCATTTTGATTTTTAATTTATTTTGAACTTTGAAGTTTGACCTGCTGAGTTCCTCCAACATTTTATAGGTGTCGCTCAAGATTCCCAGCATCTGCAGAACCTCTTGTGTCTCTGATTCACTCAAAGTCCTTCAAGATGGACTCCCAATGCCCTGTCTGCCAATTGATCTCTAAGTGACTCCAGACCCGCACCTATGTGGTGTCTCAGATATGTACCCCAAAACCACAGTTATGAGGTACAGAAGCAAATGCTTTACAAAAAAATGACTTCACCCTGAGAGTAAATTACAAAGAGAAGCTGCAGTAGCAAGCATCAGAGTGCTCAGAATTGGACCATGAGCCATGCTATATTGCTTAGGTCAGTAGCAAGGAAGGCAAATGCAATGACCTTAAGACATAGAGCAGATTTTTCAAACTTGCTCTACCACTTGATCATGTCTGATTTATTATCCCACTCATTCCTATTCTCCTGCCTTTTCCCTGCCACCTTTGATGTCCTTATTAATCATGATTCTTTCCACCCCCACTTTAATTATACCCAATGACTTGGCCTCCACAGCGGTCTGTGGCAATGAATTCCACAGATTCACCACCCTCTGGCTAAAGAGATTCCTTCTTACCTGTGTTGGAAATGAACATTCTTCTATTCTGAGGCTGTGTCTCTGGTCACAGACTCTCCTACTATAGGAAACATCCTTTCCACACCCACTCTATCTAGGTTTTTCAGTGTTAGCCTTCAATTTAAGAGAACTAGAATATAAAAGCAAATCGTAATGTTGAAGCTTTATAAGACATTGTTCAGACCACACTCGCAGCATTGTGTGCAGTTTTGTGCCCCTTATATACAGAAGGATGTGCTGGCTTTGGAGAGGGTCCAGAGAGGTGTGTTTGACGACTCTAGACCTGTACTCATTGAAGTTAAGAATGATGAAGGATCTCATTGAAGGCCATTAAATTTTGAAAGGCCTAGTTAGAGTGGATCTGGAAAGTACGTTTTCCATATGTGGGGAGTCTTGGACCAGACTTCCCTTTAGGACTGAGATTAGGAGGAATTTCTCCCAATTTATCAACTTTCCCTGGACGTCTTGGACAAAGAAAGGATGTGCTGGTGTTGGAGATGTCCAGATGAGTTACATGAGACTAATCCCAGTAATGAACAGGATAATGTGTGAGGAACATTTGATGACTTTGGGCCTGTACTCGCTACAGTTTAGAAGAATGAGAGGGGAGAGTCTCACTGAAAACTATTGAATATTGAAAGGCCAAGGTAGAGCTGCTCAGTGAAGTAGCACTAACTGAGTCCCAAGTATGCTTCAGGACAACCCACACTTTTGTGTTAAAAAGTCCTGGGAGATTGTTTGTAGACAACTGTGCCAATACGAGCTCCCAAGCCCAACTGTCAAAGGAGGATGGCTGGCCATGGGGCTAGCAACCCCATTCCGTAAAAACCCAGAGCTGCAGATTGAAGCTCCAAATGCCTTATCGCTGGGAGAGGACGGGGGAGTCTGGTGAGCTGTTGTCGGCAGCCTAACCCCCTAAGGGTTGATGGTCTAAACTAAGCTGAGTACCAGGTTTCCCCAACAGTGTTGTTCTGGATGAATACCAGACTATCCGAGAAATTGTGAGAAAGTTCAATCTAAATTTATTATCAATGTACATTAATGTCACTGTATACAACCCTGAGATCCATTTTCTTGCAGGCATACACAGTAAGTTGAGAAAATGCAATAAAATCAATGAAAGACAGTACCCAACAAGACAGACAAACAACCAATCTGTAAAAGATAACAGACTGCACAAGCATGAAAGAGAATAAAAGTAAGCAAATACATATCAAGCCCATGAGATGATGAGTCTTTGAGAGTGAGTCCATTGATTGTGGGGACATATCAATGATTGGGCAAGTGGAATGAGGGAAGTTATCCACTATGGTTCAAAAGCCTGGTGGCTGAGAGGTAATAACTGTTCCTAAACCCTGCTGGTGTGATTCTGGAGGCTCCTTTACTTTTGCCGGGGAACTAAAAACTGGCTTAAATCTTGTTGACTATAACAAGAACCAATCATTCAATCGTGGATGGAAAAAGCTGATGTAATCTTAGGTCAATATCCTTGAGCGGAATTTGACACACGTTGGACCTATACTGGAACGGGGAAGCCAATCATACTTACATAACAAGGACAAACATGGCAAATTAAATCAAAGGAGCCTTCAGTTTGTCTTTGAAATAACTGTTGTATCTGATTGGTGACAGGTGATGATCCTCTGAGAGCTATTAACTTAACCACAACTCTGAACGTTTATTTCCCAAATTCCTAAAAAAGGGAAAAGTCTCTGCTTGAATGATAATATGATTCCTTGTGTCAAACCATTCTAAGTTCCCATGGTCTACTGAGTAATTAATTTGTGATCTATTGTGCAAGGTAAACATTTAAATTGATGACCCACAGCTTAAAAGAAGAATGATTTATCCTCTGTCCTAGACCTGATCTCCAATTTGCATTAATCTCTCCCACCATTTCAGATCTTGATATGGGGAAACATTCTTTTTATGTGCTTTCTTCATGAAAGTGTCAGTGTAATAAATTCTGCTATTAGAACAATTGCACAAGCTTTATCATACAGTCTCTAGCAGTAGAGACTAGTACCTTATTTGTTAAGGAAAACAGTCTTTGGCTACTGCACCACTTAACAATCCATCACCAAATCTGACTAGAACACACCGAGCATTAATCCACCAGGCTTTTATTTGCCAAGAAGCATCTACATTTCCAGGTGGTCCAGGGGAAGTGAGAATTCTCCAGCTTCTGTTCTCTCCTGGCAATTGTCCGTTCCAAACTTCCCTTCACATTCCACCCACCACTAGTAAATGCTCCCATCTCTTTCCCCACCTCCAACACAGCACAAGCTACAAGTGGATAAACCATAAAAGGAAATGCTGAAGGGATGAAGAGAATTGAATTAGAGCAGGCTCATGTAAAATATCAGCACGATACAGCCAATTGGTCTGTTCATGTGCGTTAAATTTGATGTGTAAAAGGGTAAAAGAATTCAGGACTGAAGCCATTCTCTGCACCCAAACACATCTCTAAGTCCATCTAACTTCTCCACCCTGAATCCTGCACGAGGACTCTCAAGTCCTATTACACCTCTGATTTTTGAATTTTCTCCCTGCTTAGGAAACAGTCTATGCTTTTATTCCTTCTACCAAAGTGCATGATCATACACTTCCCTACACTATATACAATCTGCCACTTCTTTACCCATTCTCCCAATCTGTCTGAGACCTTCTATAAACTCCAAAACGTCCTATCCCTTCAGCTATGTTCGTATCATCTGCAAGCTTGGCCACAAAGCATTCAGAATCAGAATCAGGTTTATTATCACTGGCATGCGTTGTAAAATTTGTCAACTTAGCAGAAGCAGTTCAATGCAATACATAATCTAGAAGAAGAAATTGAATAATAATAAATAAATCAATCAATCAATTACAGCATGCATATATTGAATAGATTGAAAATCGTGCAAAATAAACAAAAATAATATATATTGAAAAGTGAGGTCGTGTCCAAGGATTAAAATGACAATTTAGGAATCGGATGGCAGAGGGGAAGAAGCCATTCCTGAATCACTGAGTGTGTGCCTTCAGGATTCTGTACCTCCTACCTGATGGTAACAGAGAGAAAAGGGCATGCCCTGGGTGCTGGAGGTCCTTAATAATGGATGCTGCCTTTCTGAGACACAGCACCTTGAAGATGTCCTGGATACTTAGTAGGCTGGTACCCAATGATGCCTACCATTCTGTCCAATGAGCTCACTTTGGAAAATCGGATCATCAGGCTGTACTCCTCCTCCCGGCTTACAAACAGAAACTGAAGTGGGAGGTGACGGTGTCTAAAGTGGTGTCACGTTAAACAGAGGAAACGGATGAGGTCCTCCGTGTCTGCTTTGAATCGGTGGACTGGTCAGTATTCAAGGACTCGGCAGCTAACCTCGATGAGTATGCCTCAGCTGTCATGGACTCTATCTGGAAATGCACAGAGGACTGTGAGTCTCACAAGATGATCAGGGTATTCCCTAAATGGAAACCTTGGATGAATTATGAGGTCCAGTCCCTTTTGAAGGCTAGAGCTGTGGCTTTTAGGTCTGGAGATACCAGTTGCTACATGGAATCCAGGCGTGAACTCCAGAAAGCCATTAAGGGCGCCAAGAGGCAATATCGAGCCAAGTTGGGAGCCCAGGCTAACCAGAGGGATGCCAGTAGACTATGGCAGGGTTTAAATGAGATCACTGGGTGCAAAGAAAAGGCTGGGAATATCAATAACTGTAGCGCTTCTCTTCCTGACGAACTTAACATATTCTACGCAAGATTCGAACAGAACAGGAGTCTACCACCCCCTCCGGATGAACCGCACCTGGTGGCATTGAGATTCCTCGTCACCGAGGAGGACGTTAGAAGAGCCTTCCTGAAGATAAATCCAAGGAAGGCGATGGGCCCAGATGGCGTCCCGGGACAGGTTCTCCGGGCCTGTACAAGCGTGCTAGCTAGAGTGTTGGCTGACATCTTCAACTGCTCCCTGCTTCAGTCTAAGATCCCCTCGTGTTTTAAGAAGGCAACGATAATCCTGGTGCAGAATAAAAGCAAGGTGGCATGCCTGAATGACTACCGACCTGTGGCTCTAATATCAATTGCTATGAAGTGCCTCGAGCGATTGGTTATGGCACACATCAACCATAACCTACCGGTCAGCCTTGACGCTTTGTAATTTGCCTACCGGAGCAGCAGGCAAACAGCAGATGCCATCTCTCTGGCACTTCATTCCTCCTTAGAACACTTGGAGAATAAAGACACAAATGTAAGGCTCCTTTTCATTGACTACAGCTCTGCCTTTAATACCATCATTCCAAATAAACTGATTCCTAAGCTCCAGAACCTGGGTCTTAGCACTCAGATCTGCAGCTGGATCTTCAACTTACTCACAGACAGGACCCAGGCTGTAAAAATAGGGGACAAGCTCTCCTCTACTATCACTCTGAGCACCAGTGCCCCACAAGGCTGTGTACTCAGCCCCCTGCTGTACTCACTGTACACCCATGATTGTGTAGCCAAGTTTCCATCTAACTCAATATATAAGTTTGCTGATGACATCACAATTGTAGGCTGTATCTTGGGTAATGATGAGTCTGAGTACAGAGGGGAAATTACGAACCTGGTGACATGGTGCGAAGACAATAACGTATCCCTCCACGTCAGCAAGATGAAAGAATTAGTTGTTGACTTCAGAAGGAGTAACAGTCCACACGACCCCATCTACATCGGTGGTACGCAGGTGGAACAGGTCAAGAGCTTTAAGTTCCTCAGGGTGAATATCAGAAATGATCTGACTTGGTCTAACCAAGCAGAATCCAAGAAGGCCCACCAATGCCTTTAGTTTCTGCGAAAGCTGAAGAAATTTGGCCTGTTTCCTAAAACCCTCACTAATTTTTATAGGTGCACCGTAGAAAGCGTTCTTCTAGGGTGCATCACAACCTGGTATGGGAGTTGTCCTGTCCAAGACCGGAAGAAGCTGCAGAAGATCGTGAACACAGCCCAGCACATCACACAAACCAATCTTCCATCCTTGGACTCACTTTACACCGCACGCTGTCAGAGCAGTGCTGCCAGGATAATCAAGGACACAACCCACCCAGCCAACACACTTTTTGTCCCACTTCCCTCCGGGAGAAGGTTCAGGAGCATGAAGATTCGTACAGCCAGATTTGGGAACAGCTTCTTTCCAACTGTGATAAGACTGCTGAACAGATCCTAACCCGGATCTGGGCCGTACCTTCCAAATATCCGGACCTGACTTGCACTACCTTACTTTCCCTTTTCTATTTTCTAATTATGATTTATAATTTAAATTTTTATTATATTTAATTTGATTTGTACTTTAGGGAGCACGAAGTGCAGAATCAAAAATCGCTGTGATGATTGTACGCTCTAGTATCAATCGTTTGGTGACAATAAAGTAAAGTAAGGATGGAGCCAACTAAATTTACAACCCTCTGCAGCTTCTTTCAGTCTTCTGCAGTAGCCTCCCCCCCACCATACCAGACAGTGGTGCAACCTGTCAGAATGCTTTCCACAGTACATCTATAGAAGTTTTTGAGTGTATTTGTTGACATATCAAATCTCTTCAAACTCCTAATGAAGTGTAGTCATTGTCTTGCCTTCTTTTTAACTGCATCGATGTGTTGGGACCACGTTAGGTGCTCAGTGATCTTGACACCCAGGACTTGAACCTGCTCACTCTCTCCACTTCTGATCCCTCTGTGATGATTGATAAATGTTCCTTTGTTTTATCCTTCCTGAAGTCCACAATCAGCTCTTTCGTCTTACTGACACCGAGTGCCAAATTGTTGGTGCGACACCACTCCACTAGTTGGCATATTTCAGTCCTGTATGCCCTCTCATCAACATCTGAGATTCTACCAACAATTGTTGTATCATCAGCAAATTTATTTGAGCTATGCCTAGCCTACAGTGAAGCTTAATACAAACTACTTACTAAGTTTATCCGTCATTTCCCCACACTCCATTACTACCTCTCCAGCAACATTTTCCAACAATATGATATTCACTCTTTCCTCTCTTTTAATCTTTATATATCTGGAAAAAAAAGCATTTAGTATCCTTTTTTACATTTTTGGTTAGCTTACCTTCATACTTCATCTTTTCTCTCCTTATGGCTTTTTTAGTTGACTTCTGTTGGTTGGATGGGTGGATGGGAGGGAAGAATGGAGTTGCTTTTGTCTTGTTGCTTGTAGGGTTCTGTGGTTCTGTCGAGCATTCTGGATACACTATGTTGGCAATGGAATGTGTGGCAACAAATGCGGGCTGCCCCCAGCACATCCTAGCGTGAGTTAGTTGTTAACCAAGATGACACATTTCATTCTATGTTTCCATGTACATTTGATAAATAAATCTGAATTAGCTTCCTTGTCCTGTTCCATTCTATACCACCCTCATTTTCTATCTCAGATCCAATTTCCTCTATACTGTACCACTTGGGCCATGCAAAGGGACATGGGGTAAATGCTGAGTTGAAAAAAGTTCTTAAAAGTGAATCTGTAAGCTGTAGAATCAGTTCAGAGCTGCGCTAAGTGAAATTATCCACGCCAATTCAGGAGTCTGATGGTTGCAGGATAATCACTTTTCCTGAACTTGTATGGGAACACCAATGCCTTGGAGTGGAAAATCCTACAAAAGGTAACGGATTCAGCCCAGTACATCATAGGTAAAATGCTCCCAACCATTGAACGCATCTACATGAAACACTGTTGTAGGAAAGCAGCACCTGTCATCAGGGACCCCCATCACCCAGCTCACGGTCTCTACTCACTGCTGTCATTTGGAAGAAGGTACAAGAGCCTCAGGACTCACACCACCAGGTTCAAGGACAGTTATTATGCCTCAACCATTAGGCTCTTGAATATATGGATATGACTACACTCACTTGCTCCATCATTGAAATGTTCCTACAACCAATGGTGTCACTTTAAGAACTCTTTATCTTGTTTTATCATATTCTCATTATTTATTGCTATTTATTTATTTTTGTTTTCCACAGTTTGTTGTCTTCTACACTCTAGTTGATCTTTCATTGATCCTGTTATATGTACCATTCTATAGATTTGCTGAGTATACCCAAAAGTAAATGAATCTCAGGGTTGCATATGATGACATACATGTATATAACCATATAACAATTACAGCACAGAAACAGGTCATCTCAGCCCTTCGAGTCCATGCCGAATGCTGACTCTCACCTAGTCCCACTGGCCCGCACTCAACCCATAACCCTCCATTCCTTTCCTGTCCATATACCTATCCAATTTTACTTTAAATGACAATATTGAACCTGCCTCTGCCACTTCTACTGGAAGCTCATTCCACACAGCTACTGCTCTCTGAGTAAGGAAGTTCCCCCTTGTGTTACCCCTATACTTTTGCCCCCTAACTCTCAACCCATGTCCTCCTGATTGAATCTCCCCTAATCTCAATGGAAAAAGCCTATCCACGTCAACTCTATCTATCCCCCTCATAATTTTAAATACCTCTATCAAGTCCCCCCTCAACCTTCTACGCTCCAAAGAATAAAGACCTAACTTGTTCAACCTTTCTCTGAAACTTGAGTGCTAAAACCCAGGTAACATTCTAGTAAATCTTCTCTGTACTCTTTCTATTTTGTTGACATCTTTCCTATAATTCAGTGACCAGAAATGTACTTTTATAGTAAAGCTTACTTTGCTTGTGTGGATGAGTTCTCTGGCGGCGACCTGTCTTCAGGTTGAAGGATTGTCTTTGTCTGTGGAATGGTGCGTGGGTGGGTGGGGGTGAGGAAAGGGGCTGGCTTGACTGCTGTTATTTTGTTTCTGTAGTTCTGTTGGCATTGTTATTTCCTGTGTTGTTCTGCTAAATTCTGTTGGTGCTGGAAGCATGCTGACTCTTATGGTCTTGCCCCCTGCAAACCTCGGACCCTGTTAGTTGTTGATGAAGAAGTCGCAGTTCACCATATGCTTCAATGTTTCAAAGTGTATCTGAAAAATAAAGTCAAAGTTAACTTTATTTTGGTGAAATTAACTTTAACTTTTCATGCAGTGTAGTGGTTAGTGCGAATATCTAATCATGTGGCAGCACCTCAATGCATAAAAGCTTGCAGACATGGTCGAAAGGTTTAGTTGTTGTTCAGAACAAACATCAGAATGAGAAATAAACACAATCTAAGTGATTTTGACCATGGAATAATTGTTGGTACCAGATGGGGTGGTTTGAGTATCACAGAAACTGCAGATATTCTGGGATTTTTATCACAACTGTCCTCAGAATTAACAGAATTCTTCAATGGTCCTCTCTGCTCTCTTATCAGATCCCTTCTTCTTTAGCTCTTTACATCTTCCACCAACCAGTTTCTTACATTCATTCCCCCCTCCTCCACCTACCTTTCATCCCCCTCGCCTGGTCTCATGTATCATCTGCCAGGTTGTACTTCTCCCTCTCCCTCCACCTTCTTGTCTTCTGACTCCTTCCCTTCCAGTCTTGATGAAGGAACTTGGCTTGAAATGTTGATTGTTTATTCCCCCCCCCCATTGATAACTGCCCGACTTGCTGAGTTCCTCAGATATTCTTGTGTGTGCTGCTTCTGTGCGACGGGTAACCCTCTACCTCTAGGTTTCCACCTGCTGGTGAACAAGCTGAGATACTGGAATCTCTTTATCCTGCTGCTCTTTATTTGTAATCTCCCTCAACTTGTTGCCAAGTTCTCTGACATAACTCTCACTCAAGGATCTTAATAAGTATATTCGAAGCATCTTAATACCATAGGACATAGAAACAGAATTAGGCCATTCAACCCATCTTGTCTGTTCCAGCATTACATTTGGCTGATTTATTATTCATCTCAACCCTATTCTCCTCCCTTCTCCTTATAACCTTTGACACCCTGACTAATCAAGAATCTATCAATGTTTGAACGTACCCAATAACTTTGCCTCCACAGCCACATGTGGCAATGAATTTCACAGATCCATTGCTCTCTGGCTCAAGAAATTCCTCCTTACCTCTGGTCAAATGGGATGTCCCTCTCTGCTGAGGCTGTGCCCTCTGGTCCTAGACTTCCCCACTATAGGAAACATCTCCACATTCACTCTATCAAGGCCTTTCATTATTCCATAGTTTTCAATGAGATCCCTCCTCATTCTTCTAAAGACAAGTGAGTACAGGCCCAGAACCATCAAATGATCTTCATATGTTAACCCTTTCAGCAGCAAGGAGCATAGTATTTTGTGAGCTGTGATATAAAAGATTGGCTTATGACATATGTGAGGAATAGTATGGGAGGAGAGAGTCACTGTTGCAAGAGATGGGAGATGGTTTTACCTGGAACTTGTACTCAGTTATGTATTATTGGTAAGTTAGACTCCAAATTGATGCAAATTTCAAAACTTTATTTGATTCCATGGCAGTGTAGTGTGAAAGGGTTTAAAGTGAGCAGAGTTAAGTTCAAAGGAGATACAGAGGGCAAGGATTTTTTTAATACAGTGTGCTGCCAGGCATGACAGTGGAGACAAACACCTCTGAGGCATTAAAGGAGATCTTACACAGGCCAATGAATGCTGTCTTCTCCTTTGACACTTTTACTAATCAAGAACCTATCAACCTCCACTTTAAATATACCACACCAGTCTCTGTAAGTATCCTGAATAGTGGGAAGTTCACATCTATAGATGCACCGGACTGTCCACAGCACTCTGTCCTGTGATTGGGCGAAGTACAGTTCCCATACCAGGCAGTGATGCAGCCAGTCAGAATGCCCTCAATTGACCCTCTGTAGAACATTCTTAGGATTTGAGGACTGATGGGGTGGTAAATTGGATTAGTAAGTATGCCGATGATACTAAGGTAGGAGGTGTTGTGGATAATGAGGTGGATTTTCAAAGCTTGCAGGGAGATTTATGCCGGTTAGAAGAATGGGCTGAACGTTGGCAGATGGAGTTTAATGCTGAGAAGTGTGAGGTTCTACATTTTGGCAGGAATAATCCAAATAGAACATACAGAGTAAATGGTAGGGCAGTGAGGAATGCAGAGGAACAGAGAGATCTAGGAATAACTGTGCATAGTTCCCTGAAAGTGGAGTCTCATGTAGATAGGGTGGTGAAGAGGGCTTTTGGAATGCTGGCCTTTATAAATCAAAGCATTGAGTACAGAAGTTGGGATGTAATGCTAAAGTTGTACAAGGCATTGGTAAGGCCAAATTTGGAATATTGTGTGCAGTTCTGGTCACCGAATTATAGGAAAGATATCAATAAATTAGAGAGAGTGCAGAGACGATTTACTAGGATGTTACCTGGGTTTCAGCAATTAAGTTACAGAGAAATGTTGAACAAGTTAGGTATCTGTTCATTGGAGCGTAGAAGGTTAAGGGGGGATTTGATCGAGGTATTTAAAATTTTGAGAGGGATAGATAGAGTTGACGTGAACAGGCTGTTTCCATTGAGAGTAGGGGAGATTCAAACTAGAGGACATGATTTGAGAGTTAGGGGGCAGAAGCTTAAGGGAAACACGAGGGGGTATTTCTTTACTCAGAGAGTGATAGCTGTGTGGAATGAGCTTCCTGTAGAAGTAGTAGAGGCCAGTTCAGTTGTGTCATTTAAGGTAAAATTGGATAGGTATATGGACAGGAAAGGAGTGGAGGGTTATGGGCTGAGTGCGGGTAGGTGGGACTAGGTGAGATTAAGGGTTCGGCACGGACTAGGAGGGCCAAGATGGCCTGTTTCCGTGCTGTGATTGTTATATGGTTATACAAAACTCCTTCAACTGTCTGAGGTGAAAGAGGCACTGTGGTGCTTTTTTCACCACACAGCCAGTATGTACAGATCATGTGAGACCCGAGTCACCCCAACCACAAAGTGTTCCAGATGCTATCATCCAGGAAGTGGTACCAACATTAAAGCCAGGGCCAACAGGTTCCAGGACAGCTTCTTCCACCAGGCCACCAGAATGATTAATTCATGCTGATACAATTGTATTTCTATGCCATATCGACTGTTCTGTTGTACATACTATTTTTTACAAATTGCTATAAATTGCACATGGTACATTTTTCAGAGACATAACGTAAAGATTTTTACTCCTCATATGAAGGATGTAAGAAATAAAGTCAATTCAATTCAATACCCAATGACTTGGTCTCCACACCCGTCTGTGGAAATGAATTCCATAGATTCACCACTCTCTTACCAAAGAAATCCAGAAGGAGAAACCAGAATAAAGAAGCAGACAGATTGGTTAAGAAACCCTTTCTTCTTTGGCCCTTAATCTTTTCCATCTAACTTCTCCCAACTTAATTGCCTGTCCCTACATCTTCATCTGGCTTTACCTATCACCTGCTAGCTTGTACTCCATCTGCTTCCCCTGTTCATTCTTATCCTGGCCTCTTCCCAGTTCCTTTCCAGTCCTGATGAAAATTATCAGCCCAAAATGCCAACTGTTTATTCCCCTGCATAGATGCTGCCTGACCTGCTGAGCTCCTCCATCGTGTGGTGATGTGGATTTCCAACATCTGTGAAATCTCTTGTGTTTGGGATATTCTACTCAAACTCCTTCGTGGTAATTTACGATCCTGGCTACTCCTGACTATTAAACCCATCAGCCTCAAGTGCCTACCACTTAAGCTACGATTCGGCTCACTCTTGTCCTTAAAGTCAAGGTTAGAATTCCAACGATTCCACTGTGTTGGAACATTGCCGCGCACACAGAAGGATGACTTGGGAAAAGATCTGCAAAGAAGGGATGGACGCTTTCACATCAGTCACTGTCTCTGACCTAGTGAAACATGTTTCTTTAAGTTGAGCAACAGTTAGTCATATACTGTGCAAGTCAATTGCAAACTTTTTTTTTAAGTTTTCCATTCTCAATGCCACGTAAGGAGAAAGCTGTGTGCATTTTTAAGAGACTGGTAGGAAAGTTTGTGGTTAAAAGTGCTAATCTCCGTGAGCTGAGCTCCAAGGCTATTATATAACAGTGTCTGGGTCCTCATTGTGTTTACCACGCACTGGTTTAAAATATCTGGTGCTTTTTTTTTCACAGTGGGGTTTAACTTGGAACCACTTGTTCTGAATCAGTTACGCTTTGCACTCATGTTGCACCCATGTGTTCTTTCAACACTTTTGTTTTTTCTACTTTTTTCATTTCCTTTTGCTCTTGGATCCAAAACCTTGCTACAGTAGTTGAACTCGTGCCGAAACAAAGCGACATGCACCCAAACGCAACACAGGACGCAGAGCGTAGAACAGTACAGTACAGGAACAGACCCTTCAGTCCACAGTGTTGTGCTGAATCCATTAAATTAGCAGTCAAGTGGCCAACTGATCAAATCCTTTCTGCCTGCAAAATGTCCATATCCTTCCATTCCTTCCATTTTCCTCACCTTCATGTGCTTTTCTAAACGTCTCTTAAAAGTCTCTGATGCCTCTGCCTCGACTACCCCACCCTCCCATCCAGGTAGCACATTCCAGACACCCACCAGTCTGTAAATAACCTGACTCACTCACCTCTTTTGAAATGTCCTCTGCTCACCTTAAAAGCATGCCCTCTGGTATTAGACATTTCAACCCCAGGAAACAAGATGCTGCCTGCCTACTCTTAGAATCTTACAAACCTCCAGCAGATTTTCCCTCATTCTCCCCTGCTCCAGAGAGGACAACCCAAGCAGAGAGTTCTCTCACATACACAGCTTTAAACAGAAGAGTGTTTCATATACAGCTCATAAGATAATTTCTCTTGGACGGGATTGTCTCAGAGTCAACAACTTTAGAGAGGGTGCCGAGGAGTTTTTACCACGATGCTGCCTGGATTAGAGAGCACAATTTATGAGGAAAAGTTGCAAGAACTGGGGCTTTTCTCTTTGCAGTGAAGGAGGATGGAAGGTGACTTGGCAGAGTTGTATAAGATGATAAGAACCACATATCAAATTGAAAGTCAGAGATACTTTCCCAAGGTGGAAATGGATAAAATCAGGGGATTGGAGTGAAGTACAGGGGGAGAATATCAGAGGTAAGTGTTCTGCACAGTGAATCGGAATCAGGCTTAATGTCAATGGCATCTGTTATGAAGCATGTTGGTTTGTGTCAGCAGTGCATTGTAATACATAAAAACTATAAATTAGAATAATAATAAATATATACATATCTATAGAAGAAAATGTAAAAGTTGTGCAAAATGAAAGCAAAAAAATTGAGTGGTGTACAAGAGTTTATCGTCCATTCAGAAACCTGATGGTGGTGGGGAAGAAGCTGTTCCTAAAACATTGAGTGTGTGTTTTCAGGCTTCTGTACCTCCTCCTGGATGGTAGAGCAATGGGAAGTGAGCACGTCATGGTTGATGAGGGCCAGTGAATAGTGATGTTCCACAGGGGTCTGTGGTTGGGGCCAATTCTTTTTACATTATTATGTGAAATTATTATTTCACATAATTTCTTCAGCGGTTTGAACGGGGCACGACTGTGCAGGCGTATGGAGGGCAGCCAGCGAGAACAGCAGGAAGAGTTTAAAAGCGAGCAGAGTTTAAGAGGCGAAAGTTATTTCTTCAGCAGTTTGAATGGGCACGACTATACAAGCACGTGAAGTTCGGCCAGTGAGAACAGCGGGAAGAGTTTAAAAAGAAGACAGATTTACAGAGCGGGCACTAGAGTAGAGACAGAGTAGGAAGGCTTTGGGTCAAAGGGGCTTCAGCGATAAAGGGTCGAGGTGAGGTAGGTTTTCTGTTTAGAATACAAAATATGTGTGTGAGGCTGGTTTTCTGTGCTCGGCGTCAGACGTGGGAGGTCCTGGAGACTCCCAGCCTCCTGGCCGACCACAGGTGCGTCAAGCTGCAGCTCCTTAGAGACCGCGTTAGGGAACTGGAGATACAGTCTGATGATTTTCATCTGGTCAGGGAGAGTCAGGAGGTGATAGAGAGGAGCTATAGGCAGTTAGTCACCCCGGGACACCAGGAGACTGAGAAATGGGTCACAGTCAGGAGAGGGAAGGGCAAGAGGCAGATGCTAGAGAGTACCCCAGAAGCTGTCCCCCTTAACAATAAGTCCTCCTGTTTGAGTACAGTTGGGGGAGACAGCCTACCTGGGGGAAGCAACAGTGGTCGCACCTCTGGCACAGAGTCTGGACCTGAGGCTCAGAAGAGTAGGGAAAGGAAGAGGATGGCAACAGTCATAGGGGACTCTATAGTTAGGAGGTCAGATAGGCGATCCTGTGGGTGCAGGAAAGAAATGCACATGGTCGTTTGCCTCCCAGGTGCCAGGGTCCGTGATGTTTCTGATCATGTCCACGATATCTTAAAGTCAGAGGGAGAACAGCCAGAGGTCGTGGTACATATTGGTACCAATGACATAGGTACGAAAAGGGAGGAAGTCCTGAAAACAGACTACAGGGAGTTAGGAAGGAAATTGAGAAGCAGGACCTCAAAGGTAGTAATTTCGGGATTACTGCCTATGCCACATCACAATGAGCATAGGAATAGAATGAGGTGGAGGATAAATGCGTGGCTGAGGGATTGGAGCAGGGGGCAGGGATTCTGATTTCTGGATCATTGGGACCTCTTCTAAGACAGGTGTGACCTGCACAAAAAGGACAGGTTGCACTTGAATCCGAGGGCGACCAATATCTTGGCAGGGAGGTTTGCTAAGGCTATTAGGGAGAGTTTAAACTAGAATTGCTGGGGGTTGGGAACTGAACTGAAGTGCTGGAGGAAAGGGAGGTTGGCTCACAAATAGAGAAAGCTTGGAGACAGTGCGAGAGGGAAGATAGGCAGGTGATAGAGAAGGGACGTGCTCAGACCGATGGATTGAGATGTGTCTGTTTTAATGCAAAGAGTGCTATGAAAAAGCGGATGAGCTTAGAGCATGGATCAGCACTTGGAGCTATGATGTTCTGGCTATTACAGAGACATGGATGGTGCAGGGGCAGGAATGGCTACTTCAAGTGCCAGGCTTTAGATGTTTCAGAAAAGACAGGGAGGGAGGCAAGAGAGGTGGGGTGTGGCACTGTTGATCAGAGATATTGTCATGGCTGCAGAAAAGGAGGAAGCCATGGAGTCTCTGTGGGTGGAAGTTAGGAATGGAAAGAGGTCAATAACTCAACTGGCTGTTTATAATAGACCACCCAATATTAACAGGGACATAAAGGAGCAAATAGGGAGACAGATTCTGGAAAGGAGTAACAATAGCAGGGTTGTTCTGGTGGGAGATTTTAATTTCCTAAATACTGATTGGCATCTCCTTAGAGTGAGGGGTCTAGATGGGTGGAGTTTTATTAGGTGTGTACAGGAAGCTGACATGGTATGTAGATTA
The DNA here is from genome assembly GCF_030144855.1 of Hypanus sabinus. Classification (NCBI taxonomy): domain Eukaryota; kingdom Metazoa; phylum Chordata; class Chondrichthyes; order Myliobatiformes; family Dasyatidae; genus Hypanus; species Hypanus sabinus. Next base: position 9,259,003 of record NC_082717.1, read on the forward strand.
GTCTACAAGAGGAGAGGCTGTTCTTGATCTGGTATTGGGAAATGAATCTGTTCACGTGTCAGGTCTCTCAGTGGGAGAGCATTTTGGAGATAGTGATCAGAATTCTTTCTCCTTTACCATAGTATTGGAGAGAGATAGGAACCAGACAAGTTAGGGAAACGTTTAGTTGGAGTAAGGGGAAATATAAGGCTGTCAGGCAGGAACTTAGAAGCATGAATTGGAAACAGGTGTTCTCAGGGAAATGTACAGAAGAATTGTGGCAAATGTTCAGGGAATATTTGCGTGGAGTTCTGCGTAGTTACGTTCCAGGGAAAGGATGGTAGGGTACAGGAACTGTGGTGTACAAAGGCTGTCGTAAATCTAGTCAAGAAGAGAAGAAGAGATTACAAAAGGTTCAAAAAACTAGGTAATGATAGGAATCTAGAAGATTATAAGGCTAGCAGGAAGGAACTTAAGAATGAAGTTAGGAGAGTCAGAAGGGGCCATGAGAAAGCCCTGATGGACAGGATTAAGAAAACCCCAAGGCATTCTACAAGTATGTGAAGAGTAAGAAGATAAGATGTGAGAGAATAGGACCAATCAAATGTGACAGTGGAAAAGTCTAAGGAGCTGGTGGTGGACCTGAGGAGAGCTAAGGCACTGGTGACCCCTGTTTCCAAACAAGGGGTCAGTGTGGACATGGTGGAGGATTACAAATACCTGGGGATATGAATTGACAATAAACTGAACTGGTCAAAGAACACTGAGGCTGTCTACAAGAAAGGTCAGAGCTGTCTCTACTTCCTGAGGAGACTGAGGTCCTTTAACATCTGCTGGACAATGCTGAGGATATTCTACGAGTCTGTGGTGGCCAGTGCTATCACGTTTGCTGTTGTGTGCTGGGGCATCAGGCTGAGGGTACCAGACACCAACAGAATCAACAAACTCATTCGTAAGGCCAGTGATGTTGTGAGGGTGGAACTGGACTCTCTGATGGTGGTCTCTGAAAAGAGGATGCTGTCCAAGTTGCATGCCGTCTTGGACAATGACTCCCATCCACTCCATAATGTACTGGTTAGGCACAGGAGTACGTTCAGCCAGAGACTCATTCCACCAAGATATAACACAGAGCGTCATAGGAAGTCATTCCTGCCTGAGGCCATCAAACTTTATAACTCCTCCCTCAGAGTGTCAGACACCCTGAGCCAATAGGGTGGTCCTGGACTTATTTCCACTTGGAATAATTTACTTATTATTATTTAATTATTTATGGGTTTTATATTGCTATATTTCTACACTATTCTTGGTTGGTGCGACTGTAACAAAACCCATTTTCCCTCGAGACAAATAAAGTATGTCTGTCTGTATGGAACTGGAGGAAATAGCAGAGGTACTTAATGAATACTTCGCTTCAGTATTCAGTATGAAAAAGGTTCTTGTCGATTATAAGGATGACTTGCAGTGACTGAAAAGCTTGAGCATTTAGAGATTAAAGAAGAGGATGTGCTGGAGCTTTTGGAAAGCATCAAGTTGGATAAGTCACCAGGACTAGACAAGTTGTACCCCAGGCTACTGTGGGAGGTGAGAGAGTCAATTGCTGAGCCTTTTGCAATGATCTTTGCATCATCAATGAGGACGGTAGAGGTTCCAGGAAATTGGAGGGTTGCGGATGTTGTCCCCTTAATCAAGAAAGGGAATTGAGATAGCCTAGGAAATTGGAGGCCAGTGAGTCTTACTTCAGTGGTTGGTAAGTTGATGGAGAAGATCCTGAGAAGCAGGATTTATGAATATTTGGGGAGTCATAATGTAATTAGAAATAGTCAGCATGGCTGTGTCAAAGGCAGGTCGTGCCTTACGAGCCTGATTGAATTTTTTTGAGGATGTGACCAAACACATTGATAAAGGAAGAGCCATAGATATGTGTATATGGATTTCAGCAAGGCATTTGATAAGGTACCACAAGCAAGGCTTATTGAGAAAGTAGGGAGGCATGGGATTCAAGGGGACATTGCTTTGTGGATCCAGAACTGGCTTGCCCACAGAAAGGTAAAGAGTGGTTGTAGACGGGTCATATCCTGCATGGAGATCAGTGACCAGCGGTGTGCCTCAAGGATCTGTTCTGGGACCTCTAATCTTTGCGATTCTTTGTGATTTTTATGAATGGCCTGGATGAGTAAGTGGAGGGAAGGGTTAGTACATTTTCTGAGGACACAAAGGTTGGGGGTGTTGTGGACAACGTGAAGATCTATCAGAGGTTACAACAGGACATTGATAGGATGCCAAACTGGGCTGAGAAGTGGCAGATGGAGCTCAACCCAGATAAGTGTGAAGTGGTTCATTTTGGTAGGTCAAATATGATGGCAGAATATAGCATTAATGGTAAGACTCTTGGCAGTGTGGAGGATCAGAGGGATCTTGGGGTCCGAGTCTATAGGACACTTAAAGCTGCTACACAGGTTGACTCTGTGGTTAAAAAGGCATATGGTGCAATGGCCTTCATCAATCATGGAATTGAGTTTAAGAGCCGAGAGGTAATGTTGCAGCTATATAGGACCCTTGTCAGACCCTACTTGGAGTACTGTGCTCAGTTCTGGTCGTCTCACTACAGGAAGGACGTGGGAACCATAGAAAGGGTGCAGAGGAGATTTACAAGGATGTTGCCTGGATTGGGAAGCATGCCTTATGAGAATAGGTTGATTGAACTCGGCCTTTTATCCTTGGAGCAATGGAGGATGAGAGGTGACCTGATAGAGGTGTATGAGATAATTGAGATGCATTGATCATGTGGATAGTCAGAGGCTTTTCCCCAGGGCTGAAATGGCTAGCACGAGAGGACATAGTTTTAAGGTGCTTGGAAGCAGGTACAGTGAAGATATCAGGGGTAAGTTTTTTATGCAGAGAGTGGTGAGTGCGTGGAATGGGCTGCCAGCAGAGGTGGTGGAGGCAGAAACGATAGGAGCTTAGAAAAATAGAGGGCTATGTGTAAAGCCTAGGTAGTTCTATGGTAGGGACATGCTCAGCACAGCTTTGTGGGCAAAAGTGGGACCTGTACAGATTGGGTGGGTTGCACCTGAACTTGAGGGGGAGCAAGATCCTTGCTGGTAGGTTTGCTAGCATGGTTTGGGCGGGTTTAAACTAATTTGCAAGGGGGATGGGACCCAGAGCGATAGAGCTGTGAAAGAAGTGCATGGAGTAAAGCCAGATCCAATAAATAGAGAGGCTTTAAGGAAAGAGAAGCAGAATAAAGGGTGTAAAGGTAGTAAGGTAGAAGGGCTAAAGTGTGTGTACTTCAATGCAAGAAGCATCAGGAACAAAGGTGATGAACTGAGAGCTTGGATACATACATGGTATTATGATGTAGTGGCCATTACGGAGACTTGGCTGGCACCAGGGCAGGAATGGATTCTCAATATTCCTGGATTTCAGTGCTTTAAAAGGGATAGAGAGGATGGAAAAAGGGGAGGAAGGGTGGCATTACTGGTCAGGGATACTATTACAGCTGCAGAAAGGGTGGGTAATGTAGCAGGATCCTCTTTTGAGTCAGTATGGGTGGAAGTCAGGAACAGGAAGGGAGCAGTTACTCTACTGGGGGTATTCTATAGGCCCCCTGATAGCAGCAGAGATACCGGGGAGCAGATTGGGAGGCAGATTTTGGAAAGGTACAAAAATAACAGGGTTGTTATCATGGGTGACTTTAACTTCCCTAATATTGATTGGCACTTGATTAGTTCCAATGGTTTAGATGGGGCAGAGTTTGTTAAGTGTGTCCAGGATGAATTCCTATCACAGTATGTTGACAGGCCGACTAGGGGGACTGCCATACTAGATCTAGTATTAGGTAACGAACCAGGTCAGGTCACAGATCTGTCAGTGGATGTGCACCTGGGGGACAGTGATCACCGCTCGTTGACCTTTAGCGTTATCATGGAAAAGGATAGAATCAGAGAGTATAGGAACATTTTTAATTGGGGAAGAGCAAATTATGAGGCTATAAGGCTAGAACTTGCAGGTGTGAATTGGGATGATGTTTTTGCAGGGAAATGTACTATGGACATGTGGTTGATGTTTAAGGATCTCTTGCAATATGTTAGGGATAAATTTGTCCCGTTGAGGAAGATAAAGAATGGTAGGGTGAAGGAACCATGGGTGACAACTGAGGTGGAAAATCTAGTCAGGTGGAAGAAGGCAGCATACATGAGGTTTAGGAAGCAAGGATCAGATGGGTCTATTAAGGAATATAGGGTAGCAAGAAAGGAGCTTAAGAAGGGACCGAGAAAAGCAAGGAGGGGGCATGAGAAGGCCTTGGCGAGTAGGGTAATGGAAAACCCCAGGGCATTCTTCAATTATGTGAAGGACAAAAGGATGACAGGAGTAAAGGTAGGACTGATTAGAGACAAAGGTGGGAAGATGTGCCTGGAGGCTGAGGAAGTGAGCGAGGTCCTCAATGAATACTTTTCTTCAGTATTCACCACTGAGAGGGAACTTGATGACGGTGAGGACAATATGAGTGAGGTTGATATTCTGGAGCATGTTAATATTAAGAGAGAGGAGGTGCTGGAGTTGTTAAAATACATTAGGACGGATAAGTCTCCGGGGCCTGATGGAATATTCCCCTGGCTGCTCCACGAGGCAAGGGAAGAGATTGCTGAATCTCTGGCTAGGATCTTTATGTCCTCATTGTCCACAGGAATGGTACCAGAGGATTGGAGGGAGGCGAATGTTGTCCCCTTGTTCAAAAAAGGTAGTAGGGATAGTCCAGGTAATTATAGACCAGTGAGCCTTATGTCTGTGGTGAGAAAGCTGTTGGAAAAGATTCTTAGAGATAGGATATATGGGCATTTAGAGAATCATGGTCTGATCAGGGACAGTCAGCATGGCTTTGTGAAGGGCAGATCATGCCTAACAAGCCTGATAGAGTTCTTTGAGGAGGTGACCAGGCATATAGATGAGGGTAGTGCAGTAGATGTGATCTACATGGATTTTAGTAAGGCATTTGACAAAGTTCCACATGGCAGGCTTATTCAGAAAGTCAGAAGGCATGGGATCCAGGGAAGTTTGGCCAGGTTTGATTAGAATTGGCTTGCCTGCTGAAGGCAGAGGGTCGTGTTGGAGGGAGTACATTCAGATCGGAGGGTTGTGACTAGTGGTGTCCCACAAGGATCTGTTCTGGGACCTCTACTTTTTGTGATTTTTATTAACAACCTGGATGTGGGGGTAGAAGGATGGGTTGGCAAGTTTGCAGACGACACAAAGGTTGGTGGTGTTGTGGATAGTGTAGAGGATTGTCAAAGATTGCAGAGAGACATTGATAGGATGCAGAAGTGGGCTGAGAAGTGGCAGATGGAGTTCAACCCAGAGAAGTGTGAGGTGGTACACCTTGGAAGGACAAATTCCAAGGCAGAGTACAAAGTAAATTGTAGGATACTTGGTAGTGTGGAGGAGCAGAGGGATCTGGGAGTACATGTCCACAGATCCCTGTAAGTTGCCTCACAGGTAGATAGGGTAGTTAAGGAAGCTTATGGGGTGTTAGCTTTCATAAGTCGAGGGATAGAGTTTAAGAGATGCGATGTAATGATGCAGATCTATAAAACTCTGGTTAGGCCAAACTTAGAGTACTTTGTCCAGTTCTGATTGCCTCACTATAGAAAGGATGTGGAAGCATTGGAAAGGGTACAGAGGAGATTTACTAGGATGCTGCCTGGTTTAGAGAGTATGGATTATGATCAGAGATTAAGGGAGCTAGTGCTTTACTCTTTGGAGAGAAGGAGGATGAGAGAAGACATGATAGAGGTATACAAGATATTAAGAGGAATAGACAGAGTGGACAGCTGGCACCTCTTCCCCAGGACACCACTGCTCAGTACAAGAGTACATGGCTGTAAGGTAAAGGGAGGAAAGTTCAAAGGGGATATTAGAGGAAGGTTTTTCACTCAGAGAGTGGTTGGTGCATGGAATGCACTGCCTGAGTCAGTGGTGGAGGCAGATACACTAATGAAGTTTAAGAGACTACTAGACAGGTATATGGAGGAATTTAAGGTGGGTAGTTATATGGGAGGCAAGGTTTGAAGGTCGGCACAACATTATGGGCCACTGCGCCTGTAATGTGCTGTACTAGTCTATGTTCTAAAGGGCCTTTATTGTGCTTTAGGTTTTCTATGTTCTATGTTCTATATGTCGATTATTTGGATGATGGAATTACAAACAAGAGAGAATCTGCAGACGCTGGAAATCCGAGCAACACACACAAAATGCTGGAGGAACTCAGCAGGCCAGGCAGCATCTATGAAAAAAGTACAGTCAACAGTTCGGGCCAAAATCCTTTGGCAGGACTTTGTTGCACAGTTTGCAATCAATACAAAGATAGGTTTGAGGAAATAGGGAGGCTAAGAAGGTTTAGACAGATTGGGAGAATGGACAAAGTAGTGGCAGATGGAAATGCAGTGTCGGAATAGTACGGTCATGCGCTTTGGTCAAAGAAATGAAAGTGGAGTCTATTTTCTAAGTGGAGAGAAAATACAAAAATCTAACTTGCAAAGGGATTTGGGAGTCCTTGTGCAGGATTCTCTAAAGGCTAATTTGCTGGTTGAGTCTGTGGTGATATAAATGTGATATTAGTATTAATTTCAAATGCACTATGATATAAAAGCAAGAATGTAATGTAGAGTCTTTATAAAGCACCGATGAAGCCTCACTTGGTGTATTGTGAGCAGTTTTCTGCCCCTTAACTTGGAAAGGATGTGCTGAAACTGGTGGGGGTTCAAAGGAGGTTCATAAAAATGACTCCAGGCTTGAAATGAAGAGTGTCTAATGATTCTGGGCTTGTATTCATAGGAATTTAGAAGAATGAGGGGTGACCTAATTGAAACTTACCAAATGGTGAAAGGCCTTGATATAGTGGAAGTGGAAAGAATGTTTCCTATGGTGGGAGAGCCTAAGATCAAAGGACACAGGCTCCTTTTGGAACAGAGATTAGGAGCAATGTCTTTAGCCAGAGAGTGGTGAATCTGTGGAATTATTTGCCACAAACAGCTGTGGAGGCCTATTATTTATGTATATTTAAGGCAAAGCTTAATAGATTCTTAATTGGTCGGGGCATGAAAGAATACAGGGTGAAGACAGGAGATTGGGACTGAGAGGGAAAATGGATCAGCCACAATGAAGTGGCACAGCAGACCCATTAAGCCAAATGGCCTAATTCTGGTCCTATTCCTTACGGTCTTTTGGTTTTCAATAGTGGATGCTGTTTTTTTGAGGCATCATCTTTTGAAGGTGTCTTCAATGCTGAATATTGAGATTGGGCTGAGATTAAAATGGGGGGATTGCCTGGCGGTGTTGTTTGAAGGTCCAGAAGGGCCTATTACATGCTGTATCAAGTATAGTACAGGCCCTTCAGCCCATCATGTTGTCCTGACCTTATAACTCTGAGAGGAACCTAACCCTTCCCTCTTACATAACCCTCTATTTTTCTACTATTTATGTGCTTATCTCTTAAATGTCCCTAATATATCTACCTCAAACACCAACTCTGGCAGGGCATTCTCTGTCATTAAAAAAAAGCTTATCTCTGGCAACCACCCTAAACTTTACTCCAATCACTTTAGAATACTGCCCCTCCCCCTCGCATTAGCCATTTCTGCCTAAGGAAGCAGTCTCTGGCTGTCCCCTCTATCTATGCTTCTTATCATCTTGCGCATCTCAATCAAGTCCCTTATCATCCTTCCCTCCAAGGAGAAAAGCCACAGCTCGCTCAACCTTTCTTCATAAGACATGTTCTCTAGTCCAGATAGTATTCTGCTGAATCTCCTCTGCACACTCTTCCGCATCCTTCATATAATGAGGTGACCGGAACTGAACACAATACTCTGGGTATGGTCTAACCAGAGATTTATAGGCTGCAACATTACTCATGAGCTCAGTCCCCCAACTAATGAAGGCCAACACATCATATACTTTCATAACAACTTTCTCAGGGCATGTTGGGGGTATTTACATCTGTGGTGGGTGACAGGTATAATTGGCACCTCTAAATTTGATGGCTTGGAGTAAGAGCACCGTGTAGTGACAGAGGTAGAGTAGTTGGTGTGCAAAAGTATCCTTTAGTTGGAAACACAATCAGAGGCCATTTGCTGTCGGTGTATAACATTCCTTTTCTAATATCTTAGGGACAGGAATATTATGCTTGCTGTTATTAAACTCAAAGAAATCATAGATCAAGAGGACAGACAGATACTTCTTCTCCCATAGCAGAAATGGCTAAGATAAAGGGGTATAATTTTAAGGTGATTGGAGGAAAATATAGGGGGAAATCACAGGTAGGGCTATGTAGGAGGAAAGGGTTAAATTGCTCTTGCTGTAAAGCTCAGCACAATATTGTGGGCTGAAGGGCCTATACTGTGCTGTAATACTCTATGTTCTGTGTTCAAGTATTTAACCAATATCACATTGTTCTTTGTGGGAGCTTACTGTGTATCAGTTGACTACAATGCAAGAGTGGCAGTCTTTCAAAAGAACTTTTGCAATGGTATAAAAGCTGCTACATAAATGATACAAAAATCAATGCTCCTCATAAATCATACTCTGCATTGCGGAAACCCATCATGGTGGCCAAACATTTTAATTCCAGTTCCAATTCCTGTTCTGACATGTTGGTCCATGGCCTCCTCATGTTCCAAGATGAGGCCACCCTCAGGGTGGAGGAGCAACACCTCATATTCTGTCTGGGTAGCATGAATATCAATTTCTCCTTCCTGATGGCATGAAATTTTCCCTCCCCCTGGCCTTTTCTTCTATTCCCTACTCTGGCCTCTTCCCTCTTCTCACCTGCTTATCCCTGGGTCCCTTCCTCCTGCCCTTTTTCCTATCAGATTCCTTCCTCTCCATCTATCACCCCCTAGCTTGTCCTCCTTCCCCTCCCCACCTTTTTATTCTGAGCATCTTCCCCCTTCCTTCGCAGTCCTTGAAGAAGAATCTCGGCCCAAAACATCAACAGTTTATTCATTTCCACAGATGCTGCCTGACACACTGAGTTCCTCCAGGATTTTGTACGTGTTGCTTTGGATTTCCAGCATCTGCATAATTTCTTGTGTACATAAATGCAAGTTCTTTGTGCTCCAGGAAAGAATTTTTGAGATCTAGATTTGGATTCCAGGGCTCCTGTAAATATTTAGTGCCTGTTTAAATGTACTGTGATAATGTGCTTACAGTGCTTCTGTGCAGAATCCAAACATCAGCCACCTTCTGTATTCGAGAGGCAGCTTGTCAACTGAAGGTTACTTTTCAACTTCATAACAAATCACTTGGGCTCTTAGCTACTGGACAGGGCGTTGAAATGGGAGTCTATTTGTTGACATTCTGATCGGGAATCCTCTTTAATCAAACTTTGTTGACTACCTAGAGATTTGAAATCACCGAAGAGGATGAGCCTGTCTCTCACTGGGGCTGATCACTAACAATGATAAAACAGCTTACAAGAAGGAGGTGGAAGAGCTCAAGGCCTGCTTCCAGGCAAAAAAAAAACACTCTTCTTCAATGTCAACAAGACAAAGGAGATGATTATCAACTCCAGGAGAACTTGCACCATTCAGTTTACACCGAGGGCACATGAGTAGAAATTGCGAGTAGTTACAAACTCCTGGGAGTGCTCATTTCACCAGTCTCTCATGGCCCTGGAACACATCCTACACCAATGCTTCGATCTTCTGAGGAGGCTGAAGAGAGCTGGACCACGCAGATCTAGATTCATGTCCTTCTACAGATGCGCAGTGGAAAGCATCTGAACATGCTGCATCATATGGAAACTCCACTGCGATGGACAGGAAGGCTTTACAACAGGTAGTCGAAACTGCCCAATGAATCACCAGCACCAGCCCCATCAAGGACATAGATATAGAAAGGTGCTGGAAGGGGGCCAGATCCTACCCACCCTGCTCATGGACTGTTTGTCTCACTCCCATCAGGGATGAGGCTATGTAGCATCCATGCCAAGACCACCAGGCTCTAAAACAGTTAATTTCCCCAAGAAGTAAGGCTGACCAACACCTCCACCACTAACCCACCTGATGCACCATCAATAACTCTCAGAGACGGGAGGTGAATGATAGGCTCTTATTAGCAGCAAAATGGAGCACGGCATCTCAGAGACTGAAGGGGGAGCAGTGCTTCCAATTGCCTTTATACAGGGGTCTGTGGGAGGAGACACAGGAGCAGTCAGCAGAGGGGTGTGTCCAGACAGGTATACATAGTTTACCACACCACCCCTCCACACCCCAACCATCACTACTTTATCATTTTCTGTCCCTCACCTTATATACAGACACTGTTGCACCTAGTGCCACTTTATGGACATTCAATCAATCTATGTATGTATTTTATCTGATGTATTTATCTTTACTGCATTTTTTATTATTGTGTCCTTTAACTTATTGTGGTTTTATTTGTGTTACATCAGGTCATGAGTAACGATGATATAATTTTCCTCTACACTTTTGCACTGAAAATTACAGTAAACACTCCTGAACCTTGGGACATGGGTCAGGGGTTGCACAAGATCAGAATGGAATCCGTATTTGGCCTCACCCATTACTCTGGCATCAGTTTATACATATAAAGATAAGTTCTACTTGTCACATGTGCCTCTAAAGATACACTGAAATTCATCAAATGAGATCAGTGAGGATTGTGTTGGGAACACACTCAAAATGCTGGAGGAACTCAGCAGGCCAGGAAGCATCTGTGGAAGAGGGTACAGACGACATTTTGGGCCGAGACCCTTCATCAGGACTGGAGGATTGTGCTGGGCAGCCCACAAGTGTTGCCTCCAACTCAGTAACCTTAACCTGCTCTGTACGTATTTGGAATATGGGAGGAAACCAGAGCACCTGGAGGAAACCAAAGAGGTCATGGGGAGAATGGATAAAGTCCTTACAGACAGCAGAGGAATTGAATTCCAAGTTTGTTGCTGGCGATATAATGTTGCACTAACTGCTACACCACCACTACGTGCACTGAGGACCATATCCTTTGGCTTCCATGTTAGGGAGCCAAAGGTTTCATCTTCTAGTGGGAGATACAGTATAAAACAGTGGATACAGCCCAGTCCATCACAGGTAAAGCCCTCCCCACCGTTGAGCACATCAACATCCAGTGCTTTCTCTGGAAAGCAGTATCCATCAACAAAGACCTCCACCACCATGCTCCCTTCTCACTGCCATTATCAGGAAGGAGTTACAAGAGCATCAGGTCCAACGCTACCAAGTTCAGGAACAGTTATTATCCTCGACCACAAAGCTCTTGAACCAGAAGGATAACTTCACTCACTCTATCACTGACTGTTCCCACAACCTATGGACTCTCTTTCAGGGGCTCTTCATCTTAAGTTCTCAATATTTATTACTTATTTATTATTATTATTATTATTATTATTATGCTTCTTTTTTGTTGTTTCTTTGTATTCCACAAGAAAATGATTCTCAGGGTTGTATATGGTGACGTATATGTACTTCGATAATAAATTTACTTTGAATTTTGAACGTTTTAAATATTGATAGCGTTCAAGAGTCAGAAGGTAATATAGTTCTATAGAACCCTGGTTAGACCACACTCGGAACATTCTGATCACCTCGTTATAGGAGGGATGTGGAAGTGGCCCAGTCCATCTCAGGTAAAGCCCTCCACACAGAATGTTATTGCAGGAAAGCAATACCCATCATCAGGGACCCTACTGCTGCCATCAGGAAGAAGGTACAGGAACCCCAGGACTCACACCACCAGATTCAGGAATGGTCATTAACCCTCAATTCTCAGGGTTGTGAACCAGAGTGGATAGCTTCACTCTACACTTACCCCATCACTGAAATTTTCCAACGCCCCATGGACTCACGTCAGGGACTTTTCACCTTGCGTTCTCAATATTTATTGCTCATTTACTTACTATTATTATTAGTAGTAGTATCGTGTTTGTCTTTATTTTGTTTCTTTGTATATATTGTGAATGCTCCCAAGAAATTAAATCTCAGAATTATATATGATGACACACATGTACTGTGATAATAAATCTACTTTGAAGTTTTAACTAGATGTTAAAGAGTTTTGTTTGATTTTCATGCTTGAGTATTGTGCAGGACACAGGGCTATAAAGTGATTCAAAAGTTGAGGGTCCTTACCTGGTTTATTCTGATGGTGACTGATTGTAATGTAAGGCCTAGAGGGCTTCTGGGAACTCTGAAACATTGGATCCAAGCACTAAATATCATTGCAAATCAGAATCAGAAACAGGTTTACTATCACTGCTGTAAGATTTAAGGATTATTCTAAAAGGGCAGTGGGGATAAGTCAGGAAGCCAGACAACCTTACATCTAAAGTACTGAAGATACAGAAGTTTAGGGGTAACACAAGGGGGAACTTCTTTACTCAGAGAGTGGTAGCTGTGTGGAACGAGCTTCTAGTAGAAGTGGTAGAGGCGGTTTGGTATTGTGCTTTAAAGTAAAATTGGATAGGTATATGGACAGGAAAGGAATGGAGGTTTATGGGCTGAGTGCAGGTCAGTGGGACTAGGTGAGAGTAAGCATTCGGCATGGACTAGAAGGGCCAAGATGGCCTGTTAAATGGTTGTAATTGTTATATGTTTATATGGTTATGAGATGTTGGATGAGATTCTGAGAAGCAGAAAAAAGTTCAAAGTTCATAGTAAATTTATTATCAAAGTACATAAATGTCACTATATACAAATCTGAGATTTATTTTCTTGTGGTAATAAATCTACAGAATAATGTATATAACAAATTCAATGAAAGACCACACCAACTTGGGCATTCAACCAGTGGGCAAAAGACAACAAACTGAGCAAATACAAGAAGAATAGTAAATAAATAAGCAATAAATATCATGAACATAAGATGAAACATCCTTGAAAGTGATTCAAACGGTTGTAAAATCACTTCAATGATGGGACAAGTGAAGTTGAGTGAAGTTATCCCCATTGGCTCAAGAATCTGATGGCTGAGGAGTATTAACTGCTCCTGGACCTGGTGGTGTGAGTCCTGAGGCTCCTGTACCTTCTTCCTGATGGCAGCAGTGAGCAGAGAGCATGGCCAGGGTGGCAGGGTTCTCTGATAATGGATGCTGCTTTCCTGTGACAGTGTTTCATGTAGATGTGCTCAATGGTGGGGAGGGCTTTACTCGTGATGGACTGGGTCATATACACAAGGATTTTCCGTTCAAGGGCATTGGTGTTTCTATGCTAGGCTGTGATGCAGCCAGTCGATAGAAGTTCAGAATCAGTATCTGAATCTGGTTAATTATCATAAGACCATAAAATATAGGAGCAGAATTAGGCTTTTCAACCCATCAGGTCTGCTCAGTCATTCCACCATGGCTAATTTATTATGCCCCCTAACCCCATTCTCCAGCCTTCTCATCTTAACCTTTGACATCCTAATCAAGAATCTATCAACCTCTGCTTTAAACAAACCCAATGACTCGCTCTTCACAGCTATCTGTAACAGTGAATTCCACAGTTTCAACACGCCCTGGCTGAAGAAATTCCACCGCAAACGCCCATCTGTTTGGAGGCTATGTCCTCCGGCATTTGTCTTGAAATTTGTTGTTTTACAGCAGCGTTCTAATGCAATCCATAAAACAAATGTTAAGTTACAACAAGTGTAGGAGCCATTTATTTGTTTTCTGTCTGTATTGTATTTTGTGTTGCGTGATTGTTATGGGTAATTTGTCATCTGGGTTGGGGCATAGAAGTGAAGGAGTGGAGTTACATATTCATACCGTCTATGTTCAAAGGGTCTCAGTCCGAAACATCAACTGTTTACTCTTTTCCGTAGACGCTGCATGGCCGACTGAGATACTCAAGTATTTTGTGTGTTGCTTGTCTGAGATCAGTTTAGTCTAGGCAGAACCAGCAAGTAGGACATGGTTTTATTTTTGTTGATCACTAACAATAGCGATTAAGCTGTTACATCGTTATTAGACTGCTTAGTTTGTTACATTGCTAGTTCTAGTTTTGATATTTTTTATGTATTTCAAGACTGTTCATCTTTGCTGCTTTCTTAATCAAGGATTGGACATACTCTTTTGAATTTTGGAACTTCATTGAAGTGCATCATACAATGTCAACCCCCATCTCTAAGTGGTTTTGGTTTGGTTTCAAGTAACCGCTACAATAAGAAATATACAAAAGCAAACCCAGACTGCTTAGAGATGGGGGTTGACACTGCATAATGCACTTCAGTGTAGTAGTGTGGAAAGAGTGAGGTAGTTTCATTGGGTCTATTTTATGTGGAGGTGGGAGGAATATGAAAGAATAAAGAGGAAATTTGCTCAGCACATACTCCTTACAGACAGTGGCAGGAATTGAATCCGATCTTGCAGCTGGTATTGCAAAGTGTTATGCTAACTGCTGCACTATTAAGCCTCCATAAAGAGCAGGATCAGAACAAGGTCGAACGCAAGGCTAAGAGTCCATCTTATCTCACGTAATAGGGTGCGGGGGAGTCTAGGAGCAGAGAGCGCAGCCTCAGAATAGAGGGCCGTCCCTTTAGAACAGAGATGAAGAAGAATTTCTTTAGTCAGAAGATGGTGGATCTACTGTGGAAACCAAGGCATTGGATGTATTTAAAGGGAAGGTTGATAGGTACTTGATTAGTAATGGCGTCACAGGTTACTGGGAGAAGGCAGTAGAACAGGGCTAAGAGGGAAAATAATACAACCATGATGGAATGGCAGAGTATTTTTGAAGGGCTGAATGGGCTTATTCTGCTTCCATGTTTTATGGCCTTTATTATTTTGGCATCTTCCCCCTTCTTTACCTGGCCTGAAGAAGGGTCTCGGCCCAAACCAGTGACTATTCACTCTTTTCCATACATGCTGCCTGACCTGCTGAGTTCCTCCAGCATTTTGTGTGTGGTGCTTATTGTCTAATAGTGTTCATGGGTTCATAGACTGTTTGTCAGGAAGTGGAGGGAAGGCTTGAATCTCATGCAGAGCAGCGGAGAATATTAAGCGGTGAGCAATAAATTTGATAATAAACTGCACCATCCTTACACATCTGTAGAAGGATGCTTATGTGAAAATGCTGTTCTTGGACAATAGTTCAGCATTCAACACCATAATTCCCTCCAGGTTTGACAAGATGCTCAGAGGCATCAACCTTCACCCTGCCTTGTGCTTCTCAAGATCTGTCAAATGGTCCAAATTATTAGTGGTCTCCCTCACCTCTATCCCTCTGACTCTCAACACAGGTGCCTCTCAGGGCTGTGTACTAAGCCCCTTCCTTTACTCTTTGTATACCCATGACTGCGTCACCACCCACAGCTCCAATCTGCTAATTAAATTTGCTGATGACTCTACACTGACACGGTGGTGTCAAGAAAACAACCTCTCCCTCAATGTCGCACACAAAGGAGCTGGTCGTGGACTACAGGAGGAATGGAGACAGGCTAACCCCTATTGAAATCAATGGATCTGGGGTTGAGAGAGTGAACAGCTTTAAGTTCCTCAGTTTAAGCATCACCGAGGATCTCACCTGGTCTGTACACACCGGTCATGGGGTGTAAAAGGCACAACAGCGCCTCTTTCACCTCAGATGGTTGAGGAAGTTTGGTGTGGGCCCCCAAATCCCAAGAACTTTCTATAGGGACACAATTGAGAGCAGCCTGACTGGCTGCATCACTGCCTGGTACGGGAACTGTACTTCCTTCAATCGCAGGACTCCGCGGAGAGTGGCGCAGACAGCCCAGCACATCTGTAGATGTGAACTTCCCACTGTTCAGGACATTTACAAAGACAGGTGTGTAAAAAAAGCCCAAAGGATCAGTAGGGACCTGGGTTACCCTGACCACAAACTGTTCCACCTTCTACCATCCGGTAAATGGCACCACAGCATAAAAGCCAGGACCAACAGGCTCTGGGACAGCTGCTTCCACCAGGCCATCAAACTGATTAACACATGCTGACGCAACTACATTTCTACATTAGATTGTTGTACATACTATTTATTATAAATTACTATAAATTGCACATTGCATATTTAGACAGAGATGTAAGGATTTTTACTCCTCAGGTATATGACAGATATACAGTAATAAAGTCAATTCAATTCAAAATAACAAGCCATGAGGGGTCACAGAATAAGAGAGAACAGACACAACACAACAAGGCAACAAGGTAGTTAAAGGCAAGGGGAAACTGGTTGAGGCTGAATAATTTGATGGGAGAACAAGGACTAGTAGAGATGGCAGAGGGGTAGGAGAGGTAGAAGGTGTTCCTGGAAACCAATCCATAGATTTGGGTGCTACAGCTAGCACGTGCTATTATAGCTCAGGTTGTCAGAGTTCGGATTACATTTGTCTGCCTGGAGTCAGTACGTCCTCCCCATGGAATGCTTGGCTTTTTCTTTGGGTCCTCTGGCTTCTTCCTCCAGTCCAAAGATTTACTGATTAGTAGGTTTATTGGTCATTGTAAATGGTCCCGTGATTAGGCTTGGATTAAATCGGGGCTTGCCGGGTGGTGCAGCTCAGCAGGCTGGCAGGGCCTATTCTGCACTACATTTCTGAATAAAATAAGTAAATTTGTTACTGCGTAACATGAAATCTGGAGCTTAGTCTTAAACTATCACATCTTATTGGTTGCTTCTGCATATATGAGCGTTCTGGAATATGCTGACCAAGGAAATTGTGCTTCTCAAGATCTGTAAAATGATCTGAATTGTTAGATATTCAGATGGAACACAACACATTGAGGCATTGAATGTGAGGTTTGGTAAAGGTCCAGAAAAGAAATCTGGATTTTTCATTTGTTAACTTCCTGTTTGAGACTATTCCAGTTGGACATGTCGAACCTTGTGCTTTTGGAGAAATACTTATACATATTTATTCAGCATCCACAGGGCATTCACGTATGTTGGCTCAATTGGTAGCTTTCCTGCCTTTGAGGCAGAAGCTGCAGGTTCAAATCCTACACTATGAACAGTAGGGTACAGTGTAGGATTTTGACCAAACTCGTCTGTGATGAGCCTAGTTTCATTGACCTACATCTAGGCAATTGCCTTCCTTGCCTCTCCCATTCACGTACTTATCCAAACTTGTCTTAAATGTTGCAATCAAACCCACATCCAACCCTCTGCTGGCAGCTCGTTCCACATTTGCACAAAGTTCGAAGTACATTCATCATACAAACTTGAGATTCATCTCCTTACAGGCAAAACAAGAAACCCAAACAAACTCATTACTGAAGACCTGACTAAAACCCAATGCACAGAAAGGGAAAAGAAAACAAATCACGCAAAGAATAAAAGTGTGCAAATAGCATTTAGGATGAAAGTGTGTCCATAAGACCATAAGACATGGAGCAGAATTAGACCACTGGGCCCTTTGCATCTGCTCCACCATTCAATCATGGCTGATCATATTTTTCTTCCCTCCTCAGCACCACTCACCAGCCTTCTCCCTGTAACCTTTGATGTTGTAGCCCGTCAAGAATCTACCAATCTCTGCCTTAAATATACCTGCAAACTGGCCTCCACAGATGCCTGTGGAAACAGATTCCAAAAATTTGCTAAAGAAATGTCTCTGTGTCTCTGTTTTAAATGGATGCCCCTCTATCTTGAGGCCGTACCCTCTTGTCCTAGACTCCCCCACCATGGGAAATATCCTTTCCACATCTACTACATCTAGACCACTCAACATTCTCTCATTTATTTTTAAAAAGCATTTTCTATCCACCTTGATATTGTTTGCAAGCTTGCTTTCATAATTCATCTTTTTCCTCCTAATGATTCTTTTAGTTGATTTCTGTAGGCTTTTAAAAGCTTCATTGTCCTCTATCTTCCTGCTAATTTTTGCTTTGTTGTATGCTCTCTCTTTTGCTTTTAGATTACTTTTGACTACCCTTGTCAGACATGGTTATACTATTTTGACATTTGAGTATTTTGTTGTTTTTGGAATACGTCTATCTTGCACCTTCCTCATTTTTCCCAGAAACTCATACCATTTCTACTTTGCTGTCATCCCTGCCAGCAGCTCCTTCCAATTTATTTTGGCCAAATCCTCTCCCATACCACTGTAATTTCCCTCACTCCACTGAAATACTGCTATGTCAGACTTCACTTTCTCCGAATCAGGTTTCAAATTGATCACTGCCTCCTAAGGGTTCCTTTACCTCAAACTCCCTAATCACCTCTGGTTCAATACATAACTTCCAATTCAGATCTCCCAAACATCAAACTGCTCTAAAAATCCATCTTATAGGCATTTAACAGCTTCACTCTCTTGAGATCCATTACTAATCTACCTGCATGTTGATATCTCCCATGACTATCATAACACTGCCTCTTTGACACACCTCTTCTACTTCCTGTTGTAATCTATGGCCCACATCCCAGCTACTGTTGGGAGACCTGTATATAACTTCCATCAGGGTCCTTTTACCCTTGCAGTTCTTTAACTCAACCCACAAGGATTCAAAATCTTCCGATTCTATGTAATATCTTTCTACTGATTTGCTGCCATTCTTTACCAGCAGAGCCACACCACCCCCTCTGCCTATCCCTCCAGTACAATATGTAACCTTGGATATTCAGCACCTAGCTATAACCATCCTTCATCCACGATTCAGTGATGGCTACAACATCATACTTGACAATCTGTAAAAGTGCAACAAGATCATCCACCTTAATTCGTATACTCCATGGAGTGAGATATAACACTTTGAGTACTGTATTTGCTACCCTTTTTGATTCCACATCTCAAATGCACTGATATTCACCTTACTGACTACAACTTTGTCCAATTATCTACCTTCTCTTTCTGATAGGCTGACTGCAATCTAGCTACAAAGGTTTCAAAGGTACATTTAATGTCAGAGAAATGTATACAACATTCTTCCTGAACTTCTTTTTCTTTGCAAGTGTACTGCGTATGTTAATCAAAATGGCTTCTTTGTTTGTTAAAAGTAAAACTGCTTCTTTGTTATGCTAACTGGTGAGAGAGTGCTTTTCTTGCAGAGCGCTCTCGAAGCTTCTCGAAGTTTGTTTGGGTTATAGTTACTGATAACGGGGGATTGTATTCGTTTGTTAACCAATTGGGTTAGATGTAATTTTCTCTTTTGGGTCTGTGGGCTGTGATTGTGCGGACTTTTGGGAGTCGGGAAGGAGATTGTGAGGAAGGCAGACGGGTGCGGA
Organism: Hypanus sabinus; assembly: GCF_030144855.1. NCBI lineage: Eukaryota > Metazoa > Chordata > Chondrichthyes > Myliobatiformes > Dasyatidae > Hypanus > Hypanus sabinus. Next base: position 9,278,169 of record NC_082717.1, read on the forward strand.
CAGTTGGTTGATTACCGAGGGTGGTCCCAGGTGCGCGTGTCGTGGAGGTCGGAGAAAATCGAAAAGTGGTCGGAAGACTCGATGGTTGAGCTCCAACGATGTGCACTAATTGACTGAACTCTGATAAGTTTGGTGCCTTTTCTTTATTTTCTTTCTCTTCATATATATTGTATCGTTATTAGTCACTTAGTTCTAGTAAGATTTATAAAGTGTATTCTGTAAACGTACCTGGTGTGCGCTTGATATTGTGTGTGCCAGTTTGTATTAGCGTGTATTTCACAGCATCTACGTATATGGGAGGCACGGTTTGGCGGGTGGACGAATCTTCTCCTAGGCTTACACCAACTGGTCGCATAAGCGTTACACAACCATCCACGAAAACAGAATGCCCCAAAGAATGAATGACAGTTATATGAGAGAAACCCCAAAGCCACCCCCCCCAGCTCCCCCCACCCACGCATAAGCAGCAGCAAATTAACGATCCCCCCCTTCCCCACCAGCAAAAAAAGCATCAACACTCCCCCACCAAGCACTCGAGCGTGCAGCAAAGACACAGACTTGCAGTACCCCAAAGACTACTCATTCACTTAGTAATTCGACATACCACAGGCTCTCACTCTCCCTAATAAGGGGTAAAGAGATGTCCCTGTTTCACAGCAAGAGGGGAGGCATAACAAAACAACCTGCAGATTTGCAATGTTAAAAGTCTGTTGCATCACTTTTTCCGAGTTCTGTGCCCAAAGAACTCGAGTCTCGAGTACACAGCCAGCAGCCAGCTTGCTACTTTCTATCTTTCCTGACACACAGATTTCCTGCAGAAGCACCGACCTTGAGTCTGCCCCCTCCAGAGCCATGAAATCGCAAAACTCTGTAGGCGAGCTAATCTTCTGGGCCGTGTCCTTGATATATCGAATAACGGCCAGTCATGAGACCCTGACAGTGGGTCCCGTCCCCACAAAGAACCATAGTCAGCGTGTAGCTCCAGATCAGGGTCTTCAAAAGAACCCTGAAAGGGAAAAACAGAGATAGTAAAGATAGAAATAGAGCTGTTTCCAAAGATGTCATTAAAGGATTTGCTGTTAGGGGCCATTATTGCCATTATTTGCTCTTTTACCATCTGTACTATCCTAAGTCCCTTCACTCCAGTTCCCATCCCCCTGTCAAATCAGTTCAAACCCTGCCCAACAGCTCTAACAAATCTGCCAGTAAGGATATTGGTCCCCTTCAGGTTCAGGTACAACCCATACCTTTTGTACAGGTCATGCCACCCCCAGAAGAGATCCTAGTGATCCAAGAGCCTGAAGGCCTGCCCCCTGCACCAGCTTCTTAGCTGCCAAATCATCCTTTTTCTCTCCTCACTGGTGCGTGGCACAGGTAGAAATCCAGAAATTACTACCCTGGGGGTCCTGCTTCTCAACTCTGCCTAGCTCTCTTAAATTCTCTTTTTAGGACCTTCCTATGTCAGTAGTACCAATTGGTTCCTCAGACATGAAGCCCAGAGCAGCTGCAGCAGGCCCACAGCCTCAGCCTCAAGTCCAACTTGTGTTCTTCTTAAGTATTGCATCTTCCACACTTAACCCATGACCTCTAATTCTCGTCTCACCCAACCTCACTGGAAAAAACCTGTTTGCATTTACACTGTCTATACCGCTTATAAGTTAGTATTGGATCTATTGGGCATCAATTGGAATTTCTTGAGAAAGTAACATATCAGAGAGTCAAATCTCCTCTCATTCTCCTACATTCCAGGGAATAAAGCCCTAACTATTCAACCTTTTCCTACAACACCTGTTGCAAGTCCTGGCAACATCCTTGCAAATTTTCTCCATACTCCTTCAATTTTATTGATCTCTTTCCTTTAGGTGGGTGATCAGGATTGCACATAATACTCCAAGGCCTCACAAACATCTTATACAATTTCCTCATAATATCCCAACTGCTGTACTCAAACTTATTTATGAGGGCTGACATGCCAGAAGCTCTCTTCATATTCCTAGCTACCTGTGATGCCACTTTCAATGAATTATGGACCTGTATGCCCAGATCCGTTTGTTCTCCTCAGTCCCCTACCATTCATTACATAAGTCCTACTCTGGCTGGTCTTTCCAAAGTTCAATTCCTCTCAGTTGTCTGCATTGAAATCTGTCCTCCAAGTATGCACACAGGGTATTGATGGCTGCATTAGTACTAGTTCATGCACCCAGGCTGAGCTTGTCAATTTTATCAATGTTGCCTCTAACTTCCACCAAATCCTTGAATTCTCTTGGTCCATCTCTGACATTTCCATTCTCAGACTGTCAACTGAGATGATGGCATGATTATCAATTTCTCTCAGGTAAACAAATTCCAACCCCCATCTTCTCTATTCCCCTCTCTGTCCTTTTACCTCTTTTCACCTGCCTATTCCTTCCCTCTGGGTCCCCTCCCTTTTCCCTTTCTCCTATGCCCACTCTCCTCTCCTATCAGATTTCCTCTTCTCTAGCCTTCACCTTTCCCAACCACCTGGCTTCCCCTATCACCTTCCAGCTCTCCTCCTTCCCCTCCCCCCAGTTTTTGATTCTGGCATCTACCCCTTTCTTCTCAGTCCTAAAGAAGGGTCTTGTTGTGAAACATTACCCGTGTATTGTTTACCACAGATGCTGCCCGACCTGTTGAATTCTTCCAGCATTTGGTGCGTGTTGCTCTGGACTTCCAGCGTCTGCAGACATTCTCATGTTTATTAAAAGTTAAGTTGCTTTTGGTACTTGAAGCGTCCCAGCAAGTATACCGGACTTCCCATTGAAATTAATGCATTTGGTCTGACAAATTAGTTCAGACATGTCCTGTGAAATTCCCTTGCAGATCTAGGTCTGCACCTACTTGAAATAATTTGCCATGTCTTTAACATGTTAATTCATCCATTTGGACCAGTGGTTCGTAACCTAGGCTCCACGGCCCCCTTGGTTAACGGCGGGGTCCATGGCGTGAAAAAGGTTGGGAACCCCTGATTTAGAAAATGTTTTAATAAATGGTGCTGGGGAAAATATCTTTTTTAATCTATTCAATACATATAATTGAATTCCTTGTTTATTTATTGTTATTATTGTTTATTATTTTTTCCCTCTCTGCTAGATTATGTATTGCATTGAACTGCTGCTGCTAAGTTAACAAATTTCACGTCACACGCCAGTGATAATAAACCTGATTCTGATTCTGATTTAGATGATAATACCCGTAAATTAGATTAGAGTAACTGCCAATGAAGATGGAAGGTAGCCTGATTCAAAGGTAAAGTGATAGATTTGGATTAAATCAACAGGGTATGATCGTTTGGCCATAATTATACCTGTTTATAATCCTGTCTGATAAGTATTCTCAAAAATTCATCTTGGATTTAGCATTGCAAGTATACCAGTTCACTGTTTTATATATATATATATGTGTTACTTAATCTGCCAAAATATTCTACAAAATGAAAAAAGATGAAGATTATAAACACTAGAAAATCTGAAGATGTTGGAAATCCTAAGCAACGCACACCCAAAGCAACAAAATGCTGGAGGAACTCAGCAGGTCAGGCAGCATCTATGGAAATGATCAAGCGGTCGACATGTGCTGAGACCCTTCTTCAGACTGGAAAGGAAGGGGGATGCTGCCGCAATAAAAAGGTGGGGCGGGGGGGAATGCTTGTGCATTGAAATATAGTGAAATGCGTCATTTGCATCAAATCATATCAGCGAGGATTGAGTCGGGGGCAGTCCACAGGTGTTGCCCCAGCTCTGGCGCCAGCAAAGCATGGCCGCAACGCATTAACCTTAACTGCGTATCTTTTTAGAGAGTGAAAGGAGACCGGAGCTCCTGGAGGATCCATATGGTCACAGGGAGAATGTCCTTCATCGAGGACATAATACTGGAAATAAGCCAGTTAAATCATAAAGGATCCCACCCATTCTGTTTATGTGCTGTTTTACCCACTATAGTCAGGGAAGAACTATGCATCATCTATGCCAACACCACCCGACTCAAACACAGTTGCATCCCTCAAGCCACCAGGCTGATCAAACCCTCCAGCCACTAGTTCACCTGATCACACCCCATTTCCAGTCAGAGTTACCTGACCTGTAGATACTCCTACACCTAGCATAACTTTATGTACATGCAATCAATCTATATACACAATATATTAGCTAATCTAATGTACAGGTATTTCTATTTATTGTGTTTTTATATGCTGCATCACATCAGAGGAAAAATTATTTCATTCCCCTTTGCACTTCTGTTGTGAAGAATGACAGGGAGCAACTCTGAATCTTGAATCTTACCGGTAGTGGCAGGATCTGAACCCTTTTCAGTGAAAGCTGACACCGTAAAGCATTGCGCTGACTGTTATGTAACTGTGCTGCCCCATACTCCAGTAATGCAGATGTAGGCACAGTTTGTCTGACACCCATTCCTACAGTCACATTGATGCAACTCATTATCTTAAATTCTAATATTTATTTTTTGAAATGTTAAGATAATATGCTAGAATCAGTATGAGCTAATAATTGGGAAGTCAATCATTGTGCTGTTTTGAGACATAGAAATGCTTTTTTTCTTATAATTTAATTTTCCTATTGGTAAACAAATTCCAACCCCCCCCCCCCCCCCCAACCCTTCCTTTATTACCCACTCTGCCCTTTTGCTTTTTTCACCTCCCTATTACTTGACCCTGGGTCTCCTCCTCCTTCCCTTTCTTCCATGGTCCACTCTCCTCTCCAACATCTTTCTTCTTCTCCGGCCTGATCTTTCCCACCAACCTGGCTTCACCTATCACCTTTCAGTTTCCCTCCTCTCCCCCAGCCTTTTTATTCTGGTGCATTCCCCGTTTCTCGTCAGTCCTGAAGAAGGGTCTTGGCCTGAAATGCCAACTGTTTATTTCCTTGGTATGCTGAGTTTCTCCAGCATCTTGTGTGTGTTGCTTTGGATTTCCAGCATCTACAGACTTTATCGTGTTTATAATTTTCCCATGTTTGCTTGTATTTTCATATAATCATCTACATACATGCAATTATTCAGTGAGTTTTCCAGTAATTACAGTATAATTCTTTCTGTACTTTTGCTTAGTTTTCTGCACCCTATTGAATCTGGCTATTTTATAGGCTTGTTGCTATCACTAACGGATCTAGATAAGATAAAGAAATGTAAACTTTTCCTCCTGAGGTGAGACTAGATCTAGAGGTCATAGGTTTAGGGTGAAAGGTGAAATATGTAAGGGGAGTGTGAGGGGGAGCACCTTCTCTCTGAGGGTGGTGGAAGTGTGGAGCAAGCTGCCAGTGGATGCGGGTTTGATTTCAGCATTTAAAAGAAGTTAGGATAGGTACATGTTTGGAGAGGTATGAAGGGCTATGGTTTAGGAGATGCCAAAGGAGATTTTTTTTACACGGAGAGTGTCAAGTACCTGAATTGCATGGCCGGGGGGTGGTAGAACCAGATACATTAGGGATGATTCAGAGATTCTTAAACATGCACATGGGTGATAGAAAAATGTGGGAGGGAAGCATTAGATTGAACATGGACTAGCTTAACAGGTCAGTACAATATCTTGGGCCAAAAAGCCCATATTGTGGTGTACTGTTCTGGACTGTTTACAGGGTGGCATAATAGCATAGCTGTTAGCACAATAACTTCACAGATCGCGGTTCGGTTCCAATCAACTGTCGGTAAGGAATTTGTCTGTTCTCCCCGGGACTACATGGGTTTCCTCCAGACGCTCTGGTTTCCTCCCACAGTCCAAATGACATACAGCATAGAGTTAGTGAGTTGCAGGTATGCTATGTTTGAGTTGGAAATGTGAGAACACTTATACCCAGCGCAACCCTCAGCTTGTATTGATTGCCGATGACAAAACAATGCATTTCACTGTATGCTTTAATGTTTCAACATACACATGAAAAATCAGGGTTCAAAGTTCGAAGTAAATTTATTATCTAAGTACGTATATATCACCATATACAACCATGAGATTCATTTCCTTGCAGGCATACTCAATAAATCAAATTACTTACTAGCATCAATGAAAGACCGCAGCAACAGGGCAGACAACCAGTGCGCAAAAGACGACAAACTCTGCAAATACAAAAAGAAAAATATATAGTAATAACAAATAAATAAGCAACAAGTAAGTTAATAAGTTATCTGCACTGGGTCGAGAATCTGATGGTCGAGGGGTTGTTCCTGTTCCTGAACCTGCTGGTGTGAGTCCTGAGGCTCCTGTACCTTCTTCCTGATAGCAGCAGCGAGAAGAGAGCATTTCCTGGGTGGTGGGGGTCCCTGATGATTGATGCTGCTTTCCTGCAACAGCATTCCCAGTAGATGTGCTCAATGGTGGGGAGGATTTTACCCATGACGGATGAGGCTGCATCCACTAGCTTATGTAAAGTGTTCTATTCTAGGCTGTAGAAAGAGATGGTTAAGGAGATAACGTGAAACATTGGCTGATGTTAGAAGCGTAGAAAACCTTCAGCACAATACAGGCCCTTCGGCCCACAATGCTGTGCCGAACATGTACTCACTTTGGAAATTACCTAGAGTTACCCATAGCCCTCTATTTTTCTAAGTCCAGGAGTCTCTTAAAAGTCCCTATCATATCTACCTCCACTGTCGTCGCCGGCAGCCCATTCCACACACTCACCAGTCTCTGCATCTCCTACTTCCAAGCACCTTAAAGCTGCGCCCTCTCATGTTAGTCATTTCAGCCCTGGGAAAAAGACTCTGGCCATCCACACAATCGATGCCTCTCATCACGTTATCCAAAAAAGTATAGATTCCAGTAGAATGGAGGGTAGCAAATATAACTCAACTATTTGAGAAATGAGGGAGAGAGAAAGTAAGGAACTGCAGGCCAGTTCGTCTAACAACAGTGAAGAGGAAAATAGAGTCAAAGAGTCACAGAAGAATACAAAACAGAAACAAGTCCTTTGGCCCATCTAATCCATACTGAAACTATTTAAACTGCCTACTCCCATCGATCCTCACCAGGACCATAGCCCTCCTTATCCCTACCATCTATGTACCTATCCAAACTTATCTTAAATGTTGAACTCAAGCTAACATGCACCACTTGTGCTGGTAGCTCATTCCACACTCTTAGGGCCCTCTGAGTGAAGAAATTTCCCTGCATTTTCCCCTTAATCTTTTCATCTTTCACCCTTAACCCATTACTTTTGGTTGTAGTCCCACACAACCACAGTGGAAAAAGTCTGCTTGCATTAACCCTATCTATACCCCTCATAATTTTGTGTACCTTGATCAAATCTCCCTTCAATCTTCTACATTCAAAGGAATACAGTCCTAACCTATTCAATCTTTCCTGATAACTCAAATCTTCCAGACCTTGCAACATACTTTTAACATACTCTAAGATCAATCTAAACCTTCCATCCCTATAACCCTCATTTGTTTTTACATCTCTGCGTCTATCTATGAGTCTCTTAAATGCCCCTAATGTACTTGCCTTTACCACCACCTCTGACAGTGCGTTCCATGCACTCATCCCTCTCTGTGTGAAAAAAAATTACCTCTGACATCCCCTCAATACTTTTCTCCAATCACATTAAAATTATGCCCTCTGATGTTTCATGTTACAGTGTGCATCTATTGTAATGGAAAATTAAATTGACTGTTAAAGATTAATAATTAGCTTTATTTGTCATATGTACCCTGCTAATGGATTGTTTGTCCCACTCCCATCAGGGAGAATGCTAGGTAACATCCACACCAGGACCACTGGACTCAAAAACAGTTACTTTCCCCAAGCAGGGAGGCTGATCAACACCTCCACCCACAAACTCCAACACTACTTTATTATTTCCTCTAACAAATCTCTTCTTAATAGCATAGATGAACTTGTACCAGACTTGCAGATTAGCATCACTGAATCACGTCTGAAAGAAGATTATAGCCTGGAGCTAATGCCCAAGGATTCACATTGTATTGAAAGGGCAGACAGGTAGGTGGTGTTCCTCTGTTGGTAAAAAAATGGAATCAATCAGTAAAAGCAGGAGACATAGGGTCAGAAAATGCTAAATCTTTGGATAGAGCTAAGGAACTGCAAGAGTAAAAAGACTCTGTTGGGAGTTGTATACAGACCCCCAAACAGGAGAATGATAGTGCCAGCAGTGACTCCTTTGCTTAATTATTTGGGAACAGCTCCATTTCTAGCTTTAATATCTCTGTTTTACCCTTACAGGGTTCTACTGAGGACCCTGACCTGACCTTTGGTTCTTTGCAGCAATGGGACACTCTCAGGGTCTCATGACTGGCCGCTATTCGATTTGCCAAGGACGTGGCCTAGAAGACTAGTGCATCTTCAGGGTTCCAGGGTTTCATAGCTCTGAAGGCGGGTGGACCCGAGGTCAGTGCCACTGCAGGAAACTGGAAAGTCAAAAGCAGCGAGCTGGCTGTATGCCCAGATACCCAAGTTCTTTGGGCATAGAGCTTGGAAGAAGAGACGCAACAGAGTTCTAACGTCATAAATCAGCAAGTTGTTTGTTATATCTCCCCTCTCGCTGTGAAACGGGGACACCTCTTTTTCTTTTTCCCTGATTAGGGAGAGAGGGACCCTGTGGTATGTCGAATTACCAGGTGAACAAGTAGACTTCGGGGTACTGCAAGTCTGTGTCTGTATTGATGCTTTGCTGCACACTTGAGTGGATGGTGAAGGGCGCTGATGCATTTTTTGCTGGTGGGGGGGTTTCATTGCTTTGCAGCCGCTTATGCATGGGAGGAGGGAGCTGGGGCAGACTTTGGGGTTCTCACATTTAACTGTCATTGATTCTTTGGGGCACTTCTCTGTTTTTGTGGATGTTTGTGAAGAAAACGAATTTCAGGATGTATATTGTATACATTTCTCTGACAGTAAATGTACCTTTGAAATCTTTGAAACAATTTGTAGTCTACAAATTACAACGGGAGATAGAAAATGCATGCCAAAAGGGCAACGTTACAATAGTCATGGAGGATTTCAATATGCAGGTAGATTGAGAAAATCAGGTTGTTGCTAGATTCCAAGAAGGAGTATTTGTAGAGTGCCAATGAGATGGCTTTTTAGAGCAGTGTGTGGTTGAACCCACTAGCGGATTAGCTATTCTGGATTATAGTTGTACAATGAAGCGGATTGAATTAGAGAGCTTAAGGTAAAAGCACTCTTGAAATTTGAGAAGGAGAAGCTAAAGTCAGATATATCAGAACTACAGAGAGTGCAAGGATAGCATGATCAGGTGTATTAATGTGTGGCTGAGATTCTGGTGTAGGGGGCAGGGCTTCAGATTCCTGGATCATCGGGGCCTCTTCTTGGGGAGGTAATGCCTGTACAAAAAGGATGGGTTACACCTGAACCCAAAGAGGTCCAATATCTTAGCACGCACATTTAATAGAGCAATTAGGGAGGTTTAAACTAATTTGGCAGGGGGATGGGAACCAGAGTGATAGGGATGAGGAAGGGGAAAACAGAAATAAATCAAAGATAGTGTACGACAGAGATTATAGAAAGAACAGACTGGAGATGAGGCTGAATCACAGCCGGTGGCATGAGTTACATGACAACAGGGGCACGGTGCAGTTAAAACAGAAAGCAACAAATACTGGACTGAATGTGTTATATTTGAATGCACACAGCATAAGAAATAAAATGGACGATATTGAAGTTCAGCTACGAATTGGCAAATATGATGTGTGGCCATCTCTGGAACTTGGCTACAGGGTGGCTGCCTTGAGAGTGGAACATCCAAGGATGTACGGTGTATCAGAAAGATAGGTTAGTAAGCAGAGGGGGTGGTGTGGCACTAGGGGATCGGCTGTGCTAGGTTGGGTGTTGTGCAATGATCCGGAGGTGATAAGAGAGCTTAAGGTTAAGGAACCTTTAGGGAACAGTGATCACAATATGATCGAGTTCACACCAGTGGAATAAAGGAAATTACAATGGCATTAAACAGGAACTGGCCGAAGTTGACTGGAAAGGGACTTTTGCAGGCAGGACAGCAGAGCAGCAATGGATGGAGTTTCTGTGAAAAATGAGCGAAGTGCAAGACGGATATATTCCAAATAAGAAGAAATTTTCGAATGGAAAAAGGACACTTCTGTGGCTGACAAGTGAAGTCAGAGCCAAAGTAAAAGCAAAAGAGAGGGCATATAAGAAGCTAAAGCTAGTGGGAAGACAGAGGATTGGGAAGCTTTTATAAACTTACAGAAGGAAACTAAGGAGGTCATTAGGAAGGAAAAGATGAATTGTGAAAGGAACCTAGCGACTAATATTAAAGAAGATACTAAAAGTGTTTTTAAGTACATAAAAGGTAAAAGAGAGTTGAGGGTAGATATAGGGCCAATAGAAAATGACGCTGGAGATATTGTACTGAGAGACACAGAGATAGCAGAGGAACTGAATGCATATTTTGCATCAGTCTGCGGTATACCAGAAATTCAAGATTGTCAGAGAAGTGAAATATGTGCAGTGAATATTATGACTGAGAAGGTGCTCAGAAAGCTTAACGGTCTGAAGGTGGATAAATGTCCTGCACCTGATGGAATGCACCCTCAGATCTGGAAGGAAGTAGTTGGAGAGATTATGGAGGCATTAATGATGATCTTCCAAGAATCAATAGATTCTGGCGTTGTACCAGATGTCTGGAAAATTGCAAATATTACTCTGCTATTTTAGAAGGGTGGGAGGCAGCAGAAAGGAAACTATAGGCCTGTTAGCCTGACATCAGTGGTTGGGAAGTTGTTGGAATAGATTGTTAGGGATGAGATTACAGAGTACCTGGAGGCACATGACAAGATGGGTCAAAGCTGGCATGGTTTCCTGAAAAGAAAACCCTGTCTGACTAACCAACTGCAATTATTTTGAGGAAATTACATGCTGGGTAGACAAAGAAGATGCAGTAGATGTGGTGCACTTGGATTTTCAGAAGGCCTTTGAAAAGGTGCCACACATGAGGCTTCTTAGCAAAATGAGAGCCCATGGAATTACATGAAAGTTACTAGTATGTGTGGAGCATTGGTTGGTTGGCAGAGAACAGAGAGTGGGAATAAAGGGATCCTAATCTGGCTGGCTGCCAGTTACTAGAGGAGTTCTTCATGGATCAGTGTTGGGACCGCTGCTTTTTACGAAATATGTCAATGATTTGGACTATGAGATTAATAGATTTGTGGCTAACTTTGCCGATGATACAAAGATAGGTGAAGGAGCGGGGATCGTTGAGGGAACAGAGAACCTGCAGAGAGACTTAGACACTTTAGGGGACTAGGCAAAGAAGAGGCAAATGAAATACAATGTTGAAAAGTGTATGGTCATGCACTTCATTGGAAGAAATAAATGGCAGACTATTATTTAGATAGGGAGAGAATTCAAAATGCACGGATGCAAAGGGACTTGGGAGTCCTTGTGCAAGATACCCTAAAAGTTAACCTTCATGTTAAGTTGTTTGTGAAGAAGGCATATGCAATGTTGACATTCATTTCTGGAGGTATAGAATATAAGAACAGGGATGTGATGTTGAGGCTCTATAAGGCACTCGTACGACCACACGGAGTATTGTGTGCAGTTTTGGGCACCTTATTTGAGAAAGGATATACTGACATTGGAGAGAGTTCAGAGAAGATTCACAAGAATGATTCCATGAATGAAAGGGTTACTGTATGAGGAACATCTAGCAGCTTTTGGGCTGTATTCCCTGGAGTTCAGGAGAATGAGGAGGGATCTCATATAAACATTCTGAATGTTAAAAGGCCTGAACAGATTAGATATGGCAAAGTTACTTCCCACAGTAGGGGATTCTAGGACAAGAGGGCACAAATTCAGGATTGAATGACGTCCTTTTAGAACTGAGATGCAAAGAAATTACTTTAGTCAGAGGGTGGTAAATCTGTAGAATTTGCTGCCACGAGAGGCTGTGGAAGCCAAGTCATTTAAGGCAGAGATGGATAGGTTCATGATTAGCCAGGTCATCAAAGGGTATGGGGAGAAGGCAGGGGAGTGGGGATGACTGGAAGAATTAGATCAGCCCATGATTGAATGGTGAAGCAGACTCAATGGGCCGAATAGCCTACTTCTGCTCCTACATCGTATGGTTATGGTTATGGTTAAAATACAAAAAACTGAGGTGCAAAGGGGCTTTGGAGTTCTTGTACAGAATTCCCCAAATGTTAATTTGCAATTTGTGTCTGTGGTGAGGAAGGCAAATGCAATGTTAGCATTTATTTCAAGAGCACTAGAATATCAAAGCAAGGAAGTAACATTGAGACTTTATAAAGCATTGGTGATGGCTCACTTGGAATATTGGGAGTAGTTTTGGGTCCCTTGACTTAGAAAGGACGTAATGAAACTGGAGAGGGTTCAAAGGGGGTTCAGGAAAATGACACCAGGGTTGAGTGGTACATCATATGAAGAGAGTTGATGGCTCTGGGCCAGTATTGACGAGAGTTCAGTAAAATGAGCTGTGACCTAATTGAAACATATTGAATGATGAAAGGTCTTGATACAGTGGATGTGGGGAGGATATTTCCCATGGTGGGAGAGCCCAAGACCAGAGGACACAGCCTCAGAATAGAGGAATATCCTATTAGAATGGAGATGAGGATGAATTTCTTTAGCCAGAAAGTGGTGAATCTGGGGAATTCCTTGCCACAGGCAAGCGTGGAGGCCATCTCTTTATGTTTATTTAAGGCAGAAGCTGATAGATTCTTGATTGATCATGGCAAGAAGGGATATGGGGGGAAGGCAGGAGATTGGAGCTGAGAGAAAAATTGGATCAGCCATAATGAAATGGCAGAATATACTTGTTGGGCCAAATGGCCTAATTCCAAACCTGTATCTTATGGTTTTATAGCCTCAATCTTCTACACTCCAAGGAATACAGTCCCAACCTATTCTGTCTTTCCTTATAACTCAGGTCCTCCATACCTGGCAATGTCCTTGTAAATTTTCTCTGTAACCTTTCAACCTGGTTTACATCTTTCCTGTAGGTAGGTGATGTAATCTGCACAGAATATGCCAAATTAGGCCTCAGCTATGTCTTATACAATTTCAACACAACGTCCCATCTCCTGTACTCAGTACATCAATTTCTGAAGGCCAATGTGCCTAAAGCTTTCTTTACGGCTCTATATACCTGTGATGCCACTTTCAATGAATTATGGACCTGTATTCCCAGATCCTTTCAATCTACCACACTCCTCACCTACCATTCACTATGTAGGATCTACCCTGGTTGGTCTTACAAATTAAATTCCATCTGCCATTTTTCAGCTTATTTTTTTGCAGCTGATGCAGATCTCTCTGCAGGCCATGATCGTCTTCCTTTCTGCCCACTATATCACCCAGTCTTGGTGTCATCCACAGGTTTGCTGATCCACTTAATCACGTTATCATCCAGGTCATTGAATTAGATGTCAAACAACAAAAGATCAAGCACTGATCCCTGCAGCAACCATCTACTACCTTTCTCCGGCTTCTCCAATGTAGCAAATGTCTAATCCAATTTACCACCTCATCTTGAATGCCAACTGACTGAAACTTTTTGACCAGCCTCCCATGCAGGGCCTCGTAAAGTGCCTTGCTAAATTCCATGTAGACATCATCCTTACCTTCATCAACTTCCCTGGTTACTTCCTCGGAAAAAGATTGGTTAGACGTGACCTACCATGCACAAAGCCGTGCTGACTATTCTTGATCATTCCATGTCTATTCAAATACTTACATATCTGTTCCCTTAGAATACCTTCCAGTAATTATCCCACTACTGAAGTCAGATTCAGCAGCCAATAATTTCCCAATTTATGCTTAGAGCCATTTTAAAAAAGTGAAACAGCATTGGCTATCCTCCAATCCTCTGGTACCTCTGCTGTCGTTAAGGATGATTTAAATATCTCTGTTAGGGCCCTGGCAATTTTTGTACTTACCTCCCCACCCCCGAAGGGTCCGAGAGAACACCTTGTCAGGCCCTGAGCATTTATCCATGCTTATTTGCCTCAGGATACCAAACACCTCCTCCGTTGACACCTGTATAGGGTCCATGAAGTTGTAGCCTCTTTGCTTCACTTCTATAGATTCTGTGTAAATCTCCTGAGTAAATACAGATGCAAAAAAAGGTTTTATTTTAGATCTCCCCCAATCCTCCATCTATTTTGGCCCCACATATGGATACCATTCTTGTCTTCCAAAGGTCCTATTTTGTCCTTTGCAATTCCTTTTTTCTTAACATATCTGTAGAATCCCTTAGGGTTTCCTTTCACCCTTTCTGCTGGAGAAACTTCGGGCTTTCTTTTAGCCTTCCTGATTTCTTTCTTCAGTGTTTTCTTTCATTTTTTTATACTCCTTATTATAACCTTATTTGTTCCTACTTCCTATACCTGCTATGCACCTCCTTTTCTTTCTCTTAACCTTCTTTCTCTTGAAGACCAATATTCCCTACACTTATTATCTTTACCTTTTATTTTGACAGACACATACAAGATTTCCTATTTTGAAGGCCTCTCACTTACAAAGTAAACCTTGGCCAGAAAACAGCCTGTACCAATCCACACTTGCCAGATCATTTCTGATATCATCCAAGTTGGCCTTTCTCCAATTTAGAACCTCATCCTGTGGACTAGACTTATCTTTCTGCATATTCACTTTGAAACTAATGGCATTGTGGCCACTGCGTGCAAAATGTTCCCCAACACAAACTTCTGTCACTTGCCCTGTCTCATTCCCTATTAGCAGTATTGCATGCTGTGAAGAAAGAAACTTCCCTGAACACATTTGACAAACTCTGCCCCCATCTAATCCTTTTACCATGTGGGAGTACCAGTCAATATATGGAAAGTTAAAATCATCTACTGTAACAATCTTACGTTTCTTGCAGCTGTCTGCTGTCTCTACAAAGGGAGGCAAAGTACCATCCAGAAGTCTCATTTTCACTCACAGACCCTCCCTTCTGTTCCCCTAACAAGTCTCCTATCACCACAGCATGCCTCTTTTCCCTGCTTCCTTCATGAATCACAGAGTCAGACTCAATGCCAGGGACCAGACAACTGTCACTTTCCTCTGTTAGAACATAGAAACACAGAAAACCTACAGCACAATACAGACTCTTCGGCCTACAAATCTGTGCCGAACATGTCCTTACCATAGAAAGTACCAAGGGTTACACATAGCCCTCTATTTTTCTGAGCTCTATATACCTGTCCAGGAGTCTCTTAAAAGACCCTGTTGTATCCACTTCCACCACCATCGCCGGCAGACCATTCCACTCACTCACCACTCTCTGCGTAAGAAAACTTACCCCTGACATCTCCTCTGTACCTAGGTCAACCTCCTCCAACAGTGTCCAAAGTGATATATCTGTTGTTAAAGGGATGGTCATAGGGTTACTCTGGACTGGCAGCTTACCTCCTTTCCCCTTCCTGACTGTCACCCACTTTCCTGTGTCCTGCTCCTTGGGTGTAACTACCTGTCTATATGCCCTATCCCCCCCTTCAGCCTGCTGAATGATCCTGAGTTCATCCAGTTCCAGCTCCTTAATATGGTTTGCTGGAAGCTGCAGCAGGATGCACTTCTCAGAGTTGTAATCATCAGGAGCACTGGAGGTCTCCCTGCCTTTCCGTGTCCTGCAAGAGGAGTGTTCAACTATCCTGCCTGACAATCCAACTGTCCTAGCTGAGCAAATGTAAAGAAGAAAAGGGGGAGAAAAGCTCTACCTACAGCATTTATTTTTTGTTCTCTCCGAATGAAGCTTCTGCTTGCTGAAGTCTTGAAGCCTCAAAATCACCTCGCTAACTCTGTCCATTCCGAAGAAGGCCATTGTGCTTGCCCCTGCCTTCGTTTAATTTGTTCCTGCTAACGCTGCAAACGCTGAACGATCGTTGGTCAGAGCTACAAAAAAACTGCCACAAGTTTCTGCCATTTTCTACACCATTAGCGAGCCTGAGTGAAATTCCCTCCTCTCAAGCTTTAGATCTCCCTGTCGGTCACTGATGAAAATTCCAAAAACAAGCTGCCACAACTTGCATTATTATTAAGGACGTAGTAATTGGTCACTTAGAAACTAATAATTGGATTGGGCAAAGTTACAGAAGGGAAATCTTGTTTGACAAACCACGTAAGAATCACTTCAACACGAGAGTCGGCTGATGTTGGAAATCCGGAGCAACACACAAAACATGCTAGTGGAAGTCAACAGGTCAGGCAGCGTCCATGGAAATAAACAGTCCATGTTTTGGACTGAGACCATTTTTCAGGACTGGAAAAGAAGGGGAAGGGGAAAAAAAGTGGGTAGAAGTGAGAAACAATCAGCTAGATGGTGATAGTTGATGCCAGGAGGGTGGGAAGCACCCATCTCTTCTATTTTACATATGTCTCCCCTCACCTCATCCTCCCACTGCTCTACCAGAGACAGGGCACTCTTGTCCTCACCCTCCACCCCGCCAGCCTCCGCATCCAGTGCATAATCTTTTGTAACTTCTGCCATCTCCAATGGGATCCCATCACCAAGCACATCTTTCCCTATCTCCCACTTTCTCCTTTCTGCAGGGATCGCTGCCTACATGACTCCCTTGTCCATTCGTCCCTCCCCACTGATCTCCCTCCTGGTACTTATCCTAAGCAGAGCAAGTACCACACCTGTCCCTACACCTCCTCCCTCAACTACCATTTAGGACCGTAAACAGTCCTTCCAAGTGAGGCTACTGTACCTCGTGCTCCAGGTGTGGCCTTCTGTACATCGATGAGACCCGACATAGACTGGAAGACCACTTTGCCAAGCACCACTGGTGTACCAGAAGAAAGTGGGATCTCCTGGTGGCCACTCATTTCAAAGCTACTTCTCATTCCTATTCCAACATGTCAGTCCATGGCTTCCTCAACTGCCATGATGAGACCACCCTGAGGCTGGAGGAGCAACCCCTCATATTCCGTCAGGTTAGCTTCCAACCTATTTGCATGAACATCAGTTTCCCAAACTTCCAGTAATTACCACCTCCCTTCACCATTACCCCATTCCCGTTTCCCTCTCTCACCTTATCTCCTTACCTGCCCCTCACCTCCATCCAGTGCTCCTCCCCCTTCATTTTCTCGTGGTCTTCTACACTCTCTTATCAGATACCTCCTTCTCCAGCCCTTTATCTCTTTCACCAATCAACTTCCCAGCTCTTTACCTCACCCCCTCCCTCCCATTTTCACCCATAACCTACCACCTTGTATTTCTTCCTCCCTTCCCCCTACTTTCTTGCTCTGACATCTCATATTTTCTTTCTAGTACTGATGAAGAGTCTTTCCCTAAAACATCTTTTACTCTTTCCATAGATGCTGCCTGGCCTGCTGAGTTCCTCCACCTTTTTGCGTGTGTTGGGTGGGAAAGGTAAAGGGTTGGAGAAGAAGGAATCTTATAAGGGAAAAGAGTGAGTTGTAGAAGAAAGGAGAGAAGGAGAGGCAGCACACACAACATGCAGGACTGGCAAAGGGTTTTGGTTCAAAACATCAGTTGTACCTTTATCATCAGATGGTCTGCTGAGTTCCTCCAGCATTTTGTGTGTGTTGCTCGGATTTCCAGCATCTGCAGATTTTCTCTTGTTTGATGAAGAGGGGCATCAGGTGGAGGTCATGGTCAGGTGAGGAGAACAGGGAAGAGTCCAAAGTGAGTAATAGAAGAAGAGGAAAGGATGAGGAAATTATTGGATGGTGAAATCGATATTCATGCCGTTGAGTTGGTGGCTACCTAAGCAGAGTAGGTGTTACTCATCCACCTTGAGAGTTGCCTTATTGTGGCAAAGGAAGAGGCTATGGACAAAGCATCTGCCAGCTAACATTGGGCCTCACCAATGGAGAGAAGCCCTGACTGCAAGCATCCGTTGCACTGGATACAATAGATGCCCCTAACAGATTCACAAGTGAAATGTTGACTTAGCTGTTTGGAGCACTGAATGAGGAAGTGAATGGGAAAGTGCAGCATTGTCATTGCTTGTAAGGACATGTCACTTGTGAAGATGTTGGTAGACAGTGTGTCTCCAGAGATGGAGAGAGATAGACAGAGAAAGGGGAGAGAGATGTCAGATATGGACCAAGTGAATTTAAGAGCAAAGAGGAAGTTGAGGCAAAGTTGATGAAACTAATGAGCTCAGCATGGGTGCAGGAAGCAGCACCAATGCAGTTGTTGATGTAGCGCAGGAAAAATTGGGGAGAATTACTGGGCAGGCTTGGACCATAGCCAATGAAAAGACAGGGAAAGTTGGTACCCATGTGGGTGTCCATGTCTACCTTTTGAGCTGGAGAAAGATAGGAGGACGTGGAATGAGAAATTGTTGAAGGTTAGAACCAGTTCTTTCAGAAAGATAAAGGTGGTGGTGACAGGGAACTAGTTCGGTCTTTTGTTGAGAAAGAAGCAGAGAGCTTGAAGGCCTTCTGGATGGGGGATAAAAGTGTATTGGGACTAGACATCCATGGTGAAAATATGGAAATCAAGGCTAGGGACTTGAAATTTGTTGAGACATAGGCTGTTTAGAGGAAGAGTCACGTCAATTTGTGACTAACAGAATAAATAAGGCTGAAGCTTGTTTGGACTCTCAAATGGCCCTTGTTGCTACTCCATCCTGAGTTTGGCCTCACGGACAGGTATGTTAGAATGACAATGGGTCAGGTTATCAAATGTTAAAGGATGGGTGTACCTAATAAAGTGCTCACTGAGTGCAATGAGGTCTTCCAACATGGGTAGTAAAATACAGAAATCCCAAGCATTTTTGAAATGGTGAGAGATCAAACAGCTTTGCAGATCATAAGGATTTATGTATCCACACATATAAATCACTGATAGTCAACAAAGTGGCACATTGAACTACTCAGAAGACATGTGGTTAACCATCTTTTAATACAAGAAGGAAAAAGCATTTAAAAAGAAATGTCTTGCTCCAATTACACAAAGCACAGTTATCTTAAATATTGTCCACAGATGTGGTGCTTTACCTAATGACGGACAATTATAGACAGACTCTGGGCCTGTACTCACTGGAGTTTAGAGGAATGAGGGAGGGATCACATTGAACCCTATCAAGTATTGAAAGGCCTAGATGTGGAGAGCGTGTGGGGGAGTCTGAGACCAGAGGGCACAATCTCAAAATAGAGGGACTTACATTTAGAAACAGAGATCAGGAAGAATTTCTTTAGCCAGAGAGAGCTGAAGCTGTGAAATTCATTCCCACAGATGGCTGAGTCATTGAGTATAGTTAGATTGGAGGTTGATAGGTTCTTGATTAGTCAGGGCATCCAAGTTTACAGGGAGAAGGCATAGGAATGGGATTGAGAGGGATAATATATCAGCCATGATAGAATGACGGAGCAGACTTCAAAGGCCGAATGGCTTAATTCGCTCCTACCTCTCATGGTCTTATGATCGTAAATCACCATGAGTGTGTGGAAACGTCTTGCTCCAATTATATAAGGCATGATATCTGGAATATTGTGCACAGATGTGCTGGTCTACCTAATGAAGAACAAATATATACAGGCTGTGGACCTGTACTTGCTGTAATTTAGAAGAATGATGGGGAATCTCATTGCAACTTATCGAATATTGGAAGGCCTAGATAGAGTGGACATGGAGAGGATGTTTCCTAAAGTGGAAGAGTTCTATTAGATCTTATTAGACCATATTATTATTGAATTCATACTGCAGTTTGAATGGAAGCATAACTCACATGTATCAATTTCGGAGTGAGATAAATGGAATTACATGGGAATGAGAGAGGAGCTTGCCCATATGGATTGGAGGAGGATACTGGCGGGAATTACAGCAAAGCAGAGAAGGTCTAAGTTTCTGGGAATAGTTCACAAGGCACAGAATAGAAATGTCCTACAGAGGAAGAAGTTCTCAAGTGGTAGGGGTAGACAACCATGACTGACAAGGAAAATTAAGGAATGCGTAATAGCTAAGGAAGGGCTGAGAAGTGGCAGATGGAGTTCAACCCAGATAAGTGTGAAGTGGTTCATTTTGGTAGGTCAAATGTGATAGCAGAATATAATATTAATGGTAAGACTCTTGGCAGTGTGGAGGATCAGAGGGATCTTGGGGTCCGAGTCTATAGGACACTCAAAGTAGCTGCGCAGGTTGACTCTGTGGTTAAGAAGGCGTACGGTGTATTGGCCTTCATCAATCATGGAATTGAATTTAGGAGCCAAGACATAATGTTGCAGCTATATAGGACCCTGGTCAGACCCCACTTGGAGTATTGTGCTCAGTTCTGGTTGCCTCACTACAGGAAGAATGTGGAAATCATAGAAAGGGTGCAGAGGAGATTTACAAGGATGTTGCCTGGACTGGGGAGCATGTCTTATGAGAATAGGTTGAGTGAACTTGGCCTTTTCTCCTTGGAGCAAAGGAGGATGAGAGGTGACCTGATAGAGGTGTATAAGATGATGAGAGACATTGATCATGTGGATAATCAGAGGCTTTTTCCCAGGGCTGAAATGATTGCCATAAGAGGACACAGGTTTAAGGTGCTGGGGAGCAGGTACAGAGGAGATGTCAGAGGTAAGTTTTTTACTCAGGGAGTAGTGAGTTTGTGGAATGGGCTGCCGGTAACAGTGGTGGAGGTGAATACGATAGGGTGTTTCAAGAGACTTTTAGATAGGTACATGGAGCTTAGTAAAATAGAGGGCTATAGTAAGCCTAGTAATTTCTAAAGTAGGGATATGTTCAGCACAACTTTGTGGGCTGAATGGCCTGTATTGTGCTGCAGGTTTTCTATGTTTCTATGAAAGGGCATATCAGGTAGCAAAAGTAAATGTGAAGTTGGATGATTGGGAGTCTTTTAAAATCCAATAAAAGGCACTAAAAAATCTATTAAAAGGGAAAACATGAAAAATAAGGGCAGACTATCTAATAATATAAAGCAGGATTCCTGAAGTTTTTTTCAGTTATATAAACAATAAAAAGGAGGTGAGAGTTGATATTGGACCACTGGGAAATGATGCTGGTGAGGTACTAATGGTGTTAAAGAAATGGCAGATAAACTTAATGGGTGCTGTACATCAGTCTTCTCTGTGGAAGACACTAGCAATGTGCCAGATGTCAGTGAGTGTCAGGGAGCAGGACTGAATGCCATTTCCATTAGAAAGGAAAAAGTGCTAGGCAAGCTCAAAGCTCTTAAAGGGATTAAGCCACCTGGGCCAGATGGACTACATCCCAGAGTCCTGGGAGAAGTTGCTGAAGAGGTAACAAATCCATTGGTCAAGATCTTTTAAAAATCACTTGATTCTGGCATAGTCCCAGAGGACTGGAAGACTGAAAATGTCACTCCACTCTTTAAGAAGGGAGGAAGCCAAAAGAAAGGAAATTATAGACCAGTTAGCCTAATCTCAGTGGTTGGGAATGTCTAGGAGTCTATTATTAAAGATGAGGTTTTGAGGTATTTGGAGAACAATGATAAAATAAGTCAAAGTCAGCATGGTTTCTGTCAAGGGAAATCTTGCCTGGCAAATCTGTTAGAATTCTTTGAGGAAGTAGCACTGTGGACAAAGGAGAGGAAGTGAATGTCATTTACTTGGATTTTCAGAAGGTGTTTGATAAGGTGCCACACATGAGGCTGCTTAGCAAGATAAAATCCTATGGTTTTACAGGAAAGGGACTGACATGGATAGCAGAATAGCTGACAGGCAGGAGGCAGTGAGTGGGAAGGAAAGAGGCCTTTTTTGGTGGTCTGCCAATGACTAGTGGTGTTTCTCAGGTGTCAGCATTGGGACCTCTATTTCTCACATTGTTTGTCAATGATTAAGATAATGGAATTGATGATTTTGTAGCAAAGTTTGCAGATGTTACAAAGATAGGTGGAGGGGTAGTTAGTGCTGAAGAAGCAATGCGATTGCAGCAGGACTTAGACAAATTGGAAAAATGGGCAAAAATATGGCAGATGGAATACAGTGTTGGGAAATATATGATAATGCATTTTGGTAAAAAGGAATAATAGTGTGGACTATTACTGCATCTAAATGGGGAGAAAATTCAAACATCAGAGTTGCAGACGGACACATGCTAGACTGCCAGAAGGTTGAGGCTGTGGTAAAGAAGGCAAATGCAATGTTTTCATTCACTTCAAGAGGAATAGAATATAAAAACAAGGAGATAATACTGAGGCTTCATAAGATGATAGTCAGGCCCCACTTGGAGTATTGTCAACAGTTTTGAGCCCCACATCTCAGAAAGGATGTGTTATCATTGGAGGGAGTCCAGAGGATGTTCATAAGGATGATTCCAGGAATCAAAGGGTTAACATATGAGGAGCGTTTGGCAGCTTTGGAATTTAGAAGAAAGTGTGGGGATCTCATTAAAACCTACCAAATGTTGAAAGGACGAGTTAGTGTGGATGTAGAGAGGATGTTTTCTCTGGTGGGGGTATCCAGAACTAGAGGGCACAGCCTCAGACTGAGGGTTGATCCTTTAGAACAGAGGTAAGGAGTAATTGTTTAACCAGAGAGTAGAAAAATACTGAGAGACAGAGCAAAATGATGATGGCACTAAACAGCGACCCCTTTGCTTGCATCTTTGGAAACACTTCTATTTCCAGCTCTAATAGTTTTATTTTTCCCTTTCAGGGTTACTTTGAAGACCCTGACCTGGAGTTACACGCTGACTGTGGTTCTTTACGGGAATGGGACCCGCTCTCGTGGTTTCACAACTGACCGTTGTTCCGCACGCCAATGTCTCGGCCTAAGAGTTCGGCTCGCCTTTGGAGGCCCAGGATCTCGGGGCTCTGGAGACGGGTGAATTGAAGGTCAGTTTAACGGCAGGAGATCATGTGTCATCAGGGGAGTCAGAAGATCTAAGGCTGCGTGCCCAGAGATCCGAGATCTTTGGGCACAGTGCTCGACAAAAGCGATGCAACGGACTTTTAACATCATAAACCGGCAAGTTGTTTGTTACGTCTCTCCTCTCGCTGTGAAATGGGGACATTGCTTTCTCCCTTATTAGGGAGAGAGAGAGAGCCTGTGGTATATTGAACGCTGGGGAACATTGTAGTCTTTGGAGTACTGCAAGTCTGTGACTTTGCTGTTGCCTCACTCACGCTTGAGTGCTAGGTGGCAGTGCTGATGCGTTTCTCGCCAGTGGGGGGAGGGGGGATTGTTGCTTGCCGTCACTTACACGGGGGAGGGAGGGGAGTTGGGGGGGGATTTGGGGTTCTAACATTTAACTGTCATTCATGCTTTGGGGGCGCTGCTCTGTTTTCATGGATGGCTGTGTGGAAAAAGCACTTCAGGATATATATTGTATACTCTTCTCTGACATTAAATGTGCCTTTGAAACCCTTGAGAATCTGTGGAGTGCTCAGTCACAGACCATGATGGAGGCCAGGTTCATAGGTATATTTAAGGCAGAAGTTGATAGTTTCCTGCTCGGTCAGAGCATCAGAGGATTTAATGAGAAGGTGATAGGTGATGTATGAGGTTGAGTGAAACCTGGGATCAGCCATGATGAAATGGTGGATCAACCTGAATGGGCTGAATGGCCTAATTCTGCTCCTATGTCTTATGGTCTTATGAGGAGGGCAAGTAGAAAGGCAGGTGAGGAGAATAGAAGGGATGAAAGGGGGACCAGAAAGTGGAATAGAAAAAAAGGGAAAGGGGAGTGGGCAGGAATTACAATAAGATGGAGAAACCAATACTTACGCAACCAGGCTGGAGGCTGCCCAGATGGAATATGTGATGTTACTCCTCATGCCCTCATCCTATCAGTCGTAAAAGGCCAAGGCCACTATGTCAGGATATGAATAGGACAGATCGTCAGATGTTAAGAGATGAAGAGTTAGTACACAAAAGTGGCAATGGGGATGAAGATCATCTACGACATTACCAAATGCCGAGGCAGACATGTGGGCCCAAGTGGCCACATGCTGCTTCTATTTCTCATGTTCTTCTGTGTTTTTATGTAGTGGGGATCCCTACCAGAGAGTAAAGCCAAGGATGTTTTTACTCATTAAAAGACTTATCAAGTTCCTTCTGCAGGCTGTAATAACCACTATTTGACATTAAAAAGTTTGCTTTCATAGGTCAATGTCATGGCAGCAGAATCTTTTCCATTTTACTGAGGATTGGTCATAATGTGTGCTCTATTTGTTGGAATTCAATCTGAAGAACTGCTCTATTTACAGGACAGAATGTGTCACCCAATCTCTCTATCTTGCCAACAAGAATAAGAAACAAAAGGAGACTTGTACTTCTACAGCAGGCCCCTTTCAGGGTGTTCCACAGCAGTTTTGAAGTTCAAAGTTCAAAGTAAATTTATTATTGAAGTACATTGATGCCCCCATATGCTATCTTGAGATTCATTTTCTTTGAGGTTTTCACAGAAATCCAATAGAACTGATGAAAAATTACACACAATCGATGTGCAAGTGAAGACAAACTGTTCAAATGAAAAAATAGCAATAGTAAATAACACTGAGAATATGAATTGTAGAGACTTTGAAAATGAGTTCCTATGTCTCTGGAAGGACAATGTCTTTGGACTTTGGAAGGACAAACTCCAAGGCAGAGTACAAAGTAAATAGCAGGATACTTGGTAGTGTGGAGGAGCAGAGGGATCTGGGGGTACATGTCCACAGATCCCTCAAAGTTGCCTCACAGGTAGATAGGGTAGTTAAGAAAGTTTATGGGATGTTAGCTTTCATAAGTTGAGGGATAGAGTTTAAGAGTCAAAATGTAATGATGCAGCTCTATAAAACTCTGGTTAGGCCACACTTAGAGTACTGTGTCCAGTTCTGGTTGCCTCACTATAGGAAGGATGTGGAAGCATTGGAAAGGGTACAGAGGAAATTTACCAGGATGCTGCCTGGTTTAGAGAGTAGGGATTATGATCAGAGATTAAGCGAACTAGGGCTGGATGAGAGGAGACATGATAGAGGTGTACAAGATATTAAAAGGAATAGACAGTGGACAGCCAGCGCCTCTTCCCCAGGGCACCACTGCTCAGTACAAGAGGACATGGCTTTAAGGTAAGGGGAGGAAAGTTCAAGGGGGATATTAGAGGAAGGTTTTTCACACAGAGAGTGGTTGGTGTGTTGAATATACTGCCTGAGTCAGTGGTGGAGGCAGATACACTAGTGAAGTTTAAGAGATTACTAGACAGGTATATGGAGGAATTTAAGGTGGGGGGTTATATGGGAGGCAGGGTTTGAAGGTCAGCACAACATTGTGGGCCGAAGGGCCTGTAATGTGCTGTACTATTCTATGTTCTATGTTGTGGAATCAGTTCAGTGTGAGGTGAGTGAAATTATTCACTCTGGTTCAGGAGCTTGGGGGTTGAAGAATAATAACTTCCTGCACCTGGTGATGTGGGACCTAAGATTCCTGTACCTCCTGCCTGATGGTAACAGTGAGAAGAGGGTGTGGTCTGAATGATGGGGGTCGTTGATGACAGACAAATGCTTCTTGTGGATAGACTTACTCTCATTGTAGTCATTATGGCCTACGTGATAAATCTACCAAACAATTCCCTACAGCAAACTCCCGCAACAACACTAACCTCTGAAATTATTTTGTCTGGTTTTGAGGATAAGTATTGACTGGGTGAACAAGGGGATATCTTCCCAGTTCTTTGATGCAGTGCTATTATCCCTGGGTAAAGCAGGCAGTGTGATCAAAATCCCCATCCACCCCAGACATTCCCTCTTCTCCCCCTCCCATCAGGTAGAAGATACAAAAGCATTTCACCAGGTTCAAGGACAACTTCTACCCCATTGTTATAAGAATATTGAATGGCTCCTTGATTAGGTAGACTCTTGATCTCACAACCTACCTCGTTATGTCCTTGCTCTGTGACTGTGACACTTTATTCTGCATTCTGCATTGTTTTCCCTTGTACTATCTGTACCTCAGTACATGTGATAGTAATAAACCAATTTACCAATTTACATCCTGTGAGGTGGTGACCAGAACTGTGCACAGCACTCCTAGTGTGGCATCAACAATGTTTTGTACAGCGACAACCTAGAGGAGCAGAACCCAAAAGAAAGATTGCAATGCAGGATCAGGCCAGGCTTAAGGATGTTTTTATTCCAATGTTATTGGACTCTCCTACGATCAGATCAATGCTTGGCTTCACAATCTACCTTGTTACGATCTTACACTTTGTTTATCTGCACTGCACTCTTTTGGTAGCTGTTACACTTTGTGCTGCATTGTTTTTGTTTTACCATGTTCTAGCACAGTGCACTGCGTAATGATTTGACCTGTTTGAAAAGGGTTCAAGACAGGCATTTCGCTGTATCTTGCTACATATGTCAATAATGAACCAATATTAATATCAATATACCAACACTGTTCTTATTCTTTTCACTGGTGCTAACAGGGCTTGATACAGTAGTTTTTCTGGACGTGACCACAGAGTTGTGGATACAGCTCAGTACATCACCAAATCCAGCTTCCCCTCCATGGACTCTGTCTACGCCTCTTGCTGCCTCAGTAAAGCAGCCGGCATAATTAAAGACCCCACCCACCACGGACAATCTCTCTTCGCCCCTCTCCCATTGGGCAGAAGATACAAAAGAGAGCTTTTGCCACCATGATTAAGAACGGTTTTAGTCCACTGTTATCAGACTCTTGAACAGACCTCTTGTGCAGTAAAATGGACTCTCAACCTCACAATCTACCTCATTATGATCGTGCACCTTATCATCCACCTGCACTGCACTTTCTCTGTAGTTGGTACAATTAGTTCTGCATTGTTGTTGTTTTATTCTGTTCTACCCCAATTCACTTGGAATGATTTAATCTGTATGAACAGCATACAAGACAAGCTCTTCATTGGTTACTTATATATTTGTTTAGAGATACAGGGCAGTACTGGCCCGTCTGGTCCAACAAGCCACACTGCCCAGCAAGCCACAGATTTAACCCCAGATTAATCACGGGATAACTTTCTAACCAGTACCTCCATGGGAAGTAACCCACATGAACATGGGACAAACGTACAAAGGTCACTGGAATTGAACCCTGATCTTTGATGCCCAGTGTTGTAATAGTGTTGCTCTAACTGCTATGCTAGCGTGGCACCCCACGGTATACCATCTTATAAATATTGTCGCATGTATCTTGGTACAGGAAACAATAAAAAGTTGTTCAATATAATGCCTTGTCTGATGTTTCTCTAAAAGCTGCATTATCTGCTGCGTTATTCCAGAAGATCCTGTATACCAACACGACTGCACTTATTTAGCAGTACGAAAGCAAAGGAGAGGGCACATAACAAAACAAAAATTAGTGGGAGGTTAGAGGATTGGGAAGGTTTTGAAAAGAAATGGGGGCAAATAAGTTTTGACTACCCTTTGTAGAGCCTTCCTCTCTGCCATAGTGCAAGCAGTAAAGCAGAGAACAGACTCTGAATCTGATTATCTGTTTCCTACTCAGACTAGGGGAGTTTACTCTCCATCAAAACAGAATCAGTTGACATCTTCCATCACTGGTGAGGGGAATCACTCACAAGAATGATCCCAGCAGTGAAAGACTGGATATTTGTGCCAGTAGAAACTGGAGTTCAGAAGGGAATCTTACTGTGATCTGTTGAATGCTGAAAGAAAGGGGAAGAGGCCAGAATAAAAGGTGGGGTAAGGGAAGGAGTACAAGCTAGAGGATGAAGCCAGGTGAAGGGGAAGGTGGTGGGTGAGAGAGGGGTGAATGAAGTGAAGAAGCTGGGAGGTGATGTGTGGAAAAGGTAAAGGGCTGAAGAAGAAGGAATCTGACTGGGAAGGAGATTGGACCATGGGAGAAAGGGAAGGCAGAGGGGCATCAGAGGGAGGTAACGGGCAGGTGAGGAGAAGTGAAGGGTTAAGAGTGGAGTGAATTAGAAATGGAAAAAGAGAGAAGGGGAGGAGGAAGAAATTACCAGACGGAAGCATCTATGGAAAGGAATAAAGAATTGATGTTTTGCGTTGGGAAATGCTTTCCAATAACTTGGAGTCCTTTCTGGTGACACTTGGCTTTGTCCTTTAATACTTGAGATAATACATTTTCACCATATAAGTCAACAGAATAAAACCACATTTGTCTGAAGATAATATCCCGTGGGATGGGATCATTCTTTGGCAGTCATGGAATTGTAAATGCCTTCATTATGAGTTTACCGAAGATATTAGAAACTTGTAGAATTATCCTGCTCTTTTAAAAATTTAAATGAAAAGTGTTATCGTAAAGCCATGGAAATATTGAGCGTTCAAGCCAGGAGTGCATACAATGTATCATAGGATGGACTTGGAATAAACATCTTCTACACACCACTGCTGTACTAAGTTGTTATTTCAGTTTCTGTCACCTTCCTTCAGCTTAAAACAGTCTGGCCAATCTCCTCTAACCTCTTTCATTAACAAGGCATTTTCCCCACAGAACTGCAGCTCACTGGATGTTTTTTGTTTCTCATGCCAATAGAGACTGTGTGTGAAAATTCCAGGAGATCAGCAGATACTCAAACCACCTCATCTGGCACCAACGATTACTCCATGGTCAAAGTCACTTCAATCATTTTTCTCCCCCATTCTGATGTTTGGTCTGAACAGCAAATGAACCTTTTGAACATGTCTACGTGCTTTTATGTATTAAGTTGCTGCTACCTGATTGGCTAGTTAAAATGCAGTGCCTATAAAATATATTCTCCCCCCACCCCCTTGAAAGTTTTCATGCTTTATTGTTTTACATTAAATTTAGCTTTTTTGACACTGATCAACAGAAAAAAAAGTTTTTTGTATGTCAAAGTCAAAACAGATCTCCACAAAGTAATCTAAATTAATTACAAATATAAAACACAAAATAATTGTTTGAATAAGTATTCACCCCCCTTCAATTCAGTATTTAGTAGATGTACTTTTGGCAGCAATTACAGCCTTGAGCCTGTGTGGATAGGTTTCTGTCAGCTTTGCACATCTGGACACTGCAATTTCTCCTCATTCTTTTTTACACAACTGCTCAAGCTCTGTCAGATTGCATGGGGATCATGAGTGAATAGAACTTTTCAAGTCCAGCCACAAATTCTGTCTTGCTGGAAAACAAACCTGGTAAGTCGCAGTTCTTTTGCAGGCTGCATCAGGTTTTCCTCCGGGATTTCTCCGTATTTTGCTGCATTCATTTTACCCTCTACATTCACAAGCCTTCCAGGGCCTGCTGCAGTGAAGCATCCCCACAGCGTGATGCAGCCACCACTGCGCTTCACAGTAGGGATGGTGTTAGTGTGTTTTGGATGGTGTGTGGTTTTGATGATAGCTTTTAGCCTGTTGGACAAAAAGCTTAATCTTGGTTTTATCAGACCATAGGACCTTGATCTAGCTGACTTCAGAGTCTCCTACACGCCTTCTGGAAAATTCTAGGTGGTATTTCAAGTGAGTTTTTTTCAACAGTGTCTTTCTCTTTGCCACTCTCCTGTAAAGCTGCAACTGGTGAAGGACTAGCGTAACAGTTGTTGTATGCACGGTCTCTCCCATCTCAGCCACTGGAGCTTGCAACTCCTCCAGTGTTACCATAGGTCTCCTGGTGACCTCCCTCACTAGTCCTCTTCTTGTACTCAGTTTTTGAGGAAGGCCTGCTCCAGGCAGATTAACGGCTGTGCATATTCTTTCAATTTCTTGATGTTTGACTTAACTGTTCTCCAAGGGATATTCAGAGACTTGAAAATTTTCTTGTATTCATCTCCTGACTTGTGCTTTTCAATAACCTTTTTGTGGAATTGCTTGGGTGTTCTCTTGTTTTCATGGTGCAGTTTTTACCAGGATACTGACTCACCAGCAGCTGGACCTTCCAGATACAGGTGTATTTTACTACAATCAATTGAAACAACTGGACTACACATGGTGATCTCCATTTAACTAATTATGTAACTTCTAAAAGCAATTGGCTGCAATTGGTGATGATTTGGTGTGTCATATTTAAGGGAGGTGTGGAGGAATACTTATTCAATCAATTATTTTGTGTTTCATATTTGTAGTTAATTTAGATCACTTTGTAGAGATCTGTTTTCACCTTGACATGAAGGAGTCTTTTTCTGGTGATCAGTGTCAAAAAAGCCAAATTAAATCCATTGTGATTCAATGTTGTAAAACAATAAAATATGAAAACTTCCAAGAGGGTGAATACTTCTTGTAGGCACTGTGTTTGCATTAATAAGTGAGTGTACAGTATGTAATAAAGTGTCCATGGTGTATAGGTCTAAATCAGTAACAGTAGGGATTCAGGGAAATCTTTACCCAATGAGAGATGAGAATGTGGAGTTCTCAAAGGGCATAAAATATATGTATTTTGGGTGAATTCTTTCTGTCTCTGTTTCTCTCTCTCTCTCTCTCTCTCTCTCTCTCTCTCTCTCTCTCTCTCTCTCTCTCTCTCTCTCTCTCTCCCTCTGTCTCCCTCTGCTTCACCCTCTTCTTCTCTTCCTCCTTTTCTGTCTCTCTGCCTCTCTCTCTCCTTCTCTCTCTCTTTCCTCTCTCCTCTCTCTTTCTCTCCATCTCATATAGTTGCAACCAGTTATTCAGTTATAAGTGCTGGCCCCAGCAGAACAGTTTGAAAATCTGTCTCCATGTTTCCATTACCAGCCTTTGCATTCCTCAGCCATCTCCTACTTTCTACCACCGTTTTCTCCTCTTACACAGAAAATATTTCAACACTGTCTGGGAGAAGTTAGAAAGCAGGTTCCAATGATTGGCTGGAAACCCAAGAGCGATGACGTTGAAGATACATCTGGAATACATACAATTCATCTGCAGATAATGATTACAACTGTGTTTGCAATAACTGTTTATTGTAAATCTAAACCACAATCAAATGCTTAATTTTAAGAAGAGAAAACACTTAAAGCTGATGTGGTGATCCACAAATATGGTTCAGAACTTGGAATGGAATTTTGGGAATAAGTCAAAACTTATATGAATGACTGCAGAGACAGCATCAACATCAGTTTCTCCAACTTTAGTCAAACACTCTCCTCCATCTGTCCTCCCTCCTCCCCTTTATTATTCATTATCCCTCTGGCCCTTCTGGTCATCTATCTACAGCAAAGATATCAATAAGATTGAAAGAGTGCAGAGAAAATTTACAAGGATGCTGCTGGGACATGAGGACTGAGTTATAGGGAAAGGTTGAATAGCTTAGGGTTTTATTCCCTGGAGGTTATGAGAATGGGCAGAGATTTGATAGGGGTATGCAAAATTATGAAGAATATAGACGGAGTAAATGAAAACAAGCTTTTTCCACTGATGTTGGGTGAGACTAAAACTTGAAATCATGGGTGAAATATTTAAGGGAAACATGAGGGGGAGCTTCATCTTTCAGAGTTTGGTGAGAGTGTGGAACGAGCTGCCAGACGAAGTAGTTGATGCAGGTTCGATTTCAACATTTAAGAGAAACTTGGACAGGTACATGGATGGGAGGAATGTGAAGGGCTATGGTCAGGTTGTAAATCAATGTGACTGGCAAATTAATAGTTTGGCATGGACTAGATGGGCCAAGGTGTCTACTTTCATGCTGGAGTGGTCTAAAGCTCAGACTCCATTATGCGAACTTCTTCACTTCCTTTGCCTGCAAGACCTGCTTATCGCTTCCCTCTGTTTCCACAGCTCCTTCCCTTTATTCCATGGTCCATAGTCCTGTCATGTCAGATTCCATCTTTTTCAGACCTCTGCCTCTTCCACCGATCTCCTAGCTTCTCACATCATTCCCACTTCTCGCTGCCCCCGAACCTTCCTACCTTTTCCCCTCAGCTGGCCTCACCTATGACATGCCATCTCATGCTCCTTCCCGTCCCCCAACTTTCTTTTACTGTTTTTTTCCCCTTTACTTTTCAGTCCTGATTAGAGACTTGGTCCAAAGTGTTGACTGTTTATTTCCTTCCACTGATGCTGCCTGCCCTGCTGAAGTCCAACAGCACTTCTAGTGGTTCAAATGGTTCTGTTTATTACCAGAGAATGCATACAGTGTACAACCTGAAATACTGAGTCTTCACAGACATCCACAAGAAACAGAAGACCCCCGGAAGAATGAATGGCAGAAAACGTTAGAACCCCAAAGCTCCCCTCTCCACCATCCCGCACGTAAACAGCAGCAACGCATCACCCTCCCCTGCCAGTTCAGCAAAAAGTATCAGCACCCGCCACCCACCCAGCCATAGCAAATCACCCAAAAAGAGACTTCAGAACCTGTGTCTGCATTAAATTTATGCTTTCACACTTAATGTCTTTCTGAGAAAGACATATTTCAATTATCTGTGTCAGATAAACTTGAATCTTGAATCTTGAAACTGGAGGGAGTTCAGAAAAGATTTGCAAGGGTGTTGCCAAGACTTGAGCGACTTTTTTCTCTGCACAGAGGAGTCTGCAAGGTGATTTTGTAGCAGTGTCATTAGGGGCATAGTTTGGGTAAATATACGTTGAGTTATTCCCAGGATTGGGGAGTTAAGAACTGGTGGGACACGGACAAAGTGTTGGTGGAACTCAGTAGATTGGGGAGCATCAATGGAAAAGAATAAAGAGCCTATGTTTCAGGCCAAGACCCTACATCAGGACTAGAAAGAAGCCAGAATAAGAAGATTGGGGATGAGAAAGGAGCACAAGCTAGAAGGAGATAAGTAAAATTATGTGAGGGTGAATGAGGCTGCTTGGGGCAGAATGGATGAAGGGAGAAGCTGGGAGGTGATTGCTAGAAAAGTTGAAGGACTGAAGAAGAAGGAGTCTGATAGGAGAGTAGAGGGGGCCATCAGATAAAGACAATGAGGAGGGACACTGCAGGGAGGTGATAGGCAGATGAGGAGGTGAAAAGGTGAGAGGGAAGCTAGATTAGGGAATAGAAGAGGAAAGAGATGGGGGGAAATGACCACGTTTAGACAAATCAATGTTCATGCCACCAGGTTGGAGGCTACCCAGACATAATATAAGGTGTTGCTCCTCCACCCCAAGGGTGGCCTCATTTGCGGCAGTAAAGGAGGTCATGGACCGACAAGTTAGAATAGGAATGGTGATTAAAATTAAAATGTTTGGCAATAAAGAGATCCTGCTTGTTGCAGAGTGAATATGATTTAAGTACAGAAGGGAAACATTTAATAGGAATTTCAAGGACAACATTTTTAAAAAATCAACAGAAGGTGGTGCGTATGTTGATTAAGCTGCCAGAGGAGGTCATAGAAGAATAATTTTTAATAGACAGTTGGACAGTATATTGTGGCAAGTGTTTGGTCCATAATAATAAACAAAAGAGATCATTAAACTTAACAGTCATTTTATAACACAAAAACAGGCGAGGCACTATGACCTGGGGAGAGAACAGCTCAGTCTTGTATCACACACCCCGGTAACAGTCAGGGTGACCCACAAACACGCAAGCAAGAAACTGTATAACCTAATCTAACATGTAACAATAAATGAACTTGAACATCCCATCATGATCCCACAAAAGCATTTTAACATAAGAACAATAACTATTACTGGTCATTAGGTATGCTGGGTGGGCGGTCAATTGCGTCCCCCAGTGCACCACAATTTTTCAGGCTAAGTACTACAAATGGGACTAACATGGATGGCCATCTTGGTTAGCATGGACTAGTTGGGCTGAAAGGCCTGATTCCACACTCAATAACTTGGTATAGCTCCATGACGCTTACTTGGCTCTGCACTGAACTGAGACTGAGACTGCGGCCTGCTCTGGGTGCTCTGGCTTTCGTGTCTGTGGACTCACTTGTTTAGCGTTTTTTGTTTTGTGGCTGCCTGGAAGGTGATAAATCTAAAGGTTGTATAATATATACATATTTTGATAATGAGCGTTGATATCACAGATCTTTGCAGGACAACACTGGTCACAACATCCAGGTGCAGAAACACCTATCCGCCACTACCCTCCTTCTATGACTAGACCAACTTTATATCCAGTTTACTAACTCACCATGTATCTAAACCTTCTGGGCCAATTCTATGCTGTATTGTTACAGGAACTGGTTGTGTTATAGGGTAGCTGTAAGTATAAAACTCTACAGTGCCAGCATTTGGAGGACTGGGTTCAATTCCCACCGCTCTCAACAAGGAGTTTGTACATTCTCCACATAACCATGTGGGTTTCCTCCCATATTCTAAAGACGTGTGGACTAGGGCTAGCAAGGTGGGGCCATGCTATGTTACCTCCAGAAGCACGGTGACATTTGCAACTTCTGCTAGCAATCCTCAAACTGTTTTGCTCATTGACAGAAATGACACATTTCACTCAGATGTATGTTCAGCTGCTTTGATATATATGTGATAAATGATACAGCTATAAATTCTCAAATGCCATCTCTAAAGTACTAATTTCTTCAATCAATACCAGTGTTGAAAATCCCAAGAATTCTATAATACGTTCATTTACATAGCTTTTTACTTTGTGACACAGTAGTTGGTTTTGGAGATGAATGAAATTTTAACTTATTTATTTTTTATAAATGCAAGAGATTCTGCAGATGTTAGAACTCCAGAGTAATACTTGCAAAATGCTGGAGAAACTCAGCAGGTCAGACAGCATCTATGGAGAGGCTACAGCCCTTCAATGGATTGGCTGCTAAAGGGTCTCGGCCCAAAACATTGACTGTTTATTCATTTCCATAGATGCGGCCTGACTTGCTGAGTTTTGCAAGTGTTAATCTTTATTTTTTAACTTCTTGTCAGTTTTCTTCCTCCTCTGTATTTATTTTACTCCCTAGATTTCCAGTCCAAGCCTTCCCAACTGTCATTATAACCTTTCATTGTAACAAACTTGCAGTCTTCATGTGTAATTCTTTCCATTGAAAAGTTCAAATTTCAGATTAAATTTATTATCAAAGTCACCATCTGCAACCCTAAATTCATTATCTTGTGGGCATTCATAGTAAATACAAAGACACAAAAAAGTGAACAAAATAATCATCAATAAATAAGCAGTAAGTATTGATAACATGAAATGAAGTGTCCTTGAAAAAGAATCCATAAGTTGTGGGAACAGTCTGGCGATGGGAAGGCTGAAATTGAGTTAAGTTATCCCCTCTGGTTGAACAGCCAAATAGTTGAGGAGTGTTGTATTAACTCAGGTATGTCAAGGGCCTCAAAATACTTTTTTCAAAACCTTGCAGCCACATTTGTGTGATGACTGTTAGATCAAGCCTATACAATTGATTTCCCTGTTTGGCTTTAATTTATGCATCTGGTTACAAATGTTTTAACCATTCCAATTATCCTTGATATGATCTACATTACTGGCAAATTATACTGATAGATTTCACTGGTTGGACATGGATGAGTCCGAAGTAGAAGTGCTAATCCTGTACTTAGCTGTCAGCCTACAGCTCTTCACATGTGCACAATCTGGACCTAGTTACCGATTGTAATTACAGTGGAAAAGTGCAGGCTTTTTCTTTGAGTCACTCTGTTCTATATTAAGAAAGCATTTACAGGGCACTGTGGTCACTCTTTAAGATTACTTGCAAGAATTCCCTCTCTTAAGACCATAAGACTACAAGATATAGACGCAGAATTTAGACATCTGGCCCAGCCAGTCTGCTCTGCCATTTCATCTTAGCTGATCCACTTTTCACCTCAGCTCCACACTCCTATCTTTTTCCCATATCCTTTCATGCCTTGACTAATCCAGAACCTCTCAAACTCTGCCTTAAATATACATAAAAACTTGGCCTCCACAGCTGCCTATGGCAACAAATTCCAAAGACTCACCGCGATCTGGCTAAAGAAATTCCTCCCTTTCTAAAAGCATGCCCCTCTGTTCTTCGAGTCACCCATCATAGGAAACATCCTCTCCACATCCACTCTATTCAGGTCTTTCAACTTTCAATGAGGTCACCCCTCATTCTTCTGAATTCCAGTAAATAGAGGCTCAGAGCCAGCAATGAATGCTAACATTGCTTTTGTCTTCCTCACCACTGACTCGACCTGCAAATTAACCTTCAGGGAATCCTGCACAAGGACTCCCAAGTCCCTTTGCATCTCAGAACCTTTTTTGAACCTTTGGCTCCTGTAATTTGGAATCAGAATCAGATTTAGTATCATTAATTCATCATAGAACATAAAACAGTATAACATTGTACAGGCCATTTGCCCATCATGCTGTGCCAACCTTTTAACCGACTCTAAGATCAATCTAACCCTTTCCTGCTACATAGCTCTCCATTTCCATTTGTGCCTATAAGAGACTCTTAAATAGGCACATGTTGGCAGCAACATTATAGTGCAAAAGATCAAAATATCTATAAATAACCAAAAAATAAGTAAATAGTGCAGAAAAAAGGAATAACGAGATAGTGCTCATGGATTCAAGGACCATTCAGAAGCGTAATGACAGACAGACAGACATACAATAGACAATAGACAATAGACAGTAGGTGCAGGAGAAGGCCACTTGGCCCTTCTAGCCAGCACCACCATTCACTGTGATCATGGCTGATCATACACAATCTGTACCCTGTTCCTGCCCTCTCCCCATATCCCTTGACCCCGCTATCTATAAGAGCTCTATCTAACTCTCTCTTGAATGCATCCAGAGACTTGGCCTCCACTGCCTTCTGGGGCAGAGCATTCCACATATCCACCACTCTCTGGGTGAAAAAGTTTTTCCACATCTCTGTTCTAAATGGCCTACCCCTTATTCTTAAACTGTGGCCTCTAATTCTGGACTCACTCATCAGCGGGAACATGCTTCCTGCCTCCAGTGTGTCTAATCCTTTAATAATCTTATATGTTTCAATCAGATCCCCTCTCATCCTTCTAACTACTTTATTGATCCTGAGGGAAATTGGGTTTCATTACAGCCGCACCAAGAATAGTGAAGAAATATAGCAATATAAAGCCATTAATAATTTAAAAATAATAAGTTAATTATGCCAAGTGGAAATAAGTCCAGGACCAGCCCATTGGCTCAGGGTGTCTGACACTCCGAGGGAGGAGTTGTAAAGTTTGATGGCCACAGGTAGGAATGACTCCCTATGACTCTCAGTGGCGTAGGGGAAGAAGCTGTTCCTAAAAAATTAAGTGTGGATCTTTAGGCTCCTGTTCCTCTTCCCTGGCGGTAGTAGTGAAAAGAGATCATGTCTGGATGCTAAGTGTTCTCAGTGGAGGATATCACATTCTTGAGGTAACGTCACTCCAATAAAGGCGGGTGTCAACTTCTCAGGATATCTCAGAAGTATTTCTTTGTTTTGGGTCTGCCTGTGGGAGTTGTATTCTGTATATATACTTGGATAACAAATGTTCTTTGAATCATTAAATCTTGGAATAAATACAACCAGATGAAACAACAGTCCTCAGGACCACAGTGTGCTATGTTTAAAAGATGAACAAGATAAGAAATCTCACCACTGACTGGAGTTGGAGTGGCTACAGTGACCATGTGCCCCACTATCTTGTGTTGTGCCTATCCAAGAGTCTCTTAAAAGACCCTATTGTATCTTCCTCCACCATGATCGCTGGGAGTGCATTCCACACACCCACCACTCTCTGTCTTAAAAACCCAGCTGTACCTACTTCCGAGCTCCTTAAAACTGTGCCCTCTCATGTCAGTCATTTCAGCCCTAGGAAAAAGCCTCTGGCTATCCACACGATGAATGCCCCTCATCATCTTATATGCCTCAATCAGGTCACCTCTCATCTTCTATCGCTCCAAGGAGAAAAAGGCCAAATTCATTCAACCTATTCTCATAAGGCATGCTCTCCAATCCAGATAACATCCTTGTAAATCTCCTCTGCACTCTTTCTATAGTATCCACATCCTTCCTGTAGTGGGATGACCAGAACTGAACACAGTACTCCAGTGGGGTCTGACCAAGGTATTAAATAGCTGTAACATTACCTCACGGCTCTTGAACTCAATCCCACAGTTGATGAGTGCCAACACACCATACGCTTTTTTAACAACACTGTCAACCTGCGCAGCTGCTTTGAGCGTCCTAGTGACACAGACCCAAGATCCCTCTGATCCTCCACACTGCCAAGAGCCTTACCATTAATACTATACTCTGAATTCAAATTTGACATACCAAAATGAACCACTTCACACTTATCTGGGTTGAAGTCCATCTGCCACTTCTCAACCCAGTTCTGCATCCTATCAATGTCCTGCTGTAACCTCTGACAACCCTCCACACTATCCACAACACCCCCAGCCTTTGCGTCATCAGCAATTTTACTAAACCACCTTTCTACTTCTTCATCCAGTTTATTTATAAAAAATCTCAAAGAGAAGGGGTCCCAGATCCCTGTGGAACACCACTGGTCACCAGCCTCCATGCAGAATACAGATTATCTACAACCACCCTTTGTTTTCTGTGGGCAAGCCAATTCTGGATTCACAAGGGAACGCAACCTTGGATCCCATGCCTCCTTACTTTCTGATTGAGCTTTCCGTGGGGAACCTTATCAAATGCCTTACTGAAATCAATATACACTACATCTACTGCTCTACCTTCATCAATGTGTTCGGATTTCTTTAAGGTGACGTGGTAGCATAGTGTTTAGCACAACACAATTCCGGTGCCAGCTGTAAAATTGAGGTTCAATTTCCGTCAAGGTCTGAAAGGTGTTTACAAGTTCTCCCTGTGAGCACATGGGTTTCTTCTGGGTAATTCAGTTTCCTCCCATATTGCAAAGATGAATGGTTAGGGTTAGTAAGTTGTGGATATACAATGTCAGTGTCAGACGTGTGCCAGCACTTGCAGACTTCCAGTGCAATCCTCACTAAATTTCCCTTTTCTGTGGAGATAAAAATGGGATTGATGTACAATACGTGTCAGTGTGCTCTGGACAATTGTCACAAAGCTGATAGGCTGAAGGTTCTGTTGTCAGCATTGGAGGGTTATATGATTTTATGACTAGTACTCCAATAACTTTTTTTTAAATTGAAGCAAGAGGCGGAGAGGGAAGAGGTAAAAGAACCTCGGAGAAGCTGTTTTTTTTAACTGATCGGGGCAAAGAGGCCAGACTGCGCAGGCGTGTGATGTAGCGTGCCAAAGGTTTAACAAGGAGAGGAAGTTTTCAATGGTCATTTAAATTGAAGCAAGAGGCGGAGAAAGAAGAGGTAAGAGAAGCTCGGAGAGAAGCTGTTTTTTTAACTAGCAAAGAGGCTACACTGTGCAGGTGCGTGAAAGTCGGCCTTGGAGATCAGCGGGGGAACTTTAAAAAACAAGCTGAGGCTGAGTATGAGCTTCACTCCAAGTGAGGTAAGGCCGTAGGAGTAGGTAATGGAGGCAGCAGTTAGGGCAGATGAGCGCACCGTTAGCAGTATGTGGGAAGTGTGGGCAAGCACAGCTGTCCCTGATGACTACACCTGCAAAAGGTGCATCCAGCTGCAGCTCCTGACAAACTGTGATAGGGAACTGGAGCTGGATGAACTTCAGATCATTCGGGAGGCAGAGGCAGATATAGACAGGAGTTTCAGGGAGATAGTCACTCCTAGGAGTCAGGAGACAGGTAGTTGGGTGACTGTCAGGAGAGGGAAGGGGAATAGACAGGAAGAGCAGAGCACCCCTATGGCCATTCCCATATACCGTTTTGGATACTGTTGGTGGGGACGACCTACCGGAGCAAAGTTGCAGTGGTTGCGTCTCTGGCACCGAGACTGGACCCTCAGCTCAGGAGGGAAGGAGGGAAAAGAAGAAAGCAGTAGTGATAGGGGATTCGATAGTTAGGGGAACAGATAGGAAATTCTGTGGAAGATATTGAGACTCCCGGATGGTCTGGTGCCTCCCTGGTGCCAGGGTCCGCGATATCTTGGATCGAGTTCTCAGTATTCTCAAGAGGGAGGGTGAGCAGCCAGATGTCATGGTCCATGTAGGGACCAATGACGTGGGTAGGAAGAGTGAGGAGGTCCTGAAAGGTGAGTTTAGGGAGCTAGGTGCCAAGTTAAAGGACAGGACCTCCAGGAGAGCAGTCTCAGGATTGCTACCAGTGCCACGTGCAGGTGGGTTTAGAAATAGTAAGATAGTGCAGATCAACGTGTGGCTGAAGACTTGGTGCAGGAGGGAGGGCTTCAGATTTATAGATAAATGGGCAGTTTACCAGGTAAAGTGGGAACTGTTCCGGTGGGATGGCTTACATCTGAGCTGGAGGGGGACAAATATTCTTGCAGGTAGGCTTTCTAGAGAGGCTCCAGTGGATTTAAACTAGATACGAGGGGGGAGGGGTACCAGAGTTTAGGAACAGATGTATGGGAGAAAGAAGAAAAAGAAGACAGTAAAGTTCTTTGTACTGTTAGAGATAAACAGAGAGGAAAAGGTGAACAATTTCTTAAAAGCATTTATTTTAATGCTAGGAGCATTGTAAAAAAGGTGGATGAGCTTAGAGCATGGATTGATACCAGGAAATATGATGTTGTAGGTATTAGTGAAACATGGTTGCAGGAGGGGTGTGATTGGCAACTAAATATTCCTGGATTTCATTGCTTCAGGTGTGATAGAATCAGAGGGTAAAGAGGGGGAGGTGTTGCGTTGCTTGTCAGAGAAAATACTACAGCAGTGCTCTGGCAGGATAGATTAGAGAGCTTGTCTAGGGAGGCTGTTTGGGTGGAATTGAGAAATGGGAAAGGTGTAGTAACCCTTATAGGGGTGTATTATAGACCACCTAATGGGAGTGAGAATTGGAGGAGCAAATTTGTAAGGAGATAGCAGATATTTGTAGTAAGCACAGGGTTGTGATTGTGGGAGATTTTAATTTTCCACACATAGACTAGGAAGCCCATACTGTAAAAGGGATGGATGGTTTGGAGTTTGTAAAATGTGTGCAGGATATTTTTTTGCAGCAATGCATAGAGGTACAAACTAGAGAAGGAGCAGTGTTGGATCTTCTATTAGGGAATGAAATAGGTCAGGTGATGGAGGCATGTGTTGGGGAGTACTTCGGGTCCAGTGATCACGATGCCATTAGTTTCAATATAATTATGGAGAAGGATAGGACTGGACCCAGGGTTGAGATTGTTGATTAGAGAAAGGCTAACTTGGAGGCGGTGCGAAAGGATTTAGAAGGA
The DNA here is from genome assembly GCF_030144855.1 of Hypanus sabinus. Classification (NCBI taxonomy): domain Eukaryota; kingdom Metazoa; phylum Chordata; class Chondrichthyes; order Myliobatiformes; family Dasyatidae; genus Hypanus; species Hypanus sabinus. The sequence continues at coordinate 9,319,138 of NC_082717.1, forward strand.
GTGGATTGGGACAATTTGTTTTATGGGAAGGATGTAATAGAGAAATGGAGGTCATTTAAAGGGGAAATTTTGAGGGTACAGAATCTTTATGTTCCTGTTAGGTTGAAAAGAAAGGTGAGAAGTTTGAGAGAGGCATGGTGTTCAAGGGATATTGGAAACTTGGTTAGGAAAAAGAGAGATATCTACAATAAATATAGGCAGCATGGAGTCAATGAGGTGCTCAAGGAATATAAAGAATGTCAGAAGAATCTTCAGAAAGAAATTAGAAAATCTAAAAGAAGATACGAGTTTGCTTTGGCAAGTAAGATGAAAATAAATCCGTAGGGTTTCTACAGTTATATTAATAGCAAAAGGATAGTGAGGGATAAATTGGTCCCTTAGAGAATCAGAGTGGACAGCTAAGTGTGGAGCCGAAAGAGATGGGGGAGATTTTAAACAATTTCTTTTCTTCGGTATTCACTAAGGAGAAGGATATTGAATTGTGTAAGGTAAGGGAAACAAGTAAGGAAGTTATAGAAACTATGACAATTAAAGAGGAGGAAGTACTGGCACTTTTAAGGAATACAAAAGTGAATAAATCTCCAGATCCTGACAGGATATTCCCTAGAACCTTGAGGGAAGTTAGTGTAGAAATAGCAGGGGCTCTGACAGAAATATTTCAAATGTCATTAGAAACGGGGATGGTGCCGGAGGATTGGCGTATTGCTCATGTGGTTCCATTGTTTAAAAAGGGTTCTAAGAGTAAACCTAGCAATTATAAGCCTACACAGGGAAATCTGCAGATGCTGGAAATTCAAACAACACACACAAAATGCTGGTGGAACACAGCAGGCCAGGCAGCATCTATAGGAAGAAGCACTGTCGACGTTTCGGGCCAAGACCCTTCAACAGGACTAACTGAAGGGAAAGATACTAGGAGATTTGTAAGTATTGGGTGGGGAGGGGGAAATGCAAAATGATAGGAGAAGACTGGAGGGAGTGGGATGAAGCAAAGAGCTGGAAAGGTGATTGGCGAAAATGATACAGAGCTGGAGAAGGGGAAGGATCATGGGACAGAGGGCCTTGGGAGAAAGAAAGGGAGCACCAGAGGAAGATGGAGAACAGGCAGAGTGATGGGCAGGAAGAGAGAAAAAAACAAACAACTAAATATGTCAGGGATGGGGTAAGAATGGGAGGAGGGGCATTAATGGAAGTTAGAGAAATCAATGTTCATGCCATCAGGATGGAGGCTACCCAGCCAGTATATAAGGTGTCATTCCTCCAACCTGAATGTGGCTTCCTCTTGACAGTAGAGGAGGCCATAGATAGACATATCAGAATGAGAATGGGACGTGGAATTAAAATGTGTGGCCACTGGGAGATCCTGCTTTTTCTGGCGGACCGAGCGTAGGTGTTCAGTGAAACGATCTCCCAGTCTGCGTCGGGTCTCACCAATACATAAAAGGCCACACCAGGAGCACTGGACGCAGTATACCACACCAGCCGACTCACAGGTGAAATGTCGCCTCACCTGGAAGGACTGTCTGGGGCCCTGAATGGTGGTGAGGGAGGAAGTGTAAAGGCAGATGTAGTGCTTGTTCTGCTTACAAGGTAGGTAAGGAAAAGAGATAAAAGGAGGGGTGGCAGAGTGGGGAACTGAAGAAGAGAGAAGGGTAAAGGTACACAATCTGCAACAAAATCAACCAAAAATCAATTCAGTGAGTGATCAGGACTGCACGAAACATCATTGAGACACAACCAACAGATATAGAAACCACCTATAACTCAACATGTCTATGCAGGCTTGCAAAATTGTGATGGACTCATCCCACCCTAGTTAACACCTGTTTGATCCCCTCCCATCCAGCAGGAGATACAGAGCACCTCAGCACAGAATGAAAAACAGCTTTGTCCCCAGGGCAGTCATGCAACTGAACAATGCCCCATTATAGAGTGGTTTGTTCTTAATTTAGTTATAACTTAGGTGTCACTTTAAATAACTCACACATGACTTTAGATTTAGTAATTGTGATTTTATTAATTGAATTGCCGGTATTTTCCACAATCTCATTATTTCACCTACAATCTCATTATCCTCAGCAATGGCAACAAAGTTGGAGAAATCAATATTCAAACTACAATAGCTTTTGCTTCCTTCCTTCCTTCCTTCCTTAAAGAAAGTGCATCAAACTGGCAGTTTTCAACTCGTCTGTCACTTTTATCGTCTGGCAGAATCTAGGCATTCTTTGCAGAGTAAAGCTAAGGTGTCCAATATTTCAGTAGCCAAGTCTTTCAGAATCCTATGATGCAAGCTGTGAGAACAGGGGACTTATCAGACTTTAGCCCCAAGGTACTAATTTTCTTCTGTGCTGATTGCATTTAATTCCTCCCAACATTATTCAAGATCAATGCAATCTTCAGAGTTACTGTATCTCAACCATAAAGTCTGATGCAAAATAGCTTAACAAGAAATTCCTCAGATGCTAGAAATCTTAAGTGCACACACAAAATGCTGGACGAACTCAGCATCTGTGGAAATGAGCAAACAGTCAGCATTTTGGGTCAAGAACCTTCATGAGGACTGGATCTCAGCCTGAGAAATTGACTACTTATTCCCGTTCATAGGTGCTGTCCTATTACTGAAACTAGGACAACGCTGCAGCGTAATGGTTAACGCGCCGCTTTACAACGGCAGCTGTAAGGGCAGGACTCGTTTCCTGCTACTGGCCATAAGGAGTCTGCGCTTTCTCCCTATGGATTGCCTCTGAAAGGTCCGGTTTCCTCCGGCATTCCAAAGACATACAGGAAAGGGTTTGCAAGTCGTGCATGCTATGTTGCCACTGGAAGTGTGGGGACACATATGGGCTGTCCCCAGCACATACTCAAACTGCATTGATGCATACGACACATTGAAACGCATATTTTGATGTTTCAATGTACATGTGATAAATAAATCTAAGCTTTATCTTTCTAGTTATTCTCCCCCTTTCCCCAGCCTCCATTTCTAAGGGATTTATTTTACTTTCTTATACTGTATTGCTAAAGAAGTTCTTTTTTTTTCTATTTTAACATTCCTCACTCGTTTGTTTTTATTTTATTTTCTCGCTCTTTTTTTGTCCTCCTTTGCTACACTCAGCAAAGTAAATGTGCCATTCTTGCAGTCCAGACAGACTCATCGGTGTGATGGGCCCTCAACTGGCTTCACGGATTTGAGATTGTGTAATGTCATTTCCAGTAGACAGTGAACAATTATAGACCCAGCAGCAATCGCTACAACACGCCACTAAAACAGAACTTATTAGTTTATTGGGTTATTGGTTTGTTACAGAGATTCAAGGTTCAGTACTTAATGTTATTTCTATTACACAAGTAAAAAGATCAAAATAATTGCTACTCTGGACCTGATGCAGCCCAAAAAAAAGCACTATAAGATAAAGGACAATATGATAAAATAAAATTAAATATCGGAGGAGACTCCATGAGCCAAATGGTCTAATTCTGATCCTATATCTTATGTTCCTATGGTCTTAACATTATAATAAAAAACAAAATAAATATAAACACACAACATAGCTTATATACATAGACTGATTGCATGTACATAAGTGATGCTAGGCATAGGAGTTTCTGTACATCAGGTTAAAGTGACTTACAGAAGATGATAAAGAAGTTGTGATGGAAGTGTATTGAGCTGATTTAGTGGGTGGAGGTGTTGATCAGCCTTACTGCTTGGGGAAAGTAGCTGTTTTTGAGTCTGGCAGTCCTGATATGATTGTTATGTAACCTCCTCTCTGACTGAATTAGGACAAGCAGTCCACAAGCAGGGAGGCTGGTATCCTTCCTGATGTCACTGGCCTTTTTCCGACGTGCTTCCCGCACTTTTCAGGTATGTCGGCACAGTGAACTCTGTCGCCAAACCCTAAATGAATAAGTAAAAATCTGTGAACTGTTATTGTTCTGATGATAACCAGGAAGTGTAACTATAAGCACAAAAGCTGCCTGACCTGCTAAGGATTTTTTGTCAAAACAACCAAACGAAGGATATTGATTTGCAGATTCAAGACTGAAAGTTTGTGTAAAGATGCAGAAAGCAGTTCGGAAGCCAAATGGCCTTCACTGGAAGAATTGGAGTCCAAGTGTTGCTGTTGACCAACATAGCCCGAAGCCAACATAGCTTTCACACAACTTACTAAACCTAACCCATACTCTACGTCTTTGGAACGTGGAAGGGAACCGGAGCACCTGGAGGAATCCCATGCCATCACGGGGAGAGCATGCAAACAGTGCAGATAGCAGTGGGAATTGAACCTGGATCGCCAGCACCATAAAGCATTACGCTAACTGCGTGGCATAGCGATTCGTGCAACACTATAACCGCTCAGGGCATCAGAGTTCAGAGTTCAGGTCTGAAGTCACCTCTGTGTAGTTTGCACATCTTCCCCGTGGAATGTGTGGGTTTCCTCTGGTTACTCCAGTTTCCTCTCATGGTGCGTGGTCATTCCAGTTGATACTTTAATTGGTCATTGTAAATTGCCTTGTGATTAGGTTAGGGTTAAATTGGTGAGTTGCCGAGCAGCACAACTCGAAGGGCCAGAAGGGCTTGTTCGGTGCTGTACCTTTAAGTAAGTAAGTAAATAAATAAATAAATATCAGATCAGACTGACTATGATCATACTACTCAGTAGATAGTTCAATATTCTTAGGCTGAAATTAGGGAGTGTTCGGAATGTGTAGGGGTTTTCCATGTCTACACTTACAATACATCTGTTAGTCTTTGAATTCTTCCATCCCTGTAAACAACGCGTCCACAATGAAAATGGATCCAGAAATGAATCCAGACGCCTCTCAGTATCCATCCAGAAATGAGAATGCGCCAAGTGAGAACAATTCCACAAAGGTAGAAACCAACCACTGGATATTGTCATGGTTTATTGTTGTCACATGTACAAAGATTGTCTTATAAACACTGTTTATAAGATCAGAATCAGTTTGTTATCTCTGACATATGTCTTGAAATTTGTTGTTTTACAGCAGCAGTGCAGTGCCATACATAAAAGTATTACTATGAGTTATAATAACTTACTGACTTGCTGCCCATTACCTTGCTGGCATTTAGGGCAACAGTGAATGTCCTCATTCTCTGGCTGTGTTCAGGATTTCCTTCGTTGTGTCAATAGCTTGCTTTTGACAGAAGTCAGTAATGCAAGTCCTGGTGGCGACTCAGGGTTACCATTGTAGTCAGCTATAGAAGGCTCCTTCATTGCTGTTTCTGTTATGATTTTGTTTTATCGCTTAGAGTTGTTAGTCCTGAGCTAAAGCTCCAAACCTAGAGGACTGGTGAACCACTCTTAGTCTCGCTTCTAGCCTTTGGTCTGTTTGGCATGGGTGACCCTACCAAGAGGCAAAGTGTAAAGCCCAGACTCCAGCAAACATTGAACTCTGGGTCATTGAGGCACACAAGTCTCCAAATCATGACAAGGAGAATAATAAGAAGGAAAAATAAGTAGTGGAAATAGAGAGCGAAATAATGAGATAGCGTTAATGGCAGGTGGCAGGGTGGAGATACATCTCTACCAAAGGAGGTGTGAGGTGCCCCTTCCTTCCTCTGGACCTGCAGCTCACCCTTGGCAAGGTGTGGCACCTGCTTAGCTCCTGATCAGGGCCATGTGAAGCCATGGGAGCAGGTGGTGGATGGTCGAATGAGCAGCTGGTGCAATTCACAAGGCCTGGCTATGCGACCACTGATGCCAGGCAGACAATCTCTGAAGAGTATTGCTAATGGCTGGGGTCACCCATCTTGTAAAGAGACTGCCCAGATGAAGTCAATGGCAAACCACTTCTGTGGAAAAATCTGCTGTGACCAATTATGGTCATAACACATGATCACCCACACATCAAATGACATGGCAGATAGTGATGATGATGAGTGTTTGTGGGTCATGGACCTTTCAGTGATCTCAGAATCAGGTTTACTATCTCCGGCATGTGACGTGAAATTTGTTAACTTAGCAGCAGCGCTACAATGCAATACATACTGTAGTAGAAGGAAAATAAATAAATAAATAAATAAATAGGTAGATAGATAAACCGATTACAGTGTACATGTATTGAATAGATGGTGGTTGGGGAGAAGATATATATGTGTCTTCAAGCTCCTGTTCTGCTCTCTGATGGTAGAGGGCATGCCCTGGATGGCAAGGGTCCTTAATCACAGATGCCACCTTCTAAAGGCATTGTTTTTTGAAGGTGTTCTCGATGATGGGGAGGCTAGTGTCTATGATGCAACTGGCTGATTTTACAACCCACTGCAGCTTCTGACGATTTACGATGTGCGGTGGCCCCTCCATACCGGCTGGTGATCCAACCAGTCAGAATGCTCTTCAAGGTGCAACTGTAGGATCTTGTTAGCATCCTGGATGATAAATTTCTCCTCAAACGTCAAATAAAATATCCACAGGCATGCCTTCTTTGTATTGGCGTGAAAAAGTTGGGCCCGGGATAGTTAGTCAGAGAGGCAACTGAGCACACAGGACATTCAGCTAGAATAAGTTAAACCATAACAATGCAAAATAAAGATTCAAGAATATTTATTGTCATTCTTCAGTACGCAAGTATAAAGATGAATTGTTACTTTGAATAGAAAAACACAATAATCATAAATAACACAAGAAAAATCACAATATACACAAATATAAATACACGAATTAGCTTATATACATTGACTGTTCAATAACTCCATAAAGAGATGCTAAGCACAGGATGTATATGTACATGATGTGGCTCTGACTGGAAGTGATAAAATAGTGGTGGTGAGGTGGATTAGTGGCTGCAGATGAAGGTGCAAAAGCTCCTGAAAGTGAACAGTGCAGGTAAATGTTAAAGTGAAAGATCAATACATCGAACACCGAACAGAAAACTGTACAGCACATGGTCAGCAACCAGTTAACTGGCAGGTCCAACTAAAGCCTCACTGGAACATAAACCTCAACTGTAACGATTCAAGCAGAATAAATGATTATTTAAGCTTTGTCTGCAAGGTAAAGTTCACCTTGTGAAGATTACTACAAGTCTGGATTGATTTCATTCATACTGCATCAAAAACAAGCATCCCACACCCAAAAACATCTGCACTTCATCGTAGATTCGCATTAAGTGCGGAGGTCTGCATATAACTTCAGAGCATTGTTGTACCTTCTGCACGGCTCCTTGTTTTTTCCCAAATCCTGCATATTCTGGCTAGAATTGCCAGTGATTGTAGGCTTGGATTAGCACTTCTCTGAGTAATCCCAAAGATCTTTCACATTTGGAGCGCTGAGATGTTTTCTTAAGAGACATGTAATTCAACTGGTATTAAATACTCATATTAAGTGCTCCCAGTGTTGTGTGATACAAATAGCCACTGACAACCAAGTCCAGCTCCTGGCCTTCACATGTGGTGGAACTATTCCTACTGACAGGAGAAAGGGCAAAGGTGGGCTACTGACACCTTAAAACCCATCACTCCAGGCAGATGGGGCTTGTCAGCCATGGTTGGCTGCTCATCTAGGAGAAGGAAAACTCTGATTTCAAGCCTCCACTGCTTTGCGTCCATACCCAATCTTACTTATACTTTATATTATTGTCACCAAACAATTGATACTAGAGCGTACAATCATCACAGTGATATTTGATTCTGCATTTCAGGCTCCGGTGAAGGCTTGGAAATCATGGTGAAGGCTTCAGAAGTAAACCCACAAGGGAAAAATCCGGAGCTGGAGTCTTAAGGCAGTCTCACATTGAGTTCAATGCTGACTGGCAACTCCTACAATAAACTGTATTGGTCTCTACCGTTCCTTTGGGTTCATCAGGTGTGTGGAGAGAGGAAGCTTGCTACATGGGCTACAGCTTGCTTCCCATATTGTACTCTCCTGGCTTGCACATCTACGATGCAATATCCTTGGTCAACCCTGACTGTAAGATTATAAGACTGGAACAAAATTAGGCAATTCAGCCTATCAAGGCTGCTCTGCCATTTTATCATGGCTGATTTATTAGCCCTTTCAACATCTAATTTCACCTAGCGGAGAGCAGAATAATTAGGGGGTCACTGATTTAAACCACAGGGGATTCCAATTAATTGAGATATATACGACCAGTACATTTGGGATCAATTAGGCAGCTGCAGCAATTAGCTGAAGTTTCATGGTAATAGTTATAAAGACAAGCTAACATTTAACTGAGTATAAAATTACATATTTAGATGAAATAGAGAACAAATTAGACACTAAAAATACTACTACAATTCGATAAAACTGCAGCATTTTTTGATTAACTGTAAATGAACAATATCAGCCAATATCAGCACAGGCACCTAATGTAGATAATGAGCTGCCTTCATACAATGCTTTCAACAATTACATCCTCCAACGGGCAACTATAGGCTGGTTAGCTTAACATCTGCAGTCGGGAAAATGCTTGAAGCTGTCATTAAGGAAGAAATAGTGAAACATTTAGAAAGGAGTGGTTCCATTAGGCAGATGCAGCATGGATTCAGAAAGGACAGGTCTTATTTCACAAACTTACTGAAGATCTTTGAGGACTTAATGAGTGAAGTGGATAGAGGCGAACAGGTGGATGTCATATACTTGGATTTCCAGAAGGCATTCGATAAGGTGTCACCTTATAAACAAGATACAGATGCGTGGAGTCAGAGGAGGTGTATTGGCATGGATGGTGGATTGGTTAACCAATAGAAGGCAGAGAGTTGGTATAGATGGGTGATTCTCCGGTTGGCAATCAGTGGTGAGTGGGGTGCTGCAGGGGTCGGTGCTGGGCCCACAGCTATTTACCATTTACTTTGAAGAGGGGACTGAGTGTAGCATAGCAAAACTAAACTGAGTGGAAAATATAAATTGTACAGAGGATGTGGAGAGTCTGCAGAGGGATATAGATAGATTAAGTGAATGGGCTAAGGTCTGGCAGATGTAATACAACATTGGTAAATGTGAGATCATCCACTTTGAAGGGAATAATGGAAGAGCATGTAATTATTTAAATGGTAAAATATTGCAGCATGCTGTTGTGCAGAGGGACTTGGGAGTGCTTGTGCATGAATCGCAAAAAGTTGGTTTGCAGATACAACAGTTGTTAAGAAGGCAAATGGAATGTTGGCCTTCTTTGCTACAGGGATTGAATTCAAGAGAAGGGAGGTCATGATGCAACTATACAGGGTACTGGTGAGACTGCACCTGGAGTACTGTGTGAAGTTCTGGTTGTCATACTTGAGGAAGGATATACTGGCTTTGGAGGCAGTGCAGAGGAAATTCACCAGGTTGATTCCAGGGATGAAGGGGTTAACATATGAGGAGAGATTGTGTTGCCAGGGACTATACTTTCTGAAATTCAGAAGAATGAGAGAAACATACAACATTTTGAAAGGGATAGGTAAAATAGAAGTAAGAAAGTTGTTCCCATTGGTAGGTCAGACTGGAACTAAGGGACATTGCCTCACGATTCAGGGGAGAAGATTTAGGACAGAGATGAGGAGAAACTGTTTTTCCCAGAGAGTGGTGAATCTGTGGAATTCTCTGTCCATGGAAGGATATATTTAAGATACAGTTAGATTTTTACATAGTAGGGAATTAAAGGTTATGCGGAAAAGGCAGCTAGATGGAGCTGAGTTTACAGACAGATCAGCCATGATCTTATTGAATGGCAGGGCAGGCTTGATGGGCCGGATGGCCTACTCCTGCTCCTATTTCTTATATTCCTATGTTCTTAATTAAATCTTTATTTTCATTGTAACATTCAAGGTGATTGTTGATGCCTTCAAATTCTTCATAGTTCCTAAATTGTTGAAGTAGTGAATTTGTTTCATTTTCACTCCTGACCTTTTCTGGCATCTGGAAGCCTGAATGTTTGAGACCGCAGTGAGTAAAACAGTTCTGAACTGTCTTGCTGAGTTGTCAGTGACAAAAATCACTGAACAAAAGCACTCACAAATGACAGTACTTAAAACCTGCTCAAAGGAAGAAGTAGTACCTAACAGCCACACAATTTCACGCCACTGATGCTAGTCAGGAACTAGCAACAGACTCCTGTCCCAATTAAAGGGCACAGTGTCCCAAATAAACAAATGAAATCCTGGATATTCTCAATTAGTTTTCGTTCTTCAGAATTGTCTTAAATAAACAGCTTCCCCGATTAACTGATGGCCCAGTGAGCTGGAATCCACTGTTAAATGGCAAGGGAGCAGAAGAGAGTTTGATGAAGAACATTTTCTCAAAAAGAAATTTTGGACTGAACTTCACTGCCCAGAAGGAACCTTCCCTAAAAGAAAGAAATGAAATCTGAGTTGGCATTAGTCTGCCTTGTCCGCTTTGCAAGCAGCTGGTATATGATGGGCCAAAGAAATTGCTTGAATCTATAAATCTGCAGAAGACTGTGATTCCATAAGATTTGCATTAATCTATTGACACTGCCTTTAGCTGACAAGTACAATCTTTAACACTTACTTGTGAACTCCCAGAAGGTTCTAGTGTTTTCGTTCACACTCCCAAGAGGTTCTTTGAATACATGGTTTGGCCCAGTTTCTGGATGTAGTCAGTGGAAGTACACAATTGGCAAAAGTCAACCATTCTGGGATATGACTGTGCAATACCAGGCCCCCAGTTGCCTAAGGAGCCAAGTTTTCCAAGTCCTTAGCCCCTTTAAGTGAGAAAAAGCTATATAGTCCCATCATCATAGCTTGCAAAGTTAGATATTAATAGAACAAGGGAAAAATAACATTTGTCTTGATTGAAATGCAAATCTATACTCAGTGGCCACTTTATTAGTTATCCCCTGTACCTAATATAGTGGCCTTTAGTGGTTTTCTGTTGTTGTAGTCCCCTCCTGGAGGTAAGTTTTGTTCATATAAAACACAATATATACAAAATATATGTATTGTATATAATTTTGTTCTTACAAAATTTGTAAGAACAATTCAAAATACCAACATTCTGATTAGGTTCCAAATCTCAGATATCAAATGAAAACCAAATTCCTGTTTAGTTAGAATCAGTGATATTCATTAGAATAACCTTGTTACTCCAATGTCTCTAAATTAGATCTCATGTTATTCTCTATACAAAGGTTTACAGACTAACCTTTCCTTTTTCTTAAACCCTAGTTAGGTGGAAGGCTAATTGAATTCTTATTCTTAAATGTTATGGTTAACTTCAGTTTTAGTCCCAGTCTGTATATCTACAAATTCAAAAGATTTATTTATATATATGTATATATGTGTGTGTATATATATACACACACACACACACACAGCTTAACTCCTTGTTTAGCAATTCTCCAACATCACAACTTTAAACAAAGTAAATCTCATTCAGTAATTTATCAAAATCTTTGCAAAAATAATCAGTTCTTGCAGGAAATCAAATTCAGATTCTTCGAGTGAAAATAAACTCATACATCTAACTGTATTAAATCCTCTACATCATAAGACATCTTGTTCTTGTGTTGGTTCTTTGATCTTGGGTGGCTCACCAACTTGTTTCTTGATTCAGCGGATGAAATAGTGGATCATCCACAGAAAAGTTGATTCACAACACTTACAGAACAAAAAACCTGACCAAATCCCTTGGTATGATTTAACAGAACTTGGTAGAGATCTTCGACGCTCCTCTCTGCCAATATTGTCTCGTTATAGCTGCTGCTTGTTATAGTAGTAGCTTCAAAAGATCTTTTGGCATTTTCAAGTAAGTAAGGTAAAGATACTCACTACTAACTCTGGCATAGCTTTTTCCACCAAGTTTTCTCTTTTAAAAAAAAATTAGTGAACCTAGTTTTCATCCCTCCATAGGTGAAACTTTCTAACATTACATCTTTTGGATTTAATTAACCTGGGTTACATAATGTTTTTCTGCCAGTCATTCTTTAGGGTTTTTCTTCTGTTTCAGAGATGTCTGTGAAGAGTAAGAAATTCAGGTTGTATAGCATACACAATCTCTGATATTAAATAGAACCATTGAACCACTGAACTACAGAACACCGTCAACACAGACAGGAGCATATGCACTGCCCACCTTCATGAAGTTAATGACCAGCTCTTTTATTTTGTTGACATTTAAGAGATGATTGTTGTTATGGCACCATATCACCAAGCTCTCTATCTCAAATGATGAACTCTTGATCTCTTAGTCTACTTCATTGCAAGATTCTTCAGAAGTCAAGAATGGGGCATAAGAGCGTTTTTTTATTAAGTGATAGAAAAACAAAGAGAGAGCTGAGGAAACAAGGGAAAACAAAGGAAAAAGCATCTGTGTTTGTCTCATTCTCGGATGGGAGATAACAAAAAATCCAGTGATAACAATTATAGAGTCCGAAAGTCATGGAACACTACAGTATGGAAATGTACCCTTCGACCCATCTAGTCCATGCCTAACTATTCACTAATCTCTGTCTAATGTTCTCGACACATACTTCTTATTTCATCTTCTTATTATTATTTCTTTCTTTTCTTTCTTTTTGTATTTGTGCAGTTTGTGATCTTTTTACATTTTATTCATTTGTCCATCCTATTGGTTGCAGTCATTTAATGATTCTATTGTATTTCTTGTATTTATTGTGATTACCCACAAGAAAATAAATTTCAGAGTTATATATGGTGACATGTGCAGTATGTACTTTAATAAAGAAAAGGTAGGGATATGTTCGGCACGGCTTTGTGGGCCAAAGGGCCTGTATTGTGCTGTAGGTTTTCTATGTTTCTATCAAATCAAGGAAGTAATGCTGAGACTTTATAAAGTTCTGATGATTCCTCATCGAGCATTGTGAGAAGGTTTGGGCCCCTTATCTTAGAAAGGATGTGCTGAAACTGGAGAGGGTTCAAAGCAGGTTCACAGAAATGGTTCCTGGATTGAAAGGCTTTTTATAAGAAGAGCATTTGATGGCTCTGTGCCTTTATTCACTAGAATTCAGAAGAATGAGGAGAGTCGTCATTGAAGCATGTCAAATGGTGAAAATTCATGATCGAGTGGACGTGCGCAGGATGTTTCTTCTAGTGAGAGAGTTGAAGACCAGAGAGTCTCAGAATAGAGAGATGTCCTTTTATAACAGAGATGAGGAGGAATTTCTTTAGCCAGGGAGTGGTGACTCTGTGGAATTCTTTGCCAGAGGCAGCTGTGGAGGCCAACTACTTATGTATATTTAAGGCAGAGGTTGATAGATTCTTGATTGGTCAGGGCATGAAGGGATACAAAGAGAAGGCAGGAGATTGGAGCTGAGAGGAAAATTGGAACAGCCATAATGAAATGGCGGATCAGGTTTGTTGGGCCAAATGGCCTCATTCTGCTCCTATATCTAATGGCCCTAAGATAATATGGTCCTTCTGTTCTGAGCCTGTGCCTGTTGGCCCCAGACTTCCCCATTTTAGAAAACATCCTCTCCATGTCCAATCTTTCTAGGCCTTTCAATATGTGACAGCTTTTGAATGTCTCTTTCACGTTCACCTTCTATGCATGTGTCACTCTCTCAGCACTCCTGCCAGTGCTAGTACCTGTGCATGGGTCCTACAGTCACACACCACACTCCAAACCATACTGACAGCTGACAACTGTACCCCTTCCAGCACTGTGGAGCTCTTGTAATACTGCCCTTCTGTCAAAGGGGTGCTCCCTTTGTCCAGCCCCTCAGACAGATACGACCTCCTTTTATTCTGAGATTCAGTGTTTTCCATTCTGAATCCCAGAATGGGATTGAGAGAAGATGTTTTTGTTTTCTCATGTTAATATTCCCTCTCTTTCAGAATCAGAATGACGTTCAGTGGCCACCTTGTTAGATACACTCTACACTTTACTGTTCGTTGATGTTAATGTAAATATCTAATCAGCCAATCATGTGGCAGCAACTCAGTCCATAAATGCATGCAGATATGGTCAGGTGGCTCAATTGTTGTTCAGACCAAACACTAGAATGGGGAAAAATATGATTTAGGTGACTAAAAGAAAAGAAGAATTGATAAGACTGCTGAATCGGTTTGCATAACTTTACTAACCACAATTCTGAACTGATGCCACAACTTTCAAGTATCTGTTTCAAGGTCTCAACAACTTATGTTCTCGGCATTATCTGTCTGTCTTGTCTACCTATCTGTATATCTATCTATCTATCTATCTATCTGTCTATCTACTCTATTTTTGTCTAACTATCTCTCTGTCTATCTATCTATTTATTTTATTTCCACAATGTGTCTTCTTTGTCAGTTGTTTGTCAGTCTTTGTTTACGTATAGTTTTCAAGATTTTGACTTTTTTTTAAAGTTCAAAATACAAGGATTAAAATAAATTTATTATCAACCCAGAGATTTGTTTTCTTGTGGGCATACTCAATAAATCCATAAAAGAAGAATAAGCATAACAGAATCAATGAAAGACCGCACCAACTTGGCATACAAGCAGTGTGCAAAAGACAACACACTGCAAATACAAAACAAAATGAATAATATTAGTAATAAATAAATAAGCAACAAGTATTGAGAACATGACATGAAGAGACCTTGAAAGCAAGTCTATATGTTGTGGGATTATTTCAATGATGGGGCAAGTGAAATTGAGTGAAGTTATCCCCTCTGGTTCCAGAGCATGATAGTTGAGGAGTAGTTACTGTTCCTGAACCTGTGATGTGATTTCTGATGCTCTTTTCTCACTGCTGCCATCAGGTAGAAGGTACAAGAGCCTCAGGACTCGCACCATCAAGTTCAAGAACAGTTACTACCTCAAACCATCAGGCTCTTGAAAAAAACAGGATAACTACACTCATTTAAGAAATCTTTTATCTTGTTTTTTCATGTTTGTTATTTATTGCTATTTATTTATTATTTGCACTTGCACAGTTTGTTGACAGTTTACAGATCCTGCTTACAGTTACTGTTTATAAATTTGCTAAGTAAGAAAAGTAAGAGAGAGTAAGCGTTCGGCACGGACCAGGAGGGCTGAGATGGCCTGTTTCCATGCTGTAATTGTTATATGGTTATATAAGTATGCCTGCAGAAAAAGAATCTAGGGTTGTATGTGGTGACGTGTGTACTCTGAACTCTGAACTCTGAACATATACGTACTTTAATAATAAATTTACTTTGAGTGATGAACTTTCAAATTTTCAGAGACTTTGGAGAAATATGATGGTTGAGGAGGAGAAGAAGCTATTTCAGCATATGGCTGATTATGGGTCTTCAGGCTTCTGGAGCTCCTCCCTGACAATAGAAATAGATGATCCCTTTAAAGCCCACAGCATATTCAGGATGGGAAATACAAAAGCTAAGGGATGTACAGTATTTGTTTAATGATTTTAGACCATGGCATTATAAAAGGTTAGCAACCACTGGTATAGCAGAAGCTTTCCTTGGTATCTAACCTATATTCTCCCTGGGAGTGTTTTGACAGGTCTGTTCAAAGGGAGATTTACTCTGTACCTAACCTGCATTTTCTCCTCTTTTTAATAATGAGAATCAGATGTCTTGATATATTGCCAACAGCTGGTCCCTTGCTGAGATAGACAGAGAATTGGATGCTGATGTTCACGGTAAGTGTAAGTGGACAACTCTCCAAAATTGCTAACAAATCCCATCCAGACGCGTGAAGGTTTGATAGCTGGACTCACCCTGCGGTCTTGTTTCTGGGAAGCTCTTTCAGAATGGTGAATAGGGAGGTCTACACGGTACCTAATCTCTGCTTTCCTTCCATTAGGAGTATGTGTTGAGGGAGCTTCACTCTGTGCACATAGAACTCACAGGTAAATAGATGGGAAATTATAGGCCAGTGAGCCTGACATCAGTAATGGGCAAATTGTTGGAAGGTATTATAAGGGAATGGATATTTAAGTATTTAGATAGATAGGGAATGATAGTGATAGGCCTGTGTGACTAGTGGTTTGGTGCTGGGACCTTTGTTGTTTGTCATCTATATCAACGATCTGGATGATAATATGCTGAACTAGATCAGCAGATTTGCAGATGACACCAAGATTAAGGGTGCAGTGGACAGTGAAGAAGGCTATCAAAGCTTGCAGTGGGATCTGGATCAGCTGGAAAAATTGGGATGAAAATTGCATACGTGAAGAAATCTACAGATGCTGGAAATTCAAACAACACACACAAAATGCTGGTGGAACACAGCAGGCCAGGCAGCATCTATAGGGAGAAGCGCTGTCAACGTTTCGGGCCGAGACCCTTCGTCAGGACTAACCAAAAGGAAAGATAGTAAGAGATTTGAAAGTAGTGGGGAGAGGGAGAAATGCAAAATGATAGGAGAAGACCGGAGGGAGTGGGATGAAGCTAAGAGCTGGAAAGGTGATTGGCAAAAGTGATACAGAGCTGGAGAAGGGAAAGGATCATGGGACGGGAGGCCTCGGGAGAAAGAAAGGGGGAGGGGGGAAGCACCAGAGGGAGATGGAGAACAGGCAGAGTGATGGGCGGAGAGAGAGAGAGAAAAAAAACAAACAACTAAATATGTCAGGGATGGGGTAAGCAGGGGAGGAGGGGCATTAACAACTGCAGATGGGATTGAATGCAGACCAGTGTGACGTATTGCATTTTGGGAGGACCAGTCAGGGTAGGTCTTACACAGTGAGCAGGAGGGCACCGAGGAGGTAGAACAGAAGGATCTGGGAGTACAGACCCATAATTCTTTGATAGTGGCTTCACAAGTAGTTAGGATTGTAAGCTTAACTTTTGTCACTTGGGCCTTCATAAGTCAAAGTACTGAATTGGGATGTGCTGTTAAAGTTTTTTTTAAAACATTGGTGAGGCCTAATTTGGATTATTGTGTGAAGTTCTGGTCACCTTCCTGCAGGAAAGATATCAATATGATCAAAAGAGTACAGAAAAAATTTACCAGGATGTTGCTGGGACTTGAGGACCTAAGATATAGGGAAAGATTGAATAGGTAAGGACTTTATTCCCTACAGCATAGGAAAATGAGGGAGATTTGATCGAGTTACAGACAGGTTAAATTCTACTGAGGTTGGGCGAAGATAGTCCTGGAGTTCATAGGTTAAGGGTGAAAGGTGAAATATTTAAAGGAGATATGAGGGGGAGCATATTCATGGTGGCGAGGGTGTGGATTGAGCTTTACTTTACTTTATTACTTTATTGTCGCCAAACAGTTGATACTAGAGCATACAATCATCTCAGTGATATTTGATTCTACTCTTCGCGCTCCTTGGAGTACAAATCGATAGAAAATATAATAAAAATTTAAATTATACATCATAAATAGAAAAGGGAAAGTAAGGTATTGCAAGTCAGGTCTGGATATTTGGAAGGTACAGCCCAGATCCGGGTCAGGATCCGTTCAGCAGCCTTATCACAGTTGGAAAGAAGCTGTTGCCAAATCTGACCGTACAAGTCTTCAAGCTCCTGAACCTTCTCCCGGAGGGAAGAGGGACAAAAAGTGTGTTGGCTGGGTGGGTGGAGCAGCCAGCAGAAGTGGTGGATGCAGGTTTGAATTCAAAATATAGGAAAAGTTTTGATAAGTACATGGATGGAAGGGTTATGGTGGGTTATGATCTGAGTGCAGGTCCGTGCCGCTAGGCTGAATAACAGCTCAGTATGGTCTAGATGGGCTGAAGGGCCTGATTCTGTGCTGTAGCACTCTATGATGCTATAACACAGCAGATCTGGCCATATCTATTGAAGGGAATAAAAAGCTGCTTTTTCAAGTCTTCATAACACCTGAAATGACTGTTTCTTCCTCTTCATTGATGCTGCCTGAATCCCTAAGTTCTATCAACATTTTGGGGGTGCTGCTCAAGATTTCCGTCATAAGGCCATGAAACCATAAGATATAAGGGCAGAAATAGGCCATTTGGCCCTTCAAGTCTGCTTCACCATTTCATCATGGCTGATCTACTGTCCCTCTCAGCCCCAATCTCCTGCCTTCTCCCCATATTCCTTCATGTTCTGACCAATCAAGAATCCATCAACCTCTGCCTTAAATATGCATGAAGGCTTGGCCTCCACAGCTGCCTGTGGCAATAAATTCCAGAGATTCAGCATGCTCTTTCTAAAGAAATTACTCTTCATCTCTGTTGTGAAATGACATCCCACTATTCTGAGGCTGTGTCTTCTGATCTCAGACTTTCCCATCATAGAAAACTTCCTCTCCTTGTCCACTTTATCAAGGCTTTTCATATTTGATACATTTCGATGAGATCATCCCTTATTCTTTTAAATTCCAGTGAATACAGGCCCAGAACTATGAAACACTCATCATATAACAAGCCATTTAATCCTGGAAATATTTTCATGAATATCTTTCGAAACTTCTTCAGTTTCAGCACATCCTTTCTAAGACAAGGGGCCCAAAACTTCTCACAGTACCCCAACTAAGGCCTCTCCAGTGCTTTACAAAGTCCAAACGTTACATCCTTGCTTTTATATTCTGGTCCTCTTGAAATAAATGCTGATGTCGCATTTGCCTTCCTCACCACAAACTGAACCTGCAAATTAACCTTCAGGGAATTCAGCACAAGAACTCCCAAAATCCTTTGCACCTCAGATTTTTGTATTTTCTCTCCATTGAGAAAATCGTCAACCCTTTCATTTCTTCTACCAAAGTGCATGACCACACACTTCATGGCACTGTATTCCATCTGCACTTTTTTGTCTATTCTCTTAATGTCAAAGTCCTTCTGTAGCCTCTCTACTTCCTCAAGAATATATGTCCTTCTACCTATCTTCATATCACTGCAAACATTACAACAGAGCCATCAACTCCATCATCCATTGATACATAACGTGAAAAGAATCAGTGCCAACACAGAATCCTGTGGAACACCACTAATTACTGACAACCAACCAGTAAAGGCTCCCTTTATCCCCACACTTTGCCTCCTGCCAGTCAGCAACTCCTTATCCATGTTAGAATCTTTCCTGTAATACAATGGGCTTGTTCCTCGTTAAGCTGCCTCAAGTGCGGCACCTTGTCAAAGGCCTTCTGAAAATCCAAGTTCATCAACATATTCTCCTTTGTCTATGCTGCTTGTTATTTCTACAAAGATTTTCAACAGATTTGTCAGGCAAGATTTTTCCTTGAGGAAACCATACTGACTTTGGCCTATTTTATCACGTGCCTCCAAGTACCCTGAGACCTCATCCTCTATAACTGACTCCAGCATCTTCCCAACCACTGAAGTCAGACTAAATGGCCTATGGTTTCCTTTCTTCTACCCTTCTCCCTTCTTGAAGAGTGGAGTGACATTTGCAATTTTCTAGTCTTGCAGAACCATTCCAGAATCTAGTGATTGTTGAAAGATCATTGCTAATGCCTCCATGATCTCTTCAGCCATCTCTTTCAGAACCCTGGAATGTATACCATCTGGTCCAGGTGACTTACCTACTTTCAGACCATTCAGTTTCTCAAGAACCTTCTCTCTATTAATGGTAACTTCACCCACTTCATGTCTGCTGACAGCTGGAACTTTCACCATACTGCTAGTGTCTTCCACAGTGAAGACTGATGCCAAATATTTGTTAAATTCCTCCGCTATTTCCTTTTCCCCCATAGCCACCTTTTTCCTATGGACTGATACCCACTCTTGCCTCTCCTTTGCTCTCAATTAATCTGAAGGTACTTTTGGTATTCTCTTGAATATTATTGGCTAGCTTACTTTCGTATTCCATCTTTACCTTCTTAATGACTTTTAAGTTGCCTTCTGTTGGTATTTCAAAGTTTTCCAGTCTTCTAACTTTCCACTAATTTCTGTATGATTAATCCCCTCTTTTACGTTGGATTTGACTTCCCTTCTTGGCCATCTTGCATTTAGAATACTTCTTCCTCTATAGGATGTATATATCCTGTGCCTTCTGAATTATTTCCAGAAACTCCAGCCATTCCTGCTCTGACGTTATCCCTGTGTGTTCTTTTTCCAATTATTCTAGACAACTCCTCTCTCATACCTCTGTAATTTCCTTTATTCCAATGTAATACTGATACATCTGACTTTAGCTTCTCTTTCTCACCTCTCAGGGCGAATTCAATCATATTATGATCACCTTTATCCTAAGCTGTCTAACCAATTCTGTTTCATTGCCTAACACCCAATCTAGAATAACCGATACGCTAGTGGGCTCAACCACAAGCTGCTCTAAAAAGCTATCTCGTAGACATTCTAGAAATTGGAATCCCACACCAGCCTAATTTTCCCAATCTACCTGCATATTGAAATTCCCAGTGACTATTGTAAGTTTGCCTTTTTGGCATGCATTTTCTTTCTCCCATTGGAACTTGTTCAGCTTCTGTAGAATCTCTTGTGTTTAAGATTTACTCTGCATTTAATCTTTGCTTTCTCTGCATGAGGTGTGTGTGATGGGATGGTGTACACCAGAGGCAGTTTTACTCCATGTCCAATCTGTGCTTTCTCTACACTGGAAGTGCGTGATAGGATTCCAGTCTGTTGACCCATCTAAAGGTTTTATGCATTTAACTGAGAGCTTTGCACATTCTACATGAGAGAATGCACCACCAGTCTACTCAATCTCTCTTTGTCTAACAAACATGTCAGCCCTGGAGCCTATCCGGTGAATCATTACTGTATTCCGTTCATGGTAAGTTCATCGTTGCCTGGATACAGAGACCAAAACAGTACACAGAACTCCAGGCAAAAATCTTGATAAGTTCTACACAACATTTAAAAAGAAATTACATTTATTTGTCAAGCTTAGATTAGAGTAGATTAGAATTATTTGCCAAGTGGATATCAAAACATACAGTGAAATTGCCATTTGTGTTAACAACTGACAGTATGAGGCAGTCTGCAAATGTTGCCATGCCTCCAACGTCAACATAGCATGTCCACAATTTTAAGCAAAACAACATGTAGCCAACGAAAGGCAAAACAACAGCAAAACAAATCTCTTTCTTACGATCACCACCCCCCATCACTTCAGGGACCACCAGCCCTCATCATAGGGTCCCACTGAGCTTGCATCTTGACTTCGGGCATCACACCACTTGCAAATCCATACTCAAGGATTACTGGAGTCCAACATTTTGATCTGCTGACTGACCTTGGATATACCCTGTGTCTGATCTGTGCTTTCTCCTCACTGGGAGTTTGTGATGGGGTGGTGTAGAGGAAACATTACTATATATCTAGTCCATGAGGTCTTTGCTCTGGACAATACAGAGAGAGCATCACTCTGCAATTAATCCATTTCATTTTAAATAATGGACATCCCACTGTGATCGACTAACATTCAGAAATTTACCATCTCTGTGGTGAAGGAAAATACCTGAGTCTCCACATTCTCTGAGGATGGGAATTCAAACTCCACATCCTCTGAATGACAAACTTTCTCCTCATCTTATCCTCATCATACAAAGTGGCTTAATTTCTTTCTCTGTGATCCTGAATTCTAGACTTATTAGCTAGTGGTATTATCATCCCTTACGTTCCAGTCCATTGAGACATCTAACAGTTTTATATGTTTAAATAATATCATACATTCTAAATGAGAGAAAACACCATCTGCCTATGGAATCTCTCTTCATCTAACAAACCTGACAACACTAGAATCTCTGCAGTGAATCATTACGATATTCTGTCCATGGTAAGTACTCAATGGACTGGAATTGAAGGGAGGATGGTATCACTAATTGCTGAGTCCAGAACTCAGGATCATACAATAAAGGATCAGGCCACATAATACCAAAATGAAGAGAAAGTTCATCATTCAGAGAGTGTGGAATTCTTGGAATTCCCAACCTAGAAGATTTGGAGACTCAACACATGGGACTTGGCAGTCCTTGTGCAGGATTCCCTAAAGGTTAATTTGTAGGTTGAGTCTATGGTGAGTCAGAAGGCAAATGCAATGTTAACATTCATTTCAAGTGGATTAGAATATAAAAGCAAGGATGTGATGTTGAGACTTTATAAAGCACTGGAGAGGCCTCACTTGGAGTATTGTGAGCAGTTTTGGGCCCCTTATCTTAGAAAGGATGTGATGAAATTGGAGATGGTTTAGAGGAAGTTCAAGAAAATGATTCCAGAATCGAATGGCTTGTCATATTTGAGAGTTAGGGGGCAAAAGTTTAAGAGTAGCATGAGGGGAAATTTCTTTACTCAGAGAGTGGTAGCTGTGTGGAATGAGCTTCCAGTAGAAGTGGTAGTGGCAGGTTCAGTATTGTCATTTAAAGTAAAATTGGATAGGTATATGGACAGGAAAGGAATGGAGGGTTATGGGCTGAGTGTGGGCCACTGGGACTAGGTGAGTGTAAGCGTCGGCACAGACTAGAAAGGCCGAGATGGCCTGTTTCCGTGCTCTAATTGTTATATGGTTATATGAAAAGTATCTGATAGTTCTGGGACTGTATTCACTGGAATTCAGAAGAATGAGGGGTGACTTCACTGAAATCTATCAAACAGTGAAAGACCTTGATAGAGTGGATGTGGAGAGGATGTTTCCTATGGTGGGAATGTCTAAGATCAAAGCTCCCAGCCTCAGAATAGAGAGGTGGCCTTTTAGAATGGAGATGAGGAGGAATTTCTTTAGCCATTTGTTACGGTCTCATTTTCCTTCATAACAGAAATTGGTAAATTTGATAGATACATTCCTGGGTATTTATTGGATCAGTGTGGAATGTCCATTACTTAAAATAAACTAGATTAATTGCAGAGTGATGCTCTCCCTACACTGTCCAGGGCAAAGACCTCATGGGCTAGATACAGAGCAAAGCTCCCTCTACACCATCCCATCACACACACCCAGTGTAGAGAGAGCACAGATCAGAGTATATCCAAGCTTGATCAGCAGATCAAAATGTACTCCTGTGATACTTGTAAGGAAGTTAGGTTGACAGTTACTGAGGACAAAGAGCTGTGATCCCTAAAGTCGAGAATCGTGGTCAGCAGGGCCCAAGAATGAGGGCCGGTGGTCCCTGAAGGGGGGTGCGGGTCATGATCGTAAGCAAGGGGCTTGTTTTTCTGTCATTTTGACTTTCATTGGCTATGTGTTATTCTGCTTAAAATTGTGGCACTGGAAGCATGGCAACACTCACAGACTGCCCCAGAACCATCCTCAGACTTTGTTGGTTGTTAAAACAAATGACAATTTCACTGAACGTTTTGATGTCCACTTGGCAAATGATTCTAATATAGTCCACCCTAAACTTGACAATAAAATCATTCTCTTTGTAAATGTTTGTAGGCCTTAGCAAGATTCCACCTGGAGTACTGTGTGCTGTTCTTGTCTTTTTATTTTATTTTAAATAATATACACTCCACTGTGATCCAATGAATATCCAGACATTCATCAATCAAATTTGCTCTTTTCTGTTGTGAAGGAAACTAACTGAACCTCCGCATCTGTTTCTTCTGGGATTGGGAATTCCAAAAACTCCACACCCTGTGAATGATGAACTTTTTCCTCGTCTTGGTTTTATGCAGCCTAGCCCCTTATTCTGTGGTCCTGAACTCTGGACTCATCAGCCTCCCTTGAATTCCAGTCTGCAAAACTGTTTAACGATCTTATAAGTTTAATTGAGATCTTCACACATTCTACAGGAGAGAATACACTACTAGTTGTCTCATTCTCTCTCCGTCTAACAAACATGTCAGCCCTGGAGCCTATCTGGTGAATCATGACTGCATTTGTCCCTGGTAAGTGCATTGTTGCTTAGATACAGACACCAAAACTGTACACAGTACTGCAGGGCAAATCGCGCTAAGATTAGATTAGAATAGATTAGATATATTAGTTAAATGGATATCAAAACATTCAGTGAGATTGTGTTAACAGCTAACACAGTCTGAGGATTGATCTGGGGCAGTCTGCAAGTGTTGTCATGCTTCCATGTTTGCCCCTTCCATGCCTCTAATGCCAACATAACATGTCCACAATTTGTAACAGGACAACACAAAGCCAATGACAGACAAAACAACAGCAAAACAAATCACTTCTTACCGCTCACTAAACCCCTATTCAGGGAAGTCTGGAATCCAACAACTGGATCTACCGACCTACCTTTGTCTTACTCTGTGTCTAATACGTGCTTCCTCTACACTGGGAGTGTGTGATGGGATGGTGTAGACTAAACATTGTTAAACTTTTTTATGCCATGAACCCCTTTGGCAGTCCAGTGAAGCCTATGGACCCCTTCCTGGAAAAATGTATTTAAATACGTAAAATAAAGTACACAGGATGACAAAATCAACTGATTATATTGAAATACAGTTATGAAAATATTAAAACAACAAAGTCATGATATAGTAATATATGCACCACTTCAGTAAGACATTGAATAACAAACACCCCTCCATACATTTAAAATACAAGTGTTAAAATGGAACTTTATTTTAAAGGTATACCAATGTGAAGGCTGTTGTATCTTAGCTTGAACAACAGCATTAAATTGAGGGGTGGTCTTTGACAAAACAACACACATGTCATGTTGGACATCCAATCACAGATATTAATATTGAAGTGGTAAAAATGGATTCAACAGTGGCTGGATGGGAGATGCCAGCGAGTAGTGATGGATAACTGTTCGTCAGGTTGGAGGCCGGTGACTAGTGGTGTGCCTCAGGGATCTGTACTGGGTCCACTGTTGTTTCTCATATACATTAATGATCTGTATGATGGGGTGGTAAATTGGGTTAGTAAGTATGCAGATGATACTAAGATAGGTGGTGTTGTGGATAATGAAGTAGGTTTTCAAAGCTTGCAGAGAGATTTAGGCCAGTTAGAAGAGTGGGCTGAAAGATGGCAGATGGAGTTTAATGCTGATAAGTGTGAGGTGCTACAGTTTGGTAAGACTATTCAAAATAGGACATACACAGTAAATGGTAGGGTATTGAGGAATGCAGTAGAATAAAGTGATCTAGGAATAATGGTGCATAGTCCCTTGAAGGTGGAATCTCGTGTGGATAGGGTGGTGAAGAAAGTTTTTGGTATGCTGGCCTTTATAAATCAGAACATTGAGTATAGGAGTTGGCATGTAAAGTAAAAATTGTACAAGGCATTGGTGAGGCCAAATTTGGAATATCATGTACAGTTCTGGTCACCGAATTATAGGGAAGATGTCAGCAAGATAGAGAGAGTACAGAGGAGATTTACTAGAATGTTACCTGGGTTTCAGCACCTAAGTTACAGAGAAAGGTTGAAGAAGTTAGGTCTTTATTCTTTGAAGTGTAGAAGGTTGAGGGGGGACTTGATAGAGGTATTTAAAATGATGAGGGGGATAGATAGAGTTGACGTGGATAGGTTTTTTCCATTGAGAGTAGGGGAGATTCAAACAAGAGGACATGAGTTGAAAGTTAAGGGGCAAAAGTTTAGGGGTAAAACGAAAGGGAACTTCTTTACTTAGAGAGTGATAGCAGTGTGGAACGAGCTTCCGGTAGAAGTGGTACAGGCAGGTTTGATGTTGTCATTTTAAAAAATTAGATAGATATATGGACTAGAAAGAAATGGAGGGTTATGGGCTGAGTGCAGGTAGGTGGGACTAGGTGAGAGTAAGCATTTGACACGGACTAGAAGGGATGAGATGGCCAATTTCCGTACTGTAATTGTTATATGGTTATGAACTTATCTGTGATTTCTATTGGTGGCAAAGTCACAGCTGCTGTTAATATTAGCTACACACACAAAATGCTGGAGGAAGTCAGCAGATCAAACAGCATGAATGGAGATGAGTAGAGCCGATGTTTCAGGCTAGGACTGTACTCTTTTCCATAGATGCTGCCTGGCCTGCTGAGTTCCTCCAGCAATTTGCGTGCGTTGCTTGGATTTCCAGCATCTGCAGATTTTCTCTTGTTTGTTACTGCTAATACTACTGTGGTTTGTTGCCTACATTCATAATTGAAGGAAATGTTAAATTTCAGTTAGAGGATGTTTCCCATGGTGGGGGAGTCTTGGACAAGAGAGCACAGCCTCAGGATAGAGTGGCATCCATTTAAAATAGAGATGCGGAAAAGTTTCTTCAGCCAGAGGTGAATTTGTGGAATTTAGTACCACTGGCAGCTGTGGAGGCCTGGGTCATCTGTACTTAAGGCAGAGCTTGATAGGTCTTGATTGGATATGTCATCAAAGATTATGGGGAGAAGGCCGGGGGAGTGAGGCTGAGGAGGGGAAAACAGGATCAGCGATGATTGAATAGCAGTGCTGACTCAATGGGCCATAAGGCCAAATTCTGTTACAATGTCTTATTATGGTCTTATAGTTAGTGAAGATAAAAATGTAAATTTTTTCCCATCCAAGTTCACACGGACCCCCGGAATCAATCTATGGATCCCCAGTTAAGAACCCCTAGTGTAGGGGGAACTTTATTCTGTGGCTAATCGGTGTTTGTTCTGCACTGGGAGTGCACAATGAGATAGTGTTGACAGAGGGAGCTTTACTCTGTATCTCGCTTATGTTTTCCTTTGCCTGGACAATGTAGAGAGCGTGTTACTCTGCAATTAATCCATTTCATTTTAAACAATGGACATTCCACTGTCATACCTTTAATATCCAGAAATTTATCAATGTTGGATCTGACTTTTTAATTGTTATTTTCTTGGAAGTTTAACAATTAATTATCGGCTTGTATTTTCATTAGTTTTTATATGCATGTTATGTCGGCGTGGGCTGACAGCCGACTGAACCCGGGGCAGAGGAATGACAAACTCCCCTGTTGAGACAGACACAAGAGTTTATTCATCAGAATTCCAAAAGAACTTGTTCGTCCAACACCACGAGATGAATCATTTCTTGAAACACTTGCATACAAGGACCCTGCAATGAGTGTTAATTGGGAATCTGCTTTAAATAATCACAGTAGTTTGAAAACCCGTGTCGGGAAGGCCGGCAGGGCTCAGGACAGCATGTAACGGTTTAAAATGCTTCATAGCGGCCACAGTCTATATATGCATGTTGTTCAATATGTCGCCAGTGTAATATTGGTTTGCTGCTGGAAGCTACTTCTGGTTGCATTATTTGAATAGGGGAAACTTCATTGGTTGACTCCTATTTATGAATTTGAATGGGGTTTTCCTTATCTATCTAGTACAAAAGAGCCACCCATGAGATCAGCGCCATCTTAGTTATTAGTTCTTTTGACTCCCCCTCTTCAACTGGCAGACCCCTACTTATGTTTGCTTTAACTCTCTTGTTGTTCTATTATCACTTAATTAAATAACTGTGAAGCAACAAATTTTGTGCCTCTTTCCTTATTTCTGAAAGAACCTTAGATTAAAACGTTAGAATCCAATGTCAATTTGCTGAACCATTGACTGACCCCACGCCTCCAGACCTGCTGACTAACCACAGGCCTCTGGACATGGCCTTTCCTAACCTCTGACCCTGAGATAAGAGACGAGACTTCATTGACCATCTTTAAAAACTCTTGGGGAGCTGACTCTTTGAATCCTTCACTCCCCCTGACACTGTTAGAGGCAGCTCCAGGAGTCTTTAGTGACATAGCAAATCTTCTCAAACTCCCAAAGAAATATAGCCACTGACGTGCCTGCTCTGTAGTTACATCAATATGTTGGGCCCAGGTTAGACGTTCAGAGATGATGACTCCTAGGAACTTGAAGCTGTTCATCCTTTCCAGTTCTGATCTCTCAATGAGGACTGGTGTACGTTCTTTTGATTTTCCCTTCCTGATCCCTTAGCAAGTAGCTTGTGTATGAGCACACAATCATCTCTTTGAACAATTGCTTAAATATATCCTTTCTCAGTAACTAGAACATCATACATGGTTAATGAATCATCTCTGACATTAGATTTCTGAATGCTACCTTGCATTCTCTTTTCGCACAAATTAAAAGGACATCCTTGTATTCTGAGGCTGTGACCTCTGGTCTTAGACTCCCCCACCTCCTCCCCATATCCACTCTACCAAGCACTTTTCAGTATTCAATAGGTTTCAATAAGGTCATCCCTCATTCTTCTGAATTCCAGTGAGTTATATTATATATGTCACAAACAAGAGAAAATCCGAGAATCCGGATTTTCGAGAACACACGCAAAATCCCTTTCAGGTCCTGCTGAAGGGTTCTGGCCTGAAATGTTGACTGTACTTTTTCCCACAGATGTTGCCTGGCCTGCTGAGTTCCTCCAGCATTTTGTGTGTGTATTACATACATAACTTGTACTTCTCTGCGTACTTTTTACGTTTTTAATATCCTGCTGTCTTTCTGTGTGGAATAATTTCTCAGGATAACATGCAAGCTTAGCTTTGTACCTATGTACATGTGACAAAGATAATCCAATTCCAA
Source organism: Hypanus sabinus (assembly GCF_030144855.1). NCBI lineage: Eukaryota > Metazoa > Chordata > Chondrichthyes > Myliobatiformes > Dasyatidae > Hypanus > Hypanus sabinus. The sequence continues at coordinate 9,347,343 of NC_082717.1, forward strand.
ATTCCAGGTCCATCAACATTATCCAATTGCTCACCATCTTGAAAAACACTCCACTTCGCTTCTTCTTGAGTTTGATAAACAGCATGTCATGATTTTCACCATTCAGTCAACTTGTTCTGTACACTCTTGAAACATGTTTTCATCCTTCTCTGCACTCACCAGCCTACGTACTCTATGAGCAAGATGGGAAATAAGACATTTGAGCGACTCAGAAAAGACATTGACAGGAGTTAGGAATATCTGGAGTAATTTACCATTCCCATTCCCACTGCTGAGGGGGCACAGCAGCCTAGTGGTTAATGTAACACTTTACCGTGTCAGCTGTAAGACTAGGGTTCAAATCCCACTGCTATTTGTAAGGTGTTTGTATATTTTCCAGATCTGGGTTTCTTCCAGATGCTCCAGTTTCCTCCCACATTTCCAAAAACATAACATTATTTTGTGGTCATGCAATGTTGGCACCTAAAGTATGGCAACACTTGTGGACTGCCCAATGCAATCCTCACTGTTTTGATTTGATGTGACTGTGATTGAATTTTGACCACCAGGTTCAAGAACAGTTCCTACCCCACAACCATCATACTGTTGATGAAAAGGGGATACCTACACTCTCTTTCCCCATTGTTGAGATGTTCCCATGACCAATGATCTCACTTCAGGCATCCGTTAGTCTTGTGAGACCATGGATTTGCGCCTTGGAAGGTTTCCAGGGCGCAGGCCTGGGCAGAGTTGTATGGGAGACCGGCAGTTGCCCAAGCTGCAAGCCTTCCCCTCTCCATACCACTGATGCTGTCCAAGGGAAGGGCACTGGGACCCATGCAGCTTGGCACCGGTGTCATCGCAGAGCAATGTGTTGTTAAGTGCCTTGCTCAAGGACACAAACACGCTGCTTTAGCTGAGGCTCGAACCAGTGACCTTCAGATCACTAGACCGATGCCTTATCCATTAGGCCATGAGCCAACATGATCTCACTTTAAGGATTTTTTATCTTATTATCTCATTTTTTCTTTATTAATTGCTATTTATTCATATGTGAATTTACACAGTTTGTTGTCTTCTGCACTCTGGTTGATATTTTATTGATCCTGTAATAATTATTATTCTATAGATTTACTGAGAATGCCCACAAGAAGATAAATCTCAAGGCTGTACTTGGATAAAAAAAATTGACTTTGAACTTTGAATGACACATTTCACTGCATGACTGACAAATAATGCTAAACTTTAATCTTCATTCACGAATGCCTACCCTACATGATCTATTTATTTTCATATTTTGCTTTCTATCCAATAACAAGCTGTCAGTCCATATATGCATATCATCACTGCCTCCCTGCATTGACTAACCCTATTGGAATTAGAACTAGAATTGGTTTATTAGTGTCATATGTACTGAGATACAGTTCATATAGATCAATACATTGAGGTAGAACAAGGTAAAACAATAACAGAATACTGTTAAGGTGGTTAGGTTTCAAAGGTACATTTAATGTCAGATAAATGTATACAATATACATCCTGAAATTCTTTTTCTTCTCAAACATCCGTGAAAACAGAGGAGTGCTACAAAGATGAAATGATAGGTAAACGTTAGAACCTCAGAGCCCCCCCTCCAGCTCCTCCCTCCCCCACACAAGCACCAGCAAGGCAACAACTCCCCCCCACCAGCTAAAAAACATCAGCGCTCTCCACCGAGCACTCAAGCGTGCAGCAAAGCATCAATAAAGAATCAGACTTACAGTATCTCAAAAACTGTTTGCTCATCTGGTAATTCGACACAGGCTCTCTCTCCCTAATAAGGGAAAAAGAATTGTCCCTGTTTCACAGCGAGAGGGGAGACATTACAAACAGCTCGCTGATTTACAGTATTAAAACTCTGTTGCATCACATTTTCCAAGCTCTGGGCCCAGAGATTCAACTCCGGAAAGGCTCAGGTCTCTGGGCACACAGCCCACGGCAGCTAACCTGCTGCTCCTGTTGTTCCGTGTTCTCCCACGGCGCTTCAGTCAGGGGCACCAGCCTAGAATCAACACATCTCCAGAGCACGAAAATCCAGCACCCTTCAGTCACGCTGGTCTTCCAGGCCGCATCCTCAAGATATCAAAAAGCAGCCGGTTGTGAGGCCCTGAGAGCGGGTCCTATTCACACAAAGCACTAAAGTCAGAGTGTAACTCCAGGTCAGGGTCTTCAAAAGAACCTTGAAAAGGAAACAGAGATATCAAAGCTAGAAATAGACCAGTTTCCAAAGATGCAAGCAAAGGAGTCGCCGTTCAGCGCCATCATTACTTTGCTCCGCCTCTGCTTAAGTAGGCATATGACATGATTGCCTTTATTAGTCGAGGCACTGGTTTCAAAGGTCGGGAAGTTATGTTGCAGCTTTATGTAACTTTGATTAGGCCACATCTGAGGTACTGCAAACAGTTCACCCCATTATTGAGAAAATGTCAGAGCTTTGGATGGGCTGCATAAAAGGTTTACCAGGATGTTGCCTGGACTAGAGGGCATGTGTTACACTGTAATAAGAGGTTGTGTATTTTGTTTCTAGAGCGGCAAAGGCTTAGGGAAGATCTGACAGAGGTTTGTGAGATTATGAGAGACATAGATAGAGGAGAGAGGGAGAAATGTCTGATACCAGACGGCATGCATTTAGAGAGAGGGGGTATAATTTCAAAAGAAATGTGAGGGGCAGATTAGTCAAAGATGATTTCCCATTCATTAATTCATGATGACTTTGCTCAGTCTTATTATCTTTCAAATAATATTCTTGGTGTTCTTGTAATACATCACTTAAATCATAAAATCCTTTTTTACCCAGGTAGCTCCAGATGTATTGAGTCATGCATGATGGGGAGGAAGTTTACCTGTCTGTAAATGGGCTGTAAGACCAAAAGACCACAAGACATAGGAGCAGAATTAGGCCATTCAGCCCATTAAATCTGCTTGGCTATTCCATAGTGGCTGATTTATTATCCCTCTCAACCCCTGTTCTCCTGCCTTCTCCCCATAACCTTTGATGCCTTTGATAAAGAACTTATCAACAACTGCTTTCAAGATATACCCAATGACTTGGTCTGCACAGCTGTCTGGAGCAATGAATTGCACAGATTCACCACTCCCTGGCTAAAGAAATTCTTCCTCAATTCTGTTCTAATGGAAACAGAGGCTTCCTGGCCCTAGTTCCAGATTGAAGTGTCTCAACCTGAAACATTTCTATCTGCAGGGGCTGCCCGACCCGCTGAGATCCTCCAGTGCTTGTGAACTGTTCTCAAATATTTCAAATATTCTCTCTTCACATAACCATCCTCTTCCACACAGCCACCATCCTTAAAATTTGTGTGACAGTGTTCTTCATGCTTGCAAAAACACTTCGTCTAACCAGCAAAAGTATTAATAATAATAGCATAATAATAATTTTATTTATAGAGCACTTTTCGTACAGACAATATAGTTTGAAGTGTTTCACAATGCCATCAAGTACAAACATGAAAATAAAATAAAAAATAAAAATAAACATGAAAATGTAAGACAAAAAGATAATAGTGAAAAGCAAGTTTCTGCTGAAGAGTCTCAGCCTGAAACGTCAACTGTACTCTTTTCCATAGATGCTGCCTGGCCTGCTGAGTTCCTCCAGCATTTTGTGTGTGTTGCTTGGATTTCCAGCATCTGCAGATGTTCTCTTGTTTGTGGGATTTGAGCTGGCATTTAAAACTGTCAACTGTGTCTGCATCCCTCATAGTTTTAGGTATTAAATTCCAATGTTTAGGAGCGTAGTTCAGAAAGCTGATCTGCTAGTTACCTTTCAAGAGAGATTGTTTAAATTTATGAGATCAGTAAATGAAGCCCCAAGAGCTCGAGCAGGGTTGTAAAATGAAAATGATTTTGTGATGTACTCTGATTACAGACCACAAAGAACTTTAAAAACAAGTTAAGAGAACTTTAAAATGAATTTTAAAAGATACAGGAAGCCAATGCAGAGTAGGTAAGATAAACAAGAGAAAATCTGCAGCTGCTGGAAATCCGAGCAACACACACAAAATGCTGGAGGAACTCAGCAGGTCAGGTAGCGTCTTTGGAAAAGAGTACAGTCAACGCTTCAGCTCGAGACCCTACATCAGGATGAAGGGTCTCGGCCTGAAACGTCAGCTATACTTGTTTCCATAGATGCCGCCTGGCTTGCTGAATTCCTCCAGCATTTTGTGTTTGTCAGGTAGGACGGATAGTGATATGTTCCCTCATCCTGGTATTGGTAGTAAGTCTAGAAGAGGCGTTCTGAATGAGTATTGGGGTTGGTTTATTATTCTGATAGGTACTGAGATACAATGAAGATCTTGTCTTGCATACTGCACATGCAGATCAGATCATTATACAATGCATTGAGGTAAAAACAAAGTAAAACAATAATGCAGAATAAAGTGTAAAAGCTACCACAAAAGTACAGCGCAAGCAAACGAAGAAGTGCAAAATCATAATAAGATTGATTGTGAGGTCAAGAGTACATCTTATTGCAAAAGAGATCCGTTGAAGACACAAACAAAAGAAAATCTGCAGATGCTGGAAATCTGAACAACAAATGCAAAATGCTGAAGGAACTTCGCAGGTCAGGTAACATCTATGCAAAAAAGTACAGTCGAGTTTCAGGCCGAAACGTCGACTGTACTTTTTTCCGCAGATGTTGCTTGCCTGCTGAGAACCATTTAAGAGTTCATTTTCAATGTACTTGCACAAGACCCATCAACTGAAGCCACCTGTGCAAGTACTCTGTTAACAAGTACATTGCAAAGCCCTGTGCCCCTTCCACGCAGATGCCTGACCCAGTGCAAGCTCCGGTCTTCCCTGTCAGAACAATGGGGATCCTCAGTGGAAGAACTATTGGGAAAAGTCACAGTCGAAGAGGGAAAAAATAGATTCAGGTCCTGACACATGGCTTGCTTCCTCATGCCTCTGAAACCTCAAGTTCAAGTCTATTGTCATTCAAACATACACATGTATATCTCCAATGTTCTTCCAGACCAAGGTGCACAACACAGTACATAAAACTCATACACATATCACATAAGGTTATAACACCACAAATAAATTAACAAGTTATAGAGGGCACATACAATACAAATTAAAAAGTAAACAGTATAACACCACTGGCGCTTCATACGTGATGAGACCTGGGTCGTGGCAGGCAGCTCAGTAGCATCATGGCTTGGGAGAAGATGCTGCTTTCCATCCTAACGGTTCATGTCCTAATGCTACGGTACTTCCAGCCGATGGTAGGGGCTCAAAGAGATTGTTCGGTGGATGGGACTGATCATTGACAGTGCTAAGGCCCCTACATACACAGTGCTCCTGATAAATATCTCTGACGGGTGGAATGCATGATCAGCATCGTGAGTATGCACTTGGTGTTGATGCACTTATCTCTGGTCCAGCGATGACAGACAATATAAAGCAAGGGAGGAACATAAACAAAGATGCCAATGAGTCACGGATTCCGAATTTCAACTGAGATCTTTGTACGGAGGTAATAAGATGCTTTGCAGTCTTTTACCAAATATGGTAACACACTGTGCTTAGTATTTGACTTGAAAACCATGAACAAACCAAATGCAAGCTAATTTTCAGAGCCTGAACCAGGTTTATTATCATTGACATATTTTATGAAATGGGTTGTTTTAAAGCTGCAATGCAGTGCAAGGCATAAAATATTACTATAAATTACAATAAGAAATATAAGAAAATAGAGCAAAAATTCAGGTAGAATTCATGGGTTTATGGTTTGGTCAGAAACCTGATGGAGGGGAAGGAGATGTTCCTGAACTGTTGAGTGCGTGTCTTCAGGCTCCTGTACTTCCTACCCGATGATAGTAATGAGAAGAGAACATGTCCCAGATTGGGGAGGTCCTTAAGGATGAATGCTGCCTCCTTGAAGCATTTTGCCTTTTGAAGATGACCTCAATGGTGGGGAGGCTAGTGCCCATGATGGAGCTGGCTCAGTTTCATTTAAAAATAAATTTTAAAATATGATAACATGAACCGGAGGAAATAGTGGAGGTACTTAATCAATACTTTGCTTCAGTATTCACTACGGAAAAACATCTTGGCAATTGTAGGGATGACTTGCAGTGGACTGAAAAGCTTGAGAATGTAGATATTAAGGAAGAGGATGTGCTGGAGCTTTTGGAAAGCATCGAGTTGGATAAGTCACCGGGACTGGATGGGATGTACCCCGATCTACTGTGGGAAGTGAGGGAGGAGATTGCTGAGCCTCTGGTGAAGATTGGTGAATCATCAATGAGGACAGGAGAGGTTCCAGAGGATTTGAGGGTTGCGGATGTTGTTTACTTATTCAAGAAAGGGAGTAGGGATAGCCAAGGAAACTATAGGCCAGTGAGTCTTACTTCAGTGGTTGGTAAGTTGATGGAGAAGATCCTGAGAGGCAGGATTTATGAACATTTGGAGAGGCATAATATGATTATGAATAGGGAGCATGGCTTTGTGAAAGGCAGATTGTGCCTTATGAGCTTGATTGAATTTTTTGAGGATGTGACTAAGCACATTGATGCAGTGTATATGGATTTTAGCAAGGCATTTGATAAGTTACCCCATGCAAGGCTGATTGAGAAAGTAAGGAGGCTTGGGATCCAAGGGGACATTGCTTTGTGGATCCAGAATTGGCTTGCCCACAGAAGGAAAAGAGTGGTTGTAGACAGGTCATATAGTAAAGTTGCTGATGACACAAAGGTTAGGGGTGTTGTGGATAGTGTGGAGGGCAGTGGATAAGTGTGAGGTGGTTCATTCTGGTAGGTCAAATATGATGGCAGACTATAACATTAATGGTAAGACTCTTGGCAGTGTGGAGGATCAGAGGGAGCTTGGGATCCGAGTCCATAGGACACTCAAAGCTGCTACGTAGATTGACTGTATGGTTAAGAAGGCATATGGCGCATTGGCTTTCATCAATCATGGGATTCAGTTTAAGAGCCGAGAGGTAATGTTGCAGCTATATAGGGCCCGGGTCAGACCCCACTTGCAGTACTGTGCTCAGATCTGGTCGCCTCACTATAGGAAGGACGTGGAAACCATAGAAATGGTGCAGAGAAGATTTATAAGGACGTTGCCTGGCTTGGGGAGCATGCCTTATGAGAATAGATCGTGTTAACTCGGCCTTTTCTCCTTGGAGCGACGGAGAATGAGGGGTGACTTGTTAGAGTTGTACAAGTTAATGAGAAGCATTCATCATGTGGATAGTCAGAGGCTTTTCCCCAGGGCTGAAATGGCTAGCATAAGAGGGCATAATTTTAAGGTGCTTGGAAGAAGGTACAGGGGAGATGTCAGGGGTGATGAGTGCATGGAATGGGCTGCCAGCAGCGGCGGTAGAGGTGGAAATGATGGGGTCTTTTAAGAAATTCCTGAATGGCTACATGTAGTTGATCAAAATAGAGGGCTCTGGGTAAAGTCTAGGTAGATCTAAGGTAGGAACATGTTCAGCACAGCTTTGCGGGCTGAAGGGCCTGTATTGTGCTGTAGGTTTTCTATGTTTTTATTGCTTATAACTGAATCACATTTGCTGTGTCCCAGTTGATGCATCAGTCTGTCAGGGTGTTTTCTGGAGTTATGGATTACAGCAAATATTATTTTCAACAGCAACCAGTCTTCACAACTGAATGCAGCTTGTAAATTGAGTTAACATGCAGCTCAGAACAATGGTGAGCTTGAAGCTGCAGGCTGAGTTTGATTGCAAACCAGGAAACATCCCACTGACTTGCAGATTCTGCATATGCATGAATGCAAGTCAGAGACAAGGGTGACTTGGTGTCTGGAGGGTTGGTGTGAAGACCTAGGCATTTGAAAGTTATACGTAACTCAAGGGAGGGATTGCTGATACGTTGTAACTATAGAATTGTCCTTGTGTTATCTTTGATCTTTAGCATACACTGTCAAAATGTCATGTAATTTTGGGTTGAAGAGGCCTCTTCTTGTAAGAGTGTCTCTAGTATAATGCCTGCTTGTTTTGTTGAATAAATACTTCCATATCCACCAGCTTCTGTCTCTCACCAGTGACTTCATTCACAGTCACAATGGTCTCGTTCAGCAAATCCCTTTGTCTTGTCAACTAAATTCAGTTCCTGAACACATAATAACCATCCAATGTACTTGCTGAGTTCCATCAGTATTTTGCTCAGAGGGAGGCTATTCAGCCAGTGCAGCCTCATCAAGTCCATCCGTTTGCACACATACACCCGCCTCTGTGGGAGTTTTGTGTTTCTTTTTCACCACTTCGAGGTGGCCGAGGAACACGGTGTAGGGTTCTCCCATTACTGGACAGTGAGGTACCAGGTTGGGTGAGGAAGAACTCTGTTATTGTAGTAGTGTACCATACAGGCAGCCATATGAGTAACGACAGTCCTTTTGCTTTTAAGCAATGTAATAGAACACCATGCAACGTGTTGACTGGAATATAAGAATGGTTAATTTAAGTGGTTAATTTTTGTAATTTATTTTATAATGTATAAAGTTTACATTCAGTGAACCTCTTTATTAGGCACACCTGCCATTTGCATCACATAATGCAAATATCTAATCAGCCAATCATGTGGCAGCAACTCAATGTATAGAGGTATGCAGACATGGTCAAGAGGTTCTGTTGTTGTTCAGATCAAACATCAGAATGGGGAAGAAAAGTAATCTAAGTGACTTTGACCTTGGAATGTGTGTGCTTTGAGGATCCAGAAACTGCTGCTTTTCTGAGGCTTTCATACACAACAGAGTTTACGGAGAATGGTGCATAAAACAAATAAACTTCCAGTGAGCTGTAGTTCTGTGGGCAAAAAGAAGACGTCAGAGGAGTAAAATGCAAGCTGACAGGAAGGTGACAGCTACTTAAATAACCAACAGTACTGAGCAAAAGAGCATCTCTGAATGCACAACACATCAAAGCTTGAAGTGGTTGGGCTACAGCAGCAGCAGACCAGAAAAATACTCTCAATTGCCACTTTATTAGCTACAGGAGTTTACTAATAAAGTGGCCACTGACTGTATTTTGAATTTTTTAAAAAGCTTCAAGTGTGTCAGTGGAAGACAGTCAGCTACAGAAATATTGATCCAATGCTCATTCTCAATCAAAATACAGTGCCCAGTAGCAACCAATGTGCAAACACTAAGTATTGAGGACAACTATGAATCCAGACTTCCCATTGATATGATTGGCATGAACAGTGTGCAAGACAAGCTTTTAATTGCATTTTGGTATGGGTGATAATAATAAGACAATTTCAGTTTGAATAATTCCTGTATCGTAATCTCCTTCAGGAACAGAAAGTCGCTCTTTCATTCAGTCTGAACTATGTGTGACTCCAATCCTACCAGTGGAATTGACTTCTCTTTTCCGTCTCAAGTGACCCAGCATGCACTTGGGGCTCTCAGGGATAGGGAAAAAATGCTCAAATCCCCCATAAAATATGTTTAAACTTTTGGTGAGAATTATTTATAGAGTAATGATTAACTTTGTACAGGTTGGGCAGATACAGTAGAGTTATCATCATTCTGTTACAACACCAGTGATCTGGGCTCAATTCCCACCACTGTCTCCAAGGATCTTGTACATTCTCCCAATGAACATGTAGGTTTCCTCCAGCTCATTTCTACCCAAAGGCATATAGGTTCACTGTTCAATTGGTCACGTGGGTGCCATGTGTATTAATATTTTGAAGGACCAGTCCTGGGCCCAGCACATAAGTGCGTTTATGAAGAAAGCAAGGCAGTGTCTTTACTTCCTTAAAAGTTGATGGAGATTCAGCATGACATCTAAAACGGACAAAGTTCCATTGACGTGTAGTGGAAAGTATATTGACTGGTTGCATCACAGCCTGGCATGGAAGCACCAATGCCATTGAATGGAAAATTTGACAAAAGTAGTAGATACACCCTAGTCCATCATAGGGAAAACCTGCCCCACCGTTGATCACATCTACATGAACCAACGTCATAGGAAAGCAGCATCCAGCATCAGGGAGCCCCACCACCCAAGTAATACTCTTTTCTTGCTGCTGCCTTTAGAAAGAAAGTACAGGAGCCTCAAGATAGACACCACCAGGACCAACTCCACTCACTCACTCATTGAAACATTCCCACAACCAATTAACTCACTTTCCAGGTCTCTTAATCTCATGCTGTCGATAGTTATGATTTATTTATTATTATTATGTCTTTATTTTTATATTTCCACAGTTTGTTGTTTCTACACTTCAGCTGAATGCCCAAACTGAGTGGTCTTTCCTTGATTCTGTTATAGTTATTCTATAGATATTTGAGTATGCCCACAAGAAAATGAATATTAGGGTTGTATATGGTGACATAAATGCACATTGATAATAAAATTATTTTGAACTTTGAACTTAGAACTTTGAATAGGGCGGTATAGACTCAGTTGGCCAGAAGGGCTTGTCACCATTCCAATTCCAATTCCAATTCCAATTTCAATTTCTAAACCTAATCCCTAAGAGCTGAATAATTACATGATAACCAAATAAAACATTGCTGATAAGAAACCACAGACACCCAGCTCAGTATCAGGGACTTGTAGATCACATCCCAGAGAGAAATATTCCTACGGAAATGTGAGTAGCTGTGACAGTATTTGACTGGGAGAACATCAAGTTTTTGATATAAATATATACTTCTCCAGAAATTTGTCTGCAATACTTCCTGAATGTGGATCTGGAATGTATTTAATGTGGGTTTTGAGATTTGAATTTGATATCAGCCTTTCCCTGCTAAAGATGGCGTTTTAGTTAAATGACTTCCTGCCGTGCACAGCTACTGTTTTGAAGCAAATGGAGCGATGTAGTATTTATGCTTCTGTTTCTTTTTGGTTGCCAACTGCTCTCTATTGAAAATGGCAATTCTGCACTGAGGTACGGCCAAGTTTGGAAATAAGAAAGTGATTTCCTGCTGTCTATTCATCCACACTCAGGCAGCAGAGCTAACATTCACTCTGTTCTCATTTGATGTGTTCAAAGCTCAAAGTACAAAATAAATTTAATGTCAAAGCATATAGAATATATGTCACCATATATACCCTGAGATTTATTTGCTAATGGAAAGGGGAACAGAAAAATAGAGAAGGAGTCTATAGGTCGTAGAATCTGTTCAGAGTTGAGATGAGTGAAGCTATCCACACTAGTTCAGGAGCCTGATGATTTAATAATTTATTTATTTATAGTACTGTGCAAAAGCCTTCGGCACATATTAAAGGTTCTGCAAAGTGTAAGTGTTTTCAAAAGTAATAAAATGGAAAGTTGCTAAATACCAAATTATTTACTACAAAGAGCAGAAAACAGTAAAAATTCAAATCCAATCAATATTTGGTGTGATCGCTCTTTTACTTTAAAACTACATCAATGCTTTTTGGCACATTGTCATGTGTCATGCAGTTTTATTTAAAAAGTGGCTGGTACATTGTTCCCAACATCTTGGAGAACTTTCCAAGTTGTCTCACTTGCTTCTGTCTCTCCAGGTTGTCCCAGATAGTGTTGATGTGAAGATCAGGAAACTGGAGGCCACACCATCTGTTGCAGAGCTCCTTGTTCTTCTTTTCACTGAAGATAGTTCCTTATGATCTTGGCCATGTGTTTGGTGTCATTGTGCTGCTGCTGAATGAAGTTGAGACTGATCATATTCCTCCCAGATGGTATTGCGTGATGGATGAGAACCTGTCTGTACTTTTCAGCATTAAGGATTCCATTAACTCTGACCAGATCACCAACTCCACTTCTAGAAAAGCACCCAAAGCCTACAGGTGACCTCCACCATGCCTCACTGTTGGCTACAGACACTCATTCATGTAGCACTCTCCACCTCTTCACAGAAAAACTGCCTCCTGTTTAAGCCAAAAATTTCAAATTTTGACTCATCAGTCCAGAGCACTTGTTGCTATTCTTCAGCATTCCAGTCCTCATAGTTTTGTGTGTAGATGAGTCTCTTGGCTTTGTTTCAAATTTTGAGAAGTGGCTTTTTGGCAGCAACTTTTCCATGAAGACCAAATCTGATAAGACTTCTCTGGACTGTAGAGGGTTGTACTTGGGTTTCAGAGGTTTTTGTAAGTTCAGGGCTGATAGCAGTGCTGGACTTTTTCCGATTTAGAAGGGATATCAGTTTTATGTATAGTGCTGTGGAAAAGTCTTAGGCACATATCGGCAGCTAGGGAACCTAAGACTTTTGCACAGTACTGTAGTATTTTATGTGTCTCATTGCATGGCTGCTGCAATAAAAAAATAGAAATTTCATGGCACATGAGTGATGATAAACCTGATTCTGATATGGGTCTTTATCGTGGACTGAGAATGGGAAAGGGTAGAGAGTAGAGAATCATGGTTGGGAAAAGGAGAAGGGAGAGGGGAGAGTGCTGGAAACACTTGAGAGATATTCTGTAATTATTAATAAACCAATTGTTTGGAATCAAATGACTTTGTCTGGTGTCTCAGGGTTGGGTGAGGCTGCATGTCTATAACCACTCTTTGCCTTCTGTGAGCAAGCCAATTCTGGATCCACAAAACTGGGTCCCCTTGGATCTCATACCTCCTTACTTTCTCAGTAAGCCTTGCATGGGGTGCCTTATCAAATGCCTTGCTGTAATCCATATACACAACATCTGCTGCTCTACTTTCATCAACGTGTTTAGTCTCATCCACAAAAAATTCAATCCGGCTTGTAAGGTACAACCAAGACATATTTGTGGACTGGATGCATGCAGGTAGGATGAGCTCAAGTAGACATCTTAGTCAAGACAGATGCAATGGGCCAAAGGGCTCATATCTGTGCTGCATCATTCAATGACTCTGTAACTCTTAAGTTAACACTTCAAACACAAAATCAATACAACAATATGGCCTGGAGATTTGTGGTGCGCTCTGGGCAAATAACTACTTACCTGTAATGTAGGAGATTGAGGGATGATCTTAACAAGGTGGCAAGACCATGAGGGGAATGGACAGAGTGAATGCATATAGTCTTTCTCCCAGTGAGTGTGGTGCTAAAAACAAGAGGGTATAAGTTTATGATGGGGGAGGCGAGATTTAAAAGGGACATTGGGGAAAATCTGACAAAAAGTAATGGATATAACCCAGTTCATCACTGGCAGAACACTCCCCACCACTGAGCACATCTACACGGTTTGTTGTCCCATCATCAGGGACTCCCACCACTCACGCCATTCTCTCTTCTGGTTTCTGCCATCAGGAAGAAGGTACAGGAGCCTCAGGACTCACACCACCAGGTTCAGGAACAGTTATTACCCATCACCCCTCAGGCTCTTAAACCAGGGGAGGTAACTTCACTTGCCCCATCACTGTATTGCTCCTACAACTATGGATTCACGTTGAAGAACTCTTCATCTCATGTTCTTTATTATTATTATTATTATTATTATTAATTTGTTTTTGCACAGTTTGTTATTTTCTGCACACTTGTTGAAGACACAGTTAGTATGGTCTTTCATTGATTCTATTAAGGTTATTTTTCTATTCTGGAGGTATTGAGTATGCTCACAAGAAAAAGAATCTCAGGGTTGTATACGGTGACATGTATGTACTTTGAGAATAAATTTACATTGAACTTTGAGCTCAAAGAAGGTTCCAGACTTATTTTGTTACTTAGCATATCAAATATGGTTACATGTAAAATCAATGAATAGTTGGAATATTTGTGTACTCAAAGAATCAGTCCTCACATCAGTAATTTTGGGTGTCTGGCATCTGTCTATCCCCAGAAGCTTTTAGACCATCTGTGTGAATTATGTTGTCCCAGCAAATGTATCTGAGAAAATCACATGCAGACAATATCAACTGGAAGCAGAATTGTTTAAACTACTTTGTTAGCTGGACATGTCTTCTTGTTGTTAGAGATGGCAGAAGCCGCCTCTCAAGTAGTGAATAGTCAAATAATGAAAATTGATTATTGATTATGAAGATAAGCCTTGCTGCAGAGACTAAATAGGGATGTAAGCTATTCTCTGAAGAGTAGGCCAACACAGTATAGACTTTCCATAGTGGGGGTACCTGTTGATACCTATATTGGATAGGGCTTAAAATCTTCTTTTGAGTTTACGGTTTTGAGTTGCAGAGAATGCATCCCATTATCACCACACCTCCAGCGTTGTGATGTGTTTGGTCAGGATTTCTAGCATCTGCAGAATCAATCGTGTTCTTGACATTTATACACTTTTACTGCAGTCTTCGTACCCCATGCCTATAAACATTTATGGAGTCCCTCTTATTTGCCAATTCTCTTTCCCATTCTCTCTTTTTCCTTATTTACCCATTCCAGATTTCAGTATTTAGAATGCTTACCACTGGAATGAATCGCCTTCCAAGAATCATGGGTTTCATTTGCCATCTCCTTATTACCCAAGCAGTGGTCGAATTCCCTTGCTCATCTCCCTTTCACGTGTACTTGACAGAGCTTCTTGAGGCGTCACTCCTTGAAGATGTCCTAGATGCTGGGGAGGCCAGTGCCCAAGATGAAGCTGACTGAAAGCACAACTTTCTGTGGCTTATTTTGATTTTGAATTTGAAGACAGAATACAAGAGTCAATAGCAGGATTTCTAGCAGTGTGGAGGACTTTGGGGTCCCTATCTCTCAAGCTGGTACATCAGTTAAAGAAGCATTAGTGTGCTAGTATTCCTTTGTTGGGGAATTGAGTTCAAGAGCCATGAGATAACCGTTAGATTCTTGATTGCTCAGGGCATGAAGGGATAGGGGTCGGGGGGGTAGGCAGGAGATTGGGGCTGAGAGGGAAAATAGATCAGCCATGATGACATAGCAGAGCAAACTCATTGGGCTGAATGGACTTATTCTGCTCCTGCATCTTATGGTCTTATGCTAATGTTACAACTCTATGAAACCTCGGTTAGACCACAGTTGGAATATTGTGTTCATTTCTGGTTGCCTCGTTATAGGAAGAATGTGGAAGCATTAGACAGGGTGCACAGAAGATTTACCGACATGGTGCCTGGATTGGAAGTTATATCTTATGAAGATAGGTGAGCAAACTGGGACGTTTTCCTTTGGAGTGCAAGAGGATGAGAGGTCACCTGATAGAAGTGTCCAAGATGACAAGAGGCATAGATCAAGTGGACAGCCAGAGATGGTGGAATTGACTAATATGAAGGGGTGCATAATTTTAAGTTTACTGAAGGAAAGTATACGAGGGTATAAGACCATAAGACACAGGACAGAATTAGGCTGTTCAGTCTATCGAGTCTGCCCCACCACTCCAACATGGCTGATGCCAGATCCCACTCAAGCCTGTACACCTGCCTTCTTGCCATATCCTTTAATGCCCTGATCTGAGGTTATTTACACAGAGGGTAATGGGTGAGTGGAATGCCTTGCCAGGGCTGGTGGTAGAGGCAGATGCATTAGAGATATTTAAGAGACTCTTAGGAACATGGACGATAGAAAAACGGAGGACTGTGTAGGAATGAAAGGTTAAAATGATCTTAGAGTAGATTAAAAGAACAGCACAATGTCATAGGCCAAAGGGCTTGCATTATGTTGTCCTGTGCTATATTCTATGTATGTAAATGAAAGTTGCTGATTATGGTACCATAGCCCCAGTCACTGAAGTTTCAGTTTGTGACCTAAATCTGTCTGTGAAGTGAGAGACCAGACAACTGAGCCAAGGTACCACTTATGGCAGAAGCAGAACATTTTTCAGATGTTATCTCATGATTTTGTCCTCTGCAAAATAGTGACTAATGGACTGAATTTGATCAAAACAGCTTCTCGATAATTCTGTTTTATGAACACTTGAGTCACCATGGACCAAACCATTGCAGCTGCCCCTAGCTCATACGGGAAAAGCGCTGAGCAGACCCATTGCAATGGTGTCCCATCTGCAGTCAGGCATCAAAGCTCGGGAAGCATATCCAACCTTCAGAAGGTGGTGTGGTGTGGATCACCAGAATTAGACTAGTCCTGAACTTTAAAGTAACAGAACAGATTTACATGGATTGGTGATTATAAAAAGATTGAGATGTGACTGGACCTGAGGTGCTAAAGGTACATAAGTAAAATATCTCTTTCAGGGGATTCTACATAAAGGGGACAGAGGTTTAATACTTAATCCATTTTCTCTTAATTAAGGTCCCCCACTACCAAGGCCATGCTCTCTTCTCACTGTTTCCAATAGTGGAAGAATCAAAGACCAGAGGGCATAGCCTCAGAATAGAAGGATGTCTCTTTAATACAGGGATGAGGTGGATTTTTTTTTAACCAGAGGGTGGTGAATCTGTGGAATTCATTGCCACAGGTGGCTGTGGAGGCCAAGTCATTGGGTATATCTAAAGCAGAGATTGCTAGGTTCTTGATTAGTCAGGGTGTCAAATGTTACTGAGAGGAGGCAGCAGAATGGGGTTGAAAGGGATAATAAATCAGCCATGATGAAATGGTGGAGCAGATTTGCTAAGCTAAGTGGCCTAATTCTGTTCTTATGCTTATTGTCTTCTGATGAAATGACCTTATGAGCAGCTTCAAGTTCCTGGGTGTCAAGAGATCTGAGAATCTAACCTGGTCCCAGCATATTGATGTAGTCGTAAAGAAAGCAAGACAGCAGCTGTACTTTATTAGGAGTTTGAAGAGATCTGGCATGTCAACAAATACACTCAAAAACTTCTACAATTGCACCATGGAGAGCATTTTGACAGGCTCGCATTTTGTCTGGTATGGAAGGGCTACTGCACAGGACCTAAAGAAGCTGCAGAAGGTTGTAAATCTAGTCATCTCCATCTTAGGTACTCGCCTACAAAGTACACAGCATATCTTTAGGAAGTGGTGTCTCAGAAAGGCAGCATTCATTATTAAAGACCTCCAGCACCCAGGGCATGCCCCTTTTCTTATTGTTACCATCAGATAGGAGTTACAGAAGCCTGAAGGCACACACTCAGCGATTCAGGAACAGCTTCTTCCCCTCTGTCTTCCGATTCCTGAATGGACTTTGAAGCTTTGGACGCTACCCCACTTTTTTAATATAAAGTATTTTTGTTCTTGCACATTTTTAAATAATCTATTCAATATACATAATTGATTTGCTTGTTTATTTATTATGTTTTATTTTAGTTATTTTCTTCTCTCTCTGCTAGATTATGTATTGCATTGAACTGCTGCTGCCAAGTTAACAAATTTCACAGCCCATGCCAGTGATAATAAACCTGATTCTGATTATGGTATGGAAACACCAATGCCTATGCCCATGTAGAGGAAAACCTACAAGAAGTAGTGGATATGGCCCAGAATATCATGAGTAAAGCCCTTCCCACTATTGAGCACATCTACATGGAGTGCTGTTGCAGGAAAGCAGCATCCATTGTCAAGGATCCCTGCCATCCATTCATGGTCTCTTCTCACAGCTGACGTCGGAAAGAAGGTGCATGAATCTCAGGACCCACACCACCAGGTTCAGGAAAAGTTATTACCCGTCAACCATCAGGTTCTTGAACCAAAGATGATAATCCATCACTAAACTGTTCTACCATGTACTGAGCCCACCACATCCTTCATCTTGATACTTATTGCTTATTTATTAATTTTTTTTCTAATTTCATGCCTTGTCTTCTGTACATTGGCTGTTTGGACATGGTCTTTCATTGATTCTATTGTGTTTTTTGGAATGCCTGGAAGAAAATGATACTCAGGGTTACATATGGTGACATACCTGAATCTTGATACGCACTTTGTACTTTATGAACGCGTGCAATTGTAAAAGTCGGTAGTATTTCTTTTTCTCTTTGCCTCAGTTGTTTTTATGTTATTTTTTTTCTCTGTTACTTCAAATGTTTTATTAACATTCAGCTTTTGGCAGAACACTCAGATCACTTGGAAAAGGCAAGATCCGGGCAGATAGTTCCAAGGCTCTTCCAATCTGTCTTCTATTTAGCCGATGTAGTCAACTGGTTTAAATTATACTGGCTGTCAGCACTCGTCTCGTCTCTTTGAAATTCAAAGTACCTTCTCGTGACCAAGCTGCACTCTGCATGCCGGGGAGCGTAACCTTTGAATTTGAGAAATCCTGGTTCATTCCAGCCATCTCTTGGAAGAAATTACAGGCCTCCTTTAAGTCTTCAGAAGATCAATGTGATTAATTTAGTTTGGGATTCTGGAACTTCTGAGGGAGGATTACCTTTGTCCAGTTCATATAGTGTGGAGGTGGAAGGGTAACCGCAACAGGGGGATGGTAGGGGAAAGTTCCAAAATTGTCTTCACCGTCCCACCTTGCCTCAGGGAGTTTGCCAGCAATTCTGACTTCTTCCCCCTTTATTTCCAGTCCTGGTGAATGGGCTGGACCTGACTTACTCATTTTCATAGATGCTGCCTGAGCTGCTCAGTTTCTCCTGCATTGTGTGTGTGTGTGTGTGTGTGTGTGTGTGTGTGTGTGTGTGTGTGTGTGTGTGTGTGTGTGTGTGTGTGTTGCTCTGGATTTCCAGCAAGTGTAGAATCTCTTGTGTTTAGGGTGTTTAAGGACCTCATCCAAGTTGGTGGTTGTTTAGCAGGCCTTTACAGTCACAAACTTGGCAGCCGTCGCCGGCTTTACCCGATCGATGGATTCAGCAGCTAATTGTTTCCTGTTTTTATGTCAGGTTCGCATTTTTTTCTGGATCCCTGGAATGGGACAAAAGGAATTCAACTGTTAAGCAGGACTCACATAACACAGAATGTTGGAATTCAGGTTGGAATTGGAATTGGTTTAATATTGTCTCACGTACTGAGTGACAGAGAAAAGCTGGTCTTGTTCATACAGATCAATTCATTACATGGTGCATTGAGGTAGGACAAGGTAAAACAATGATAGAGTGCAGAATAAAGTCCTGATGATGGATCTCAGCCCGAAACATTTACTATTTGTTCACTTCCAAATTGCTGCCTGATCTGCTGAGCTCCTCCAGCACTTTGTGCACTTTGCTCTGGATTCCCAGCATCTACAGGATCTCTTGTGTTACAGAATAAAGTGATACAGTTACAGAGTGATGCACCATCAATAACTCACTCTGAGACGTAAGGCGAGATATCGGCTTTTATTGACTGGAAGAAGGAACCAGAAGTGATTGACCATCATACTATGTCCTGGAGACTGAGGCCTCAGATCGCCTTTATACAGGGGCCTGTGGGAGGAGCCACAGGAGCAGTCAGAAGGGGGCGTGTCCAGACAGGCACACGTAGTTCACCACATTCACCCCCCCTTAG
The DNA here is from genome assembly GCF_030144855.1 of Hypanus sabinus. Lineage (NCBI taxonomy): Eukaryota > Metazoa > Chordata > Chondrichthyes > Myliobatiformes > Dasyatidae > Hypanus > Hypanus sabinus. The sequence goes on from NC_082717.1 coordinate 9,366,570, forward strand.
TTTAAAAGAGTCCCCATGTGGCGAAATTTCTTACAAGTCAAGTCTATCAGGTGGTCGAATCAGTCGCTACGATCTATGTAGCACCGGCTGTGATCACACGGATGCCGGCGACATTGGTGATTGCACAAGAGACGGAGGTTGTGCTTGTTCCAGCCCACTAGGCGCCAGTGATCCCCCACGCATGTGCGAGGCGCCTGGTATCAAAGCATACGAAACGCCCGGTATATAAGTGTTGTGAGGAGTCTGTGTAGGGCCTGGTGAGCACGGTGTCACCTCAGCTGCAGGGTTCATAGTTACCGGAGAGTCTTCAGGGTAGTGGTCTGCTGCACCTGCGGGTGCCAGGTCGCGGATGGAGACTGTGTCCTCCCGTCCATCAGGTAAGACCACGTAGGCATACTGGGGGTTCGTATGTAGAAGGTGAACCCTCTCAACCAGCGGGGAGTATTTATTGCTCCTCACATGTTTCCGGAGCAGCACTGGCCCCGGGGACATCAGCCAAACTGGTAGGGTGGTCCCAGTGACAGACTTCCTGGGAAAAGAGAATAGGCGTTCGTGAGGGGTGGCATTGGTGGACGTACATAACAGAGAGCGGATAGAGTGGAGTGCCTCAGGGAGGACCTCCTGCCATCGAGAGACCGGCAACCCTTTCGACTTAAGGGCTAAAAGTGTGGCCTTCCACACCGTGGCATTCTCCCGCTCCACCTGTCCATTACCCCGGGGATTATAACTTGTGGTCCGACAAGTAGCAATGCTCCTAGCTAGCAGGAACTGGCGCAGCTCGTCACTCATAAAGGAGGACCCTCTATCACTGTGGATATAGCAGGGATACCCGAACAGAGTGAAGAGCTGGCCCAGGGCTTTTATGACGGACGTGGCAGTGGTGTTGGGGCAGGGGATGGCAAAGGGGAACCGTGAGTACTCGTCGATAACATTGGGAAAATAGACATTGCGGTCAGTGGAGGGAAGGGGGCCCTTAAAGTCAACACTCAGTCGCTCAAAAGGGCAGGTGGCCTTGACAAGTTGCGTCGTGTCAGGACGGTAGAAGTGCGGTTTGCACTCAGCGCAAATTTGGCAGTCCCTGGTCATCGTCCTGATGTCCTCCAGGGAGTACGGCAGGTTCCGAGCTTTCACAAAATGGTAAAATTGGGTGACCCCCGGATGGCAAAGTTGTGCATGAAGGACGTACAGCTGGTTGAGCTGTGTTCTAGCACACGTTCCCCGGGACAGGGCATCAGGGGGATCATTGAGTCTGCCAGGCCGGTACAGGATATCATAGTTGTAGGTGGAGAGTTCTATTCTCCACCGCAAAATCTTATCATTTTTGATTTTGCCCCGCTGTTGGTTGCTGAACAGGAATGCAACCGAGCGCTGGTCGGTCAGCAAGGTGAACCTTTTGCCAGCAAGATAGTACCTCTAGTGCCTAACAGCCTCCACTATGGCCTGGGCTTCTTTCTTCACTGCGGAGTGCCGAATTTCAGAGCCTTGGAGGGTGCTAGAAAAGAATGCTACTGGCCTGCCTGCCTGATTGAGGGTAGCAGCCAGAGCGAAATCGGAGGCGTCACACTCCACTTGGAAGGGAATGGTCTTGTCCACCACATGCATCGTAGCTTTGGCAATGTCCTCTTTAATGCAGCTGAAGGCCGCGCGGGCCTCAGCAGAGAGGGGAAACGTGGTAGACTTGACCAGGGGGCGTGCCTTGTCTGCGTAATGGGGACCCATTGGGCGTAATAGGAAACAAAACCCAGGCACTGTCTGAGGGCTTTGAGAGTGGTGGGAAGAGGGAGTTCTAACAGGGGGTGCATACGGTCGGGATCAGGGCCAATAACCCCGTTTTCCACGACATACCCAAGGATAGCAAGGCGGGTGGTTCCGAACACACACTTGTCCCTGTTATAAGTAAGGTTCAGAGCTGCGGCCACTTGGAGAAATCGTTGGAGGCTGGTGTCGTGATCTGACCAGTCGTGACCACAGATGGTGATGTTATCCAGATAGGGAAATGTGGCCTTCAGTTGGTACTGGTCCACTATCCGGTCCATTTCCCTCTGGAAGACAGAGACACCATTCATGACACCGAAGGGGATGCGCAGGAAGTGATAGAGCCTGCCGCCCACCTCAAAGGTGGTGTAGGTCCTCTGGGCAGATGGGGAGCTGGTGATAAGCGGATTTCAGATCTAATGTCGAGTACACATTGTACTGAGCTATCTGGTTGACCATATCTGCGATGCGGGGTAGGGGGTACGTGTCAAGCTGCGTGAACCTGTTGATGGTTTGACTATAGTCCACCACCATCCTATTTTTCTGCCCAGTCCGACCAACAACCACCTGGGCCCTCCAAGGGCTTGAGCTTGGCTCAATGATCCCCTCCCTGAGCAGCCGCTGCACCTCTGACTGAATGAAGGCCCTGTCCCCCGCGCTGTACCTCCTGCTTTTAATTGCCACAGGCTTACAGTCAGGGGTCAGGTTAGCGATCAGTGGTGGGGGAGGGACCTTGAGGGTGGAGAGACTGCAAGTGGTGTCGGTAGCGCAGCTGTCGGCATGGTGCTGGATGGGACGTGTGGGCCCATGTGTGTGTGTGGTCAGTAGTGATGAAGTCCCACAAAAATGAGGATTCCGGACAGTGAGCGGTGGGAAGGGCCCGTTATATACCATAGTCACACTTTCAAGGCGGCTCTGGAAGTCCAGCCCCAATAGCACAGGTGCGCACAGTTTAGGCATGACCAGTAACGCAAAGTTCCGATATTCTGTGCCTTGAACCACCAATGTCGCTACACAACCCACCCGGATGTCTGTGGAATGCGACCCAGAAACCAAATGGTTTACCGGCCGTGTTGCGAGTCCGCAGCGTTGCACTGTGTCCGGGTGAATAAAACTCTCAGTGCTGCCCGTGTCAAACAGGCATCTAGTCCTGTGCCCCTCCACCAGGATGTCCATCATGGACCTTGCAAGCTGGTATGGGGCGCTTTGGCCGAGAGTTACAGTGGCCAGAGCTGAATCGCCGTCTTGGTGCCCGGTAAGCATCGGAGGGTCGGGGGCGGGGCATGCTGACGCCGACAAAGATGGCCGCCCACATCCGGGCATGCAAGATGGCGGCCCCCACGTTTCACTCCGCTGCACTCCGCTCGTAGTTTAGACTTACAGACTTTGGTGAAATGTCCCCGCTTTCCGCAGCTGGAGCAGGTCGCTTCTCGCGCTGGACAGCATTTTCGGGGGTGCTTTTTGAGGCCGCAGAAATAACAAAGCACGGGCTTCTGACGGGCCGCAGCCGTGGTCAGGTTCAGGGAGCTCGTGGAATCGCGACTGGCAGCGGCGTTGGCAAATTCGCTCCTGGGAGCCACCGGTGGTGGGGTCTGAGGTGTCCACGGAACCGGTGGGGAATCGCGCGACTGGACAGCGTCAGCGTTGTGCAGAGCAGCTTCCAGAGCGTTGGCTGTCTCAATCGCCGAGCATAAGCTCAGATCGGCGTTTTCCAGCAGCTGCTGGCGCATGTACACTGACCTCAGTCCCGTCACAAAGGAGTCCCGCACCAGCAGCTCCGCATGCTGTTCTGCCGTGAGCGTCTTGCAGTCACAAGTTCGGACGAGTGTCTGTAGTGCTCAGAGAAACTCAGCGCACGATTCGCCAGGCCGCTAATGCCAGGTAGCTAAACGATGTCTTGCGTAGACGGTGGTCACCGGCCGCGGGTACTGTCTTTTGAGGGCGTCCAGTGCCCCATCGTAGGTTGGCAGGTCCCGGATAATGGAGTAAACTTTTGGGGTGACCCTCGAGAGGAGAATTCTGTGCATAACAGCGGGTTCAGTTGCACAAACCTCCTCCAAGTATGATTGGAAGTATGCAAGCCAGTGTTCAAAAGCAAGAGCTGCTTCAGGGTCTTGGGGGTCCAAATCCAATCTTTCCAAACGTAAAACGGTTTCCATGTTTTAAAACTTCCAGTCAATAAAATTGATGCACCATCAGTAACTCACTCTGAGACGTAAGGCGAGATATCGGCTTTTATTGACTGGAAGAAGGAACCAGAAGTGAGTGACCATCATACTACATCCTGGAGACTGAGGCCGAGCATAGGCCTCAGATCACCTTTATACAGGGGCCTGTGGGAGGAGCCACAGGAGCAGTCAGCAGGGGGCTTGTCCAGACAGGCACACGTAGTTCACCACACAGAGTGCAGAGTCATAAGAAAGTAGGTTGTAGTGTCAAGAATCCATTTTATCATCCAGGTGTCCTATAATAGTGGGATTGAAGCTGTTCCTGAGCCTCCTGGCACAAGCTTTCAGCCTTTTCCATTTTCTGCCCGGAATGTCAGAGGAGGTTGATTATGCTGGCTGCTTTACCAAGGCAGTGGGAGGTGTAAATAGTCCGTGGAGGGAAGGCTGGTTTCCATGATGTGCCGAGCTGTGTCCATACAGGTTCCTGCAGTCTCATGCAGAGCAGCTACCACACTATGCACCCAGATGGGCTCCTGAGGAAGTAGAATCTCAGGTACACTTTGTCCTTGTTGTGCACCCAACATTTCAGGCCAGGCAGCTGACCTATGTAGCTTATGTGACTTATTCTGGCTTCTTCCCTACCTTCTTTCCAGTCCTGATGAAGCAACTCAGCCCAAAATGTCAACTGCTTATTCCACTCCATAGATGCTGCCTGACCTGCTGAGCTCCCCCAGATGCTCCTAAAGCTCAGGGCTTTGCAGCTCGGAGTCAATACTGGCATCCTCCGTAAGGAGTTTGCACATCTTCCCTGTTGAATATATGGGCTTCTTCCCACATTCCAAAGACATACCAATTAGTAGGTTAATTAGTTATTGTCCCATTATTGTAAATTGTCCCATGATTGGGCTAGGGTTAAACCTCGGGTTGCTGGCAGCGCAGCTCAAAGGACAAAAAGTGCCTGTTCTATGTTGTATCTCCCAATAAATAAATCTTGTGCATAATAATCTGGATTTCCAGCATCTGCAGTATGTGTTTATGTATCCATGGGGCCTTGTTGGCTTCTCTTGCCATGGCAGCTGACTGCCTTGACATATTGATGGGCCCTCGGGCAGATGTACAGTATCCTACAATATCCTTTCAATACAGAGTGCAGTTTATTTTCCCTGGTACCTTGGTAAATTTATGGCTCAATTGCGAGATTTGAACAGTAGCACATTGACGTTTGTGGGAGCTTGCAGTGTTCCATGCACTGACCACCCTTCCAAAGCACGTCGCTGGGTGGGTCGAGGGGTCATGAAGAGTACTACAGAAATACAAGTTGTTCCTTCCTGATCTCGGTGAGTCAAGCTAAGTCTAATATAAAAGATATGTGTGCCTTGCAAACCCTGCCTCTGGAATTCACAATATAAAATGCTAAAACATTCGTTCATATTGCAGCAATAGTGTGAGTGATTGTTTTGATAACAGTCCTTAAGAACATTATCTCTTTAATATTCCTTGCTATCCCAATCCAGGGAAAGCTGTGCTAACGTCTTTAGAAAGAGGTGACACAGGATCAGAGAATGTTGAATCTTTCTGGGTGGAGTTAAGAAACAGCAAGGGTAATAAAAACCATTATGGGAATCATACATAGGCCTGCAAATAGCAGCCAAGATGTGGAGTTGAGATTGCAAAGGGAGTTGGAAAAGGCATGTAATAAGGGTAATGACACAGTTGTAATGGGGGGAACTTCAATACACAAGGGGATCGGGAAAATCAGGTTGGTGTCAGATTGAAAGAGAGGGAATTTGTTGAATGCTTATGAGATGGCTTTTTAGAGCAGCTTGTGCTTGAGCCTACTCAGGGCAAGGCTATCTTATTAGATCTCATTAGGGAGCTTAATGTAAAGGAACCCTTAGGAAGCAGTGATCATAATAAGATTGAATTCATACTCACATGTATCTGTATTGCAATGGAATAAAGGAAATTACAGAGGCCTGAGGGAGGAATTTGTCCAGATGAATTGGAGGAGGATACTGGCAGGGATGAGGGGAGAGCAGAGATGGCTGAAATTTCTGGGAATAGTTCACAAGACTCAGGATAAGTATATCCCACGGAAGAAGTTGTTCTCAAGTGACAGGGCTAGGCAACTGTGGCTGACAGGAGAAGTTAAGGACTACATAAGGTAGCAAAAGTGAGCGAAAAGTTGGATGATTGGAAAACTTTTAAAATCCAGCAAAAGGCAACTAAAAAAGCAAAAAAAAAGGTAAAAATGAAGTATGACGGCAATCCAGCTAATAATATGAAGCAGGATACCAGAAGTTTTTTTTCAGTTATATAAGGAGTAAAATGGAGGTGAGAGTTGTTATTGGACCACTTGAAAATGATGCTGGTGATGTAGTAACAGGGACAAAGAAGTGGCAGATGAACTTAATGGGTACTTTGCATCTGATTTCACTGTGGAAGACACTAGCAGTGTGCCAGAGGTCCATGAGTGTCAGGGAGCAGGAGTGAGGGCCATTGCTATTACAAAGGAAAAAGTGCTAGGCAAACTCAAAGGTCTTGAGGTTGATAAGTTTCCTGGACCAGATAAACTACATCCCAGAGTCCTGAGAGCGATTAATTTCATTATCTTCATTTACAGGGTGTGGGCAACACCAACTAAACCAGCATATCTTGCCCATTCCTAGTTGCCCTTGAGAAGGTGGTGATGTGCTGCCTTCTTGAGCCACTGCAGTCCCTGAGGTGTAGGTACACCCATAGTGCTGTTAGGAAGGGAATTCCATGACTTTGACCCAGCAACAATGAACGGACGGCGATATGTTTCCAAGTCAGGATGGTGAGTGAGTGAATAGAATATAAAAGCAAGGAATTCATGCTGAGGCTTTATAAGACACCAGCCAGGCCACACTTAAAGTATTGTCAAAAGTTTTTGTCCCATATCTCAGAAAGGATGTGTTGCCCTTGGAGAGATCCAGATGAGGTTCACGAGGATGATTTGGGAATTAAAGGGTTAACATATGTGGAGTATTTGGCTGCTACGGTCCTGTACTCACCAGAATTTGTAAGAATGCATGGGGATCTCATTGAAACCTAGTGAATGTAGAGAGGATTAGATAGGGTGGATGTGGAGACGATGTTTCCTTTAGTAGTGGGCACAGCCTCAAAACTGAGGGGTGACCCTTTAGAACAGAGGTAAGGAGGAATTCTTTTAACCAGAGAGTAGTGAATCTGGGGAATGCTCTGCCACAGACTGCGATGGAGGCTAAGTCCATGAGCATATTTAAGGCGGAAATTGATTGTTTCCTGATCAGTCAGGGCATCAAAGGCAGGTGTATGGGGTTGAGTGGGATCCGGGATCAGCCATAATGGAATGGTAGAGCAGACTTGAAGGGCTGAATGGCCTAATTCTGCTCCTATGTCTTATGGTCTAGAGGACAAAGATCAACACCATATTAAAGTTCAAAATAAATATATTATGTAAGTACATATATGTCACCTAAGATTCAAATTTTTCAGGCATTCACAGTAAATACAACAGAATTAATGAAGGACCACCCAAACAGGATGAATGAACAACCAACTTGCAAAAGACAATAAACTGTGCAAATGCAAATGAAAAAAAAGCATGTAAATAAGCAAAAAAGTCAAGATATTAAGTTTTCCAGTCCTTGAAAATGAGTGCACAGGTCGTGGAAACATTTCAGTGATGGGGCAGTGAAGCTGAGTGAAGCTATCCCCTCTGATTCAAGAACTCGATGGTTGATGGGTAATAACTGTTCCTGGATCTGGTGATAAGACCACAAAGCATAGGAGCAAAATTAGGCCATCTGGCCCATTGAGTCTGCTCCACCATTCAATCATGGCTGATCCTTTTTTCTTTTCCTTCTCATCCCCAGTTCCCGGCCTTCTCCCCATAACCTTTGAATCCATGTCCAATCAAGAACCTATCAATCTCTGTCCTAAATATACCCAGCAACCTGGCCTCCACAACTGCATGTGGCAACAGATTCCACAAATTCCCCACACATTGGCTAAAGAAATTGTTCCGTATCTCTGTTTTGAAAGCGTGCCCCTCTATCCTGCGGCTGTGCCCTCTTGTCTTAGACTTTCCCACTATGGGAAACATCCTTTCCACATCTGCTCTGTCTAGTCCTTTCAATAACTCGAAAGGTTTCAATGAAATCCCCCCCTTATCCTTCTGAATTCCATGAGTACAGACCCAGACCCATCAAACGTTCCTCATATGATAACTCTTTCATTTCTGGAATCATCCTTGTGAACCTCCTCTGGACCCTCTCCAATGCCAGCACATCTTTTCTAAGATGAGGGGCCCAAAACTGTTCACAATACTCAAGTTGAAGCCTCACCAGTGCCTTATAAAGCCTCAGCATCACATCCTTGCTCTTGCATTCTAGACTTCTTGAAATGAATGCCAACACGGTATTTTCCTTCCTCTCCACCAACTCAGGTTGCAAGTTAACCTTTAGGGTGTTCTGCACAAGGACTTCCAAGTCACTTTGCATCTCAGATATTTGGATTTTCTCCCTGTTTAGACAATAGTCCACACATTTTTTTTTACTACCAAAGTGCATGACCATGCATTTTCCAACATTGCATTTCATTTGCCACTTTCTTGCCCATTCTCCTAATCTGTCTAAGTCCTTCTGCATCCTATCTGTTTCGTCAACATTACATTCCCCTCCACCAATCTTCATATCATCTGCAAACTTGGCAACAAAGCCATCTACTCCATAATCTAAATCATTGATATACAGCATAAAAAGAAGTGGTCCCTACACCGACCCCTGTGGAACTCCACTAGTCACTGGCAGCCAACCAGAAAAGGATCCTTTTACTCCCACTTGCTGCCTCCTACCAATCAGCCAATGCTCTAACCATGTTAGTAAATTTCCTGTAATATCATAGGCTCTTAACTTGGTAAGCAGCCTCATGTGTGGCACCTTGTCAAAGGCCTTCTGAAAGTCCAAATATACAACATTTACTACATCCCCTTTATTTATCCTACTTGTATTCTCCTCAAAGAATTCAAACAGACTCATCAGGCAGGACTCTCCCTGAAGGAAACCATGCTGACTTTGTACTATCTTGTCCTGTGACACCAAATACTCCATCAGCTCATCCTTAAAAATCAACTCTAATATCTTCCCAACCACTGAGGTCAGGCTAATTGGTCTATAATTTCCTGTCTGCTGCCTTCCTCCTTTCTTAAAGAGTGGTGTGATATTTGCATTTTTCCAGTCCTCTGGCACCATACCAGCATCCAATGATTTTTGAAAGATCATTTCTAATGCCACCACAATTTCTAACACTACCTCTTTCAGAACCCTAGGGTGCAGTTCCTCTAATCCAGATGACGTATATACCTTCAGGCATTTCAGCTTTTTGAGCACCTTTTCTCTTGTAACAGTAACTGCACCCACTTCTCTTCCTTCACACACTACAACATCGGGTATATTGCTAGTGCTTATAGCTGGTGGTGTAGTGGCATCCAGCTGGACTTTGGGGTGGAAGGTCCCGAGTTTGAATCCAGCTGCTCCCAGGCACGCTTTCCATCCATGCTGGGTTGAGCCAAGCTAGCAACTTGATCTCGTAAAAAAGAAATTGCCTGCTACAGAAACATCAACAGCAAAAAGTTGATGGCTTATGCTTTCTCGTGAGTTGAAAGGCAATTTCTTCTTCTTCTTCTACACCAACTCCGAAGCTAAGTATTAAACTGTATTTTGCCAGTGCCTTCCACAGTGAAGACTGATGCAAAATACTCATTTAGTTTATTAGCCATCTCCTTGCCCCCTGTTATTATTTCTCCTGCCTCATTTTCTAGCAGTCCTATATCCACTCTCATTTTTCTTTCATTTTTAACATACTTGAGAAAATTTTTACTACAGACTTTGATATTATTTGCTGGCTTGCTTTCATATTTCATCTTTTCCCTTCTAATGATCTTTAGTTGCTCTCTGTAGGGTTTTAAAAACTTCCCAATCCTCTATCTTCTCACTAATTTTTACTGTGGGACTTAAGCCTCCTGCACCTCCTTCCTGATGGCAGCAGCACGAAGACAGCTAGATGGTGGGGATCCTGGATGCTTATTAAAAGCACTGGAGACCTTTTGAAGATAAACTGGCTTACATATTAAAAATAAACACAGCCAGTTTATGCAAACTCTCACAAGCACTGAGAGAAGATTTATTCTGATCTGAGGTTTATCGTTGTCTGAAAACCCTGGGCTGTAATGTGATTCACTCAATGGACAATTAATTAACTACACTTGTACATCTGCTTGTTAATGCAAATATCTAATCAGCAAAAACAGAGCTTCGACGAGTTCCCAACCTGGATATCAATCAGTTCCACTGCCCGAGTACAAAATGCGGCAGTGGGTGGCTAAAGCGAAAAAAGAGTTCTGACCAGCGGCTATTTAGCACTTGGGATTGATTAACAAGAGCAACTTAACGGAGGGCAGGAGCAAGCACAGCAGCCATCGTTGCATTGGCCATTGTCTGGGTGGACAGAGTCAGAGGGGTGATCTTGTGGCTTTAGCTCACGAAACTTCCATGAAGAGAGGCTTCAGTCAGAGAAAGCAAAGGAAGTAAAAGCTCAAGTTATTTTTTTCCTTCCCTTCTTTAAATCTGCTCAGCTAGGACAGTAAAGATGTCAGGCAGGATAGTTAAATGCTCCTCTTGGGGGATGTGGGAAGGCAAGAAGACCTCCAGAGTCCCTGACAACTACAACTGTGAGAAGTGCATCCAGCTTCAGCTCCTAATAATCTGAGTTGGAGCTGGAACTGGATGAACTCTGGATCAATCGAGAGGCTGAAGGAGTGATAGGCAGAACATATAGAGAGATGTGAAATGATTAGATTATCTCAAAAACTACTGATCTTCTAGGGTTTTCACTCACAACAGTCTCTAGAGTTTACAGAGAATATTACAATAAACTAAAAATCATCCAAGTAATGGTACTTTTTGTTGGAAAAAGCACCTTGTTGATTAAAGAGGTTAGAGGAGAGTGTCCAGATTGGTTCAAGCTGAGTGGAAGACAACAGTAACTCAAATAACCATGCATTACAATTGTTCTATGCAGAAGAGTATCTCTGAACTCATGTCATGTCCAACCTTGAAGTGGATGGGCTGCAGCAGCAGAAGATCCTGATGATGCACTCACTCACTGGCCAGTTTACCAGACGCAGGAAGAACCTCACCAGAGATGTGAGGCACATGTGGCAGGGCAATCTGACCAGGATGTATTCCAATTCCACCCTGGGCATCAATGGCAGTGAGGCTTCTCTTCCTGATAAGCTAGATGTCTTTTATGCTTCACCTGATGCACAGAACAATGTGCTGGAGAGGAATGACCCCCCCCCCCCCACCTCACCCCCTGCAAGGAGCAGGCACTCTGACTGCCAGGAAGAGAGAAAAAAATCGGAGGTTTACAAATCTGTAATGCTTGCTGCTCGCAGAACATCCTCCGTTTGTGTTGGTTGTTAATGCAAATGAAGCACGTCACCGTATGCTTCGATGCGCTTGCATCAGCTCCCTCAACTAAATACATGTGGTTTGGAGCTGCCAGATGCAATGATTAAAGTTTAACGATTAGCTTTATTTGTCACATGCACATCGAAAGATACAGTCGATTGAACCGTTGGAAGTGCCACCACGCTTCTGATGCTAACATAACATGCCCATAGCTTACTAAACCTATACACAAGAGATTCCCCAGATGCTCGAAATCCAGAGTAACACAGACAAAATGTTGGAGGAACTCAGTAGGTCAGGCAGCATCAGTGGAAAAGAATAAACTGTTGACAGTTTAGGCCGAGACATTTCATCAGGAAAAGAAAGGAAGGGGGAAGAAGCCAATACAAAAAGGTTGGGGGGGAAGAGAGAGAATACAGAAACCTAATCCTAACCCATTCATCTTTGGAATATGGAGAGGAAACTGCCGCACTTGGTGAAAACCCACATGGTCACAGGGAGAATTTACAAACTCCTTACAGGCAGCAGCAGGAGGCAGCAGAGTGATCTAGGAATAATGGTGCATAGTTCCCCGAAGGTGGAATCTCAAGTGGATAGGGTGGTGAAGAAAGCTTTTGGTATTCTGACTTTTATAAATCACAGCATTGAGTATAGGAGTTGGGATGTAATGTTAAAATTGTACAAGGCATTGATAAGGCCTTGTACAATTTGAAATATTGTGTAAAGTTCTGGTCACTGAATTATAGGAAAGATGTCAACAAAATAAAGAGAGTACATTTACTAGAATGTTACCTGGGTTCCAGCACCTAAGTTACAGAGAAAGGTTGAAGAAGTTAGGTGTTTATTCTTTGGAGCATAGAAGGTTGAGGGGGGATTTGATAGAGGTATTTAAAATTATGAGGGGAATAGATAGAGTTGATGTAGATAGGCTTTTTCCATTGAGAGCAGCGGAAATTCAAACAAGAGGATATAAGTTGTGAGTTAAGGGGCAGAAGTTTAGCGGTAACACGAGGGGGAATTTCTTTACTCAGAGAGTGGTAGCTGTGTGGAACGAACTTCCAGTAGAAGTGGTAGAGGCAAGTTCGGTACTGTCTTTTAAAGTAAAATTGGATAGGTATATGGACAGGAAAGGAATGGAGGGTTATGGGCTGAGTGCAGGTCGATGGGACTAGGTGAGAGTAAGCGTTCGGCATGGACTAGAAGGACCGAGATGGCCTGTTTCCGTGCTGTAATTGTTATATGGTTATATTGAACCTCAATCTTATAGCTCACGATGTCAAGTGTTGTGCTAACTATTATGCTACAGTGCACCCAATGTTGAGTATGTTGCATGGCCTCTCTATTCAATGGTATTCCTGCAACGAGCTCTGGGTCTGTTGAAGTTCAAGTTGAATTGTCGTTCAGCTATACATGAATACCCATGAATACAGTCAAATGAAACAATGTTCCTCTGGGGCCAAGGTACAAAACACAGTACCAATAGTCACACTCAGCACAAGGCACATATAACACATATAAGATAGCAAGTACATATGATGTTAATAAAATACAATCACACAAAAACTACAGTCCAAGTCCTTGAGTCCATGATTGTTGCCCAGTTTGCTGTCAGGAACTAGCATTTCATACAAACCTCAGGCTGTTTGAGATGCCAAAGAATTCAAAGTTCATAAGAAATGCATGATCTTTTTCACCTATCACCAAGTTAGTTGTAACTTTATAGTTATTGTTGCGGTCAATGAGAATTGCAGAGTTCTCCATTCAGTGCAAAACGGCAGGCTGGAAATTCAATTACTAAAAACACAGTATCTAATTTTAAAATAACGTCTGAGTTATTTAGAGTGACTTCTAAGTTACAAATGAATTAAAACCAAGCAACAATAAGATGGGGCATTGTTCATTTGTAGGAGAGTTGGTACGACTGTGCAGGGATGGTTCTGTATCTCCTGCTGGATGGTAGCAAGTTGGACAGGTGATTATTGGTTTAGGATGAGTCCATCACCATTTTGAGAGCCCTCTGTCGGCATTGTGGTTTCCTTACCTGGTAGCTATGTTGCAATTCCTGATTTCTCGCTGAAGTCTTTTTTCCCTCCCAGGTTCTTACTTTATCCCCGCTCCCCCACCCAGCCATCTTCCCCCTCACTAGCCTCACCTATCAGCTTGTATTTCTTTCCCCCACCCCCACCTTCTTATTCCAGCTTTTTCCTTTTTCCTTTCAAGTTCTGATGAAGGCTTTTGGTCCAAAATGTCAACTGTTAATCCCTCTCCAGAGATGCTGCCCGACCCGCTGGGTTCCTCGAGCATTTTCTGTGTGTTATTCTGGGTTTTGAACACCTGTACAATCTCTTGTGCTCAGGATGTGCTGCAGCTTTGTAACCCTTAGATTTTCTTCTTTCCTCTGAGTACTTACATGTGCAAAGTTGAAAGTTCAAATTTCAAAGTAAATTTATTATCAAAGTACATATACAACCATGAGATTCTTTTATTTGTGGGCATGCTCAAAAAATCTGTAATAGAATAAGACCATAAGACCAAGAGATATACTGTAGGGGCAGAGGTAGGCAATTTGGCCCATTGTGTCTGTTCCGCCATTCAATCATGGGCTGATCCAATTCTTCCAGTCATCCCCACTCCCCTGCTTTCACCCCATACCCTTTGATGCCCTGGCAGATTAAGAACCTATCTATCTCTGCCTTAAATACTCCCAATGACTTGGCTACCACAGCCGCTAATGGAAACAAATTCCACAGATTTATAACACTCTAAACTAATTTCTCCACATCTCTGTTCTAAATGAGAGTCCTTCAATCCTGAAGTCATGCCCTCTTGTCATTCCATGGAAAATTACTTTGCCATATCTATTCTGTTCAGATGTTTTAATATTCAGAATGTTTCTATGAGATCCCTTCTCACTCTCCAGAACTCCAGGGAATACAATCCAAGAGCTGCCAGATGTTCCTCATACGGTAACCCTTTCATTCCTGGAATCATTCTCGTGAATCTTCTCTGAACCCTCTCCAATGTCAGTATATCCTTTCTAAAATAAGGAGCCCAAAACTGCACACAGTACGCCAATTGTAGTCTCACGAGTGCCTTATAAAGCCTCAACATCACAACCCTGCTCTTATATTCTATACATCTAGAAATGAATGGCAACATTGCAATTGCCTTCTTCACATCTGACTCAACCTGGAGGTTAACCTTTAGGATATCTTGCACAAGGACTCTCAAGTCCCTTTGCATCTCTGCATGTTGAATTCTCTCCCCATCTAAATAATAATCTGGCAGTTTATTTCTTCCACCAAAGTGCATGACCATGCACTTTCCAATATTGTATTTCATTTGCCACTTCTTTGCCCATTCCCCTAAACTATCTAAGTCACTCTGCAAGCTCTCTGTTTCCTCAACACTACCCACTCCTCCACCTATCTTTGTATCATTGGCAAATTTAGCCACTAATTCATTAATCCCATTGTCCAAATCATTGACATACATCGTAAAAAGCAGTGGTCCCAGCACCAACCCCTGTGGAATTCCATTGGTAACCAACAGCCAGCCAGAATAGGATCCCTTTATTCCCACTCTCTGTTTTCTGCTAATCAGCTAATGCTCCCCCCATGCTAGTAACTTCCCTGTAATTCCATGCTGTTATCTTGCTAAGCAGCCTCATGTGCAGAAATCAAAGGCCTTCTGAAAATCCAAGTACACCACATTTGTGGTTTCTAAATGACAATAAACTGAAATTCAATTCAATTATTGCATCTCCTTTGTCTACCCTGCTTGTAATTTCCTTAAGGAATTGCAATAGGTTTGTCAGGCAGGATTTTCCTTTCAGGAAACTATGCGGGCTTTGGCTAATCTTGACATGTGTCTCTAGGTACTCCATAATCTCAACCCTAACAATCAACTCCAACAACTTCCTAACCACTGATGATAGGATAACTGGTCTATAGTTACCTTTCTGCTGTCTTCCACCCTTCTTAAATAGCGGAGTATCATTTGGAATTTTCCAATCATCCAGTACAATGCCAGAATCTACCGATTCTTGAAAGATCATCGTTAATGCTCTGCAATCTCTTCAGGTACTTCCTTCAGATCTGAGGGTGCATTCCATCAGGTGCAGGAGATTTATCCACCCTCAGACCATTAAGCTTTCTGAGCACCTTCTCAGTCATAATATTCACTGCATGTACTTCAATTCCCTGACGCTCTTGAATGTCCAGTATACTGCAGATGCTTTCCACTGTGAAGACTCATGCAAAGTACGCATTCAGTTCCTCTTCTATCTCTGCATCTCTCATTACAATATCTCCAGCGTCATTTTCTATTGAATAATATCCATAACAGAATCAATGAAAAACTGCACCAACTTGGTGTTCAACCAATGTGTAAAAGACAACAAACTGCAAATACAAAAAAAGGAAATAATAAATAAATAAACAAACAAACAAACAAACAAATAAGCAAGCAATAAAAATGAAGATCATGAGATGAAGAGACCTTGAAAGTGAGTCCATAAGCTGTGGGAATATCTGAGTGATGAGGCAAGTGAAGTTGAGTGAAGCTATCCCCTCACAGTGCAGGAGAGAGCCATCAGCTCACTATGTTGTGCCAATCTATATAACCCTACTACATGGTCAGCCTGATCACGTCCTACACATCCATTATCTTCCATTCTTCTTATACCCACATAAACTCTTTAGTCTCCCTATTGTATCAGCTTCTAACACCACCTCCCACTGTATATTTCTGGCCCCTACTTCAGATTTACCACTGACATCTCCCCTAAACTTCTCTCCACTCTTGTTAAATAGGTGGCCTTTGGTGTTGGCCATTGCTGCCGTGGGGAAAAGGCATTAGCTATCACAAGTATTCAAGAACTTACAGCACCAAGAAAATGTGGTGACTAGTGGGGTGCCATAGGGCTCGGTATTGGGACCACAGCTGTTTACCATTTACGTTAACGATTTGGATGAAGGCATAAAAATAACATCAGCAAATTTGCTGATGATACTAAGCTGGGTAGCAGTGTGACAGGTGGTGAGGATTTTAGGAGAATTCAGGGTGACTTGGATAGGCTGGGTGAGTGGGCAGATACTTGACAGATGGCATTTAATGTGAATAAGTGTGACGTTATCCACTTTGGGAGTAAGAACAGGAAGGCAGATTATTATCTGAACAGTGTAGAGTTGGGTAAGGGAGAAATACAAAGAGATCTCAGAGTCCTTGTTCATCAGTCACTGAAGGTGAATGAGCAAGTGCAGCAGGCAGTGAAGAAGGCTAATGGAATGTTGGCCTTTATTACAAAGGGAATTGAGTACAAGAGCAAGGAAATCCTCTTGCATTTGTACAGAGCCCTGGTGAGACCACACCTGGAGTATTGTGTACAGTTTTGGTCTCCAGGGTTAAGGAAGGACATCCTGGCTGTTGAGGAAGTGCAGCGTAGATTCACGAGGTTAATTCCTGGGATGTCTGGACTGTCTTGCGCAGAGAGGTTAGAGAGACTGGGCTTGTACACGCTGGAATTAAGGAGATTGAGAGGGGATCTGATTGAAACATGTAAGATTATTAAGGAATTGGACAGGATAGAGGCAGGAAATATGTTCCAGATGCTGGGAGAGTCCAGTACCAGAGGGCATGGTTTGAGAATAAGGGGTAGGTCATTTAAGACAGAGTTAAGGAAAAACTTCTTCTCCCAGAGAGTTGTGGGGGTCTGGAATGCACTGCCTCGGAAGGTAGTGGAGGCCAATTCTCTGGATGCTTTCAAGAAGTAGCTAGATAGGTATCTTATGGATAGCGGAATCAAGGGATATGGGGACAAGGCAGGAACCGGGTATTGATAGTAATTGATCAGCCATGATCTCAAAATGGTGGTGCAGGCTCGAGGGGCCGAATGGTCTACTTCTGCACCTATTGTCTAAAATGATGAAACTTGACTGTCTGGAGAACGTAAAAGTTGTAAGATTTCCATAGGTGTACCTGGCTCATTGGGACAGCAAGGTTGTCAAAGTTGTTCAAAGTTCAAAGTAAATTTATTATCATCGTATGTATACTATGTACAACCTTGAGACACAAAACAAAAAAACCAATAGGACTTATTAAAAAAAGACCGTCAGACACCCAATATGTAGGAAAAAAACAAATTGTGCAAGCAATAAAAGTGAGCAAGTTACACTCAGAACCGAAGTTCACGAAAATGAGTTCACAGACACTAAGCTGGTCATCACTGCAGTCGATCCAGGAACCCATTTGTCGCAGGCCACAGCCTCAGTTCAGTGCAGAGACGAGTAAACCTTGTGGAGCAGTGAGCTGATCATCGGTGCATCCCTTGCCACCAGCCCCAAAACCCTGAGTTTTTCAATCAGGTACGACATTTAAATTGGCCAAACCTCATATTGTCCCTCACTCCCAGACCCGGACCCTGCCACTTTGATATGCTCTCTGGCCTGGGCCTCACTGCCTTGATTTGGCCCGTACTTCACCTTTCAAGTCACTTCAAGGCAAGACAAGTTTATTGTCATTTAATTGTATGCATGCATACCGCCAAAAAAGACAACATTTCTCCCAACCAGGATGTGAAGCACATAACACGCGTAACACACAATAATTTATAGAAGTAAGAATTAAATCTACAAATGAATTATGCATAGATAAATGAAGTAAAGTGCATAAATTAAATATTGTAAGGTACAGCATAGATTATCTGGTGACACTTCGAATGCGATGCGGCTGGCTGTTCAGAAGCCTGTTTCCCATCCTGACCATTCTTGTCTTCATGCATTGTAGTTCTCTGCCTGCTGGTAGAAAGTCAAAGGGGATGCTAGATGAAAGGATGGGATCCTTGATAATAATAATGGATGGCAAGATGGCGGCATGACACAGCACGCAGCGGCCACTCCAGGAATGACTATCTGTTATCTGTAA
This sequence comes from Hypanus sabinus, assembly GCF_030144855.1. Lineage (NCBI taxonomy): Eukaryota > Metazoa > Chordata > Chondrichthyes > Myliobatiformes > Dasyatidae > Hypanus > Hypanus sabinus. Next base: position 9,384,892 of record NC_082717.1, read on the forward strand.
GTAGGGGCCGTGTACAATCCTGATTTGATGGAGATGGATGTGTGAAGCACAGAGGAACATCTGGTGGAACTTTTGAAATGCCCGTTTCGCTGCTGCTGCTACTGTGCGATCGAAAAAATCTCCGGGAGGAAGGCCCCGAATCCTCGGCTTTGCCTGTCGCTTGGCAGCCAGTGCCGGGGTCGAAGCGCTCGGCAGAGATGGTGCTCGGTGCTCGGTGTCAGAGGGCTGGTCGGAGGTTTTCGGACCGACTCAGAGCTGGCTGTTGTAGGAGCTCCCAAAGTGCTGTATCGGCAAGCTGCGGCACTGGAGGTTTATGGCAGGAAGAGTTTCTCTTCCTTCAACTGTCTGCGTGAGATGATAGGCTGTTGGGACTTTGAGACTTTCTGTTAAACCGTGTCATGGACTGCTCTTTATCAGATTACGCTATTGCTTTGCACTGTTGAAACTATGTGTTATAATTATGTGGTCTTTATCAGTTAGTCTTTTATTAATTCTGGTATTATCTGCACTGTTGAAACTATATGTTAACTATAACTATATGTAACTATGTGGTTTTGTGTGGGTCTTGTAGCTTTAGGTTTGTCTGTTGGGTTTGTAGTTCCTTTCCGGGGAACGTGCTAAGACGGTAGTGCGATATCGATACTCAGCAGCCTCTCTGGACTCTGGATTGAGGATTACCAAACGTTATGTGGTTTTTCTTGTGTGGTCTATTTTGTGCTTTTTCGTGATATCATTCTGGAGAATGTTGTCTCATTTTTTAACTGCATTCTATTTGTGGTTTATAAATGACAATAAACTGAATCTGAATCCTGCGTACACAGTGCTTTTAATAAATGTCCCTGATTGAAGGTAGGGAGACCGCAATGATCATCTCAGCTGCTCTCAGACTCCTTGGCAGCGACTTCTGGTCTGATGCTCTGCTGCTGCCAATCTGGCCCGGTGCTTAAAGCAGTCAGTGTAATGCTATTACAATGCCAGTGACATGAGTTCAATTCCTACCATTGTCTGTAAGGAGTTTGTATGTTTCCCCCATGACCACATGGGTTTTCTCCAAGTGCCCCGGTTTTCTCCCACAGTCTAAAGATATACCAATTATTAGGAAAATTGGTCACGTAGATGTAATTGGCTGGCTTGGGCTCATTGGTTGTATCTCTATATAAAAATAAAAATTAAAAATAAATGAACTTGTCAACAGCATGTTGCTGTTCATTTATTCTTGCTGTGTTCAAAGCATGTACATATGCAATCCTTACATTACAACAATTACCTCAAATATAATTAATTGGCTGCCATTGTATGTTGCTCTCCCAAGGGGTTATTCCTTTAATGGAGAACGCCTGTATGTGACTTGGCTTAACGTGGGGAGGCTGACGCATGGGCTGCCATCTGTCCTTGACAGATTGGGGTCAGGGTCCAGAGGCATGGCATCAAAGGTGACATGGGATGGATAGAGGAATGGCTGACAAGCAGGAAGCAGTGAGTGGGAGTAAACAGGGCCTTTTCTGGTTGGCTGCGAGTAACTAGTAATGATCCTCAGGAGTCAGTATTGGGACCGCTACTTTTCATATTGTTTGTCAGTGATTTGGATAATGGAATTGATGATTTTGTGACAAAGTTTGGAGATGATACAAAGATAGGTGCAGGGGTAGGCAGAGGGGTGATGAAGCAATGTGATTGCAACTTCGACAGATTGGAAGAGTGAGCAAAAGATTATCAGATGGAACACAGTGTTGGGGTATGTACGATAATGCATTTTGGTAAAAGCATCAGTAGTGTGAACTATTATCTAAATGGGGAGAAGTTTCAAACCTCAGAGGTGGAGAGGGACTTGTGAGTCCTCATGCAAGACTCCCAGAAGGTTAGTTTACAAGTTGAGTCTGTGGTAAAGAAGGCAAATGCAATGTTGGCATTTATTTCAAGGGGAATAGATTAGAAAAGCAAGGAGATAATACTGAGGTTTTATAAGACACTAGTCAGGTCTCACTTAGATTATTGTCAACAGTTTTGTGCTCTATATCTCAGAAAGGATACGTTGTCACTGGAGACAGTACAGAGGATGATCACAAGGATGATTCCGGGATTGAAAGAGTTAACATATGAGGAGCATTTGACAGTTTTGGGCCCTTACTCACTGGAATTTAGAAGAATGCAGGGGATCTCATTGAAACCTACCGAATGTTGAAAGGACTAGATAGGGTGGATATGGAGAGGATGTTCCCTAATGTGGGGGTACCCAGAACTAAAGGACACAGGCTCAACTTGAGAGGCGTCCTTTTAGAACAGAGGCAAGGAGGAATTTTTTTAGCCAGAGAGTAGTGAATCTGTGGAATGCTCTGCCACAGACTGCAGTGGAGGCCAAGTCGGTGGGTATATGACGGAATGGTGGAGCAGACTCAATGGCAGAATGGCCAAATTATGCTCTTATGTTTTATGGTCGTTACCACCATGGGTGACCCTTCAAGGAGCTAAGCTTCAGGCGGCATTGCCCTTGGGATCTCAGGAAATCACAACACTCTCCCGCCCAACAAGATGGAGATCCTCAAAAAAAGATCTTCGGGCGGTCATTTTTCAGTGACTTTGTTATCTCTGCCCTCAGTTCCATGAGATTCCAAATGGCAAAATGGTAGTGCAGTGGTTAGCGCACTGCTTTCCAGCACCAACTGTAAGATCGGGGTTCAATTCCCATCCTGTTAGTAAGCAGTAGGTACATTCTCCCTGTGACCATATGGAGTTCCTCTGGGTGCTCCAATTTCCTCCTGCATTCCAAGTATGTATAAGTTAGGAAATGTTTGTGTTTTAGGTGCCATGGTAATGTTAGTGTGACATTGTAATAGTTAGGGGCATTCCAGAGTTTAGAGTTCAATTCCGGCATCCTTCTCTAAGGAGTCTCTGTATGTCCTCTGTGGAATGCCTGCAACACACACAAAATTCTGGCAGGCAGCATTTATGAAAGGAGTAAGGTCGGCATTTCGGGCCAAGGCTATGTTGGTGCTGGAAGCGTGGCAACGCTTGAGTGCTGACCAGCACAATCTTCGCCGATTTAATTCGATACAAATGACGCATTTTACTGTATGCTTCAATGTACATGTGACAAGTAAAGCTAATCTTTAATCTTTATCTTTAAATGATACCCTGTCGAGCTTTCTGTACTAATCTAGAGAGGGTTTTTAATCCTTAATTAAATCTATGGAATGTTGAAAGGCATCAATACAGTCATAGAGAAGAACAGAACAGAAACATCTAGTCCATCTAGTCCATCTAGCCCATCTAGTCCATGCCAAAACCATCTAAACTGCTACTCCCATCGACCTGCTCTGGGAACATAGCCCTTCATACCCCTACCATCCATGTATCTATCCAAACTTCTCTTAAATGTTGAAGTTGACCTTGCATGTACTGGAAACTCATTCCGCATTTTCACAACCCTCATGTTCCCCTTAAACTTCTCACCTTCACCCTTAGCCCATGGCTTCTGGTCGTAGTTCCACCCAACCTCAGTGGCAAAAGCCTACTTGCATTTACCCTATCTATACCCATCATAATTTTGCACACCTCTATCAAATTTCCTCTTAATCTTCTATGTTCTAAAGAATACAGTCTTAACCTATTTAATCTTCAATCATTTCAATAGGTATATTTAATGTCAGAGAAATGTATACAACATACATCCTGAAATTCTTTTTCTTCACAAACATCTATGTAAACCGAGGAATGCCACAGAGAAGGAAAGGATGCTTGAAGTATAGGAGACCCCAGGGGATGTACCTCTCGTAAACAGGTTCACCCTCTTGGAAGCTGTCAGGACAGAAGATACTGCCAGTCTGAGAGGCGGACAGGTCTGCGAGCCGAAAATTGGTGCAGAAACAGAACAGAGGCGTCAGACATCAGGAAGAGCCGTGGTAGTAGGGGACTCCATAGTGAGAGGTACGGAAAGGGGGTTTCTGCGGCAACAGGCGAGATTTAAGGATGGTGTGTTGCCTCCCTGGTGCCAGGATCCAGGACATCATGGACTGATTGCAGAGAATCCTCAAGGGTGAAAGTGAACAGCCGGAAGTGGTAGTGCATTTCGGCACAAATGACATTGGGAAGAAGAGGAAGGACATTCTGCAGCGGGACTTCAGAGAACTCGGAAGAAGACTGAAAAGCAGAACTTCCAATGTGGTTATCTCTGGTTTGCTTCCAGTTCCTCATGCTGGAGAGGGCAGGAACAGGGAGATAATGGATCTGAATGTGTGGCTGAGGAACCGGTGCAGGAAGCAAGGATTTACATTCTTGGACCACTGGGATCTGTTTTGGGGTAGGGATGAATTGTACAAAAGGGACGGGTTGCACCTTAATAGGTGGGGAACCAGCATTCTGGCAGACAGGTTTGCCACTGCAACACGGATGTGTTTAAACTAAGTAGTGAGGGGGAGGGGATGAACTGGAAATATAAGGATGGAGTTAAAGGGAAAGTGAAAATAAGTGAAGTTAAAAAGGACAACAGAATCAATGGAGTAGAAAGCTCAAGAAGAGATCATACAGTATGGCCAAGTGAAATAGGAATTGATATGGAAGGAGAGGGGAGTAACGAATTAAAAGTATTGTATATGAATGCACAAAGTATAAGGAATAAAATAGATGAGCTTGAGGCTCAGTTGGAAATTGGCAAGTATTGTGTTGTGGGAATAACAGAGACATGGCTTCAAATGGACAGGGCCTGGGAAATGAATATTCAAAGATATACATCTTATCAAAAGGACAGACTGACTGGCAGAGGGGGTGGGGTGGCTCTGTTGGTGAGGAATGATATTCAGTCCCTTGCGAGGGGGGACATAGAATCAGGGGATGTAGAGTCAGTATGGATAGAACTGAGAAATTCTAAGGGTAGAAAGACCCTAATGGGAGTTATCTACCGGCCCCCAAACAGCAGTCTGGATGTAGGGTGTAAGTTGAATGAAGAGTTAAAATTGGCATGTCACAAAGGTAATGATACAGTTGTCATGGGGGATTTCAACATGCAGGTAGACTGGGAGAATCAGAATGGTACTGGACCCCAAGAAAGGGAGTTTGTGGAATGCCTCCGAGATGGATTCTTAGAACAGCTTGTACTGGAGCCCACCAGGGAGAAGGCAATTCTAGATATGTGTTGTGCAATGAACCGGATTTGATCAGGGACCTTGAGGTAAAGGAACCATTAGGAGATAGTGACCATAATATGATATATTTTAACCTACAATTTGAGAAGGAGAAGGGAAAATCGGATGTGTCAGTATTACAGTTGAACAAAGGGAACTATGGAGCTATGAGGGAGGAGCTGGCCAAAGTTCAATGGAACAATACCCTAGCAGGGAACACAGTGGAACAATAATGGCAGGTATTTCTGGGAATAATGCGGAAGGTGCAGGATCGGTTCATTCCAAAGAGGAAGAAAGATCCTAAGGGGAGTAAGGGGCGGCCGTGGATGACGAAGGAAGTAAAGGGCAGTATAAAAATAAAAGAGAAGAAGTATAACATAGCAAAGATGAGGCGGGAAACTGGAGGACTGGGAAGCTTTTAAAGAGCAAAGAAGATAACAAAAAAGGCAATACGCGGAGAAAAAATGAAGTATGAAGGTAAACTAACCAAGAATACAAAGGAGGATAGTAAAAGCTTCTTTATGTATGTGAATAGCAAAAAAAATAGTTAAGACCAAAATTGGGCCATTGAAGACAGAAACGGGTGAATTTATTACGGGGAACAAGGAAATGGCAAATGAGTTGAACAGGTACTTTGGATCTGTCTTCACTAGGAAAGACACAAACAATCTCCCAGATGTAATAGTGGCCAAAGGAACTAGGGTAAAGGATGAACTGAAGGAAATTTATATTAGGCAAGAAATGGTGTTGGACAGACTGTTGAGTCTGGAGGCTGATAAGTCCCCAGGACCTGATGGCCTGCAACCCAGGGTACTTAAAGAGGTGGCTCTAGAAATCATGAACGCATTGGTAATCATTTTCCAATGTTCTATAGATTCAGGAACAGTTCCTGCTGATTGGAGGGTGGCTAACATTGTCCCACTTTTCAAGAAAGGAGGGAAAGAGAAAACAGGGAATTATAGACCGGTTAGCCTGAAGTCAGTGATGGGAAAGATGCTGGAGTTAATTATAAAAGAGGAAATTACGACACATTTGGATAGCAGTAGAAGGATCAGTCCAAGTCAGCATGGATTTATGAAGGGAAAATCATGCTTGACTAATCTTCTGGAGTTTTTTGAGGATGTAACTATGAAAATGGACAAGGGAGAGCCAGTGGATGTAGTGTACCTGGACTTCCAGAAAGTTTTTGATAAAGTCCCACGTAGGAGATTAGTGGACAAAATTTGGGCACATGGTATTGGGGACAGAGTACTGACATGGATTGAAAATTGGCTGGCTGACAGGAAACAAAGAGTAGTGATTAACAGGTCCCTTTCGGAATGGCAGGCTGTGACCAGAGCGGTACCACAAGGTTCAGTGCCGGGACCACAGCTGTTTACAATATACATTGATGATTTAGATGAAGGGATTAAAACTAACATTAGCAAATTTGCTGATGACACAAAGCTGGGTGGCAGTGTGAAATGTCAGGAGGATGTTATGAGAATGCAGGGTGACTTGGACAGGTTGGGTGCATGGGCAAATGTATGGCAGATGCAGTTTAATGTGGATAAATGTGAGGTTATCCACTTTGGTGGCAAGAACAGGAAGGCAGATTACTATCTAAATGGAGTCAAATTAGGGAAAGGGGAAGTACAACGAGATCTAGGTGTTCTTGTACATCAGTCAATGAAAGCAAGCATGCAGGTACAGCAGGCAGTGAAGAAAGCTAATGACATGCTGGCTTTTATAACAAGAGGAATTGAGTATAGGAGTAAAGAGGTCCTTCTGCAGCTGTAAAGGGCCCTGGTGAGACCCCACCTGGAGTATTGTGTGCAGCTTTGGTCTCCAAATTTGAGGAGGGACATTCTTGCTATTGAGGGAGTGCAGCGTAGGTTCACAAGATTAATTCCCGGAATGGCGGGACTGTCATATGTTGAAAGATTGCAGCGACTGGGCTTGTATACACTGGAATTTAGAAGGATGAAAGGGGATCTGATTGAAACATATAAGATTATTAAGGGATTGGACACACTGGAGGCAGGAAGCATATTCCCGCTGATGGGTGAGTCCAGAACTAGAGGCCACAGTTTAAGAATAAGGGGTAGGCCATTTAGAACAGAGATGCGGAAAAACTTTTTCACCCAAAGAGTGGTGGATATGTGGAATGCTCTGTCCCAGAAGGCAGTGGAGGCCAAGTCTCTGGATGCATTCAAGAGAGAATTAGATAGAGCTCTTATAGATAGCGGTGTCAAGGGATATGGGGAGAGGGCAGGAATGGGGTACTGATTGTGTATGATCAGCCATGATCACAGTGAATGGCGGTGCTGGCTAGAAGGGCTGAATGGCCTACTCCTGCACCTACTGTCTATTGTCTATTGAATGAATGTTAGATGTTAGAACCACAAAGCCCCCACAGCTCCCCCCTCCCACACATAAGCAACGGTGCTACCAAAGTGCAACACCGTGCAATTGTCTGCATTAAATTCCATCTGCCATTTTCAGCCCATTTTACCAGCTGGTACAGATTACTCTGCAAGCCATGATAGGCTTCTTCACTGTCCATTACTCTCCCAGTTTTGGTGTCATCTACAAATCTGTTGACCCACTTAACCACATTATCATCCAGATCATTCATATAGATGACAAATGACAAAGGACCCAACACCGATTCTTGCAGCACACCACTATTCACAGGCCTCCAGTTAGAGAGGCAACCCTCCTACAACTCTCTGGCATCTCCCACAAAGCCAATTTATTACCTCATCCTCAATGCCAAGTGACTGAATGGTCTTAACCAGCCTCCCATGCAAGACTTTGTCAAATGCCTTACTAAATCCATGTAGACAACATCCACTGCCCTGCCTTTGTCCACTTTCCTGCTAACTTCCTCGAACATCTCTATAAGATTGGTTAGACATGACCTACCACACACAAAGGCATGCTGATTATCATTAATCATTCCATGTTTTTTTAAGTACTTATATTATCAGACCCTTAGAATACCTGCCAATAATTTTCCCACAACTGACATCAGACTCTTTGGCCTATAATTCCCTGATTTATGTTGAGAATCTTTTTTAACGAGCAGAACAACATTGGCTATTCTCCAATCCTTTGGCACCTATTGTGGCACTAAGGATGTTTTTAAATATCTCTGCTAGAGCCCCAGCAATTACTCCACTTGCCTCCCATAGGGTCCAAGGGAACATCTTGTCAGGCCCTGGGGGATTATTTACCCTGACTGACCTCAGGGTAGCAAACACCTCCCCCTCTGTAATCTATACAGAGTCCATGAAGTTGATGCCGTTTTGCCTCGTTTCTATAGACTCTGTATCCACCTTCCGAGCAAATACAGAGGCAAAGGATGCATTTAAGCTCTCCCCCATCTGTTTTGGTTCTGCAAGTGGATACCATTCTGATCGTCGAGAGGATCAATTTTGTCCCCTGCAATCATCTTGCTCTTAACATATCTGTAGAATTCTATCTATTTGCATGTTATGACCTCCCATGACTTTCATATCATTGCCCATTTGACAGAAACTTTCCTGGATTTGGGTACATTTGACAATAATAAACTTATAGGGGGGGGGCATACCACCAGACTTAAGGACAGTTTCTACTCCACTGTTGAGCTTTCTACCCAGAGGCATCTTGATTCGGTTTGGCAGGAGCACTGCAAGCGATCACAAAAAACTTCAGATTGTCCCAGACACGGCTCAGCACATCACAGAAATCAACCTCCCCTTCGTGGACTCTGTCTACACTGCTCATCCCCTCTGTAAAACAACCAACATAACCAAGGTCCACACCCACTCCAGACATTCTCTCTTCTCCCCTCTCCCATGGGTCAGAAGGCACAGAAGCCTGAAAGTACATGCTCAAGGGTATCTTCTAACCCACTGTAATAAGACTATTACAGTGGGAAATAAAAACAGTTCCCTAGTATGATAAGAAGAGCTATTGAATTCACAATCTACCTTCTCATGATTTGGCACCTTATTGTCTACCTGCACTGCACTTCCACTGTAGCTGTTACATTTTATTCTGCATTACTATCGTTTTACCTTGTTCTACCTCAGTACATTGTGTAATGATCTGATCTGTGGGAGCTGTATGCAAGACAAGCTTTTCACTCTATCTCTGTACATGTGATAACAATAAACCAATTCCAATTGCAGTTCTTTGTATAATTTTGCTCTGTCAGCATGATTTTCAGTGTGAGAATAGAACAGAGTAGAACTTTCCTGTTATTGCTCAAGGCAGTGAGATTGTGATGCTATTCCAGTCTGTTCTAAACAGATATTTACAATATATGTGGTATCCCCTAATTAAAAAAAGTCCCATATTTACATGCAATGAGCGAAATTGAAAGTCCAAAACACTCAAAGGTCATTGGAAAGCTTGGGTGTAACGTTATTCAGCTGCACAACAGCCCTTGGGAAGAAGCTGTTTTTCATTCTTATTCTCCTGGATAAGATGCTTCTGCCAGATGACAGGAAATTAAACAGACAGCAGTGGCGTACCTATGGTATGGCAGGTATGGCACGTGCCCTAGGTACCACTTGAAGGGGGGGTGCCACTGAGCAGTTTCTATTAAAGTCAGACAAGCCATCCTCAGATAGTGAAAAAAGAATTTTCTTCAGATGTATGATCTGTCTTTGATTATCATGGGTGAGAAGCTCTAGGGTGGTCTTATTTCAGAGCATTGTGCAAGAAGACCATGAAACGTTTCTTCACGAAGAAGAAGGAAAGTGGAGCTGAAGGACGGAAGAGAAGAAAGTTGGAGGCGGAGGAAGCCAAGAAGTTGAGCAAGTTCTTCATGCACTTCTTTGAAAAGCCCGGAACAAGTAGTTCCACACGTTCCACGGAGTCGCCTGCACTTGCTACAAGTTTGTTAGAATTCGAAGGTGGATCAAGTGCAAGTGCGTCACAAGCCGAGGAGGAAGTCAAGTCAGATAAATTTGAGTATGACAAGATTAAGAGTGAGGCTGCCACAGAGAACTTGGACATGACAGGAGGGGAAGACAATGGTGGTGGTGGGGATGTTGAGCTTATTGATGAGATTTCTGAAGTTTGACAAGGATACTGGAAAAGCAATTCTGCCTGACACATTAAGAACAAAAATAATAAAGCTGGGTTCGAAGTATTTCCAGAACAGTGAGTGGCCTTTCCTACCAACAAATAAATGCTCAATGAACAAAACTTGGTTCAAGAGAAAATTGGGAAATGGTCATGGTGAGGAAGTGACTCACTCATGACTGGTCTATTCACCATCTAAAAAGTCTGAATTTTGTACCTGTTGTTTCCTCTATTCCCGGTCAGACACATCAATCCTCATTAGAGCAGGAAAGTAGATTCAAGCAGTGGAAAGTACCTGAAAGGATTAGTGTTCATGAAAATGCCAAGAATCATCAGGAATGCTTCACACAGTGGAAAGAAATGGGAAGAAATTTAGCTGGAAACAGAGGAGTTATTGACACGGTATTTCAGTTACAGATTGAGAAGGAAAAGCAGAAGTGGTGTGATATCTTGATGAGAACCCTTCACTGCATAAAATTCTTTGTGACTCAGAACCTGGCTTTCCGAGGACACAGGGAGTCACTTCAGCTGGACGATGACTCCAATGTGGGAAATTTCCTTGGCTCACTGAAACTACTTGCCATCTTTGACTCTGTCATAAAAGAACACCTCACTCATTTGGAAAGTCATCCTGGATCCGTGTCTTTTCTTTCACAGGGTGTCTAGAACAAATTCATCCACATGATGGCATCCACTGTTTGCCAGAGTTTACTGAGAAGCATTCGTAAAGCCAAGTACTGCGGTCTCATGTTTGACTCGACTCTGGATAAGGCACACCGTGAGCAAATGTCAGAAGTAGTGAGGTATATGGAAGTTGATTTTGAGAGGAAAACAGTCCGTGTTAGAGAGTCCTTCCTTGGTTTTATCCGGATAAGCCAGAAGGATGCTGAGAGCTTGGTTGAAGACATCTTGAAACAGCTAGAGAAGGACGAAATGGAGCTACAAGATTGTCGGTCACAGTGCTATGACAACGCTGCTGTGATGGTTAGACACAGAAGTGGTGTTCATCAAAGAATAAGTGAGAAAAACAACCTGGCAGTGTTTGTGAATTGCATAAATCACTCACTCAATTTGGTGGGTGCACATGCAGCAAAGCAGGATACAATGATGGTCATGTTTTTTGGAACCATCAAAGCTCCCTAATTGCTTTTATCTCATTCAACACAGTGCTGGGAAAAACTCAAAAACACCATGCCTGTGGTTGTTAAGTTGATGTCCGAAACCAGGTGGAGTGCAAGGACAGAAGCAGTGAAGCCCGTCAACAGGTACCTTGAAGAGATACTTCAAGTTCTCCAGGACATGATAGACAATGAAAATGAGACCAGTGAAACAAGAAGTGATACAAGGCAGCTGTACAACTGCATGCTGAGTTACAATGTTCTTGATTTTGCTAGGATTTTGGAACAAAGTTCTCATTCGAATTGACCGTATTCAAAAGAGGCTGCAGGATCCTAGCATGAACTTCCATGATGCTGCCCTGGATTTGAAAGCCCTCCGAGATCATTTTTATGATGAAAGAGAAGAGTTGGTCAGTGAGTCACTTGAAGAAAGAGTCGGTCTCTGTCAAGAATGGAACATTGAAGTTGAAAGACATCAGAGACTAAAGAAACAAGTGGCTGATGAGAACTCGAGAGACGCTGGGTTAACAGCTAAGGAGGAAATGGAAGGAGTCATGAAGGGAACACTCAACTGTCTTCACAGAGAAATGGATGAAAGGTTCGGTCGTTTGCACGACACTGACCCAAGTTTAGGCTCCTTCTCAATGTCAAGGGATTGTGTTACAGCACCAACAGTAATGACCTAAGGAAGAAGTGCGAAAATTTGGGCAAATTCTACAGCTCTGATATTGATGGACAGCAGCTATATGAAGAAATTTTGGATTGCAGAATGTTGCTATCAAAGCGGGTCAACATGAAAATATCAAGACCCGAAGAGCTTCTTGAATTTATTGTTCAGTATGAAGATGAGAGCATCTTCCCCAATCTTCACATTGCTATTCAATATAATGCTAACCATCGCAGTTTCCATTGCCAGCTGTGAGAGATCATTCAGCAAGTTAAAACTAATACTAATATTTGAGAGCCTCCATGGGTCAAGGCAGACTCTGTGATCTTGCTCTGCTGAGTGTAGAACGAGAAGAAACTGAAAAAACTGACTTTGATCACATCATAGACCAATTTACTTCAGTTAAAGCAAGGAAGGTGCAGTTATAATTTTCATGTAGTTCCATAATTTGGTAATTGAAGCAGGAATCACCAAGCGTTTTTGCACCGCGGACTGGTTTAATATTGACAATATTCTTGCAGACCGGCTGACGGGGTGGGGGGCAGGGGTGGTGTTAATCACAACCAGAATATAGGTGATAAGTCAACTATAAGTGGCTAATGCACTCAATTTCATTTCTAAAAGGGTTTATCTAATGAATTTAACATTAAACACATAGCGCATATTTTCCTCACATGAATATAGTGATAAGTCAATTATAAGTCAATAGCATCATAACATTTTAAGTATTGTTTGGATATTAAACACACAGCACATATTTTCCTCATATGAACATATAAAATCATTGCAACACACCAATATCGCTGAATCAGTGGGAGCCCTGGGCTTGTTTCCCTGCAACAAGACGGTCCCAATGAGGGGTGATGGGAGACAGCAATACTCGAAGGTGGCTCCTTATGTACAGTCTATTCCGCAATTTTGTTTTCATTGCACTCATTGCAGAAAACCCTACTTTGCAGAGATATGATGTTGGAAATGGAAGGAATGTTTTCTGTGCTTTTGTGGCTGTCTCAGGACATTCAGCCTTGACTTTGATCCAGAATGCTGGCAGAGATGTTATGTTAAACATACTTTTCATCCCACCATCATCTGCAAGGTCGAGGAGTTGATCTTCTTCCTGCACCGACATGGATGATTCACAAATGGGGACATTCACAAATGGGTCACGGAACCATTCCTTTGCTGTCTTGGGTCATTTGCGGGTGGAAAGTAACATTCGAATTCTGTCGACAGCCAAGATAGGTGGTCGTGCACCAACAGTGAGAAGGATGGTGCAGCCTCAGTCTCTCCCAAATGTTCCCAGCTAATGTTGGGAACATGTCCAATATGGCCCTGTCCACTCGCTGTCCCCACAGTTCCAGTTTGGCTTTGAAAGCAGACTCTTTATCTGCCAACTTGGAGATAGTTGTCATTTTCCCCTGATGTGACAAATTGAGTTCATTGAGCAGATTGAAGATGTCACACTGATAAGCGAGTTTTGCTATCCACTCCTCGTCACTGAAGTGTGCTGCCAGTGGTGACTTTTTTTCCTGAAAGAAATCTCTGTAGCGGCTCTCTTAACTCAAAAACCCTGGCCAGGGCTCTCCCCCTCGATAGCCACCTGACTTCAGTGTGAAAGAGAAGGTGTTTGTGCTCTGCATCCATTTCCTCGCAAAGCTGCTCAAACAGACATGAGTTAAAGGCACACACAAAATGCTGGTGGAACACAGCAGGCCAGGCAGCATCTACAGGGAGAAGCGCTGTCGACGTTTTGGGCCGAAACCCTTCGTCAGGCCCGAAGCGTCGACAGCGCTTCTCCCTATAGATGCTGCCTGGCCTGCTGTGTTCCACCAGCATTCTGTGTGTGTTGTTCTTTGAATTTCCAGCATCTGCAGACTTCCTCGTGAGTTAAGAGTTTTTGCTTTGATGTGATTGATAACTTCAATGACGTCACTCAACACACTGTTAATACACTGTTTCTCAGCTAGCCTGCATTTCCCTGTGTATGACACAGTGTGTAGACTGGCATTCAGTAGCAACCTCTTTGACTCGGGTAGTGAAACCAGACAGCCGTCCAGTCATAGCTGCAGCCCCGTCTGTGCATATTCCAACACAGAACGACCAGTCCAGTTTGCCTGACATGTAGTCATTCAAAGACATGAGTAGTTTTGCCCCAGTTGTGTTAGTTGGCAGCGGCAGTGCACACAACATATCCTCATGCACATCGTCTTGAAATATATATTGCGCATAAACCAGCAGTATTGCCTTATTGTCAACATTGGTAGACTTGTCGACCTGGATAGCATATTATGGTGACTTGTTAAACCATTCCAACAGCTGTGCTTTGATGTCCTCCGCTATGTCATCGATCCGCCTTGAAACTGTGGTAGCTGAAAGAGAAACCTGTGCCATCTTGTTAGCTGCAGCTTCTCCCAAGTGTTCACAGCACATGTACTTGGCAGCGGGCAGAATCAATTCTTCACCAACAGTGAAAGGCTTCTCAGCCTTAGCAATACGGCCAGCCACTGAGTACGACACTCTCAGAGCAGCAGCATTTGTAGAGGTGCTGGATCTCAGCACTTGCTTCTGTCCCACTTGCTCACGTTTTCTCTGCTCAAAAAACTCGGTTTGTCTTTAAGTGCAGGGTGCTTCGACTCAAGGTGCTGAAGCAGTTTTGAGGGCTTCATTGCCTCATTAGATAGGTTGTCTCCACGTATCACACACAGGGGGCTTGGAGCGTGCGAGTCACCAGTCGCATTAAAACCATATTTTATGTACGACTCGCCGTATTTTCTGTTGAAGGAAGCTTTCTTTTTTTTTGCAGACTCAACCTTAGCTGTCTTTGCGCTATCATCATCGTTAGGCCTTTTATGTCCCCTACCACCTCTTCCAAAGAAACTCCCGAGACCTTTGCTTTTCACTCACTGAGTAGCTGTAAGTTAATAACCAACTGATGACCTCGCGTGCATTCAAATTCAACAGTGGCCATGACAGGGAATGAGGAAAGGTGCAGCTGACTCATATTGTTTCATGTCGCCAAATCATGTTGTTTCATCGCGGCCGGGTAGCACATGCGTCGCGGCCTGGTACTGGTCTGCAGCTGGTGGTGGGAGACCACTGAATTAGAAGATTAATGAGCTAGACTTGTATTTTTGAGTTGATATTATGGTAAAGTTATCTAAAAAATGGGTGTCAGATGTTTGGACGGGGCGCAAATTCAGTGCTTGCCATAGGCGCTATTTTCCGTAGATACGCCCCTGACAGACAGTGTCCAGGATGGGATAGGTCTTTAATATTGTTGAGTTGTAGGTCATCTTCAGGTCCAGTAGCTGAGTCCTGATGATGTGTTGAGCCATTCTAATCACCTGTTGGAATGGCTGATTAATATGACCTGTCTTGCTGCAGCAAGAGTACCACACCTGTCATTCTGTATGTCAGTATGCCCCCCATCACACATCAATAAAAGTTGGCCAGCGATATTTTGGGCAGATTAGCTCCCCTAAGCACCTCAGGTAATATAGTCACTGTTGTGCCTTCTCTAGTATCAGGCTGTGGTGATGAACCATGAGAGCTCCTCGGTGTTGCTGTTGATTGGATTACAGATTCATAGACTCAAAGAGCAATACGTCACAGTAAAAGGTTCCTCAACCAAATTGTTAGTGCCAAACAAGCTGTCTAAGTAAGCTAGTCTCATTTGCTTACACTTGGACCGTGACCCTCTCAACCTTGCCCTTTCATTTACCTGTCCAAGTGCCTTTTCAACATTGTGATCGCTCCCACTTCTACCACTCCCTCTGGCAACACTTTCCATTTATTCACTGCATTCTTTCTGACCCTCCAGTCCCTTTTAAATCCCACCCCTCTCACTTTGAAACTCTACCCTCTAGTTCTAGACTCCTCTATCCTGGAAAAAGTTCAACTTCAATTGTCATTCAATCACACCCATGAATAGAGCCAAATGAAACAGTGTTCCTCCAGGGCCAAGTTGCAAAACACAGCGCCAACAGCACACAGCACAAGGCACATATAGCACATATGGTTACAATAGGACTGAATCATTTGGTCACAAAAGAAAACATTGAACATCATGGCCTGTAGATTGATGGTGCATGGGATGTTGGCCTGGAGTCAGGTTTCTGCAAGAACAACCATGCAGCAGCTCCTTAGCCACAGACAAAGGCAATCCTGCTTGTCTTCCCTAAGCGAATACTGGAGGGCAGTACTGATGGGAAGGCCCAGCCCCCAAGACAACTTGCCAACTTATAAACACCTTTCATGCTTTTATAGACTCTTCAGTCTTTTATGCTCCAGGGAAAAGAAATCCTGGCCTTGCCAGCCTCTCCTGATACCTCAAGCCCTCTAGTCCCAGTAACACCCTCATAATTGTTTTATGCATCCTCTTCAGTTTAGTGACAACCTTTCCATAGCAGCACAAATGGAAAACGTTGTGGGGTTTTAATCTTAAGAGGAGGCAATGTGGCACAGCAGGAAAAGTTGCTGCCCTACAACTCCAGAGATATGAGTTCAATTTCGAATTCAAGTTCAAGTTTATTGTCATCTGACTATACATATATACAACCAAACAAAATAAGGCTCCTCCCACACCACAGTACTCCCACAAAATGTATCGTACACAGTGCATAGGACAAAATATTACCACAAATAAGCTAATAAAATATAATACAAAGTGTATGTAATGTGCAGCACGGGTAAACAGCAAAGAGCAAACAGCTCGCTGTCCTAGTGACAAGATCTTAGTGGTGTCAGGGTATTCATTAGTCTCACAGCCTGAGGGAAGAAGCTGTTACCCAGTCTGGCAGTCCCAGTCCTGATGCTTCTCTACCTCCTTCCTGATGGTAGGGGGTCAGAGAGATTGTGGGATAGGTGGTAGGGATCCTCAACAATGCTTCGGGCCTTTCGTGTACAAATCCAATCCTAATTCAGATTCTGCTTGTGTGGAGACTGCATGCTCCGACTGGGAGAGTGTCAGTAAAACCCATGTGCTCCAACTTAGAATGTAGAACATAAAACACTACAGCACAATACATTGAGTGTACAGCACACTACTACAGTGCTGTGCCAACATTTTAGACCATAAGACAATAGATATTAGAGCAGAGTTAGGCCATCAAATCTGCTCTGCCATTTCATCATGACTGATCCAATTTTTCTCTCAGCCCCAGTCTTCTGACTTCTCATCATATCCCTCCATGACCTGACCATGAAGTTTGTTAATGCTGCACCGTGGGGTTTAAACTAGAGTTACATGGGGATGGGAATCAGAGTGCCGGAGCAGTTAGTGGAAAGGCTGGGGAGGCTAATGTTGGTAAGACCTCAGACAAAGTTAAGAATCAAAATGTTGAGTATGTTGTGACTAGTGTCCTGAGCTGCATATATTTCAAAGCAAGAAGTATCATAGCAAAGGCGGCTAATAGTGCCGAAGATGAGTTAGCTGGTTTACAAACAGAGGCAATGTGTAGTGAGGAGAATCTGTGATAGGGCAAAACTGCAGTGAACAGGATGAATATGGCCTATTTTATCCCTGTGCCTCCAAGTACCCTGAGACTTCATCTTTAATAATCGACTGCAACATCGTACCAACCACTGAGGTCAGATTAACTGGCCTATACTTTCCTTTCTTCTGCCTCTCCCTGTGAAGAGTGGAGTGACATTTGCATTTTTTCTTTTACTCTTTATGTGTCTGAAGAAACTTTTGATGTCGAACCATAGAACATTACAGCACAGAAACAGGCCTTTTGGCCCTTCTTGGCTGTGCCGAACTATTTTTCTGCCTAGTCCCACTGACATGCATCTGGACCATATCCATCCATACACCTGTCATCCATGTAACACATATATGTGTATATATGTGTGTGTGTGTGTGTGTGTATATATATATAGATAGATAGATAGGAGGAGTACACAGGGAAATCTTTTCTGTGTAATGGATTTGTTCACTGACTTTTATGAATACTGCAATGGAGACCCTCAACTCACAAGTAGGAGGGATTATCACAGCTAGACATTTCCTCTAGCTCAACGCAGGGTCATCTGCTAGAGACCTCAGCCTTGGAATCACACGTTTGTTGCCATTTTTGTTATTATTTGCATTTATTGATTCTTATTTGTTCAGAGAGTAGATTGATTAAGATTTATTCTGCTAATTTCAATGTTTGACAGATAAATACAGATGGCTAAGGACAAGGTAAAATTCATTTATTTTAATGTCAATGGGCTATTAAATCCAATCAAACGTAATAGAATTTTATCCAAAATGAAAAAAAGAACAAGCCCATGTAGTGTATTTACAGAAAACTCATTTAAGTGATAATGAGCATAAAAAACTAAAGAGAATGGGCTTCACTAATTTGTTTTTCTCCTCATATAAATCAGGACATAGGAGAGGAGTTGCTATTCATATCTCAAGTAAGCTAAATTTTGAAAAAGTATTCGAAATGGGAGATAAAGAGGGCAGATATATTCTGGTAAGGGGAATATAAACGGAAATTCAGTTACTCTATTGAATATATACACACCCGCGGGAAGTGATATTGGTTTCTTGCATTTTCACCTTCTTAATGACTTTTTTAGTTGCCTTTTGTTGGTACTTGAAAACTTTCCAAACCTCTAACTTTAATCTAATTTTTGCTGTATTACGTGCCTTCTCTTTGGCTTTTATATTGGATTTGGCCTCTCTTGTTCGCTAGGGTTGTGTCTTTAGAATACTTCTTCCTTTTCAGAATGTATATTCTCTGTGCCTTCCATATTACTTCCAGAAATTCATGCCCTTTGGCATGCACTTTCTATCTCCCATTATAATTTGTAGACCACATCCTTACTGCTGTTTGTGCTCTGTGTTCAACTCCCATCAGGATCTATTTACCCCTGTAGTTCCTTAGCTCTATCCACAATGATTCAACTCCTTCCAACCCTATGTCACCTCTTTCTAATGACTTAATTTCATTTTTCCCCAACAGACCAACATCACCCCCTCTACCTTCCTGCCTGTCCTTTCAAAACAATATCATTGGGCATTAAGCTCCCAGCTACAATCTTCTTTCAGCCATGATTCAGTGATATCTACAACATCAAACCTGCCAATCTGCAACTGTGCTGCAATTTCATGGACCTTATTCCATATGCTGTGTACATTCAGATGCAACACCTTCTGTCCTGTATTCACTTTTTTCAATTTTGTCTGCCTTTTACATTGCAATTCATCCTGTTCACTGCAGTTTTGCCCCATCACAGATTTTCCTCACTACACATTGCCTCTGTTTGTAAACCAGCTAACTCATCTTCGGCACTATTAGCCGCCTTTGCTATGATACTTCTTGCTTTGAAATATATGCAGCTCAGGACACTAGTCACAACATACTCAACATTTTGATTCTTAACTTTGTCTGAGGTCTTACCAACATTAGCCTCCCCAGCCTTTCCACTAACTGCTCCGGCACTCTGATTCCCATCCCCATGTAACTCTAGATTAAACCAGCATTAACAAACCTTCCCGCTAGGATATCAGTCCCCCTCCAGTTCAGGTGCAAATGTCCCTTCTGTACAGATCCTACCTTCCCTGGAAGAGAGACCAATGATCCCAAAATCTTATGCCCTCTCTCTTACACCACCTCCTTAACCACGTATTAAACTGTATAATCTTCCTTGTTCTCACCTTACTATTACATGGCACAGGTAGCAAGTCTGAGATCACAACCCTGGAGGTCCTGCCCTTTAACTTATCACCTAACTCCCTGAACTCCCTATGCAGAACCTTGTCACTCATCCTACCCATGTCATTGGTACCTACATTGACCACAACTTCTGGCTGTTCACTCTCCCACTTAAGAATTCTGAGGGCTCTATCTGAGATATTCCCGAATATCCCTGTCACCCGTGAAGCAACATACCATCTGGGAATCTCGTCCTCGCCCAATGAACCTTCTGACCGTACCCCTAACTAACAAATCACCTATCACCACTTCTCCCCCCACTTCACTCTGAGCTTCAGAGACAGACTCAGTGCCAGAATCCTGACTGTCCCTTGTCAGTCACACCCCACCCCCAACAGTACCCAAAGTGACATACCTGTTATTGACGGAGGTGACCACAGGGTTACTCTGCACTGGCCCCTTATCCCCTTTCCCCTTCCTGACTGTCATCTAGTTTCCTGTGTCCTGTACCTTCAGCATAACTAGCTCTCTATACATCCTAACTATCACCTCCTCAGCCTCCTGAATGATTTGGAGTTCATCCAGGTCCAGCTCTAACTCCATAACATAGATTGTTAGAAGCTGCAGCTGGATGCACTTCTTGCAGGTGTAGTCGTCAGGGACACTGGAGGTCTCCCTGTCTTCCAACACCCCGGAAGAGGAGCATTTCACTATCTTGCCAGTCACCACTACGGTCCCTAGCCAAGCAGGTATAAAGATTGCATTAAAAAACTTGAGCTTTTCTTTCCTTTCTCTGACTGAAGACTCTCTTCGCTGAAGCCTCGAAGAGCTAAAACCAAAAGATCACCACTCTAACTATGAAGATTGCTTCTGCGTTTGCCCTGCTTTCCTTTAATTTGCTCTTACTAAACAATCCCAGTTGCTCAATTGGTCCCTGGCTCAATTATGCTCTAAAAAAGCTCTATTATGCTGCCTTGACCAGCTGCTGCTGCCTTTTACAGTGCCTATAAACATCTTCACCTCCCTTCGAAGTTTTATTGTTTTGCAACATTGAATCTCAGTGGATTTAATTTGGGTCAAATTAGGAGGACACTATTTTCATCGTCAGCTCCTGGGCCCTCAGAAGCTCCATCTTCCTCTCACCCCAACCCTTCCCTCTCCACTGACACTACCAGCCTCCCTCCCCCCTCTGATCCCATCTCTCATCGTGCTGGGTCTTTACCATTCCCTCCAACCTTCAACTCTCTGAGGCAGAGCACTCTGTCTTCATTAAGGGCCTCACCTTTGTCCCCCTTTGCCCACACCTCAGTGAGTTCCGCGTACGCCATGACGCTGAACTCTTCTTCCGCCGGCTCCGTCTCTGAGCTTACTTCTTTGGCAAGGACTCTCCTACCCCCACCAATGACCCCTTCTCCCATCTTCAATCCTCCTCACCTTCATCGACACCCCACTCTGGTCTTCTACCTGCTCTGGATCTCTTTATTGCTAATTGCCGATGGGACATCAACTGTCTTGACTTCACCACACCCTGTTCCAATTCCAACCTCACTCCTTCCGAACACTCTGCTCTCCGCTCCCTCTGAACCAATCCCAACCTCACTATAAAACCTGATGATAAGGGGGAGCTGTTGTTGTCTGGCGTACTGACATCTACCTGGCCAAGGCACAGCGACAACTCTCTGATACCTCCTCTTATTTACCCCTTGATCATGACCCCACTAAGGAGCACCAGGCCATTGTCTCCTATACCATCACCAACCTTATCAGCTCTGGGGATCTCCCATCCACTGCCACCAACCTCATAGTTCCCACACCCCGCACTTCCCGTTTCTACCTCCTACCCAAGATCCACAAAGCTGCCTGTCCAGGTAGACCTATTGTCTCAGCTTGCTCCTGCCCCACTGAACACATCTCTGCATACCATGACACTGTCTTGTCCCCCCTTGTTCAATCTCTTCCCACCTATGTTCGTGACACTTCTCATGCTTTGAATTTTTTCAAAGATTTTAAGTTCCCTGGCCCCTTCCATCTTATTTTCACCATGGACATCCAGTCCCTATACACCTCCATCCCCCACCGAGATGGTCTCGAAGCGCTTCAGTTTTTTTTGGATTCCAGACCTAACCAAATCCCCTCTACCACCACTCTCCTCCGTCTCGCAGAATTAGTTCTTACTCTCAATAATTTCTGTTTTGGCTCCTCCCACTTCCTCCAAACCAAGGGTGTAGCCATGGGCACCCGTATGGGTCCCAGTTATGCCTGCCTTTTTGTTGGCTTTGTGGAACAGTCCATGTTCCAAGTCTATCCATCCCCCTCTTTTCCTTTGCTACATCGACGACTGCATTGGCGCTGCCTCTTGCATGCATGCTGAGTTTGTCGACTTCACTAACTTTGCCTCCAACTTTCACCATGCCCTCAAATTTACCTGGTCCAATTCTGACACCTCCCTCCCCTTTCTTGATCTTTCTGTCTCCATCTCTGGAGACAGCCTATCTACTGATATCTACTATAAGCCTACAGACTCTCACAGCTACCTGGACCATTCCTCTTCTCACCCTGTCCCTTGCAAAAAGGCTATCCCCTTCTCACAATTCCTCTGTCTCCGCCGCATCTGCTCTCAGGATGAGGCTTTTCATTCCAGGACGAAGGAGATGTCTTCCTTTTTTAAACAAAGGGGTTTCCCTTTGTCCACCTTCAACTCTGCTCTCAAACGCATCTCTCCCATTTCCCACGCATCTGCCCTCACCCCATCCACCTGCCACCCCACGGGATAGGGTTCCCCTTGTCCTTACCTACCACCCCACCAGCCTCCAGGTCCAATGTATAATTCTCCGTAACTTCCGCCACCTCCAACGGGATCCCACTATCAAACACATTTTTCCCTCCCCCACCTTTCTGCTTTTCGCAGGGATCGCTCCCTACGCGACTCCCTTGTCCACTCGTTCCCCCCCATCCCTTCCCACCGATCTCCCTCCTGGCACTTATCCTTGTAAACAGAACAAGTGCTACACCTGCCCTTACACTTCCTCCCTCACCACCATTCAGAGCTCCAGACAGTCCTTCCAGCTGAGGCGACACTTCACCTGTGAGTCGGCTGGTGTGGTATACTGTATCCGGTGCTCCCGGTGTGGCCTTTTATATATTGGTGAGACCCAACGCAGACTGGGAGACCGTTTCACTGAACACCTACGCTCGGTCCGCCAGAAAAACCAGGATCTCCCAGTGGCCACACATTTTAATTCCATGTCCCATTCCCATTCTGATATGTCTATCCATGGCCTCCTCTATTGTCAAAATGAATCCAAACTCAGGTTGGAGCAACAACACCTTATATACTGGCTGGGTAGCCTCCAACCTGATGGCATGAACATTGACTTCTCTAACTTCCGTTAATGCCCCTCCTCCCCTTCTTAGCCCATCCTTGACATATTTAGTTGTTTGCCTGATCTCCATCTCCCTCTGGTGCTTCCCCCCCACCCCCCAGCTTTCTTTCTCCTGAGGCCTCCCGTCCCATGATCCTTTCCCTTCTCCAGCTCTGTATCACTTTCGCCAATCACCTTTCCAGCTCTTAGCTTCATCCTACCCCCTCCGGTCTTCTCCTATCATTTCGCATTTTCCCCTCCCCCCACTACTTTCAAATCTCTTACTATCTTTCCTTTCGGTTAGTCCTGATGAAGGGTCTCGGCTTGAAACGTCGACAGCGCTTCTCACTATAGATGCTGCCTGGCCTGTTGTGTTCCACCAGCATTTTGTGTGTGTTGTTGTTTGGATTTAATTTGGCTTTCTATTTACACCAATCAACAGAAAATGACTCTTTCATATCAAAGGGAAAGCAGATCTCTACAAAATGATCTAAATTAATTACAAATACAAAATAGCTAATAACTTATTACATAAGTATTCGCCCCCTTTAATATGTCACACCAAATTATTGCTGTTCAGACAACTGGTTTTAGAAGTCACATTATTAAATGCAGATGACCTGTGTGGGGTGAAGGTGTTTTAATTGAAAGTACACCTGTATCTGGAAGGTCCAAATGCTAGTGGGTCAGTATCCTGGTAAAAACTACATCATGAAGACAAAAGAACATTACAAACAACTCTGCAAAAACATTATTGAAAAACACAAGTCAGGAGATAGATACAAGAAAATTTTCAAGTCACTGAATATCCCTTGGAGTACAGTTAAGTCAAACACCAAGAAATGGAAGGAACATGGCACAGCTGCAAATCTGCCCAGAGCAGGCCTTCCTCAAAAACTGAGTGACCGTGCAAGAAGGGGATTAGTGAGGGAGGCCACCAAGAGACCTGTGACAACTCTGGAGGAGTTACAATCTTCAGTGGCTGAGATGGGAGATAACTGTTGCCTGGGTGTTTCACCAGTTGCATCTTTCTGGGAGAGTGGCAAAGGGAAAGCCACTGTTGAAAAATACTCACATGAAATCTCAGTTTGAGTTTGCCAGAAGGCAAGTGAGAAACTCTGAAGTCAGCTGAAGAAGGTTCTATTGTCTAATGAAACCCAAATTGAGCTTTTTTGGCCATCAGACTAAAAGCTATCATCAAAACCACACTTCATCAAAAACACACCATCCCTACCGTGAAGCGCAGTGGTGGCTGCATCATGCTGTGGGGATGCTTCACTGCAGCAGGCCCTGGAAAGCTTGTGAAGGTAGAGGGTAAAATGAACTCAGCAAAATACAGGGAAATCCTTAAGGAAAACCTGATTCAGTCTGCAAGAGAACTGCCCCCTTCTCTTTTGCCATTCCCTATCCCCTTTTCCTTCACTCACTTTAACTCCTTGCCTACCCATCACCTCCCTCTGGTGCTCCTTCCCACTTTTCTTTCTTCCATAGCCTTCTGTCCTTTCCTATCAGAATACCCCTGCTCCAGCCCTATATTCTGTTTCTCTTTCACCAAACAACTTCCCAGTTGTTTACTTCATCCCTCCCCCTCTCAGTTTCACCTTGTGTTTCTCTCTCCCCTCCCCCAGCTTTTAAATCTACTGCTTATCTTTTCTCCCCAGTCCTGCAGAAGTGTCTCGGCCTGAAATGTCAACTACTTTCCTCTATTAATGCTGCCTGGCCTGCTGACTTCCTTCAGCCATTTACTTGTCTTAATTGGATTTCCAGCATCTGCACATTTTCTCTTGTTTGTGACTTGGGAGAAGACTTTTTTTCTAGCAAGACAATGACCTCAAGCATAAAGCTATACAGGAATGACTTAAAAGCAATAATGTTAATGTCCTGAAGTGGCCATGTCAGAGTCTAGACCTCAATCCAACTGAGTATTTGTGGCTGAATTTGAAAAGGGCTATTCAGTCATGATCCCCACGCAATTGGACAGAGATTGGGCAGTTTTGTAAAGAAGAAGGGGAAAAAATTGTCGTGTTCAGATGTGCAAAGCTGTTAGAGACCTCTCCACACAGACTCAAGGCTACCAAAGATGCATCTACTAAATACCAACTTGAAGAGAGTGAATACAAATGCAATCAATTATTTTGTGTTTTATATTTGTAATTAATTTAGATCACTTCCTAGAGATTTGTTTTCACATTAACACGAGTCATTTTCTGTTGATTAGAGTCAAAAAAAAAACAAATTAAATCCACTGTGATTCAAAGTTGTAAAACAATAAACATGAAAACTCCCAAGGGGTGTTATATAGACACTGTGTCCTCAGTCAGTTGACCTGATTGAAGTCCCCACCTTTCCAAACGTCCAATGCCCGGATTAACCACTGGAGAAAACTCTATTTTAACCTACTCTCAGATCAATCTAACCCTTCCCTCTCACATAGCCATCCAGATTCAATTTCATTTATTTATCACAGATAAATTGAAAGTCCAGGTGACCAAAAAAATCCATGAGTACCAAATCTAATACCATAGAGCAGAAAATAAAACAGAGACTGATGGAAATGCATGGCACGTCAGGCAACATCTAGAACATAGAACATTACAGCACAGAACAGGCGCTTCGTCCCAAGATGTTGTACCGACCTTTTAACCAACTCTAACCTACTTTGGGTGGCAGTTTTGTAGTTGTTAGCTCAGTGCTTTATAGTACCGGTGACCCGTGATCCTTTCCCAGCGGCATCCGTGACGAGTTAGTAGGTTCTTCCCGTGACTGTGTGCGTTTCATCTGGGTGCTCCAGTTTCCGCTCACAGTTCAGAAACATACTGATTGGTAATTTAATTAGTCATTGGAAATTGTTCCGTTATTAGTCTTGGATTAAATCAGGGTTTGCTAGGGCAACATGGCTCAAAGGGCCGGAAGAGCCTATTATGTGCTGTATCTCATTAAATAAATAAATAAATGATCAATCTAAGCCTTGCCTCTTACATAGTCCTCCATTTTTGTATCATTGGAGAATTCCTTAAATATTCCTCATGTATCTCTCTCTCTCTACCACCACCACTGGCAGGGCATTCCGCACACCCACCCCCTCTGTCTGAAGAAAAAACACCTCTGACATCCCCCCTGTACTTTCCTCCAATCACCTTAAAATTATGAGTCCACGTATTACCCAATTCCGCCCTAGGAAGAAGTCCCAGTCTGTCCAGCTGATCTATGCCTATTATCAGCTTGTACACTTCTTCCCAGATCTCAGTGATGTGCTGATTGGCAGGGCAGTATTTGGCCACTGCATATCACCACTCATGTGGGTGAGCAATAGGAGGATCAGTCAACATCAGAGTAAATTCATTTTCAAAGTGTATATCACCATGTGCTAACTTGGAATTCATTTTCTCACAGGTGTTCCCAGACAAAGAAAGAATAGAATTTATGAAAAACTATAAGTAAATAAAGACAACTGAACAACCAATGTGCAAAAGAAGATATATTGTGCAAACAAAAAGCAGAGAATATATCATTCATTCCTTATGTGTGTGTCGTATGATAATGGTCTTTCCTGACCATGATTGTTCTTGGCAAATTTTTCTACAGAAGTAGTTTGCTGTTACTTTCTTCCAGAATGCAATGCAATTGCAATTGCAATCACAGCCCAGACAGTGGATGACCCCAGTCATTATCAATACTCCTCAGAGACTGTCTGCCTGGCGTCAGTGGTCGCATAACCAGGACTTGTGATATGCACCGGCTGCTCATACGACCATCCACCATCTGCTCCCATAGCTTCACATGACCCTGATCAGGGTGGGGCAGGCCTAAGCAGGTGCTACACCTAGCCCAAGGGTGACCTGCAGGCTAGTAGGAAGAGGAAGCACCTAATATCTCCTTTAGCAGAGATGTTCCACCACCCTACTCCCCAAGAAAATATACAGTACATAAATCAATAGAACTGGAGACATGAGTTGGAGAGTCCTTGAAAGAGATTCCATAGGTGGTGGAATTATTTCAGTGTTGAGGTGAGTGACACTCTCTTCACCAGTTAAGGAGCCTGGTGCTTGTCGAGTAATAAAAGTTCTTAAACCTGGTGGTGTGGGACCTAAGGCTCTTCTACCGCCTTCCCAATGGCAAGAAGAGAGCATGATCTGGATGGTGGGGGCCTTTGATGATTGAGGCTACTTTCGTGTGGCAGTGCTCCACGTAAATGTGCTCAGTGGTGGGAAGGGTTTGGCCTGTAAGGGGAAACTGTCTGCTGTGATATGCTAAGCTGCGTCCACAACTCTCTGCAGATTCTTGCGGGCACGCACAGTGTAGTTGCCAGAGAAAGCCGTTATGCGTCCAGACAGAACGTTTTCTAAGGTGCATTGATTGAAATTGGTAGAACAGAGATTGCAGGAGGTAATCAGTGGGTTAGAACAGAAAGAAAAATCATTCATACTTCAAGGTAATTTCCTTCCTCAGGTTAAAAAGACCACTGCAGAAGAATTTATATTAGTAAAGGAACTTCAGCATGTTAGTTTTAGGTCAGAATTATCAACAGAAGAAATGATAGGTTGAATGTGAGCATATGGATGGAGGAGGTGGAGCTGATTCGGAGAAGGAATGCAGTAGTCGAAGAACCTGATTGGAAACATGTGCTGTTCTTAACTTCAACACATGTTGTGGATTACCAAAATAATTAGAGTGCATCTGGAATTTGTCCATGGTGTTCATTTTAGTTTTGGCTGTAAAATTAGATTGATGTTCTTCAGTTTTACAAGATTAAGATAGGTTAGACCAGAAGACATAGGTGCAAAATTAGGCTATTTGGCCCATCCAGTCTGCTCTGACATTCCATTATGGCTAACTGAATTTCCTTCTCATCCCAATTCTCCTGCCTTATCCTCATAACCTTTAGCATGTTTACTAATCAAGAACCTATCTAACTCTGCTCTCAATGACTGGGCCTCCACAGCTGTCCATGGCAATGAATTCCACAGATTCACCATTCACTCGCTTAAGAAATTCTTCCTCATCTCTGCTGTAAAGGGGTAACCTTCTGTTCTGAGGCTGTGCCATCAGGTTGTAGACTCACCAACTTTAGAAAACATGCTCTCCACATCCACTCTCTCGGTCTTTCAAGGTTCAATAAATTTCAGTGAGATCACTGCCCACCATTCTTCTACGTTCAAGCGAGAACGTTCCCAGAGACATCAAACAAACATTCCTCAAATGTTATCCCTTCACTCATGTGAACATTGTCTGCACCCTCTCCAATTCCAGCACACACTTTGTTAGATAAGGGGTCTACAAATGTTCATAATACTCCAAGTGTGATCTTACCAGTGCCTCATATGCCTCAGCAATGCATCCTTGCTTTTATATTCTTGTCCTCTCAAAATAAATGTGATCATTACATTTGCCTTCCTTACCACAGACCCAATCTCAAAGTTAACCTTTATGGAATCCTGCAGAAGGGCTCCCAAGTACCCTCACCAATGGCAGCACACCCCTTCTTAGATAAGAGGCCAAACTGCTCACAGTTTTGGACAAATATTTGTTGATTTTTTTTTGAATTCTATTAATACTTCAAAGCAAATTGGGCAGAATCCAAATGCAACAACACAAAATGCTGGAGGAACTTAGGCGGTCAGGCACCATCTATGGAAATGAACAAACAGTTGTTGTTTTGCGCCAAGAACCTTCAACAGGACTGGAATGGAAGAGGGAAGACACCAGAATAAAAAGGTGGGAATCAGAGAAGGAGCTAGAATTTGATAGGTGAAGCCAGGAGGGTGGGAAAGGTAAAAGCCGGAGCAGAGTAAATCTGATAGGAGAGGAGAGTGGACTGTGGGAGAAAGGGCAGGAAGAGGGGACCCCGGGAGAGGTAATAGGCAGGTGAGGAGAAGAAGTAAGAAGGCAAATTGTGGAATATTAGAGGGAAGGAGGAAGGGAAAAGAAAAAAAAAGAGAAAAATAAATTACCAAAAGGAGAAATCGATGTTCATGCCATCAGACAGAATAAGAGATGTTGCTCCTCCACTCTGAGAGTGGCCTCATTGTAGCGGAAGAGGAAACCATGCTCAATTGAACAACTTAAGCGATCTTATCCCATTTAATATTATTGATGGGTTCTCACTTTAATCATATTTGGTCACTGGAGGACAGATGCCATGTTTAGTGTTTGCTTCCTGTTAACAGCATAGACAACCACTGTCACATTTCAGATGCATCGATGAACGTGTCAAACTATACCCTCCAGGCGGCTACAATGTTACAGAGTAGCATGTTTGCATTGCAATTCTCTTTGGAAATATGGTTGGAGCAAGTGTTGCAATAAAAAGCATCTGAAAATCTGGAAGCCAGAGGTAAGTTTCTGTATGCAAGCAGCATGTGACAGACTTAATTTATGATAGTTAATGCAGGAAATGGGTTTAATGAAGTATTAATCAATTCCTAATCAAGCACACTCAGTGGCCACTTTATTAGGTAACCTGTACACCTGCTCGTTAATGCACGTATCTAATCAGCTAATCATGTGACAGCAACTCAGTGCATAAAGCATGCAGACATAGCCTAGGGGTTCAGACCAAATATCAGAATGGGGAGGAACTGTGACCTCAGTGACTTCAACAGTGGAATGGTTGTTGGTGCCAGATGGGGTGGTTTGAGTATCTCAGAAACTCAAGTGCTAGCGTACAGGTGTACCTAACAAGATATACCCATCTCAAGCATTTTCTTTGGTAGCTTCTTCCATGTCCCCATCACCTTCTGTGTAAGATAAAGTTCAGATTCATTTATTTATCACATGTACAGTTAAATGCATCAATTGTGTTAACAACCAACGCACCCAGGAAAATGTGCGGGGAAGCCCTCAAGTTTCACCACACATTCTGGTGCCAAGATTGCAAGCCCACAATCCTTGGCAGAACATCACAGAACACAACAAGCAAAGAAACAACAACAGCAAAACAAGCTCTTTACTTCCCTCCAGCCAACACACACAGATATTCCTCAAATTCCAGGATGGGCCTTTGGGCCTCGATTTCCAGATTTTCAATTAACCTTTGGGCTTCGATCTTGGTATTGACCCCCAGACTAGACCCCGTACTAACCTACAATACTTTGGAGATCAAGGGTGTCCTTGGCGAGCTCTATTTTGAAGTATTGTCCAGCCCACAGAACTTCACCATTGTATACCAACACCATCTTTAATACTTCACTGGTAGCTCTAACTGCACTCCTGAGAGGGGATGGAGAGGAATGGAACCCAGATTAGGACTAGCCCTCTTTGAATGATTAAAACACCACCCCTTTTCTAGTTCCCAGCCTCCCCTCACATCAGTTTACTCTTCGCTGTGCTGGCTCAGCAGCTCTTCTCTCTCCCACATCCCTTCACATTCACTCCCCAGATGGTCTACATCCTTAGATTCTTCCCTTTAATATTTAATGGTTAATTTTGTGATATATTTTTTAATAACGTCAAGAGCAATAGGGTGCACACCTTCAAAATTATTCTGCTGGCTACAAACCAGTAGTTGAGAAATGGAAAATATATTCTTTATTGCTGTGTTAGTTGGTTTTCCAATTTATACAGCATTTGATAAACACCAGTTTCCATAAATAAAAATCCCTCATAAAATCCCAAAAATGCTTTGTTGGTACATTTTCCAAGTTTCAGTATATAAAAAAAGACTTCATGCCACAAAAAAAGTTGGGGATAAATGCCTAAAAGAGAATCTGCTCTTTAAAAACAAATCCTGTTTTTCTTATAACCGAGGGATCTCAGCTGGAGATAGCCCAGGTTTTAGCTGTGCAGGTCTGATAGACCTTAAGACATTGGACATAAGAGTAGAATTCAGCCATTCAGCCCATCGAGTCTGCTGCAACTGATAAGAGGATAACTAGGAAGATTGATAGCAAAGATTGATAATCTCTCACAGTAAGTTTATACAGGTGATGAAACTAACCTCAAGACAAGGTGTTGAATATTTGACTTTCAAGTTTAACCTTCAAGATTGCTTATTGTTATTCAATGGTTCAATTTAGAATGTATAGAGCATAGAAACTGAAATCCTTACTCTTCACAGACATCCACGATACAGAGAGAAAACCCCAATGCGCAACAACAAAAACATTAGAACTGGTATGCCGACCCTCCCCCATGCAGAAGCAGCAGCAGAGGCATCAGCCCTCCCCCGTCACCCACTGTGCAACAACAAGCCCCCCCAGCCCGTGATCAAACCAGTAGCGGAGTAACTATTGTTTAACGAGGGAGAGAGGGAGACAGCACGGCCCACAAGTGTAAAGGAGAACAAATTAATCATTACTCCAGATCTGATGCAACATAAAAAGGTCACAATCAGCTTTAAAATGGCAGTAACTGTAAATATAAAAGCAATCCTATAGAACACAGTGCACAAGTAATTCTTTGAGTGTGGCCGGATATAAGAATAGCTTATGTACATAGATTGTTTGCTCGTACACAAAGTGACGCTTTATGTGGGAGGTATAGCTGTGAGTTAGTGGATGGAGGTGTTGATTATCCTTACTGCTTGGGGAATGTAACTGTTTTTGAGTCTGGTGGTCCTGGCTTGGTTGCTACGAAGCCTCCTGCTTGATGGGAGTGGGACAAACAGTCCATGAGCAGACTGGGATCTTTCATGATGTTATTGGCAACTTTCTGTATATATGTCCTCGATGGTGGCTAGGCTGGTGCCCGTAATGGATTGGGAAGCTTTTGCTATCCATTGTAGAGCCTTCCAGTCAGCCGCAGTGCGGTTTCCATACCGAGCAATGATGCAGTTTGTCAGAATGCTCTCAACCGTGGACTGACTGACACATTGCGGCAGAACACGGAACATCGGGAGCAGCAGGTTAGCTGCTGGCTGTGTGTCCAGAGACCTGAGTTCTCCGGGCTCAGAGCTCAGAAGAAGTGACGCAACAGACTTTCAACATCATAAATCAGCAAGTTGCTTGTTATGTCTCCCCTCTCGCTGTGAAACAGGGACACCCCTTTTTCCCTTATTAGGGAGAGAGAGAGCCTGTGGTATGTCGAATACCGGGTGAACAAGTAGTCTTTGGGGTACTGCAAGTCTGTGTCTTTATTGATGCTTGAGTGCTCGGTGCAGGGCACAGATGCTTTTATGTTGGTGGGGGGGGTCGTTGCTTTCCTGCTGCTTGTGTGTGGGAGGGGCTTTGTGGTTCTAACGTTTAACTATCATTCATTCTTAGGGGCACTCCTCTGTTTTTGTGGATATTTATGTAGAAAAAGAATTTCAGGGTGTATATTGCATATATTTTTCTGGCATTAAATGTACCTGTTGAACCTATATCCCACCCACTCTTCTATCCTCACATTAGGGCAGAAGATACAATATCCTGTTAGTATGGCTCACCAGGCTCAAGGAGAACTTTAATCTCACTGTTATAAGACCTTTGAACAACCCTGCTGTTACAATAAGATGGACTCTTGACCTCACAATCTACTTCGTGATATTCTTGCATTTTATCCTTTACCTACACTGCGTATTCTCCATGGTTATTGGACTTTGTTATTCTACCTCAGTGGACTGTGTAATGATCTATCTGTATGAACAGTAAACAAGAGTAGTTTTTCATTGCGTCCTGGTGCATGTGACAATAATAAACCAATACCAATACCAACTATAATTTCTCAGCCAACATGGCAAAGATGGGCTGAATGGCCCCATATTGTGCTGTAAACTTCTGATGTTCAGGAAAGAAAAGTCAAAATTTGAATGCATTCTCCCATCACCAACTCAATAAACTCGATAGATTCACTGCCAAAGATTACTGCCCTGTCAAACCCTGACGACCAGCAATTGTGAGGTTAACTGCTGGATTAAGAAGGAAAACAAAGCCTATTTATTAAGAATGGATTCCTTTTTCATAGTTTATTCTTAGCTCTTCTGGCTACTTTGTCAGCATGGGCATTTTTTTTTAATATGTTAAAACTTGGGAACTGCATTAAACAAAAGTTTTTAAGGATTTTATGAGATTTTCTGTTTGAAATTTATTTTTACAAAAACCACATGAAATGACAATTGAACTGTCTTCCAGCAGAGTGACACTGAGTACTTTGTGCTGCTGTCCAATGTTAAATGGCCCCCATCACAATTTATTATATCTGAAGAGGGAGCCTGAGGGACGAGTCCAGAAATGGAGAGCACAGCCTCTGAATAGAAAGATGTCCCTTTAGAACATGGATAAGGAGGAATTTCTTCATTCAAATCTGTGGTGAATCTGTGGAATTCATTGCTACAGGCCACTGTGGAGGTCAAGTCATTGGGTATACTTAGAGCAGAGTTTGATAGGTTCTTGATTAATCACAGTGTTAAAGAAAAGGCAGAAGAAAGAGATTGAGAGGGAAAATAAATCAGATGGAGCAGATACACTGGGTCAAATGGCCTAATTCATGAGTTATGAGTCTCATGAGTTATAATCTCATGAGTTATGGTCTTCTGAAGGAAATTGTCTGTTGCTGGAAGCTTGTTCTGTGCAGATATTCCCAGCAAGTAGCAAGAAGTTGAGTGCACAGGATCACAAGAGGCTACAGAGGGTTGTAGACACAGCCAGCTCCATCACAGACACAACCCTCCCCACCAGCGAGGACACCTTCAAGTGGTGACACCTCAAGAAGGCAGCATCCATCACTAAGGAACTTAATCATCCAGAGCATGTCCTCTTCTCATCACCACCACTGACGAGGAGGCACAGGAGCCTGAAGATACTCACTCAACAATTCAGGAACAGCATCCTTCTCACCGCTATGAGATTTCTGAAGTCAATGAGTGACGAGGGTCCTAGGTGAAGATGATAAGGGCTCAAGTGCTAGAGTATCCAAGACTGGAACTGAGACAGAATTTTGAGACTGAAACAAGAGGGTTCTTGAATAGATGCTGAATAAGAGCCTGACGAGACTAGACGAGAATCTAGACCAGGTAAGTCCTAAAGACAATTGTAAACTATACTAAAATTGAGCTGATGACTGAGCCCAGAGCTGCTCTTTAAATATCTAAATCCAAATCATGGCTGCCAATTAGCGGAGCAGACCAGAAACTTTAAAAGGACCTTGACAGCTAATCATACTCCGATGAATCAGGGCATCTAAACCCCGAGTCTGCCACAGTCGGGGCATATGGTAATACAATGGACCCATCAACAGTACCTTGTTATTTGTTTTTTGCAATATTTATCTATTTTCATAAATTTAGTGACAGCACTGCTGCCATAAAGCAACAAATTCATAGCATGCAACATCATAATAAACCTGATTCTAATTCAATTCTGATTCCAATTCCGATTTTAGAAGTCACTCTCTTTCTTCAGTCGCTTTCCTTAAAATCCACTTCCTGTTCACTGTCCTCTGTATTATATATCCACCAGACGTTCCCCTCGCTTCTTCTTGAAGCACTTTGGTGCAAGCTCCTGACCCACAGGGACCAAATAAGTGCAGGTACTTTCCCCCATGAGGGAAAGTACCTCTGTAAAATGAAGTCAGAGGAGCTCTCCCTCATACTCTAACTGACATTGATATCTATGGACACCCAAAAGATAAACGTGGCAGACTTGACCTGGTCACATAGTAGGAAAGTTCAAAGTAAATTTATTATCAAAGAACATATATGTCACCATAGACAACTCTGAGATGGGCCTTCAAACAGAATGCAGTAGACAAATACGAAAAAAATAATAAGAGGAAATAAATAATAAATAAATATCAAGAACGTGAGATGAAAAGTCCTTGCAAGTGAGTCTGTTGGCTATAGTAACAGTTTGGTGTTAGGGCAAATGAAGTTGACGGAAGTTATTTCTTCTGGTTCAAGAGCTTGTTGGTTGAGAGGTAATAACTGTTCCTGAGCCTGGTGGTGTGAGTCCTGAGGCTCCGATTCATTATTCCTGATGGCAGCAGTGAGAAGAGAGCCTGTCCTGGGTGGTGGGGTCCATGATGATTGATATTGCTTTCTTCTGACAGTGATTCATGTAGGTGTGCTTAGTGGTTGGGTGGGCTTTAATCGTGATGTATTGGGCCAAATCCAGTCCATCATGGGTAAAGCCCTCCCAACCACTGAGTACATCTACATGCTCCTATGTATAATGGCTTTACAGTCTTATTACAAGCACCCTGAGTGGTTACATCACCTTCTGGAACATCTGGGCTGAGTCCACTACTCTCTGAAGCTTCTTATGTTCCTGTGCATTTACATTGCCATACCAGATGCAGTAGCACAATGATTAGCCTAACACTGTTAGATCGCCCGTAACCTGGGTTCAATTTGATCACTAATATTAAAAAGGATCCAGATTGATCAAAATCAACGTACATTGTGAATTAGATACAGGAATGAGAAGAAGTCCTCCTCACACTCTTACTTGGATTAGTGGCTGTGAACACCCAAGAATTACACGCAACAGATCTGAACTGCTTCTGTAAACCACCTTTGGCCCATCTGAAAATGGCTTGGAATAAACTCGAATATGCTGATTGTGTGAGTGTGGTCACAGGCCTGTCGGAGTCAGTCTCTAATAAGGATGCAGAAATAAAAAATTAAAATGAGTTCACAGGATCAGTAAACTGGAGTTAGCGCCATCCCAATGTCAGATGGGCCAGTGGTTGGTCAGAGAAGCAGTTCATCTCTGTAGTATTTTACTTTTGGATGCCATCCACAGCTGTTAATCATGGTAAAGGTATAAGGAAGTGTTCCTCGGATTTCCTAGTGTAATTCTCATTGAGCATCGACTTCCATCAGTCCAGATCATTTTCAAGATTACAGTCGGTAACGGAATTGACCCCGGGGATGGTGCCTCTGAAATATTCAGTGGTGGAATTGACCTGGGGTTGGTGTCCCTGTAATAGTCAGTCGGGAAATTGTCCTCAGACAGTGGCAGAATTGAAACAGGGTCAGGGGCTCAGTAATCATCAGTGATGGAATTGACCCACGGTCAGGGGCTCTGTAATTGTCAGTGTTGGAATTTAACCGAGGTCAGGGGCTCTGTAATCATCAGTGATGGAATTGACCCACGGTCAGGGGCTCTGTAATTGTCAGTGGTGGAATTTAACCGAGGTCAGGGGCTCTGTAATCGTCAGTGGTGGAATTGACCCACGGTCAGGGGCTCTGTAATTGTCAGTGGTGGAATTGAACTGGGGTCAGGGGCTCTGTAATCGTCAGTGATGGAATTGACCCATGGTCAGGGGCTCTGTAGTCGTCAGCGATGGAATTGACCCACGATCAGGGGCTCTGTAGTCGTCAGTGGTGGAATTGACCCACGGTCAGGGGCTCTGTAATCATCAGTGATGGAATTGACCCAGGGTCAGGGGCTCTGTAATTGTCAGTGGTGGGATTGACCCATGGTCAGGGGCTCTGTAGTCGTCAGTGATGGAATTGACCCATGGTCAGGGGCTCTGTAATCGTCAGTGATGGAATTGACCCAGGGTCAGGGGCTCTGTAGTCGTCAGTGATGGAATTGACCCATGGTCAGGGGCTCTGTAATCGTCAGTGATGGAATTGACCCAGGGTCAGGGGCTCTGTAGTTGTCAGTGATGGAATTGAACTAGGGTCAGGGTCACTGTAATCGTCAGTGATGGAATTGACCCAGGGTCAGGGGCTCTGTAATTGTCAGTAGTGGGATTGACCCATGGTCAGGGGCTCTGTAGTCGTCAGTGATGGAATTGACCCATGGTCAGGGGCTCTGTAGTCGTCAGTGATGGGATTGACCCAAGGTCAGGGGCTCTGTAATCGTCAGTGGTGGAATTGACCCACGGTCAGGGGTCTGTAATTGTCAGTGGTGGAATTGAACTAGGGTCAGGGGCTCTGTAATCGTCAGTGATGGAATTGACCCAGGGTCAGGGGCTCTGTAGTTGTCAGTGATGGAATTGAACTAGGGTCAGGGGCTCTGTAATCGTCAGTGATGGAATTGACCCAGGGTCAGGGGCTCTGTAGTTGTCAGTGATGGAATTGAACTAGGGTCAGGGGCTCTGTAATCGTCAGTGATGGAATTGACCCACGGTCAGGGGCTCTGTAATCGTCAGTGATGGAATTGACCCAGTGTCAGGGGCGCTGTAATCGTCAGTGATGGAATTGACCCAGGGTCAGGGGCTCTGTAATCGTCAGTGATGGAATTGACCCATGGTCAGGGGCTCTGTAATCGTCAGTGATGGGATTGAACTGGGGTCAGGGGCTCTGTAGTCGTCAGTGGTGGGATTGACCCACGGTCGGGGGCTCAGTAATCGTCACTGATGGAATTGAACCAGGGTCAGGGGCTCTGTAGTCGTCAGTGGCGGTACTGAACTGGGATCGATGGCTTGGTAACAGCGTTATCGGAAACATTATGCTATCACGTCTGGTACAGCAATTCGAATGAACAGAAACGTAAACAGCTTCAGAGAGTAGTGGAATCAGCCCAGATGTGCCAGACCACGATGCAACCAGTCAGGATACTTACAACAGGAGATTGTGCCAATCTTTTCAACTAGTCCAAGATCAATCTTAATACTGCCAGATTCAAGATTGCTTAATGTCATTTCCAGTACACAAGTGTAAAGGGGAATGAAATAATTGTTACTCCAGATCCGATGCAGCACAAAAAAAACACAAAAGATAAAGAGAACAGACAATAAATATAAATAAGATAGCTTACATATATAGATTAATTCTATGTCCATGAAGTGACACTAGGCTGTACATAAGGTGACTGATAGCAAATAATAAGGTAGTGGTGGAGGTAGTGGCTGGAGGTGTTGATCAGTCTTACTGCTTTGGGAAAGTAACTTCTTTTGAGTCTGGGATGAGCTGAGATGAGATTCTATATTTAATTTAATTGCATTCACATCTGCTTCCACCAGGGACTCGCACTCTATTCAGTTCCAAATGTCTCTCTAATTTTATTTCGAGATACAGCGCAGAATAGGCCCTTCTGGCCCTTTGAGCTGTGTCGTCACAGCAACCCCCCCGACAACCCTGATTTAATCATAACCTGAGCACAGGACAACTTATAATAGCCAATTACCTACACCCTCAAAGGGGACCACAACCTTGCTGTGGTTTGGAGTCTTGCGTGCCTCAGTGACCTGAAGAGCTATGCTGGGTGGAGTCATGGGTTTCTGCTTTGACTCTCAGTAGAGTCACCTATTCTAAACAGATCAAAGGGTAGAAACCAGACGAATAGAGGTCTGCTGATCCTCCAGGTTCGGGAATTCAGTTCGGGGTTAACAACCCTGACTAGTCCACAAAATCATTAAGGAAACAGCATTGAGGGATCCTTCTACAGCTGAGTGCGACGGTATTCCTGAGTCTCCACCCAGGATTTACATGACTGACAGTAGTGAAGGCTACTGAGGTGATGAAGGAAGCTGTGACGCCTCTAGAGATGGAGGATCTTCAGTGCTCTCTAAGCACCAGCGATGTGACGGGCAGAAGAAGAATTAACCTACACAGTACGTCTTTGGACAGTGGGAGGACATACAGAGACAGCAGAAGAGAACCCTGAAGTCAGACGTTCCGAGCCACAATAGCATCTTGTTAACCACTATGCCACCATGGTGCCCTATAAGCCAGGTCACAAGCAAATTCTCAGCCTGGGTACTCCCATGGCCATCTAATGCCATGTGTGAGTGACTCGGAGTACCTCAGTGAGGGGAGGAAGAAGCACACACACTCTTCTGAAAATCAACTTCCACCACCCCCCCCCCACCCCCAGCTGGTGAGGGACACGCTGGAGAGGTCCCTAAAGATGTGGAGTCTGAAGTCATTTCAAGAACTGAAAAGGCAAGACCACAATTCAAACACAGTGAACCTTGCTTCCATCAGTCTCAATACATCAAATTATATAAATTGATGGCTCAGAAAGCGAATGTCAAGCTCATTAATTGTGCATTGGCTGACACAGAGCTGCCCAGCCTAATCCATCTTCCCAACCCTGAGCCTTGTGTTATCGGACATCCTGTACTTTTTAACCAAGCTGTCTGTTTCTGCCTCCATCCCTCACTATTTTCCCAGCCCAACAGCACACTGGATAAAAGCATTTTTCCTCAATTTGAGTCATATCTGACAGCCAATTATCTTGAGCCTTTGTTTATCCTGTGACAGCGTGCGTTTTCTCTGGGCACCCTGGTTTCCTCCCACAGTCCAAAGACATATGATGAGAGTTAGAGAGCTGTAGGCATGGTACGTTGGTGCTGGAAACATGGTCACATTTGCCCGGCTCAATCCTCACTGATCTCTTTTGACGATGAACTGTAAATATAAGGAATGAAACTTATCTTTATCTTTCATTTTTACCTTTATTTGCTGCCTTGGAGAAAAGGAAATGGATTTTTTTTCTCATTCATCCTGTCTGAAGCTTCATCCATATTTAAGTTGAAGTTCAAGTTTATTGCCATTCAAATAGAAACATGTGTACAGCTAAACAAAGCATCGTTCCTCAGGAGCCAAGGAGAAAAACACTGTACATACCATCACACACAGCAAAGATAGTTAGGATCAAGAATCAGAATTAGGTTTGATATCACTGGCATACATGGTGAAATTTGATGTTATGCAGCCAAAGATAGCTGTTCCTGAATCATTCACTGTGTGCCTTCAGGCTTCTGTGCCTCCTTCCTGACAGTAACAGTGAGAAGACAGCATGTCCTAGGTGGTGGGGGTCCTAAACGATGAATACCAATAACTCCGATACTCAAGGAAAACTCCGATACTCAAACTACAGCCACTGTGGAACGTTCCCCGGCCTAAAGAGTGGAGTCGGTTCACGCGCACTGACCCTCACTATAAATCTGTCAGTGCAGGCGGGAAGGAAGTCCTACAGCGATGAAGAAGGGGCACCTCTGCACTCACCAACGATTGTGCTGTCGCTCCTGCGGATCCTGATCATCACGAGCAAAGAACCAGCCATCATGAACTTAACGTAATTCGTTTTTCTCCCTCGATATTTATTTATCATGTATTACATTCTACTGCTGCTGGAAAGTTAAGAAATTTCATGACATCTGCCCAGTGATGTTAGATCTAATTCTGACCTGGCCTCCACAGCTGTCTGTGGCAATGAATTTCACAAATTCACTACCCTCAGGCTAACTAAATTCCTCCTCGTCTCTAAAGTAATCTCCAAGTATTGGGAGGATGTGCCCTCTAGTCCTAGACTCCCCCACCACAGGAAACATCCTCTCCACATCCACTCTATGTAGTGCTTTCAATATTCCGTGTTTTAATGAGACCCTCCTTCATCAAATGATCCCCATACATTACAAGGTACCTCGGACATCTTCAGGGAGTGGTGTCTCAAAGGTAGAGTCCATTGTTAAGGACCTCCAGCACTCAGGGCATGCCCTTTTCTCACTGTTACCATCGGGTCAGAGGTACAGAAGCCTGAAGGCACACACTCACCGATTCAGGAAAAGCTTCTTCCCCTCTGTCTTCCGATTCCTAAATGGACATTGAAGCTTTGGACACTACCCCACTTTTTTTAATATAGAGTATTTCTGTTTTTTTGCATCCTTTTATAATCTATTCAATATACGTATACTGTAATTTATTTGTTATTATTTTTATTTCATTTATCATTTTTTCTATATTATGTATTGCATTGAACTGCTGCTGCTAAGTTAAGAAATTTCACATCACGTGCCGGTGATAATTAACCTGATTCTGATTCTGAGGAGGAACTGCTTTTCCCAGAGAGTGGTGAATCTGTGGAATTCTCTGCCCAATGAAGCAGTGGAGGCTTCCTTAGTAAATATACTTAAGACAAGGTTGGATAGTAGGGGCATTAAGGGTTTTGGGGAAAAGGCAGGTAGGTGCAGTTGAATCCATGGCCAGATCAGCCATGATCTTAATGAATGGCGGAGCAGGCGTGATGGGCTGGATGGCCGACTCCTGCTCCTATTTCTTATGTTCTTCTGTTATGTCACCTCCAAGTTAACCTTCAGGGAATCCCGAACAATGATTCTCAAGTACATTTGCAACTCCTTCCAATTTCTGAATTTCCTCCCTATTTAGAACTTCTTCTTACTAAATTTATTTATAAATGAATGTTATATATTCTATCTTTAATTGTTAAGTTGTTGATTAGAGTGGTGAATTCCTGCCAGAGAATCCATTATTTTCCATAATGAAAGTTTTCAGACTTGTCTGCTATTTCTGGCTCCAGTCCTGGTGCGCACAGTGGGAACATAGTGGGTGATAATGAAACCCTGCTGGAGATAATAATTCTTCATGCCTCACGCATGATAGACTTGGGACTCAATAGATTGCAGGTTTAATTGCTAATGCAAAATAATCCAAGGTTGCAAAAGTGCTACTCTCCATAGAGGTGCTATCTTACAGATGAGTGCACTATCTGCACTCTCAAGCGCTTATAAACAAGCTTAATGACATTAAGTGGGAAGGATTCCCGATGGGAAACAGGATCTCCCAGCAGATATCCATTTCATTCTGACTTCCCATTCCCTTTCCAAAATGTTGGTCCATGGCCTCCTCTACTGCCATGATGAGACAACCCTCAGATTGGAGGAGCAACAACTCATATTCCATCTGGCTAGCCTCCAACCTCTTGGGGTTTGAACATCAATTTGTCTAACCTGGTACGTTCTCATCTCACTCTTCTCTCTTTTTCCATTCCCCATTCTAGCTTCCCTCTTATTACTTCTCTTCTCCTTGCCTGGGCATCACCTCCCTCTGGTCCCCCCCTCAATACTTCCTTTTCTCCCACTATCCACTCCACTATACTTTCAGTATCCTTCTTCTTCAGCCCTTTACCTCTTGCACCTTTCAGCTTCCAGCTTCTTACTTCATCACCCTTTCCCCACCCACCTACCTTTCTTCTTACCTAGTCTCACCTATTACCTGCCAGTTGTATTCCTTCCCCCTTCTTCCTGATGTCTTGGCCCTAAAGTTCCACTGCTTCTTCCTCTGAATATTTGCTCCCTGATCTACTGAGCTCCAGTTTTCTGAGTGTGTTATTTTGGATTTCCAGTATCAGGAGAATCTCTTTGATTAGTAAGGGGTCCTACAGGTGGAGATACGCCTCTACCAAAGGAGGTGTAAGGCTCTTCTTCCCTCTGCTAGCCTGCTGATCACCCTTGGACAAGGTGTGCTTAACCCCATGGTCAGGTTCACATGACGCCATGGGAACAGGTGGTGGATGGTCGTATGAGCAGCTGGAGCATATCACAAGCCCTGGTTATGTGACCGCTGATGTCAGGCAGACAGTCTCTGAACAATATTGACAATGGTTGGGGTCACCCGTCTTGTAACGACAC
Organism: Hypanus sabinus; assembly: GCF_030144855.1. NCBI lineage: Eukaryota > Metazoa > Chordata > Chondrichthyes > Myliobatiformes > Dasyatidae > Hypanus > Hypanus sabinus. The sequence continues at coordinate 9,427,111 of NC_082717.1, forward strand.
AGCCCAGAAGAAAGCAATGGGAAACCACTTCAGTGGAAAAATTTGCCAAGAACAATCACGGTCATAGAGCATGATCAGCTACGTCATATGACATGGTACATAATGATGATGATGACACCTCTATCAAGTTACCGCTCATCCTCCTACGCTCCAAAGAGAAAAGCTCTAGCCCACTCAACCAATCCTCATAAGACAAGCTCTCAAATCCAGGAAGCATTCTGGTAAATCTATTTGCACTCACTAGTGCTTCCTCATCCTGCTGTGACCAGAACTGAGCACAATACCCCAAATCTGGAGTAGCCGGGGTTTTATAGCATTTTACAATGTTTTCACACCAGCTCGTGAGTTCAATCTCTCGACTAATGAAGGCCAACACACCATACATCTTCTTAACAACCCTATCACGTTGAGGGGTCTATGGACGTGGACCACAAGGTCGCTCACTTCTTCCACACTGCGAAGAAATCAGGGAAGTGATCTGGTTTTTGAGTTGATGATGATTTAATCATTCCTGCATGCCACTGGGGCTTCAAACATTACAAAGCTTTGTTTATCCTGGTGCAATGATTAATAGCAAGGGGCGCACCATTTCCACTGGAGAGCAGGGAAGTTCCTTGGATGATGTCAGAATGTTCCAAAATACCTTTCAGCCAATGAAAGCCTCTTGGAATTTAGTCATCATTGTAACGCAGGGATGATGTTGTAACACTGAATGAAGACACAGGAGACGTGGGGATACAATGAATTAGCCAATTAACCAGCCTGCAGAGTGGCTTGTATGAAGCTTTGAGGTCATCCCATGTAAAGAACGAGGAGGCAGCACTAAGCCTGCATTCGGTACAGCAGCTAATCGCAAGTCCTTGTCACTACCGGTTACAAGTGCGGACAAAACCATTCATCTCTGCAATCTGCCGTCTCCGCCTAACTGACTTGCATCATCATGGGACCAAGGAGCTACAGTAAGTAATTCCTATTTAACCCCAGGGTAAGACCTTTCTGCTGAACTTCACGGGCATGGGATGTTGGCAGTGGAATGTGTGGTGACAGTCTGACCCTGCCCAGCACATCCCCGGGTGTGTTGGTTGTTAACACAAACGATGCATTTCACTTTATGTTTTGATGTACATGTGATAAATAAATCTGAATTAGAATCGTAAGTTCACTCATTCATCTCAGGTGTGATGGAGTTGCTGTTGAAGGCATGTTATAGTAGAGTATGCGAGTATTTTCAAAGTTTGAAGTTCAAGGTAAATTTATTAACAAAGTACATACTGTATATCCTGACCTGAGATTCAATTTCTGGCAGTCATTTACAGTAGAAAAGTGCAGGTAAAATAGAATTAATGAAAACCTAGAAAGACTGAAAAATAGTGCAAATACAAAAAGAAACAAGTAATAATAAAAATAATAACAATGAATTACATAAAACATGAGTTGTGGAGTACTTGAAAGGGAGTCCAAGGATGGTACTCAGTGATCAGTTCAGTGTAGCAGTGAGTAGAAATGTCCACACTTGCTCAAGAGGCTAGTAGCCGAAGGGTTCCACCGCACTGTGCGGTGTTCTCATGGCCTGAGAACCGGCGACTGCTGCAGAATCACTTCAGTTCTCCATTGCAATTGGAAGCACTTATGTACAGCGAGGTCTTGGGGTCCAAGTCCACAGCTCCCTGAAAGTGACACCAAAGGTCGATAGAGTGATAAAGAAAGCTTATGGTTTGCTTGGTTTCATCGCAACGTGCACAAAATGCTGGAGGAGCTCAGCGGGTCAGGACAGCATCTATGGAAATGAGTAAACAGTCAATGTTTCATGCCAAGACCCTTCTTCAAGACTGGAAAGGAATGCAGAAGACTCCAGGAGCGCCTGTTTCCTCTCACATTCCAAAGATGTACAGTTTTGGGTTAGTATCTTGTTAGCATGCTACATTGGCGCCAGAGGTGCAGCGACATGTGCAGGCTGCTCAGCACCATCAAGGAGACACAGTGGCGTAGCAGTTAGCAAAACATTACGACAGCGCCAGTGGCCTAGGTTCAATTCCACTGCTCTCTGTAAGGAGTTTATCCATTCTCCCGTTTTCTCCAGCTGTTTCAGTTTCCTCCCACTTTCTCAAGGACGTACAGTTTAATGGATTAGTTGGTTAGATGAGTGTAACTGAGCAGTCTGGACTCATTAAGTGCGAGGTGCCAGTTACCATGCTGTTTCTTTAAAATAAAATATAATTAAAAAACTGAAAATTAAAACCTAAGACATAGAACATTGAAGAATACAGGAACAGACACTTCTGCCCACATATTGAAGTACTTCAGGCAGTTTTGGCCCCATATCTAGGAGGGTCCAGAGAAGGTTTATGAAAATGATAGGATTGATGTATGAAGAGGAGTTGATGGCTCTGGGCCTGGACTTGTTTGAATTTAGAAGAATGAGGAGGAAATCTCATTGAAACCTATCAAATATGGAAGTACCCAGATGGAATGGATGTGGTGAGAATGTTTCCTATAGTGAGGGAGTCTAGAACCAGAGGGCACAATCTCAGAAATAAAGGATGTCCCTTTAGAACAGAGATGAGGAGAAATTTCTTTAGCTAGAGGGTAGTGAATCTGTGGAATTCGTTGCCACAGATGGCTGTAGAGGCCAAATGATTGGGTATATTAAAGCGGAGGTCGATAGGTTCTTGATTAGTAAGAGCATCAATGGTTAAAGGGAGAAAGCAGGAGAATGGGGTTGAGAGGGATAATAAACCAGCCATGATGAAATAGCAGAGCTGACTCAATGAGCCTAATTCTGCTTCTACGGTCTTACGATCTTATGGCATTGACAAATCAAGCAACAGCTTGATATTATGATTCTCATATAAAGTCCAGACTGCTCCATCAAATTTGTAGGTAGCTCCTTTCCCTCAACATGCCAGATGCAGTACAGGATATAGCAACCATCTCAGCTTTAGTCATGAAGACCTGTGCGCCAGAACACACTAGCTAAGATGTTTGAGTACAGTTACAATGATGGCTTCTACCTGACAAGGTAACCATTACTCAAGTAGCTTCTGTTCACAGAACCCAGGACAAGTCCAAGCCAACTAATCCCTGCCCTTTGAATGGATTTCTCGAACTTCTGATAATGCACTCCCCACCTTCCCATTCCCCATCCCTTTTCCCTCTCTCAACTTGTATCCTTGCCCACCCATCGCCTCCCTCTGGTGCTCTTCCCTCCTTTTCTTTCTTCCATGACCTTCTGTCCTCTTCTATCAGACCCCACCCCCCTTCTCCAGCCCTGTATCTCTTTCACCAATCAATTTCTCAGCTCTTCAGTTCATCCCTCTTCAGGTTTCACCTATCACCTTGTGTTTCTCTCTCTCCTCCACCCACCTTTTAAATCCACCCCTCAGCTTTTTTCTCCAGTCCTGCCGAAGGGTCTCGGCTCGAAACATTAACTCTTTACTCTTTTCCAAAGATGCTGCCTGGCCTCCAGCATTTTGTGTGTGTTCCTTCGAATTTACTCGCAGTCATCAGCACGGTGATGGATAGTGCTCATAACAACACTGTCCATTGGCACTTACTAATTAATAGCTACAAAGAGCTGTAGGAGGAATTTGCTGCTGTTTATTTGTCAGTTGGAATGTTCTGTTTTCTTGTGTTCTGTGTTGTTCAGCCAAGCACAGTGGGCATGCTGTTTTGGTGCCAGAATGTGTGGTGACTTGCTCACGTCCTTTGTTAACACAAACAGCGCACTTTGCTGCACATTTCAATGTACCTACGACAAATGATTGGGGCTCCATGGTATTATAGGGTGACACTATTTACAGCTTGAGGCATCATTGTGGGGAGTCCAATCCTGCATCCTCTGTTGTCGTCTATGCCTCCTCCCGGTGGAACACCTGGTTCCTCCAGCTTCCTCCCATGTGCCGTAGGTGTATCGAGTAGGTAAGTTGCTCATTGGAAATTGTCTCATGATTAGGTTAGAGTTAAGTCGGGGTTGTTGATGCTGGCTGGGCTGTCGCTGTTCAAAGGGCTGGAAGGGCCTACTCCGCACTGAATCGCGAAATAAATAAATAAATAAAAGCTGAATCTGAACTCCGTTTTTTTCAGAGAGTTCTTGACAGATGTTTAACATGCACTTTCCCTGGGCCTATTTTGGCCCAGAGACCTGAGGCCCCATGCCTGAGAAAACAGGTGGAAAAATGTATTTTGCTCACAGCGTAAAAAAACAAACCTCGAAAATAATAGAAATAGTCTTTCAAATTTTCTCCTAGGACACTCTGTGGGCTGAGGAACATTTGTGCCTTGCCAGAAATCAGGATTTGCCAGATACACCATTGCAATTTTCTTCCCTTGACAGGCCCGTTACCAGGGTTAGCAACAGGAGCAGAACAGCAACAGCTGAAGATAATATTGGATCTTCAGTGTAGAAAGGCAGGGTCATCTCTTCCCGATTTTCATAAATGACTCGGATGAGGAAGTGGAAAAGTGGGCTGGTGAATATGCAGATGACACGAAGGCTGGTGGGAATTGTGGAGTGTGTGGAAGATTGTCGAGGGTTACAATGGGGCATTGACAAGGGTGCAGAGCTGGGCTGAGGCGGGAGAAGGGGTTTAACCTGGAAGAGTGTGAAGTGACTCGCCTTGGAAGGTCAAATTTGAAGGCAGAATGCAGGATTTATAGAACTGCGGACCTTGGATTCCACATCCGTAGAGCTCTCGAAGTTGCCGCACAAGTTGCTAGGGTGGTTGAAATGGTGCATAGTGTGTTTCTCTATATTAGTCAGGGGATCGGGTTCAAGAGCCATGAGGTAATGCTGCAGCTGTATAAAACGCTGTTCAACCACAATTGAAGTATTGTGTCCCATTCTGGTCACCTCATTATAGGAAGGATGTGGAAGCTTTAGAGAGGGTGCAGAGGAGATTTACAAGCATACTGCTGGCAATGGAGAGCATGTCTTAGGAGGATAGACTGAACAAGCTTAGGCTTTTCTCTTTGGAGTGAAGGAAGGTAAGAGTTAACTTGATAGAGGTGTACAAGATGATAGAGTGACTATTCCCTCAGCTGGAAGAGGCTAATACAAGAGAGCAAAATTTTAAGCTGATTGGAAGAAAATATAGTGGGGGATGTCAGAGGTAGGTTTTTTTACAGAGAGAGTGGTGAGTGTGTGGAATGTACTGCCAGGGTTCGTGGTAGTGGCAGATATATTAGAGATATTTAAAGGACTCTTAGAAAGACACATGGATGAAATAAAAATCGAAGGCTATCCAAAGGGAAGGATTAGATTGATCGAGGTTCAACTTTATTCTTCATTTACATTTACATGTATTAGAAGTTTACTCTGGTATTTTGTCATGATGTGCAACAAATAACATGAACATTCAACAATTACACACACAACAGATACTGCAGATGCTGGAAATCCAGAGCAACACACACAAAATGCTGGAGGAACTCAGTAGGCCAGGTAACGTCATTGGAGGGGGAATAAGCCATTGACCTTTTGGACCAAGACCCTTCATCTAAACATTCAACAATTCTAAATCAGAATCTAGTTTAATATCACTGGCATATGTTATGAAATTTCTTGTCAAGCAGCAGCAGTACATTGTAATAGTAGTAGGCAGCAGTCGATCCCGGGGATCACGTGTTAGAGCTTCTGGTGGACCGTGTCCTCTCCAAGGCGCAAGCCTTGGCGGGAAGAACCAGCTGTTGCCCATACAGTGGGCTCCCCCTCTCCATGTCACTGATTTAGTCCAAGGGAAGGGCAAGCGCCAGTACAGCTTGGTACCAGTGTCATCGCAGAGGTTGCCAGAGTGAAGTTGTAAACAACAGCAAACTGCCTTCACTACATCAAACTGCATCTTATTTCTTCCTTGGGGCTTACTCCCGAAGCCTTTCCCATGGTTGGGTACGGCCACAAGGCAGCGGAGATTTAAAATCAGAGTTTTCCTTCTCCTTGGCGAGCTGCTGTGCAAGGCTGATGAGCCTCACTTGCCAGATTTTTAAAAAGCCTCACGAGGCAAATAACACATAAGTAAAAAACTGTAAATTAAATTTAAAAGTTTACTTACAGTAAATAAATAGTGCAAAAGGAGGAAGAAATGTAATGAGGTACTGTTCATGGGTTCAATATCCATTAAGAAATCCGATGGCTGAGAGGAAGAAGTTATTCCTAGATCATTGAGTGTGTGTCTTCAGGCTTCTGTACCTCCTCCCTGATGATACCAATGAGAAGAGGGTACGTCTTGGTGGCGATGGATTCCACCATTTTGAGGCATCACTTCTTGAAGATGTCCTGGATGCTGGGGAGGCTAATGCTCATTATGGAGCAAACTGTGTGCAGGTCTTTCTGCAGCTTATTTCGATCCTGTGCAGTAGCAAATCCCCCACCCCCACCTCCAACCCCACTGTAACAGACAGCGATGCAAGCAGTTAAAATGCTCTCCATGTTACATCTGTAGAAATTTGCGAGTGTCTTTGTTAGCTCACCAAATCTCCTCAAAGAATAAAAAATGATCCAAAATTTTAGAGGTTAAATTACAGATATGGAATAAAGTGTGCATAAATACATAAATACCTGTATGTATTCACAATGTGAACTGCATTATAAAAACTTGTTTAGATATTGCCATGACATTGTAGAACAAGGGGCCTGTGGTGTGTTGTTTGCTGTTCTTGGGTGATCCATTGGCAAGTAGACATTAGAGCTTTATTGCATTGGGCTAATGCATCATTGAGATGAAAAAAGTAAATCTTTGTGAGCAATGATTCATGGTATATTGTGATCTGAAATCCAAGTCTCTAAGAGCCTTCGATTGGAGAGGATGATTGATTGCTGAGGTAACTGGAAAGTGCTGGACAAACAAGTCAGTCAAGCTGTCTGTGCTGGAATGTTTGTCTATAAGACAAAGGTCAATAAAGATGAAATCAGCTGTAGAACGCAGTGGAAAACAAAAGTCTCCGGCAATATTTTCAGCAGCTGAGACACTTCTGTTTGATATGCCAGATCTTTAACGACTTGGGCTTGCCAGGAGAGCTGTGCATAATCAGACTGCAAAAGAGGAGGAAGAAACTGCGAGAATTGTGTTTAATTTTTTTCCACACCTCTTTCCAGCTTGCTTTGCAGGAAGTTATTTAGTCAGGAAATACTAATTTTGTGACCGTGTAATGAGATAAAATTAGTCATCTCCATCATGGGCACTAGCCCCCATAGTATCCAAGACCTCTTCAAAGAGCAGTGCCTTAAAAAGACAGTGTCCACCATTAAGGACCTTCACCACCTCCTCCACCACATGCCTTCTTCTCATTGTTACCATCAAGAAGGAGGTACAGAAGCATGAAGACACACACAGTGATTTAGGAACAGCATCTTCCTCTCTGCCATCTGATTTCTGAATGGACATTGAACTCATAAACACTATCTCACCACTTTTTTATTTACTTCTATTTTTGCATTGCTTATTTAATTTAAAATTTTTATATGTATTTATTTAAAGTAATTCACGTTTTTTTCTATTTTTATGTTTTGCATTGTACTGCTGCCATTAAGACAACAAATTTCACAACATATGCCAGTGATATTAAACCTAATTCTGATTCTAAATGACAATAAACTTAAACTTGAACTTGTGTGGTCTACAATAAAAGGAAATAATGTGTTTTTTTATTCTCTTTTAGGTGTGTCCTGATTTGTTCAAACCAGTTTTAAACTTGCGTCATAAAAGAACACAGAAGTTATTATTTTTTACCGCAAATTCGCAGAAACAATAACTTAATAATGACCAGAAAAACTTTGAGACACATCTGAGAGACAAGCATTGTGCAGCAGACCATAATCCCCTCCCCGTCTTTAAATTCCTCTGTGGATCTACAATGCTCTGCTGAAAAATGCTACACTTTGATAGCTCAACTCCAATAAGGACACCTGCAGGAATGAAGCACGCCACGGTAAACCAGCTCCCCTCCATAGACTCTGTCTACACTTCTCGCTGCCTCAACCGAAGACTTTATTTATCCAGGACATTCTCTCTTCTCCACTATCCTACTGAGCAGAAGATACAAAAGCTTGAAAGCATGTATTACCAGGCTCAAAAACAACTTCTATCCCATTGTTATCAGACTGTAGAACAGACCTCTGCTATGACAAGAAAGATTCTTGACCTACACAGCACAGTAGCATTGCTGTAAACATAACACTATTACAGTGGCAGGACCTCCACTATCAAGGACATGTTCTCTTCTCTTTGTTTCCATCAGGAAGGAGGTACAGGAGCCTGAAGACACACACTCACTAATTCAGCAACAGCTTCTTCCCCTCTGCCATCCAATTTCTGAATAGACATTGAACCCATGAACACAACCTCATTACTGGACTTTCTGGGCATTAATGAACTATTTGGATTGTTAATTGAAATGGTGCAATGTTTAGGATTATGAAGAGTGAGTGCAGAAGTGAGGATACTTTGGATTGGGATAGCAAAAGCACTGACGGGATGCATCACCAGAATGGCCTCTTTCTCTACTTTAAACCTCCATACTTTGTACCCGGTTTTTTAAACTTTCTGCAGCTTTGTACATCAAAGGAGTTACTGGAGCCTCAGGTCCCACCAAGTTCAGGTATGGTTACAACCCTTCATCAGGATCCTGAACCTATGTGAATAATTTCACTCACCCCAACATTGAACTGATTCCATAACATACAGAACCAATTTCAAGAACTCCACAACTCAGGTTTTCAGTATTATCTATCTATCTATCTCTACATATCTACATCTATTTATATCTATCTATCCATTTATTTATTTATTTATTTATTTATTTTGTTATTCATATATCTATTTTATTTATGTGCACAATTTAATTTCTTTTGAAAATTGGTTGTTTATCAGTCTTTGGTTATGCAGGGCTTTTAATAAATTTCATTTGTCTGTTCATAATGCGACCATGTCGTATGACGTGTGCAATCATGCTCCATCCATGACCATGATTGTTCTTGGCAATTTTTTCTACAGAAATGGTTTGCAATTTCCTTCTTCTGGGCAGCATTTTTACAAGCCATTGTCAATAATCCTCAGAGAGTGTCTGTCTGATATCACTGGTCACATCACCAGAACTTGTGATGTGCACCAGCCGCTCATACAAACATCCACCACCTGCTCCAAATGACCCTGATTGGGGGCTAAGCAGGTGCTCCACCTTGCCCAAGGGTGACCTGCAGGCCAGAAGAGGAGAGAAGTGCCTTACACCTCCTTTGGTAGGGACACATCTCTTTACTTTCTTCATTTTCCTGTGAATGCTTGCAAGAAAATTAATCTTAAGGTAATATATGTACTTTGATAATAAACTTATTTTGAATTTTGAACTTTGATATCTCTGCTTGCTGTTAAATCAGTCCATGATAGATAATAACATATAAAATTATACGCCAGCTCCCTCACATCTATTGATCAGGATGGCCTCAGCTTAAGCATCATTTGTGCACTTTATGCAGTCCTGGGTAGGTCTGTAGTCTAGTGTAGTTTTTTCTGTGTTGTTTTTACATAGTTCAATGTAGTTTTTGTACTGTTTCATGTAGCACCATGATCCTGAAAAACATTGTCTCCTTTTTACTGTGTACTGTACCAGCAGTTATGGTCGAAATGACAATAAAAAGTGACTTGACTTGGCTGGATTTGTCTTGATTTTAAGATAAACACACATTCTAGGATGACAGCCTGAGTGGTTAGAGAACTCAGTTGTCAAATATATTGATGAATCCAATACCTATCTCCATTTGTGATAGACTTCATTATTATTGTGGCATTGGATCCTTTGGAGTATTTGCCTCTCAACTAGCATCAGTCTAGTTAATGCATTTCACCCAGAGCATGTGTGATTTCTTTCATCTCTGTAGCTGTTATACTTTATTCTGCATTCTGCACTTGACACAGGTGATTAGAGGTGTGGATTGAGTGGACAGTCAGAGCATAGGAGGGGATGTAGAGGAAGGTTTCTCACACAGAGAGTAGTGGGTGCATGGAACATCCTGCCAGGAGCAGAGTAGAAGCAGATTTCAGAAACTCTTAGGCACATGGATGATAGAAGAATGGAGTGCTCTGTGGGAGCAAAGCATTAGATTGCTCCTGGAAGATGTACATAAATGGAGCTTTGACCAGTGGCCTGTCCAGCCATTGGAAGTTTAGAGAAGAGGTGCCTTCAATCAGGTCCACTGCCCGAGCACAAAATGCAGCAGCAGGTCGTCACTACAGCAGAAAAGAGCTTTCACCAACAATCAGTCGGTGTTTGGGGTTGATTCACCAGAGCAAATTACAGGAAGGCAGGGACAAGCGCAGCAGTCATTGTCGCAGTGATGATTGTCTGAGTGGGCAGAGTCAGAGTGGGAGATCTTGAGGCTTCATCTCTTCCAGGCTTCTGTGAAGAGAGGCTTCAGTCAAAGAGGGCAAAGAAAAGAAGAGCAATAGGTTAAGATTTTCTCCTTCCCTTCTTTATATCTGTTCATCTAAGACAGTAGAGACGCCAGGCAGGAGAGTTGAATGCTCCTCTTGTGGGACGTGGGAAGGCAGGGAGACCTCCAGGGTGCCTGACCACTAAAACTGTGAGAAGTCCATCCAGCTGCAGCTTTTAACAAACCACGTTGAGGAGTTGTAGCTGGAACTGGATGAACTTCGGATCATTCGGGAGGCTGAGGTGGTGATAGACAGGACATATAGAGGGGTAGTTACAACCAAAGTGTGGGACACAGGAAACTGGGTGACAGCTAGGAAGGGGAAAGGGGTTAAGCAGCCAGTACAGAGTACCTCTGTGGCCATTTCCCTTTAACAACAGGCACAACAGTCGGTGGGAGGGAAATGACCTGACAGAGGAAAGTAACAGTGGTCAGGTATCTGGCACTGTGTGATTCAGAAGGGAAAGGGGAGAAGAGTCATGATGTGGTGACAGCGGATGCATTAGGAGGTTCTATGGGAGGGAACGAGATTCCTGGATGATGTGTTGCCTCCTGGGTGCCAGAGTCTGGGATATCTTGAATCAAACCCTCAGCATTCTTTAGCGTGAGTGTGAACAGCCAGAAGCTGTGGTCCATGTAGGTACTACTAATGACATGGGTAAGACAAGTGATGAGGTCCTGCACAGGGAGTTCATGGAGTTAGTTGCTAAGTTAAAGGGCAGGACCTCCCGGGTTGTGATCTCAGGATTGCTACCCTTGCCACGTAAAACGACCCAGATGGGAATTGTGTATAGACATCCAAACAGTCATAGACATTTGATCTACAAATTAAAATGGAAAATAGAAAATGCATGCCAAAAGAAACCATGTTACAATAGTCACGGGGGATTTCACTATACAGTTAGATTGGACAAATCAGGTTGGTGCTGGATTCCAGGAGAGGGAGCTTCTAGTGTACCTAAGAGATGGCTTTTTCAGAGCAGCTTGTGGTTGAGCCCACTAGGGGATCAGCAATTCTGGATTGGGTGTTGTGTAGTGAACCAGAATTGATTTGAGAGCTCAAGGTAAAAGAGATCTTAGGGGAAAGTGATCACATTATGATCAAGTTCACCCTTAAATTTGAGAAGGAGAAGCTAAAGTCAGATGTATCAATATTACAGTGGAGTAAACAGAATCACGGAGGAATGAGAGAGTTGTTGGCCACTATTGATTAGAAAGGAACATCGGCAGGGATGATGGCAGAGCAGCAAAGGCAGAAATTTCTGGAAGTAATTTGGAAGACAGTCTAAATACATCTCAAAGAGGAAGGAGTATTCTAAAGGCAAGATTACACAACCATCACTATAAAGAGAAGTCAAAGCCAACATAAAAGCCAAAAAGAGGGCACAAGATAGAGCAAAAATTAAGTGGCAAGTCTGAAAATTGGATCAGACATGAGGAAATGGTGAAGCAGATTCGATGGGCCAAATGGCCTAATTCTGCTTCTATATCTTATTGTCTTATATAAGACTGTAAGACATAGGACCTGAATTAGGCTACTCAGCCCATCAATTCTGCTCCACCACTCTATCATTGTGTATTTATTATCACTCTCAACCCCTTCTCCTTCCTTCTTCCTGTAACTTCTGACTTTCTTACTAATCAAGAAATTGAAAACCTACAGACAATACAGACTGTACAGCTCACAATGCTGTGTAGAAAATATAATTACTTTAGAAATTATCTCAGGTTACCCATAGCCCTCTGTTTTTCTAAGCTCCATGTACCTATTCAGGAGCCTCTTAAAAGACCCTATTGTATTCACTGACTGACTTGGATTCCACAGCCATCCATAGAAAATGAATTCCACAGATTCAACACCCTCGGCTAATGAAATTCCTCATCACTGTTCTACAGTAAATGGACATCTGTCTATTTAATAGAGTCCGTAGCCTCTGGTCCTAGACTCCCCCATTCCTGGATACGTTCTCTCCACATCTGGTTACAATGTCAGCACGGCATCGTTTGCTGAGGACCTACACTCTGGGTGCTGTGTATCTCAATTTACTGTGTAATTACCTGATCTGTACGAACAGTATTCAAGGCAAAATTTTCTCAGCACATGTAACAACAATAATCCATATTCCAATTCTAAATCCAATAATACCTGTTTTGTTTGGTAACTTCAAAACATTAAACTAATTCAAAGGAAGACATGGGAGTCTGGGAATGCGGGTCTAACTTCGAGTTTACTTTCAACAAGATGTGGATGTATCATGTGGTAGTGTGATGACTTACGCAAATAACTTATTTTATTAACCCAGAATGAATTATTTAAATGAACAAGAATACTTACATAGAAACATAAGAAATAGGAGCAGGAGTAGGCCATCCGGCCCATCGAGCCTGCCCCGCCATTCAATAAGATCATGGCTTATCTGTCCGTAAACTCAACTCCATCTACCTGCCTTTTCCCCATAACCCTTAATTCCCTTAGTATGTAAAAATCTATCTAACTGTATCTTAAATATATTTAGTGAGGAAGCCTCAACTGCTTCCCTGGGCAGAGAATTCCACAGATTCACAAATCTTCTCCCCTAAATCTTGAGGTAATGTCCCCTAGTTCTAGTCTCACCTACCAATGGAAACAACTTTCCTACTTCTATCTTATCGATCCCTTTCAAAATTTTGTATGTTTCCCTCTCATTCTTCTGAACTCCAGAGAGTATAGTCCCAGGCGACTCAATTTCTCCTTATAGGTTAATCCCTTCATCCCTAGAATCAACCTGGTGAACCTCCTCTGCACCGCCTCCGAAGCCAGTATATCCTTCCTCAAGTATGGAGACCAGAACTGCACACAGTTCTCCAGGTGCGGCCTCACCCATACCCTGTATAGTTGCAGCATGACCTCCCTGCTCCTGAATTCAATCCCTGTAGCAAAGAAGGCCAACATTCCAATTGCCTTCTTAATAACCTGTTGTACCTGCAAGGCAACTTTTTGTGATTTGTGCACAAGCACTCCTAAGTCCTTCTGCACAACAGCATTTTGCAATCTTTCACCATATAAATAATAATCTGCTCTTCTACTTAATCAAACAATTTATATATAAGGGTATTTACTCAAATATTACTGAAATATTTAATACACAAAACCAATGAACACTTTGATACATTCTGCAAGCCGGCTGTATAATTGTCCTTTATATTACAGCAAGGTTTTACGTTGCAACTTTATAAAACTCTGCTTAGACCACACCTGGTGCATTGCACATTACTCTGGTCACCCCACTGTTGGAAAGATGTTGATGCTTTGGAGAGGACGAGGAAGAGGTTTACCAGGATGCTGCCTGGTTTAGAGAGGGGATGAGCTATCATGAGAGTCTGGATAAACTTGGGCCGTTTTCTCTCGAGCACCCGAGGCTGAGGGGAGATATGTTAGAGGTTTATAAGATTATGAGCAGCATAGATAGAGTAGACAGGGAATGTCTGTTTCCCAGGGTTGAAAATTCTAAAACTAAAGGCCATGATTTGAAGTTAAGAGGGAGTAGGTTCAAAGGGGATGTGAGGGGTAAGTTTTTTACTCAGAGGGCAGTAGATGTCTGGACTGCACTGCCAGGTGTTGTGGTAGAGACTTTTAATAGACGTTTAGATAGGCATATGCATGCAAGGAAGATGGAGGAATATGCACTTTGTGCAGGTCGGAGTGATTGATGTTTGAGTGTTTTTGATTTGTTGTTTGGCTGGTTTGGCACAATACTTTGGGCAGAAGGGTCTGTTTCTGAGCTGTACTGCTCTATGTACTATGATCTATTTGAAATGTACTCCACTGATGGTAAATCATTCTGTTACACGAGGTTGCAGAAGCCATGAATGTAAGTCTTTCAGTAATTCCGATTTGCATTTTTGGAGTTTCTCATCTTTAACATATATCATGATTTTCCAAGCCAAGTTAATATTTGGCCAGGTGCAGGGACTATCAGGAAATTGAACTTGGCAAGTTAATGTGTGCTGGCTTCTAATCATTAGGTATTCTGGGCATGTAAAAACACTTTAGCAATGTAAGTCCTTTCCATAGCTGTGCCAGCATCTGAGAATACACATTCAGCATTTTAGGGGCAACACATAGAAAATGCTGGAGGAACTCGGAAAATCAGGCTGTATCTATGGAAATGAATGATCAGACGACAGATCGGGATTAGAACCTGGCATCAGACTTCTAAGCAGTTTATGATCAAAACCTCACCTTTTCAATATTTTTATGTATTGCTTTGCACTACTGATGCAAAGCAACAAATTTTACAACATACCATTCAGAGGCCACTATATTGGGTACACCTGCTTGTTCATGCAAATATCTAAGCAGCCAGTCATGTGTCAACACCTCATGGCTAAGAAGTTCACTGGTTGTTCAGACCAAACATCAGAATGGGAAAGAAACGTGATCTAAGTTACTTGGACAATAGAATGATTGTCAGTGCCAGATGGGGTGATTTGAGTATCTCAGAATCGGACGATCTCCTGGAATTTTCATGCACAACGTTCTTTCGAGTTTACAGAGAATGGTGCAAGGATCAAAAAACATCCAGCAAGTGGCAGCCTGTGGACGGAAGACCTTGTTAATGAGAGAGGTCAGAGGAGAATGGCCACATTGGCTCAAGCTGACAGGGAGGCAACTATAACTTAAATAACCACGTACTACAACAGTGGTGTGCAGATGAGCATCTCTGAATGTACAACACATTGCATCTTTAAGTGGATGGGCTGCAGGAGCAGAAGAGCATGAACATACAGTCAGTAGCTGCTTTATCAGGTAGACAATAATGTTCTCAGGATGGTTTTTCCAAATATGTCCCCTTTAAGCTCACTCCCCCTCGTAAAATACACGTTCTCTAACCTTTTACATTTCCACCCTGACCCTGGGACAATAGTGTAGCGATTAGTATAACACTATTTCAGTGCCCTTGACATGGGTTCAGTTCCAGGACTGTCTGCAAGGAATTTATACATGTGGATTTCATCTAGATACTCTGGTTTTCTCCAACATTCTAAAAGTGTAAGTGTTCTGCTACGCTGGTGCCGGAAGCTTTGCTGATGCAAACAACACATTTCACTGTAAGTTTCAATCTTTAATTGTACATGTGGCAAATTTAACATTCAAGGTTCAAGGGTGTTTAGCGTCATTCTTCAGTGTGCAAGTGTCAAGGAGAACAAAACAGTTGTTACTCCAGATCTGACGCCGTATAGAAAAACACATTAAGCATAAAGAACCCAATGAAATCCGCAAAAGATGAACACAATCAATATAAATATAAACGCAATCCTAATACAATGTACAAGTAACTCTTAGATATGGTACATATATTGATGCTAGGAGGTGTGTGTATTGAGGGTTACTGGGTGGAGTTGTTGATCAACCTTACTGCATGCGGAAGTAACCGTTTCTCAGTATGGCGGCTTCTGACACGAGTGAACAATCCATGCTCTCTGAGGTGTTTCAGACTCCATGTAGTCTCTTGTCTCCCTTGCTTCATTCTTAATGAGTCCCCAGTTTCCTGATGCCATTCATTTGTCCTGATTGTTTTCCTTTTCCATGCAGGCTGCTTGTTTCCAAGAAACCTGCTGTGGCTCCAAACAAAAACACCTCAGCAAACTTCATTTCTTGACATAATCACGTCAAATATTTTTGATAGGCACCAGCCTGCCCACTATCAAGGACATATCACGGACATGCTGGTAAAAGGGCCAGTAACATGATGAAAGATGTCTCACAAATCCTGTTCGTGGTCTGTTTGTCCCACTCCCATCAGGGAAGAGGCTACATAGCATCCATGCCAGGACCACCAGGCTCAAAAACAATTACTTCTCCCAAAGCAGTAAGGCTGATCAACAACTCGGACATTTTACTATTTCCTATCAGTCACCTTCTGTAGAGCTTCGTGTCACTTTATCACTCAATCTGTGTATGTAAATTATCTTCAAAGGTTCAATTTAATGTCAGAGAAATGTATACAATATACTGTACATACTGAAATGCTTTTTCTTCATAACCATCCACGAAAACAGAGGAGTGCCCCAAAGAATGAACGACAGTTAAATGTGAGAACCCCAAAGTCCCTCCAAACTCTCCTCCCTCCCGTGCATAAGCGGCAGCAAGCAACAATCCCACCCCTCCCCCCACCAGCAAAAAGAAGAATTGGCGCTGGTCACCGAGCACTCAAGCGTGACCAAAGCAATAGCAAAGACATGGACTTGCAGTTACCCCAAAGACTTCGCGTTTCACCCGGTATTCAACAGTCCGCAGGTTCCCTCTCTCCCTAATAAGGGAGAAGTGTCTCCATTTTCCCAGCGAGCAGGGAGACATAACAAACAACTCACTGGTTTACGATGTTAAAAGTCCATTACGTCGCATTTTTCAAGCTCTGTGTCTGAAGATTGCAAAGATCCCAGGTCTCCAGACACACAGCCGTAGATATTTTGATTCGCCCAATGACACACAGGTCTTCTGTCGTGACACTGACCCTCAAACCACCCACTTCCAGAGCCCCAAGATCCTAGGCTACTGAATCTGAGCTGGACTAATTACATTTCTTTATTATTGTTATGTTTTTTATCTTTTGTGTTTTTTGTGCTGCATCGGATCCGGAGTAGCAATTATTTTGTTCTCCTTACACTTGTGTACCGAAAATGATGTTAAGTAAATTCAAGCAGTAGTAAATCAAGGCAACTGGACTTGCTGTGTTGTCTGGAAGACGTTTCACCACTCATCTGAAAGGCTTCTTCAGTGCTGATCCACACTGAGTAGTTGTCCGGCTTATAAACTCAGTGAATTGTTTAAAGATATTATAATCACATGAAGGTAGTTAGGAATCCTAACATCTCTACCCCAGAGTCTTCACAACAGTTCACACCTCCATTCATGAAAACATAAGACTAATGACCTTCTCATTACCACTCCAGCATTTTGTAAGCGTTGTGGCTTTCCTGTATTTGGGCCATAAGATATAGGTGTAGAATTAGGCCATTTGTCCTATCATAGCTACTCTGTCATTTCATCATGGCTGATCCAAATTTCCTCTCAATCCCAATCTCCAGATTTCTCCCTATATCCTTTCATACCCTGACCAATCAAGAATCTATCAATCTCCACCCTGAATATACATAAAGACTTGGACTCCACAGCTGCCTGTGGCAAACAATTCCAGAGATTCACCACTCTCTGGCTAAAGAAGTTCCTCCTCATCTCCATTCTAAAAGGACTCCCTCTCTATTTTGAGTCTGTGTCCTTTAGTCTTAGATACTCCCACCATAGGCAAAATCCTCTTCATATCGACTCTATTAAGGCCTTTCACTAATCAATAGGGTTCAATGAGGGCACCCCTCATTCTTCTGAATTCCAGCGAATACAGCCCAGAGCAATCGAATAGTCTTCAAATGACAAACCATTCAATCCCAGAATCATTTTTGTGAACTTCCTCTGAACCCTCTCCAGTTTCAGAACATCCTTTCTAAAATAAGGTGCCCAAACCTACTTACAACACTCCAGCTGAGTCCTCACTTTTGTAGAAACTTTGGATTCCTTGAAGATTTATAAGAATAGGGGAACGGGGATCTCATTGAGGAGAGGATATTTCCTGTAGTGTTGGAGTCTACAGTTCAGAATAGAAAGGCAACCCTTTTAAAACATAGGTGAGGAGGAATTTCTTTAGCCAGAGGGTGATGAATCTGTGGAATTCATTGCCACAAGCAGCTGGGGAGACCAAGTCACAGGATATATTTAAAGTGGAGGATGATAGGTTCTTGATTAGTAAGGGTGTCAAAGGAGAAAAGAGGAAAATGGAGTTGAGAGGGATAAGACAGTCATAGTGGAATGGCAGAATGGACTCAATGGGCCAAATACCTAATTCTCCTCCTATATCTTATAAAAGGACAGTCTTTTGGGGTAAGGATACATCTGTGAGAAACAGTGAGTTAGAGAAGCTTTGACAAGGAAGATATATTACAGTTTATTATTCGGCTATATCTAGACCAAAGAGAATGAATATGATGCATGATCGAAAACAAAACTGAGACAGCGAAAACTACAAACCAGTCCCTGCTCCATGGACTCTGTCTACACTTTCACTGCCAGGAAAGACCCCATCCACCCCGGGGACATTCTACCCTGAAGAGCAGAAGATCAAAAGTCTGAAAGCATGTACCACTAGGTTTGTTAAAGATGATCGAATGGTTCCTTGCTACAAAAAGGCAGACTCTTGTTCTCACACTGTATCTTTCACAGCTGATTGTTTACTTGCACTACACCCCTACAGCCATCAGACTCCTAAACCAGTGTGAATAACTTCACCCACTTCAACACAGATCTAATTCCACTAACTACAGACTCACTTCCAAAGATTCTACAATGCATGTTCTCAGTATTATTTTTTTAACTTTATATTTATTTGTTATTTTACATAATTTGTCCTCTTTTGAATATTGGATATTTGTCAGTCTTTGTTATATTTTGTTTAATAAATTCTATTGCATTTCATTATTTCCTGTAAATGCCTGCAAGAAAATTAATCTTGGGGTACTATATGATTGCATATACATACTTTGATAATAAATTTACTTTGAAGTGTGAACTATGCACTGCAACTCCTCTGTACTGTAAGACTTTATTCTGCATTGTTGTTGTACTATCCTGTTCTACCTCAGTGCACTGTGTAATGATCTGATCCATATGAACAGTGTGCAAGACAAGCTTTTCATTGTATCTTGGTACCTGTGACAATAATAAACCAATTTCAATTCCAATACTAGTGCCAATTCCAAAATTATAATGACTGAAGATGTTGAAATCTGAAATAAACACCGATACAGCTAAAAAAACAGTGGCTAATGGAGCCATCAGTTAATCGGGACAACAACTTACTTAGGGCAGAGCCAGTTAATTGGGACAGGAGACTGTTGCCAAGCTGTTTCTAAGTAGTGCCAGATAAAGTGCAGTTGTGTGACAAAGCTTTTAAATAGTGCCAATTGTGTTCAAAACACAGTGACTTTTGTCACTGTTAGTTGGCGAGAAATAATCAGTAAGACAAATTGGAACTGGTTTGCTCTCTGCAGTTTCAAGCATTCAGGCTTGGAGATGCCAGAAACAGCTGGAAAATGAAATGATTTTACCATTTCAACAAGTTAGGAAATATGAAGAATTTGAATGCACCGAAATCTTGAATATTACAATGAAAATGAAGATTTGGAAAATGCAGTCTAAAGCATTGTATGAAGGCAGTCCATTATCTGCACAAGGTGTCTGAACTGATTTTTTCATTGAACACACTAGATGAATTCCTCTGTTGATAACTATTAGGAACAAATACACAGTTTTATAGTACTGTAATACTATTGGTAGTGTTATTTTATGGTGTTAATTTATTCAGTATTTTATTTAAATGCACAATATTATTCAGTCTGTCTTTTTTTATACCTTTTGAACTATTTCCATTAACAACCAACACGATGATGAATGCGCTGGCGGCCAGCACACAACTGTTGACACACATTCTTGTGCAAACAAAGCATGCCCACATGCTTGGCATTACAACACAGAACACAACAAAATAGAACATACCAGGCAACAAAGGAAGAACAACAAAACAAACCCCATTATTCTCTCTCTCCCATCTACCCATGCACTTACATTGCCCTCTAACACCAAGACAGGCTGACATCTTCAAATATCAGCCACTATCAGATGGAATTATGGTCACTGCACCTAAAGAACCCACCTGATGACATTTCAGTCTCCTACCCTGCCCTGTTTCCCAATAAAAGTTTGAGCATTTCCCAGCGATGCCTCAGAAAAGTGGCATCCATTGTTAAGGACCCCCATCATCCAGGGCATGCCCTCTTCTCATTGCTACCAACAGGGAGGAGTTACAGGAGCATAAAGATACACATTCAATGTTTTAGGAGCAGTTTCTTCCCCTCCACTGTCAGATTACTGAATTAGTCAGTGAACTAATGTACACCACCTCACTATATATTTTTTTCTCTCTTCTGGCACTACTTATTGAACTTAATTTACATATGAACAAGAGAAATTCTGCAGATGCTGCAAGTCCAAAATAGCACAAACAAAATGGTGAGGAACTCAGCAGGTCAGGTAGAATCTATGGAAACGAATAAACAGTCAAGGTTTTGGACTGAGACCCACCTTCAGGACTAGAAAGGAAGGGTGAAGATGCCAGAATAAAAAGATAGGGGGAAAGGAGGAAGGAGGATAGCTAGCACTAGGAAATCTGCAGATGCTGGAAATTCAAGCAACACACACAAAATGCTGGTGGAACGCAGCAGGCCAGGCAGCATCTATAAGAGGAAGTACAGTTGATGTTTCGGGCTGAGACCCTTCATCAGGACTGACTGAAAGAAAGTAAGTCATGATGAAGGGTCTTGGCCCGAAACATCGACTGTTCTTCTTCCTATAGATGCTATTGGCCTGTTGCGTTCCATCAGCATTTTGTGTGTGTTGCTAGGAGGATAGCTAGACGGTGTTAGGTGAATCCAGATGGGTGGGAAAGATGAAGGATAGGAGAGGAAGGAATCTGAGTGGACCATAGGAAAAAGGGAAGGAGGAGTGGTGCCAGGGAGAGGTGATAGCAAAATTGGTACTTGTTTCTCGCTAGCTGTTACACTTGTTTCAAAATACTGTTCAATTAACTTAGTACACTTGAGCCAGTTACCCATTGAGCAATTGAGCATGTCTGTCTTTCTGATGTATCCAGCCATTTGTGCTCTATTTTTATTTATGATTATTATTGTCTATTATTCACTGTTTATAATCCCATGAACTTTTCCAGTTTTCTGCCTTTTTTAAAAAACTCAATCATGTCTTCCCTTCTGAAGAACATGAGCTACACGTTTTTTTTTAACTCAACTCTGTTGCTGTGCTTCAACAGGTTGGTAGCCATCTCAGGTTCATTTTAAAATGTACTGCAGCTGTAAAATAACAAATTTCATGACATATTGCAGAGATGATTCTGGCTCTGATAGATAGGGCCATTTAAATAACTTGGTTATTCTGTTTGTGTCCCCACAGATTCTACCTGACCTGCTGATTATTTGTAAAATATTCCCTTTTGGTCTCCTTTTTTATTCATGTATTTTAAGAGCAACATCTTTTTTCCAACCTTATAAAAATAGTTTATGTGATGTGACAGATATTTTAATCCCTCATGCCTCAGGATGTACTCAGCAAAATGACTGAAATAAAAAACAGAAGATACAGGAGGATTTCAGTAGTCCGGCCAAAAAAATTTTGTTCCAATCTAATAAACTTCCATCTAATATTTCATCAGATTTATAAGAAGGACATGGGACTTTGGCTGGACAACTGCCAACATTAAAAACTCTGAATTCTCTCAATCGTACCACATATAAAATGCTGGAGGAACTCAGCGGGTCAGGGGCCATCTAAGGAGGGGAGAAAACAGTCTATGTTTCAGGCTCAGAACCTTCATCAGGACTGGAACGGGAAGGGAAAGAAGCCAGAGTCAAAAAGGTAGTGGGAGAGGAAGGATGACAAGATGTAGGGTTAGGGAAGGAGGGGATGAAGTCAGAAGCTGGGAGGTGATAGGTGGAAGAGGTAAAGGGCTGAGAGAAATTCATCTGATAGGGAAAAAGAGTGGACCAGAGGAAAAACGGAAGAAGGGGGATGAGGGGGAGATGATAGGCAGGTGAGGAGAAGAGTTAAGGGCGAGCCAAAGTGAAGAAAGAAAGAAGAGGGAAGGGGGGGGGGGAATATTACTGGAAGTTAGGGAAATCTATGTTCCTGCCTTTAGGTTGGAAGCTACCCAGACAGAAAATGAAGCACTGTCCCTCCAACCAGAGAGTGGCCTCATCATGGCAAAAGTAGAGACCGTGGATCAAAATATCAGAATGGGAATGAAGATTGGAATTAAAATGGTTGTCCTCTGGGAAATCATGCTTGTAGCAGACAGAGTGAAGGTGCTAGAGAACTCAATCTCCTTTTTAAACTCTTCCCACTTGTCAGACGTCTCTTTTCCTGCAAACATCCTCTCCTCATCAACCTTTGCAAGTTCCTGTCTCGTGCAATCAAAATTAACATTGCCCCAATTTAGGACCAGTCTTAACTGATTACAAACCTATTTAAATTTTGGTCACTATTCCCAAAGTGCTCCCCTACTGAAGTTTAGTGACCTACCCTGCCACGTTTCTCAATAACCAGTTGAGTATTGCCCAATCTCTGGTAGGGCCACCTACATCAAGTTCAAGTTCAAGTCTGTTGTCATTTGACTGTACATACATATCATAATGAAGCAATATTCCTCTGGACCATGGTGCACCCACAAAACAAATATCATACGCAGCATTTAAAAACCAAAATATTACCATTAACAGGTTAATAAATTGGTTAGTGGGGTGGAAATATGTCGCTATCAAATGAGGTGTAAGACACACCTTCCCTCTGATATCCTGCTGGTCACCCTTGAAACAAGGTATAGTACCCGCTTAGCTCCTGATAAGGGTCACATGAAATCATGGGAGCAGGTGGTGGATGTTGTTTGAGGAGCTGGTGCATATCACAAGTCCTGGTTATGTGACCACTGACAACAGGTAGACAGTCTTTGAAGGGAATTGTTAATAGTTGGGATCACCCATCTTAGATACATAGAAAACCTACAGCACAATACAGGCCCTTCAGCCAATAAAACTGCGCCAAATGTGTCCTTACCTTAGAAATTACCTAGGGTTACCCATAGCCCTCTATTTTTCTGAGCTCTGTGTACCTGTCCAGGAGTCTCTTAAAAGACCCTATCGTATCTGCCTCCACCACCGTTGCCAGCAGACCATTCCACACACTTACCACTCTCTGCCTAAAAAACTTACCCGACTCCTCCTCTGTATCTACTTCCAAGCACCTTAAAACTGTGCCCTCTCGTGCTAGCTTTTTCAACCCTGGGAAAAAGCCACTGACTATCTACACAATCCATGACTCTCATCATCTTATACACCCCTATTAGGTCACCTCTCATCCTCCGTCGTTCCAGGGAAAAAGGGCCGATTTCACTCAACCTATTCTCATAAGGCATGCTCCCCAATCCAGGCAACACCCTTGTAAATCTCCTCTGCACTCTTTCTATGGTTTCCACATCCTTCCTGTAGTGAGGCGACCAGAACTGAGCACAGTATTCCAAGTGGGGTCCGACCAGGGTCCCATATAGCTGCAACTTTGCCTCTCAGCTCCTAAATTCAATCCCACGATTGATGAAGGCCAATACACCATATGCCTTCTTAACCACAGAGTCAACCTGTGCAGCAGTTTTGAGCGTCCTATGGACTCAGACACCAAGATACCTTTGATCCTCCACACTGCCAAGAATCCTACCATTAATACTATATTCTGCCATCATAGTTGACCTACCAAAATGAACCACCTCACACTTAACTGGGTTGAACTCCATCTGCCATTTTTCAGCCCAGTTTTGCGTCTTGTAAAGACAATGCCCAGTAAAAGACAATGGCAAACCAATTCTGAAGGAAATTGCTAAGAACAGCGATGGTCTGGGAATGACCACCCAAAACCAGGACGTGATATATACCAGTTGCTCAGATGGTCATCCACAGCCTGCTCTCCTGGCTTCATATGGCCCTGATCAGGGTGGGGCAGTGGTTGGTGGAGCTCAGCAGGCACTACGCCTTGCCCAAGGGTGAACTGCAGGCTAGAGAAGGGAAGGAGTGCCTTACACCTCCTTCGCTAGAAACATATCTCCCACACTCCAGAAAAGAGCAGGTCCTTTGGCCCATCTAGTCAGTGCTGAACTATTATCCTCTGTGGTCCTTTAGACCTGCACCTGGACCATAGCCCTCCATAGCCCTCCCATCCATGAACTTACCAAAATCTCACTTATTTAGGGACAGCACAGGGAGTTAGGGTCAGGTTTGGTTTAAGGACCCTCCAATTTTCCATATTTCATCAGATTTATATGAAAGACACAGAACCTTACTGGGGAACTATCATCGTTATTAACTCCTGTGCCTGCCCCCACCCCAGCAAGAATTTGAATCCTATTCAGGCCATTCTTCCCGGATAATAACATGGACTTAAATGGGAATTCTGATCGCATTTCTAGAACCTGTCTCTGCGACCCATAGGAGTGTATGACACCAAGAACAATGGACTATGTGTTTTCCTGCATCACCTTAGGTCTCACACCACCAGGTTCAGGAACAGTTATTACTCCTCAGCCATCATGATTCCGAAGCAGAGTTGATAACTTCACCCACCCCAACTTTAAGCTGACTCTACAACCTGACCTGACGAAGGGTCCCGGCCCGAAACGTTGACTGTGTTTCTTCCTATAGATGTTGCCTGGCCTGCTGCTTCCAACAGCATTTTGTGTGTGTTGCTTGAATTTTCAGCATCTGCAGATTTCCTCATGTCTACAACCTTTAAACTCACTTTCAAGAACTCAACAACTCAAGTTCTCAGTGTTACCAGTATTTTCTAGTTCTTCCCCTCCTCTATCAGATTTCTGAATGGGGAGGGAACCCATGTTGGGGAATAGGTAATGAGGGGATAATGAGGGGACAACAGTGGTGGAGGTGAATACGCTAGGGTCTTTTAAGAGACTTTTGGATAGGTACACAGAGCTTAGAAAAAATAGAGAGCTATGGGTAAGCCTAGTAATTTCTAAGGTAGGGACATGTTCGGCACAACTTTGTGGGCCAAAGGGTCTGTATTGTGCTGTAGGTTTTCTATGTTTCTATGTTCTATATTTCTATTACGCTACCTCAATATTCTTGTTTTCTCATTTTTTCCTTTCTTTTGCATGCTTATTAAATTTAATCTATAATTATATACAGATTTCATGACATATGCAAGTGATATTAAACCTGATTCTAATAATTTAATAACACACACAAAATGCTGTGTTCCACCAGCATTTTGTGTGTGTTGTTGTTTGAATTTCCAACATCTGCAGATTTCCTCGTATTTGCTCTAATGATTTAATTGTGTTTTTAGTGTTTAAAAAATTCTTCTTTTGTACTTTTGTCAGTCTTTGTTACATAGTCTTTTATACAGTTAGTCGAATTTCTTTATTTTACAGGTAAATGCCTGCAACAAATGAACCTCAAGGTAGTATACATACTTTGATATTAAATTTACTTTGAACTTTTAACCCCTCCTGCATTTAGAAGCTAAAGAATGTAGGCCTTATTTTGAATGAATCAAAATGTTCCTTTTGCTCTTATTACTGGAACCTGTCTATAAGGCCCATAAGTGCATATGACACCAATAAGGACAATCTGTGTGTTCTCCCAAGTTAACTAGGCTTTTAGCCAAAACCCAGATGAGGAAAAGTATCACTCCCATCTGTGGACCATTCATTGATTAATTTAGGTTAGGCAATTTACAACGCAACTCTTAATTAATCAAAGCTTGCACTTTATTGTCTCTACACAAACAATATCATAACTATGTTGACCCCAGGCCAACAATTTTAAACATCACTTCTCCCCTCTGTACCGATACTCACTCAGACCACAGTGAAATGTAAGACATCCTATCGACGGATCCTTGCTCTTCCTAACCCCTGGTGCCGGGTTTCTTCATCGCGATAGTTACTCTGTGGAGTTTTCACCCCTTTTGATTTGAAGCTCTTCACTTTTAAACAGTTCTTATCAGTTCAAGTGTTGCATTTCCATCTTGTTGGAGCAAGATCATCTGATCTATATCGGATTCCCATTGGATGTAATCCAAGGGCTACATAACTTCTGCCTTCTGTCTTTTGTTCTATTGGAATCTGGTTCAAATCAGTTAAAATGGTCACACGGACACTCTGCTGAGATAATAAGATTACTTCTGCAAACCTGCCATTGGACATAATACATGCGAAAGTCTGCAGATTCCGGAAATCCAAGCAACACACACAAAATGCTGGAGGAATTCAGCGGGCTAGATCCATGGAAAAGAGTAAACTATTGATGTTTCAGGCCCAGATCCCTGATTATACAGAGTACACAGATCATCTGAGAATTATCTCAGATTTAGCAGGTCAAAACTCCTTCTGTTCACATTCTGAGGAAGTTATCCCAGACCATCAAACAGTTCACAAAATGGAGGTTACAGAGCAGCTTCACAAAATGACAGCATCCATTCCTTCAAGCACATGGCAAGAACAAAGACAATTGGTTTGCCTACTTCCAGTGTCCTTGATTCATTTGAGTTTGATGTTTTCTTCCATACTTTAATTCCTTCATGGCCAACACATCCCAGCTACTCTGCTCTGGTTTTCTCTATCTTTTACAATTGATCTTAAAGTTCGCTTTCTTGTTTTTAAAGCTCTTTTTGGTCTGGGACCAGAGTATATCACAGGATTGTTTTCATTTTATAACCTGCTCAAAGCTCTCTGGTCTTCATCTGTCAGTCCCTTAAACAATCTCTCACAAAAGATAATTGGCAGGTTAGTTTTTCTGAACTACATTCCTAAACTGTGGAATTTGATACCTAAAACTGTAGGGGATGCAGACTCAGTTGACACTTTTAAAATCAGCTCAAAACCTATTTATTTAAGCTTGTTTTTAACAAACATCTTATTGTCTTTTATTTTCCTGTTTATTTTTATTTTTTTAAATTTTGATGTTTGCACACTTATTCCATTGTAAAACACTTTGATCTGCACCATCTGTATGGAAAGTGCTCTATAAATAAAGCTATTATTATCACAAATGCCAGGAGACCTGAGGGAAATGGAAATGGATTTTCCTCAACCTTTCCAGTGAATAGTTTGGAATGTTCTTTCTCTGCTGCCTCATTACCTTTCCATGCAGCCTTTTCCAGTTCCGGAATACGTTCAGTTTGTTCCAACATCCGCAGTAGAGTGACATTCCAAGCATTCTCCAGTGCACACATGTACCTCTCTTTTGAGAGAAAAGCCAACTTTCAGCATAGCTTAAAGTACTTTGCAACCTATTAAATACTTCTAAAGTGTAGTCACAGTTCAAAGTTCAAAGTAACTTTATTATTTAAGTGTATATATGTCACCACGAATAGCCCTGAAATTCATGTTCTTGCAAGTGTTCACAATAAATATTAAAAAATAAAAATAAAATAATAATAATAAATAAGCAATAAATTTTGAGAACATGAGGTAAAGAGTCTGTGAAAGTGAGGCCATACGTTGTGGGGACAGTTCAGTGCTGGGGTGAGTGAAGTTATTACCCCTCTTCAAGTGCTTGATGCATGAGGAGTAATAATTGTTCCTGAAACTGGCAGTGTGGGATTTGAGACTTCTGTGCCTCCTTCTAAATAGCAGCAGTGAGAAGAGAACATAACCTGCAAGATGGGGATCTTTGAAGATGGAGGCTGCTTTCCTGCGACAGCTTTCTGTGTAGATGTGTTCAATAGTGGGAGGACTTTATCTGTGATGGACAAGGATGTGTCAACTACTTTTTGTAGACTGTTCCATTCAAGGGCAATGTGGTGACATAGGTATACAACAAGTTCTCACAAACAGCATTGTTCTAACGACCAAAGTTCCAAGTCCATTTATTAGCAAAGTAAGTATACTATATACTGTACAAACCTGAGATTCGTCTCCTTACAGTCAGCCAAAAAACAGAGACCCAGTAGAACTCTTTGAAAAAGAAAAGTCAAGCACCCAATATGAGAAAAGAACAAATCATGCAAACAATAAGGGTAAGCAAATAACATTCAGATCTGAAGTTCACAAAAATGAGTTCACAGGCATGAAGCCAATTGCAGCTGCTCCAAGAGCCCATTAGTTGCAGGCTTCAGCCTCAGGTCAGTACAGAGATGAGTAAGCTTCGTTGAGCAGCTAGTGGAATACTGGCCAAGCCTTCACTTCTGGACCTGACACCCTGACATTTTCAATTTGGCCTTGCGCTTAAAATGGCCAAACGTTGGTTCATTCCTCACCCTCGTACCCTGATCCTGCCGTTTCTATATGCTCTAGGTCCTGGGCCTCACCGCCTCAAATTAGCCTGTACCCAATCTTTCAATTGGCTTGTTCCTTGCTGTCAGACCTGTGCCCTACCGCCTCGACTCTGCCTCAACTTGGCCCACTCTTGCCATGGATTTGTCATTTCGAATCGGCTCCAAGCCCATTCCAGCAATGGCTAACCACTGGCTCGCTCCTCACTCTCATGCCCAGGCCCCAGTGCCTCAATACGGCCGTGCACGCCATGCCGCAATTGTCCTGCTTCTTTGAGACTTCAGTTCACACTGCAAAAACGCCAGTTCGTACAGGTGGTTCAAATGTTCAAACTCGAAAGGGAAATTACAGGCTATTGATTGCAACGATCATTTTCCAGAAAAAGTGAACGTAATAGATAGTTAGTAAATTTGTTTGCTGCCAGTACGTCATTGCTGTGGATCACATGATGGCACCAACTTGTGACGTATGTTGAGTTTCAGTTCAGATTTAGCTGTCTTTTAATTGTTTAATTGCTAACTTTTAATTATTTTTAGTTTCTTATAGATGCTTTTGGGGACAGAGAAGGGAGTTAGGATTTAGGGTTAACGCAAATAATGCATTTCACTGGTTGTTTGATGTTAACATGACAAATAAACGAATCTTGAATCTTTGACTGTGTATCTCAGTCGTGCTGAATGTGAGATAAATTTTATCTAGGACCTGGGATAAAAAGGTAAGCTCACCTTCATTTCACTGTGTGGTATCTCAGATGTCACAATACTATGTTCCGTCCTGGTTTCTTTATGATTGGAAGAATGTGGAAACTTTAGAGAAGATGATTTACTAGGATGCTGCCTGGTTTAAAGGACATGTGTTATGAGGATCGGTTGAGTGAGCTAGGGATTTTCCCTTTGGAGTGAAGGAGGATGAGAGGTGTACAAAATGATAAGAGGCATAGATAGAGTGGACAGCCAGGGACTTTTTCCGAGAACAGAAGTGGTTAACACAAGCAAGCATAATCTTAAAGTGGTTGAAGGAAAGTATGGGTAAGAATGTCAGAGGTAAGTTCTTCACACAGAGTAGTAAGTGTGTGGATCAAGCTGCCAGGGGTGGTGGTAGAGGCAGATACATTAGGAGCACTTAAGAAACTCTTAGATATGCACGTGAATGATAGAAAGATGGAGGGCTATGTAGGAAGGAATTGTTAGATTGATCTAGGTATGGGTTAAAAGGTCAGTACAACATTGTGGGCTGAATGACCTATAATGCTCTAGGTTCTATGATTATCACATGAGGAGTGTTTGATGGTTCTGGGCCTGTACTCACTGGATTTCAGAAAAATGAAGTGGGGGAGGGAATCACATTGAAAGCTCTCAAATGTCAAAAGGATTCTGTAGAATGGATGTGGAGAGGATGTTTTCTATCATGGGTGAGTCTAACACCAGAGGACACAACTTCTGAATAGCACAACGTCCATTCAGAATGGAGATGAGGAAGAATTTCTTTTGTCAGAGAATGATGAATCTGTGGAATTTGTTGCCACAGGTGGCTGTGGAGGCTAACTCATTGGGTATATTTAAGGCAAAGGTTGATAGCTACTTGATTAGTCAGAGCATGAAGGGATAAGGGGAGAAGGCAGGGGACTGGTGCTCTGAGGGAAATTGATCAGCCATGATGAAATCGTGAACAGGCTCAATGTGACAAATGGCCTAATCCCACTCCTATATTTTATGGTCTTATTAGTAAGGGAAGGGTGTGAAATGGACCAGAACAACACGAACGAAATGCTGTGAGAACTCAGCAAGTCTGGCAGAATCTATTGAGAGGAATAAATAGTGCTTCAGGCCATGAATGTTCATCAGGACTGGAAATAAATGGAAAATAAGCTTGAATAAGAAGGTTGGAAGAGGGAAAGGAATGCAAGCTATAACATGATATGTCTGACCAGGTGGGTGGGGGAGGAGGAAAGTAAAAAGAAGCTGGGAGATGACATTTGGAAAAGGTGAAGAGCTGAAGAAGAAGATATTTAATCATTGTATTTTATAACATGGGCATGTTCAATACTTGAAAGGGGCAGCCACTGATTCTTTTAATTTTAGAGTTGTTTGTTTTTAATTCAGTTGTAACTTAGATGGCATTCTAAATAACTCGATTTCAATTTTAAATTTAGTCGTAGTGTTTTTACAAATGTAATAATTGAACTGCCAGTTTGCTGTATTGCATTGAACACTGCAATCTCGTTGTCCTCAGCAATGACAATAAAGCTCTAACTTGGTGATAGACAGAAGAGATTAAAGGGCTAGAGAAGAACAAATCTGATGGGAGATGAGATTGGACCATCAGAGAAAGGGAAGTAAGAGGGCACCAGGGAGATGATAGGCGAGTGAGGGGAAAAGAAGAGGCAAGAGAGAAGTCAGAGTGGGGAATAGAAGAAGAGGAATAGGGAAGGGATAAAAATTACTGAAGGTTAGAGAAATCAATATTCATGTCATCAGTCTGGAGGCTACCCAAACAGAAAAGGTAGTGTTGCTCCTCCAACCTGAGAACTAGACTCATCGTATCAGTGAAGGAGGCTTGTGCCTAAATATCAGAATGGGAATGGGAAGTTGGTAAGAAAGGAAAATGCAATGTCAGCACACTCTTTCAGAGGACTAGAATATAAAAGCAAGGATATACTGCTGAGGCTATATAAGCCATTGTTCAGATCACGCAGGGAACATTGTGAGTAGTTTTCGGTCCTCATAAGAAAATTTGTGCTGGCACTGGACAGCGTTCAAAGGAGGTTTACGAGGATGACCCTGGGAATGAAAGAGTTCATGTATGAGGAGCATGTGGTGGCTCTGGGCCTGTACTTGCTGGAGGTTAGAAGAATGAAGGGGGATCTCATTGAAACCTATCAAATATTGAAAGGCCTAAATAGAGTGGATATGGAGAGAATGTTTCCTATTGTGGACGAGTGTAGAACCAGAGGGCACAGCCTCAGAATAGAAGGACATCCTTTTAGAACAGAGGTGAGGAGAAACTTCTTGAGCTAGAGTGTGGTGAATCTGTGGAATTCATTGCCATGGCAGCAATGGAAGCCAAGTCAACGGGCGTATTTAAAGCAGAGGTTGACAGATTCTTGATTAGTAAGTGGGTCAAAGATTAAGGGGAGAAGGCAGGAGAATGGGCTTAAAAGGAAAAATAAATCAGCCATGATGGAATGGTGGAGCATAGCCAATGGCCTGAAATGCCTAATTCTGCTCCAATGTCTTCTGGTGTTATGGTCATTTCTTTGCTGGCTGATGCCTGCTGTAGCAAAAACTACTTACAGCAGTCACTGATTTCTCCTGTCCTGTCTGCCTACCATTGGCAACAGCCACAAGCCTGCAGTCGGCCAGCTTGCCTTGTTTGTACTTTTCATTTCTGTTTCTCTTGGCAGAGCTTGCTACTCCCACAAGATTCATTACCCTGGCTAGGATTCCCACCACAGTCCTGAGGTAATGCTTTGCACTGTCATCTTTCAAATGGGACACACAGGCGAAACTCCATCTGCCCTCTCTCATCCAGGTTATAAGATCATAATTTCCAGTTTAACCCTTGTCGCCTCTCAAACAACAGCCATACTTTTACAAATCTCCTCATAATTCATCTGCCCGATTTTTCTGTATGGAATTTCTCTGAACTGATACTGAATGGAATTGATGACCAATGCAGATGTTGTGTTTTTCTCTGTCCCTGTTTCAGTCTGTCAGTCTTTTTCTGAAATATAGAGTCATAGAACACTACAGAACAGAAACTGGCCCTTCAACCCACCTAGTCCATGCCAAACTGCTATTCTGCCTAGTCCCACCGACCTGCATCTAAACCACAGCTCTCCATACACCTCTCATTCATGTACTTATCCAAACTTCTTTTAAGTATCGAAATTGAACCCACATCTACCGCTTCCACTGGCTCATTCCACATTTGCACCACACAGAGTTCTCCTCAGGTTCCCCTTCAAATTGATTCCCACCATTGCCTGTATGAAGTTTGCACGTTCTCCCCGTGACCATATGGATACCCTGTGGATGCGCTGCTTTCCTCCCACAATCCAAAGACACACCTGGAGTATTGTGTACAGTTTTGGTCTCCAGGGTTAAGGAAGGACATCCTGGCTGTAGAGGAAGTGCAGCGTAGATTCACAAGGTTAATTCCTGGGATGTCTGGACTTTCTTATGCAGAGAGGTTAGAGAGACTGGGCTTGTACACACTGGAATTAAGGAGATTGAGAGAGGATCTGATTGAAACATATAAGATTATTAAGGGATTGGACAAGATAGAGGCAGGAAATATGTTCCAGATGCTGGGAGAGTCCAGTACCAGAGGGCATGGTTTGAGAATAAGGGGTAAGTCATTTAGGACAGAGTTAAGGAAAAACTTCTTCTCCCAGAGAGTTGTGGGGGTCTGGAATGCACTGCCTCGGAAGGTAGTGGAGGCCAATTCTCTGGATGCTTTCAAGAAGGAGCTAGATAGGTATCTTATGGATAGGGGAATCAAGGGATATGTGGACAAGGCAGGAACCGGGTATTGATAGTAGATGATCAGCCATGATCTCAAAATGGCGGTGCAGGTCCGAAGGGCCAAATGGTCTACTTCTGCACCTATTGTCTATTGTCTATTGTATTGTCTATACCATTCGGCAGGTTAATTGGTTGTTGTAAATGTACCATGATTAGGCTAGGATTAAATCATGGGATTGCTGCATGGTGTGGCTGGAAGTGTCAGAAGGGCCTATTTGACACTGTATGTCAATAAAATATTTTTCTATTTCACGTTTCACCCTTAACCTATGACCTTTGATTCTAGTAAAATTTGGAAGAAAACTTTCAGTGAAGTCATTCAGCTTCACTTGCCCAGTCATTGAAATGTTCCCAAAACCAATGGACTCACTTTGAAGGACTCTTCATCTCATGCTCTCCATAGTTATTGCTTATTAATTTATTATTATTATTTCTTCTTTTTTCAATAGCACAGTTTGTTGTCTTCTGCACTCTGGTTGAACGCCCTAGACAGGCGGTCTTTCATTCATTCGGTTATGGTTATTATTCTATAGATTTATTGAGTATGCTTACAAGAAAAAGAATCTCAGGGTTGTATATGGTGACATACATGTACTTTGATAATAAATTTACTTTGAACTTCAGAAACCACAGCACCCAGAGCAAGCCCACATGATCACAAGGACAACATACAAACTCCTTACAGATGGTGGCAGGGATTAAAACAATTACAGTGTAATTGTGTTTTGCTAAATGCAATGCTACTATACAGCCAAAAAATCAAGCAATGGGCATCACAATTATAATGACCAACACCAAGTGCACTGCAGATGCTGTGGTCAAATCAACACGTACAAGCAAGCTGGATGAACTCAGCAGGTCAGGCAGCATCCGTTGAGTGCTCGTTTCAACGGATGCTGCCCGACCTGCTGAGTTCATCCAGCTTGTTTGTACGTGACAATTATAATGACGTTGTGGGACTGATATGTAGATCTACATTAACTCATTGAGTGCAGTAGGATTTCTAACTTGAGTCCTCCCACTCTGTGACAAACACCACACCCACATAAGGAAAATGAATGAGTCGCTTATCCTCTCCTGTGGCAAGAGATTTTCTTCAAGTCATCATCATCATTATCACATGACATGGCCTGTCATAGTCTTTGCATGATCATGATCGTAATTAGCAGATTTTTCTGCGGAAGTGGTTTGCCCTTCGTTCTTCAGGGCAGTGCCCTCTTCTGGAAAGGGAGCAGGTGCCTGTCTGTCTGCTGCCCTGATTCGCTGTTCATTAAAGTAAATATAAAAGATGATAAGGGGCATTGATGGAGTGGACATTTTCCCAGGGTAAAAATGGCTAATACAAGGGGGAATGTTCCCTCTAATCTTACTTTTTTACAACTGCACAGACTAACCATTGCTTTGAGCAGGAGATTTTCCTATGGCCTGTAAACTGTGTAGTACTTCAGTGAAACAGCATATAAAAGGAAATTCTAGCTGTGCTGCAACAAAGGCTATGTATATGAGAGCATTTTGGTTACTGCTGGCTGCACACCCATGCAGCTTAGAGGGAACACTGGCGAGAGGGCATAATTTTAAGGGGATTGAAGGGAAGTATAGCGGGGCTGTCAGAGGTAGGTTTTTTACACAGAGTGCTGGGTGTGGGATGTGCTGGCAGGAGGGGTGGTAGAGGCAGATACATTCTTCATCAACATCATCATGTGCCATGTCAGCATGACGTAGGTGATCATGGTTCTTGACATGCTTGTTCTTAGCAAACATTTCTACACAAGTGGTTTGCCATTGCCTTCTTCTGGACAGTGACTTTACAAGACAGGTGACTTCAGCCATTATCAATACTCTTTATTGATTGTCTGCCTGGTGTTAGAGGTCGCACAACCAGGACTTCCGATATGCACCACCCACCACGTGCACCCATGGCTTCACGTGACCCTAAACAGGGTGCTAAACAGGTACTACACTTTGCCCAAGGGTGACCTGCAGGCTAGCAGAGTGAGGGAGTGCTTTACACCTTCTTTGGTAGAGACGTATCGCCACATTGCCACCACTTTTATTCAAGTGTAGTATTTAAACTTCAGGCAGAGGCCACTCATCAACCATGGTTGATAGCTCATCTAGGAGAAGGGAAACTCTGATTCCAAACCATCATTGCCCTGCAGCTATACCCACTCATGAGGAAGACTTTTGGGGTAAACTCCAAGGAAAAACCTAGAGCAGTAGTTCCTAAAGTTGAGATCAACTGCGAATGGCAATTTTTGCGACGCCACTGGTACCAAACTGCATTTGTCTCTATTATTCCTTTGGATTCATCAGCTGTATGGAGAGGGGGAGCCTGGTGCATGAGCAACAGCTTGCCTTCCATACTGTACCACCCTGGCTTGCATATTGAAATTGACAGCTAGGACACAATATCCACATTCGACCCTGACCAACGGAGGCCTCACAGTATTTAAACTCTTGCTCAGGGCATTTTCCTAATAAGCCACTTTTCCTCTCTGTCATAATGCAGGTCCCAATGGATTTAATTGAATCCTCGAAGAAATGCCGTCATGAAATAGCAACAACGTGGTTCAATCCAATGGCTTCCAAGCTATAAATGGACCTTTTCCACCAACATGCTTTCCCCTCTGCTTTGCTCTGGACAGGATCAACATGAAAGATGAAAAATATTTTTGATCTACACATTGATCCAAAGACATTTCTTCATCCAAGCACAACACCAGTTGGTCATCGAGAGATGGATTTATCAGAGCTGAATTTGTGAGGGAAGTAGTTTAAGAATTCAAAGAAAATTAATCATTCTCAGGCCATCATAATATGTCTGTTTTTTCCATTCATAATGGTCTAGTGCATGGCTGATTTATTAATCTAGATTCTGACCGCAACCTCTCAATTTTTCAACAATCCCCCACTTGACAATTACTGCTTACAAGATTCCAAAAAGACAGAGACGCTTGCGCATTGAACAATGACTAGATGAATAATAATACAATGTAGAAATGTCAAAAGTGTTTCTATCTGTGACGCTGAAGCTAGGAGACTGCCTCCGGCTCCATATCTGCCCCGATTTGCCCAGCTGTGTGAGGAACTAAAGCCGAGGTGATGACCCTGCTCTGTTTATCTTTCCCTCTCTGCACAAAGGGTATTGCTCAGTTTTAAAATTGGTTTCTTTTGGGTTTCTGTTTTCGTGGCTGCCTATAAGCAGATGAATCTCAAGTTTGTATATTTTAAATATACTTGGATAATAAATGGACTTTGAACTTTGAACTGAGCATATGTTACAAGTGGGTCTACTGCTATAGCACATCCGCTTCACGGTTCAACGGGTTGTGCATCCAGAGATGTTCTTCTGTCGTAACTCGTGATTATCTGAGTTACTGTCAGCTTCCTGTCAGCTTGATCAGTCTTGCCAATCTGACCTCTCTCCTCAACAAGGTGTTTTCACCCACAGAACTGCTGCCAACTGGATGATTTTTGTTTCTCACACCATTCTCTGTAAGCTCCAGAGACTGCTGTGTGAGAAAATCCCTGAAGATTAGCAGTTTCTGAGACCACCCTGCCTGGCACCAACAATTATTCCAAAGTCAAAGTCACTTAGATCAGGTTTTTCCCCATCCTATGAAGAGCATTTTGTGTGTATTGTAACTGAACCTCTTAACCGTGTCTGCTTGCTTTTACACATTCAATTGCAGCCACATGACTGGCTGGTTAGATCTTTGCATTAATGAGCAGGTGTCTTGGTGAAACTAATAAAGTGACCACTGAGTGTGTATGCCAACATATATCTTAGGATTTATTTTCTCCAAGGTGAAGGTTGTTTGTGATTTCATTGGGCTCCTGAATAAATCTGCTTCATTACTGAATAATGTGCTTGTCTGCAGCTGAGAAGCAGGACCGAATTGGGAAAGACAATCATTTATTACCTGTAAACCCCACCATGAGGGAGGGAAAGGCAAACAGTTCCCCCAGGGCATATCATGTCTGCTAGCACCATGTCTTTCTCATTAGCCAAAAGTCTCGGCAGAGGGTGTATTTCTTCCAGCATCTGGTAAAATTCCATCTTCACCAGAGCAAACTGGCCCTGGAAAACTTGAGAAACGTGCACACAAAACACGAGAGGAAATCAGCAGGTCAAGCAGAATCTATGGAAAGGAATAAAGAATCAATGTTTCAGGCCAATACCCTTCATCAAGGTGCAGAAAATGTCTATAACTTTGTAGACATAGAAGTCTATATCATTGACTTCTTCTATGTCAAAGATATAGTTCCATTTCAGCTATTACTGTCTGGTTTGAGCACAAGCAGTGTGGAATTGAACCTAATTTGGTCACCTCTGGAGCTGTAAACCATTGGGCTAACAGCTACGCAATTATGCTGTGGTTGAAATATTGGGACTGGTCAGGTGGGCACCATGAATTGATTGGGCCAAAGGGCCTACAACCATGCTGTATTGCTCTGACCCTCTGGAGGGCTGGAATTATAAGGAGAGGTTGGAAACTGAGATTATAGATGTTTATGAAATCATGAGGGATCCCAATAAGGTCACAATAGGATGGGAAACCTCAAAGTAGAGTGTACAGTTTGAAGATGGGAGGAAAAAGATTTAAGAGAGGATCTGAGATCCAAGTTTATCACCTAGGAGTTGATGGATATATTACAATCCAAATCAGAATCAGTTTTTATATCACCAGCATATGCCATGAAATTTGTTGTCTTTGTTGCAGCAGTACATAGTAATGGGTACATAGTACATAGTATATATTTTCCCATAGTAATGGGAAAATATTTGAATTACAGTCAGTATATACAGTGTATATATATATACACATATATAATAATTAAATTTAATAAGTAGTGCAAAAATAAAAATAAAAAAGCAGTGAAGTACTGTTCATGGGTTCAATGTCCATTCTGAAATTGAATGTTTGAGGGACAGAAGCTGTTTCTGAATCATTGAGTGTGGGTCTTCAGGGTTCTGTACCTCCTCCCTGTTGGTAGCAATGAGAACAAGGCATGACCTGGATGGGGTGGGTCTTAATGATGGATGCCGTTGGTTGAGCATCCTTCATTGGTTCTGTTACAGTTATTATTCTGCAGATTCATTGAGTATGCCATAAGGAAATAAATCTCGAGGCTGTATACGGTGAGATATATGTACTTTGATAATAAATACACTTTGAACTTTTGAAGTAAGAATCAGTTTCAGAATCAGAAACAGAACCAGGTTTATTATCATTGACATATGCTGCAAAACTTGTTATCTTACAGCAGCAGTACAGTGCAATGTATAAAAAAAATTACTGTAGGTTACAATATGAAATGCATAATAAATAAATAAAAGTGCAAAAGAAAGTAAAATAGTGAGATAGTGTTCATGAGTTCATGACCATTCAGCAATCTGATGGCAGAGGGCACAAAGCTGCTGCTACAACATTGAGTGTGTGTCTTAAGGCTCTTGGACCTCCTCTCTGATTTTGATAATGAGGAGAAGACATGCCCTCGGTGGTGACGATCTTTAATAATGTTTCCCACCTTCTTGAGGCATCGCCTTTTGATGATGTCATTGATGTTGGGGTGGCTAGTGCCCATGCTGGAGCTGGCTCTTTCTAATCCTGTGCATTAGTGCTTCCAGAACAATCATTGATGCAACCAGTCAGTATGTTAGGAAAAGATTAGGAGGATATGGGCCAAATGCAGGCAAGTGGGTCTAATTCAAGTTGGCAGCTTGAGTGGTGGGCATGTTTGAGTTGGGCAGAAGGGCTTGCTTCTGTCCTGTATGGCTGATGACTGCTCTTGGAGTCTATTCCTTGGAGGTCTGTATACTATTCCTTGGAGGTCTGTATACATCTCCCATCAGGGTCTTTTTACCCGTGCAGTCTCTTAACTCTATCCACAATGATTCAACACCTTCTCACCTCTTTCTAGTAACTTAATTTCCTTTTTTACCATCAGAACATCATCACCCTCTTTACATTCCTGCCTGTCCTTTCAAAATAATGAGTCTCCCTTTACTTTAAGCTGCCAGCTACAATCTCCTTTCAGCTGTGATTCAATGACGCCTACAACGTCCTACCTGCCAATTTGTAACTATGCTGCAAGTTCATCGACCTTATTCTGCATACTGGACACATTCAAGTATAACTCATTCAGTCCTGAATTCACCCTTTTCAACTGTGACCACCTTCTAAGTTGCAACTTATTCTGTTGACTGCAATTTTGCCCTACCAACAGCCCAACCCCCTACACATTTGCTATACATTGTTTGTAAACCAACCACTGCATCTTCATCTACCTTTTCTTATGTACTTCTTGCATTGAAATATATGCAGCTCAGGACGCTAGTCACACCGTGCTCAACCCTTTGATTCCTAACTTTGTCGCAGGTCTTAGCAACCTCACCACTAACTGTCCTGACACCCTGGTTCCTTCCCCCTACAACTTTAGTTTAAACTCCACCACACAGTGTTAACAAACCTTCACACTAGTATATTTGTCCCCATCCAGTTTAGGTACAAATCTTCCTTCTGTACAGGTCCCACCTTCCCTTGAAGAGAGCCCAATGATCCCAAAATCGTATGACCTCCCTCCTACACCAACTTCTTAGCCCCAATTTAACTGTATAACCTTCCTAGTTCTGGCCTCACTAGCCTGTGGCACAGGTAGCAATCCTGAAATCACAACCCAGGAGGTCCTGCACTTTAACTTAGCACTTAACTCCCTAAACTTCCTATGCGGAACCTCGTCACTCATCCTACGTATGTCATTGGTGCTTACATGGATCATAACTTCTGGTATTTCACCCTCCCTTTAAAAAATGCTGAGGACTTGATCCGAGATATCCTGGACCCTGGCACCCTGGAGGCATCATACCATCCAGGAATCTCCTTCTTGCCCATTGACCTCCTGTCCGTTCCCAGAACTAATGAATCTCCTATCACCAGAGTGTGCCTCTTCTGTCCCCTTCCCTTTTGAGCCACAGAGGCAGGCTCAGTGCCAGAGACTCACCCACTGTGGCTTTACTCTGTTAAGTCATCCCCACCTCGCCCCCTCTCCAACAGTTCTTTTAAATTATTATATTGTAGCGATATGCTACACACAGCGCTGAAATAATGGCACGCAGTCGGTAAGTCATTTCGAGACTAGTTTATTCAAACTTCGCAGCACTGGGATTTAATCCCTAGCACCGACCCTCTCCGGATATAAATGACATCAAAAGTGCATTACCAAAATCTCTCCCCGCGCTCTGGCTATTTGTGAGCCGGTTCGCCTGCGCAGAAAGTGGGTCACCACATTAACCCACTCCCAGAACCGGCGATACACCCCCCCCCCCCCAATGTCCACAGTCTGGATTAGACTCTGTTTGGGAGGTCTGCCTCTGCGCTGCGGTGCCTGAACCTCGACCGGCTGCGTCAAGTCCTGATGGGCTGGTTTGAGTCGGTCCACCGTGAAAACCTCCTCTCTCCCCCCAATGTCCAGAACGTACGTGGACCCTTTGCTGTTGATCACCTTGAATGGCCCCTCGTACAGCCGCTGTAGCGGTGCCCGGTGTCCGCCCCTTCGTACAAACACAAGCTTACAGTTCTGCAGGTCTTTGGGTACATGGGTTGGGGTCTGTCCGTGCTGTGAAGTTGGTACGGGGGTCAGGTGGCCGAGCCTCTCGTGTAGTCTGTCCAGGACCGCTGCGGGTTCTTCCTCTTGCCCCCTTGGGGCTGATATGAACTCTCCCGGGACGGCCAGGGGTGCGCCGTACACCAACTCGGCCGACGAGGCGTGCAGATCCTCTTTGGGCACTGTGCAAATTCCAAGCAGGACCCAGGGAAGCTCGTCCACCCAGTTAGGTCCGCTCAGGTGGGCCATGAGAGCCGACTTCAAGTGACGGTGGAAGCGTTCCACTAGTCCGTTCGAGTGTAGGTGGTAGGCAGTTGTGTGTAGCTGCGTTCCCAACAGGCTGGAGGTGAACTGGACACCTCTGTCGGAGGTAATGTGGGCCGGTACCCCGAAGCTTGCTACCCCGGTTGCAATCAGTGCTCGGGCGCAGAAATCGGCAGATGTGTCGGTGAGCGGGACCGCCTCTGGCCACCTCGTGAACCGGTCTACCATAGTTAGGAGGTACCGCACTCCTTGGGGCACTGGTAGGAGGCCCACAATATCCACATGAATGTGGTCGAACCTCCAGTGGGTGGGTTTGAACTGCTGCGGCGGGGCTTTAGTGTGCTGCTGCACCTTGGCTGTTTGGCACTGGGCGCACGTTCTGGCCCATTCACTGACCTGCTTGCGAAGTCCGTGCCATGCGAACTTGCTGGAGACCAGCCGGACGGTTGTCCTGATAGATGAGTGCGCCAAACCTTGTATGGAGTCGAAAACTCGCCGCCTCCAGGCTGCCGGGATGGTGGGGCGAGGTTGGCCGGTAGCTACGTCGCACAGGAGGGTCCTCTCACCTGGGCCTACGAGGAAGTCCTGCAGCTGCAAACCCGAGACTGCGGTCCTGTAGCTGGGCATCTCGTCGTCTGCCTGCTGCGTCTCCGCCAGTGCTGTATAGTCCACCCCCAGGGACAGGGCCTGGACAGCTAGTCTGGAGAGTGCGTCCGCCACGACGTTGTCCTTTCCCAAGACATGCTGGATGTCCGTCGTGTACTCAGAGATGTAGGACAGCTGTCACTGCTGGCGAGCCGACCAGGGATCAGACACCTTCATGAATGCGAAGGTCAACGACTTGTGGTCCGTGAACGCAGTGAACAGCCTGCCTTCTAAGAAGTACCTGAAATGCCGGATTGCCAGGAACAGTGCCAACAGCTCCCGGTCGAAAGCACTGTACTTGAGTTCGGGTGGTCATAGGCGCTTGCTGAAGAACGCCAGGGGTTGCCAGCGCCCCTCGATGAGCTGCTCCAGCACCCCACCGACTGCTATGTCAGATGCATCCACCGTGAGGGAGGTCGGAACATCCGTTCTGGGGTGCACCAGCATCGCGGCATCTGCCAAGGCTTCCTTGGCTTTAACGAAAGGGGCCGCGGCCTCTTCGTCCCAGGTAATGTCCTTGCCTTTACCCGACATCAGGGTGTACAAAGGGCACTTGATACGGGCTGCTGAGGGGAGGAAATGGTGGTAGAAGTTCACCAAACCAACGAACTCCTGCAGGCCTTTGACCGTGTTGGGCTGGGTAAAGTGGCGGATCGCGTCTACCTTGGCGGGCAGAGGTGTTGCCCCGTCTTTGGGAATCCTGTAGCCCAGGAAGTCGATGGTATCGAGACCGAACTGGCATTTGGCCGGGTTGATCGTGAGGCCAAAATCACTCAGGCGGGAGTAGAGCTGGTGGAGGTGGGACAGATGCTCCTGACGACTAATGCTGGCTATAAGGATGTCATCAAAATAGATG
Organism: Hypanus sabinus; assembly: GCF_030144855.1. Lineage (NCBI taxonomy): Eukaryota > Metazoa > Chordata > Chondrichthyes > Myliobatiformes > Dasyatidae > Hypanus > Hypanus sabinus. The sequence goes on from NC_082717.1 coordinate 9,469,366, forward strand.
AATGCAAAGTCCAGGTCGCGTCCCACCGTATCCATTAGCCGCTGGAACGTCTGTGCGGCATTCTTCAGGCCAAACGGCATTCGGAGGAACTCGAACAGGCCGAACGGGGTGATAAGTGCTGTTTTGGGGATGTCTTCAGGGTGCACCGGGATTTGATGGTATCCCTGGATGAGGTCTACTTTGGAAAATATTCTTGCCCCACGCAGGTTTGCTGCAAAGTCCTGTATGTGCGGCATGCGGTAGTGGTCTGGAGTTGTAGCCTCGTTCAGTCTGTGGTAGTCGCTGCATGGTCTCCAACCCCCAGCTGTTTTGGGCACCATGTGCAGGGGGGAGGCCCATGGGCTGTCGGACCTCCGTACGATCCCCAATTCCTCCATCCTCTTGAACTTCTCCTTCACCAGGCGGAGCTTTTCCGGGGGGAGCCTTCGTGCGCGGGCGTGGAGGGGTGGTCCCTTGGTCGGGATGTGGTGCTGAACCCCGTGTCTGGGCATGGCTGCCGTGAACTGTGGTGCCAGAATCGATGGAAAGTCCACCAGGATTTTGGTGAATTCGTTGTCGGACAGCGTGATGGAGTCCAGGTGTGGGTCCGGTAACTTAGCTTCACCCAGGGAGAACGTCTGGAAAGTCTCGGCATGTACCAGTCTTTTCCCTTGTAAGTCGACCAGCAGGCTGTGAGCTTGCAAGAAGTCCGCCCCCAGGAGTGGTTGGGCCACGGCGGCCAGTGTGAAGCCCCGGTTCATGCGCCGAACTGCAGCTGCACTGTGCGGGTGCCGTAGGTCGTATCGTGCTGTCGTTTGCGGCCCTTAGGGTGGGTGCTGGCTTCCTGTTGCCGGTGTCGTACCCCGTTGGGGGCAAGACGCTGATCTCCACTCTGGTGGCGTCCTGACTGTTTGTTCTAGACGTACAAGAGGCTGTCCTGGTGGCCAGCTGCCATAGTCATTAGTGGCAGCTGGCCCTGGCCCTGACCCTTGCAGGGCGGGCGACAACGGTGAGCTTTTGTGCCCCACCGCTGGTGGTAGAAATACCACTGTTCACTGGCCTCCTCACTCCTGCCTCTGTGCTGTGTGCGCCCCCCTGCCGGGCCTGGACTGGTTCGCTGTTGGGTGTGTGGCCTGGTAATCTGATCGACGGACGCCACGCTCTCCCTCTTGGCTTTCCACAGCACATCTGCCCGGGCCGCCACCTTTCGGGGGTCGCTGAAATCTGCGTTGGCCAGCAAAAGATGTATGTCCTCGGGCAGTTGCTCTAGGAATGCTTGCTCGAACATGAGGCAGGGCTTTTGTCCGTCAGCCAGGGCCAGCATCTCATTCATCAATGCTGACAGCAGTCTGTCTCCCAAACCATCCAGGTTAAAATCATTCTACATTTGCACCACCCTCTGAGCCTGTGCTGGTTTCTGAGTTGAATCATGTTTGGCCATACAAGCTCGTGTGTCAAGTGGAAAGTAGCTGACATCTGCAGGGGTCAGACATCACTTGGGAGATGGAGCAGGGGTAACGGAGCAGAGCAATTAGTGGTTCATGACTGGGTCATTTTCCAGACGATGTCACCGTCTGGGTGTTTACATCTCTGAAGAGTTTCCTGGGCCCAATATATTGACGCAGTTACAAAGGAGGCTCAACTGCAATTATATTCCATTACAAGCTTGAGGAGAATTGGTATATCATCAAAGACTCTTGCATATTTCTTCAGACCAGCATTCTTACTGGTTGCATTACTGTCTGGTATGGAGGGGTCGATGTACAGGATTGGAAAAAGCTGCAGAATTTTGCAAACTCAGCCAACTCTATCATAGGTGCTAGACTCCCCAGATTCATGAACACCTTCTGAAAGCGATGCTTCAAAAATATGGTTATCTATCATTAAGGACGCCATCACCCAGGACGTACCCTCTTATCATTGCTACATCAAGAAGGAGGTACAGGAGCCTAAAGACACACAGTCAATGTTTCAGGAACAACTTCCTCCCCTCCGCCAACTGATTTCTGAATGGACGTTGAATCCATGAACACTATCTCACTACTACTTTCTTCTCCCTTTGCGCTATTTATTTAATTCAATGTTTTAATTAATATATACCCCTACCGCAACTTAGTGTTTTATTTATATTGCAGTGTACTGCTGCCAGATAACAACAAATTTCATGACATGTGCAGGAGCTATTAACCCTGATTTTGATTCTGATTCTGAAATTGACCCTTCAGCCTCTCTCCAAAGAGAGAGAGAGCTGCTGAGCGTTTGCAGTGACTTCTGCGATCCTTGTTTGTTTTTTGTTCATTAATAGCATGCTGGGCTTTGACCAAACTGGTGCCAAAGTAGCGAAGCCATTAGCATGGCCCTGTTACAGCTCAGGGTGTAAGAAGTTTGTACATTCTCCCTGTGAACCGCATGGGTTTCCTCTCACAGTCCAAAGGCGCGCTGGCTGAATAGCCAGTTACTGAGAAAGTTCAGGTAATGAAGAGCAAAGTCATGACAAGTTAGATTGTCAGATCAGGGGACCATCTTACTGTACCACGGACCACTCAATAGTTTTCTAACAGTCCGTGAGCCAGATGGTGCATGTTTTCAAGGTTTCTGAAGATGAGAGAGCAGAGAAGGGAGAATGTCCAGGGTAGCTGCAGTCTTTGTAAATGCTGGTTGCCTGACCAAAGCAGTGAGAAGTGTAGACCATAAGACATAGGAGTAGAGTTAGGCCATTCAGCCGATCGAGACTGCTCCACCATTCCACCATGGCTGATTTACTATGCTTCATCCTCCCACCTTTAACACCCTTACTAATCAAGAGCCTATCGACCTCCGCTTTAAATGTACTGTACCCAGTGACTTGGTCTGCTCAGCTGTCTGTGGCAATGCATTCCACAGGTCCATCTCTGGCTAAAGAAATTCCTCCTCATTTCTGTCACAGAGTCATAGAGCAAGCATTAGAGTACAGAAACAGGCTTTTGGCCCATCTAGTCCATGATAAACAGTCTTATCTCCCCATTCCTAGCAACCTACACCCAGGCCATAGCCCTTCATGTCCTCCTATCCATATGCTTATACAATTTAATGTAAATGTTGAAATTGAATCTGCATGCACCACCTTGGCCGGCAGCTCATTGAGTACTCTCATCGCCCTTTGAATGAAGAAGATCCCCCTCATGTACCCCTTAAAATCTCTCCTTTTACCCTTAACCCATACCTCTAGTTCTAGTCTCACCCAACCTCAGTGAAAAAGGCCTGCTTGCATTTACCTTAGCTATACCTTCATATTTTTGTATGCTTCTTTCAAATCTCCCCTCATTCTCCAATACTATTATGGAATAAAGTCTTAAACCTTTCAGTCATTCCTTATAACTCAGATCCTCATGTCCTGGCAAAATCCACACTCTTTCAATCTTATTGACATCTTTCCCGTAGGTAGGTGACCAAAACTGCACACAATACTCCAAATTAGGCCTTAACAATGTCTTATACAACTTTAACATAATAACCCAAAGTCTACACTCAATTCTTTGATTTATGAAGTCCAATGACCCAAAAGCTCTCTTGGTGTCATCAACAAATTTACTGACCCAGTTGACTACATTATCATCCAGGTTGTTAGTATAGAAGACAAACAACAGCAGGCCCAGCACTGATCCCTCCAATGGCACTCCACTAGTCACAGGCCTCCAGTCAGAGAGGTAACCATCTACTATCACTCTCTGGCTTTTCCCACAGGGCCAATATCTAATCTAATTTATAACCTCATCCTGAATGCTAAGCGACTGAACCTTCTTGATCAACCTTCTGTGAAAATGGCACTGGTAAGACGCGCAGATGCTTTGAAGGCTGCAAACAGAACTACTAACAATTCTACTATCAGTCTTAAATTCGAAACATTCTGTTTATGATATCTGGGGACCTTTCCTAAATTACTTTTCCAATTTATAAAGTTTAACAGTGCACAGACTTTTATGTATATTTTTATCTTCTCTTCTTAGGCGAATATGTTTTCTTTTCTAATTTATCTATTATCATCCATCAGTTTTTTTCTTTGGTAGTTGGTAGGGGGTTGACTTTTTTATATAAAAAAATTCTTTTATGGTGTATGACCTATCTTTAAATTTTTGATTACAGAGTGGTATACCTTTATGTGTTATGCTATAACATTTTGATCAATTTTATCACAATATATGAATGTACACAAGTTATGTTGAGATGTATCTATGTGTTGCATTCTGTAAATCTTGTTTTTTTTTCTTCTGAATAAAAATACTGTAAAAAGAAAGAAAGAAACAATTCTACTAAATATACTTTCTCAGGACTACAATCACTGCAGTCTGCAGCAAAATGAACACCCGTTAAGAGGTGTGCTTTTGAACTATCTGTATGACCTGATGTTTTGTGCTATCCTGAAATATTCAGTGAAATGGACTCTTGAGATTGAAGGTACAATTATGACAGCCATTGCTGGAATGGACTTGGGGCTGAACTGAATCTTCATGCAGGATTGAAGCAGTGATGCCTGGGCCCAAGAGCAGACAACAAACCTCTGTTTGGCCAATTTAAGAGCTGAGATAGATTATAAGGATTATGGTGTCAAGTCCAAGGGCAGAGGACGAACTGAAGTTCAGCACCACGAATCCAGGAGGCTATACTCACCTCAGCATTGAACCTGGCTCTGCGGCTGTGGCCTGCAGCCATTGGACACCTGGACTGGCTGTAGCCCTAAACTGGCTCTGTCACTGTGGACAGCAGTCATGGGATTCCTGGACCAGCTAAGGCCCTGAACTTGCTCCATGGCTGTGGTCTCACTCTGCAGTTCATGCTCCATGGATTGTTTGTCTTTTTATTGTCTGCATTACTTGTTCTTCATTTTTCACACACCGGATGTTTGATGGTCTTTTATGAAGGATTTTGTGAATTCAATCATGTTTATTTGTTTAGTGATGATGAAAATCAAGGTTGGAAATGAAATATATACCTTGATAATAATTGTACTCTGAACATTGAACTTTGAATGTTCCATGAAGTACTTCATCAAAGGCTTTGCTAGTATAGATAACATCCACTGCCTTGCCTTCATCAACTTTCCTGGTAACATCCTTGAAAAATGTTATAAGATTAGTTTGACACGACCTATCATGCACAAAGTCATGTTGACTATCCCTAATCAGTTCCTGTCTGTCCAAGTACTTATACATCCAGATCATTAGAATTATTTCTAATTACTTACCCACTACTGATGTTAGGCTCACTGACTTATAATTTACTGGCTATTCTTATAGATTTTCTTAAACAGAACAAAATTAGCTATCCTCCAAACCTCCAGCACCTCACCTATTGGTAAAGACAATATAAATATCTCTACAGCAGCCTCCAACAGAGTCAGAGGGAACACTTTGTCAGGACTTAGGGATTTATCCACCCTAATTTGCCTCGAGACAGCAAACATCTATCCTCCTCTGTAACTTGTATACGTTCCACGACCTCACTGCTGCCTTGCCTCTGTTATGAATGTACCACAGCTCTGAGGGGCTGAAGGGTGTGGGGTAGCCCCCTCCTTTGTGAGAATCACAAGATCACTGTTGGGTTGGGTCAAGGGGCCCAGGAAATGAGAGAGAGACGTGCAGAATGTCTCACTTCCCCGGCGATGTAAAGCTACGGGACATGGCCATTGTCTCCGGAAGGCGAAGTGTGGATTGGAGACTATGCTACGTGAACGCCCTCAGGCAAAGTGGGCTGGTTGAGGGAGAGATTGCATCACCCCCAACCTGATTGACATCTACGACCCTGCAAGTCAGGATAAAAGAGGGTCTGTAGGAACAGCCCCTCAGACGCACCAGAGGAAACATTAAGCGACCACGTAACAGCAGGAAGTCATCTGAAGGAGGCCACGTGTGTTCAGTTCCATTGCTGGAACTACGGAAAATGGCTTTTAGCTAACAATAGGGAAACCTACTCCCCTGACTCAACGGATTGGCATCATGAAAGACCTGGACAAGTTTAAACTGCCTCGTTCTTAAACCCAAAAAATTGCTGCAGCTTGAATGAACTAACAGTGACTGTTATATTTCCATCGGACAATACATTATCCCCTAGACAACGATGGAGCTATTTCTTTTTGGTTATTATTATACCTGCACTTTAGATTTAGTATTGATGACGTATATTATCTGTATGTTTGCATTAATCTTATTTTTGTGCCCCTTTATCAATAAATACTTTTAAAAATAGTACCATCAGACTTCAACGGACCTCTCTATCTTTGCTGGTAAGTGACCCAGTTACGGGGTTTTGTAACAAAATCGGGGTTCTCGTCTCGAGATTTGACACCAAATTGGGAGGCCAGTGCATTGGGCTTGCAAGTCCATACTTGGATCTGGTTACGCGGGTAGCCAGACGGGAAACCAGCAAAGATGGACGTGGGTGAATTTATAGAAGGTGCTACAGGCGGCCACCAAATCAGACAATAAGTTTGGCGAAGGGGTTAAACCTCGAAGGGGTGAGGTTATCAATGAAAAAAGCGGGAGGTGCGAAAGGCAATAACTCAGTATTATATTGGGAAGAATGTGTTTACAGCCGAGGTATTGGAAAATATCCCTGAAGAGGTACCAGCTAGTGGGACGGCTCAGTTAGAGTTTGAGAAATTAAAGTTGGAACATGCAAATTAAAGCTGGAGGCAGCTGAGAGAGAGAAAGAGAGGGAAAGGGCCGAGAGAGAGAAAGAGAGGGAAAGGGCCGAGAGAGAGAAAGAGAGGGAAAGGGCCGAGAGAGAGAAAGAGAGGGAAAGGGCCGAGAGAGAGAAAGAGAGGGAAAGGGCCGAGAGAGAGAAAGAGAAGGAAAGGGCCGAGAGAGAGAAAGAGAGGGAAAGGGCCGAGAGAGAGAAAGAGAGGGAAAGGGCCGAGAGAGAGAAAGAGAAGGAAAGGGCCGAGAGAGAGAAAGAGAAGGAAAGGGAGTATGCGCTCCAGCTAAAGGAGTTAGAGGTGAAACGAGAGCATGAAATGCAGTTAAAACAGCTGGAGGCAGCTCAGAAAGAGAAACAGAGGAAACATGACTTGGAGATGGAGAAGTTACGGCAGGAGCCACGAGTTCTGGGGTCCGACCGAGAGGAGCGGTTCAATGTTAGTCGAGAGTTGAGGTTAGTGCCTCCGTTCGAGGAGACAGATGTTAATAGTTATTTCTTGCTTTTTGGAAAGGTGGCAGTGAATCAGAAGTGGCCCAGAGGTCAGTGGGTGGCTCTGTTACAAAGCATATTAAAGGGAAAGGCACAGCGGGCATATACAGTGTTGGCCATGGAGGAGGAGAGTTATGACAAAGTGAAGGCGGCCATTCTCCTGAGTTATGAGCTAGTACCTGAGGCGTATAGACAAAAGTTTAGAAATTTTAAGAAAGGGTGGAATCAGACGTATACCGAGTTTGCCTATGAGAAGGGTGTGCTCTTGGACCGGTGGTGCACCACAGAGTGAGTGGGAGAAGATAATGGGCGTCCCAGGGAGTTAATTCTGATTGAGGAATTTAAAGGTTGTGTTTCGGAGGATATCCGGACGTATTTGAATGAGAAGCCAAATAAGTCCATCTCGGAATTTGCTAGGTTCGCAGATGAATATACCCTAACCCACAAGACAAAGTTTTCCTCGAATAAAAGTTCCCAGAGAGACCGTGGGAACGATTGAGAAAGTCCGCCGGCTGAGGCAAAGGTCCCACCGGGAGCTAGTGGTAAAGTTGAGGGGGAAAGGCCAGACGGCCAGAGATTTCCGGGCTTGACCTGTTTTAATTGTGGAAGAGGGGGGCATGTTGCATCTCGGTGCTTTGCTCCAAGGAAATAGACAGGAAAAGGGAAAGCAACAGTCCCTATCGGATGTGCCATGGTAATCAATAAATCGACAAGAGAGCCCTGGGTAGACAGAGTATGAGAAGGGTCTGAGACTTGTCTGTCACACGGAACCGTGTCTGTGAGGGAGGGAGACACACCAGTTCCCGTACGGATCTGGAGAGACACGGGGGCTGAGCAGTCGTTGATCAGCAGTAAGGTACTAGAGCTTGGTCGCAAGACGAGAATGGTAGCTGTGAAGGGAATAAGTAAAGGGACAGAAATAGTGCCCTTACATGAGGTCATTATGGATTGTGAGCTGGTATCTGGACCAGTTGAAATAGGGGTGCGATCAGAATTCCCGAGAACTGACACGGATGTCCTTCTCGGTAATGATTTAGCAGGTGGTAAGGTTTGGGCAGCCTTGATGTCGACATGCCGGCCGGTGAGTGCTGTGGCCCCGCCCCTAGAGTCCCAGATCTATCCCGCATGCGCGGTCACTCGCAGCCTGTCGAGAAAGGCAGCTGAGGATGAGAGCAGTTTAAATCTGGCCAGTTTTGATTTGGCCGAGATGTTTCTACCGACCCTGTACCACGAGGGTTTAGAGGGTGGTAAAACGAAGAGTAGTAAAGTGAAAGAGGGTAAGGGAGCAGAGGTAGATCTGCCTTTAGCGAGGAGAAAGGTCCTAGAAGCAGAAAATAAAGATGAGGAACCGATAGAGCAGTTAAGAGGTCCAGAGTTGGACAGGGATGATCTGTTTGGTTTGGCAGAACTGTTTGAAGAAGTTGAAAATTCTAAAGGTGTTCCTGATAATGAAATGAGGGCAGTCCTAGATGAAAAGGGTGCCCTTGTCTTGAAGGAGTCTGCTGGGTTGGCAGATGAGGTTGTTTCAGCCCGTGGGGTTGAGTTTACTCTGGAAGGGAGTTGCCCAGAGAGTACCTGGGAGGATCCGGGGAACTTAGAATTTGAAAAGGGTACGGGTATTGAAAGGCTGGAAGAGGCCAAAGTCCCGTTTGAGTGTGTCCAAGATGGGGATGCAAGTGGTACTGAACCTAGTAATGGAGCTCAGAAAAAGTCTAAGGTATTTGATTCAGTGGAAAGGGACAGCCGTCCTTGTGGGTCAGATAGACTTGGTTCAGTGAAGAAAGGGTTAACCTTGGTAACAGTGGGAAGTGAGAGTTCCCAGGTGTTGGTGCTCGAAGGTGTGTTAAAAGTTAATGCGGAGCTCAGAAAATGGGAGATAAATATTATTATTGAAGGAAACGGGAAATCTGTAGTTCCCAAATCAAATGAAGAAATTTTAAACTCTGCATATCGCTTACAGAGTAAGCCGGGAGATGACGGGCCCCCCCCCCCCATGCTATTGTTATTCTGAAGTGTGGTGTGAAAAGGCAGAATTTGAAATGCTGCTTGAGCAAAGAGGTCGAACTGAAAACACATAGTCTGAAGGGTCCTGACGAGAGGGCTAGCCACCTGTGTAAAATTAAAGAGTTGGGTGGAAATTCAGAAGATGGTCTAAGTTTGGGACACGGTGTTGATAAAATAATCCCTATGGAAAAGGCGGGCGAGGGATTATCTCACCACATTACCCAAGCTCCCCACGTAGGAACTCACCGGAAAAGAGGCGACGGTTAATGGGGACGCCATTTTTAAATAGCAAAGCCGTTTGTACGGGATTTCGACAAAGTATGTGAATAATAAAGGCAACCTCCTGGAAGCCTGCCTGTTAAGTTTGAAAACAACCGAAAGGTTAGTATTTACATAAACTTTTGTAGATGCACGTAAGCTAAGATCACACCTCCTTAGTTTTGTTGCTGAAGGAAAGAAATAAAAATAGGTGGTTATTAAATTGAAGTCTGATGCTACAAGACTTTAGTACGGTACAAGATGTTAAGATATTAAAGAAAGTGACACTGTAATCGTTAACTGTTTAGATGCTGAATTGAATGTATAACTGTATTACTCTGTAAAAAAAACACTTTTGTATTGTGTTAGATTCTAAAACCCTGTAAGACTCTGTATTACTTCGCTTTCACCGCTGGTGAAAACGCTTTGAAGAAAGGGGGTGTTATGAATGTGCCACAGCTCTGAGGGGCCGAAGAGTGCGGGGTAGCCCCGTCCTTTGTGCGAATCGCAAGATCACTGTTGGGTTGGGTCAAGGGGCCCAGGAAATGATAGAGAGATTTGCAGAATGTCTCGTTTCCCCAGCGATGTAAAGCTACGGGACATGGCCATTGTCTCCGGAAGTCGAAGTTGTGTATTGGAGACTATGCTACGTGAACGCCCTCAGGCAAAGTGGGCTGGTTGAGGGAGAGATTGCATCATCCCCAACCTGATTGACATCTACGACCCTGCGAGTCAGGATAAAAGAGGGTCTGTAGGAACAGCCCCTCAGATGCACCAGAGGAAATGTTAAGCGACCACGTAACAGCAGGAAGTCATCTGAAGGAGGCCACGTGCGTTCAGTTCCATTGCTGGAACTGGAACTACGGAAAACGGCTTTTAGCTAACAACGGGGAAACCCACTCCCCTGACGCAACGGATTGGCATCATGAAAGACCTGGGCAAGTTTAAACCGCCTCACTCTTAAACCCAAAAAACGCTGCAGCTTGAACGAACTAACAGTGACTGTTATCTTTCCATCGGACAATACATTATCCCCTAGACAACGATGGAGCTATTTCTTATTGGTTATTATTACACCCGCGCTTTAGATTTAGTATTGACGACGTATATTATCTGTATGTTTGCATTAATCTTATTTTTGTGCCCCTTTATCAATAAATACTTTTAAAAATAGTACCATCAGACTTCAACGGACCTCTCTATCTTTGCTGGTAAGTGACCCAGTTACAGGGTTTCGTAACACCTCACTTTTATAGATTCTATATCCGTCTCCTGAGTAAATGCAGGTTTTAAAGGGATGTCTTTGTACTCTGGGGCTGTACCCTCGGTTCTGAGACTCCTCCGCTATAGGAAACATTCTCTTCTCATTCACTCTATTGAAGTCTTTCAATATTCAATAGGTTTCAATAAGATCCCTCCTCATTCTTCTAAACTCCAGTGGGAAAAGGCCCAGAGCCATCAAAAACTCCTCATACATTAAACCTTTCATTCTTGGGTTCATTCTAGTGAGCCTCCTTTGGATCTTCTCCACTGCCTTTCTTTGATAAGGAACCCAAAACTGCTCACAATATCCAAATGCAGTCTGATCAATGCCTGATAACGCCTCAGCAATCTTCAGTAACCTCCACTCTATCACCAGTCTTCCAAACCATACCACCTTGCCAAAGTCCTCGTAGACAACGTATAAGCCCTGATGTCAACAATACTCTTCAAAAACCTAATCAAACATGTCATATTATGCACAGTTCTGGTCACCCTGCCAAAGGAAGGATGTCATTAAACTAGAAGATGTTTGACACAATAGACTGCAGTTGCTGAGAATTTGGAGTAATACAAAAAAGGGCAACATCTATGGAGGGAAATGAACAGTTGAAGTTTCAGGTCATGACCTTTCACTGGGACTGGAAAGAAAGGGGAGAGAGCCCGTCTAAAAAGTTGGAGGAAGTAAAGAGGTAAAGTGGAGAGTCAAGAGGAAGGCATGATAGAACCTCCACAACCTTCAATGGAACTTCCTGTCTCAAAAGGCAAGGATGTATTGCTGAGAATTTAAGCGGCATTGGTCAGACCACGCTTGGAGTATAGCGAGCAGTTTGGGGCCTCATATCTAAGAAATGCCATTGCCTTCTTTCTTACAGATACAGTGAAAAAGGTCTTGCATTCTGTTCATACAGACTAAGTCATTACACAGTGCATTGAGGCAGAACAAGGTAAAACAATAACAATGCAGAATAAAGTGTAATAACTACAGAGAAAGTACAATGCATGTAAACAATAAGGCGCAAGATCATATTGAGGTGGGCGAAGAGTCCTTATCATACAAGAAGTCTGTTCAAGTGTGAGATAGCAGTGGGGTAGAAGCTGTTCTTGAATTTGGTGTTATGTGCTTTCAAGCTTTTGTATCTGTGGTGAATTACAAAGACCTGTCTGGACACACCCCCTGCTGACTGTTCCTGTGGCTCCTCCCACAGACCCCTGTATAAAGGTGATTGAGGCCTGAGCCCGGCCTCTCAGTCTCCAGGATGTAGTATGGTGGTCACTCACTGCTTGTTCCTTCTTCCAGTCAATAAAAGCCGATATCTCACCTTTACGTCTCAGAGTGAGTTTATTGATGGTGCATCAATTTTATTGACTGGAAGTTTTAAAACATGGAAACCGTTTTATGTTCTGAAAGATTGGATTTGGACCCCCAAGACCCTGAAGTAGTTCTTGCCTTTGAACTCTGGCTTGCATGCTTCCAATCATACTTGGAGGAGGTTTGTGCAAATGAACCCGCTGTTATGCACCGAATTCTCCTCTCGAGAGTCACTCCAAAAGTTTATTCATTTATCAGAGACCTGCTGACCTACGAAGGGGCGCTGGATGCCCTCAAAAGACAGTACCTGCGGCCGGAGAACACCGTCTACGCAAGACATCATTTAGCTACACACCGATAGCGGCCTGCAGAGTCGAGTGCCCAGTTTCTCCGAGCTCTACAGACGCTCGTCCAAACTTGTCAAAACGCTCATGGCGGAACATCATGTGGAGCTGCTAGTACGAGATGCCTTTGTGACAGGAATTCAGTCAGAGTACGTGTGCCAGCAGCTGCTGGAAAATGCCGATCTTACCTTACGCTCGGCGATTGAGACGGCCAACACGCTGGAAGCTGCTCTGCACAACGCTGACGCTGTCCAGCCGCGCGATTCCCCGCCGGTTCCGTGGACACCTCAGACACCACCGCCGCCGGTTCCCATGAGCGAATTCACCAATGCCGCTGCCAGTCGTGATTCCACGAACTCCCCGAACCCGACCACAGCGGTGGCCAGGCGAAAGCCCGAGCTGTGTTATATCTGCGGACTCGAAAAGCACCCCCGAAAACGCTGCCCGGCCCGAGAAGTGACCTGCTCCAGCTACGGGAAGAGGGGCCATTTTGCCAAGGTCTGTAAGTCTAAACCACAAGCGGGGTCGAGCAGCGTTGCGTGTGAAACGTGGGGGCCGCCATCTTGCATGCCCAGATGTTGGCGGTCATCTTTGTCGGCATCAACATGCCCCGCCCCCTACCCACTGGTGATTACCGGGCACCAAGACGGCAGTTCATCTCTGGCCACCGTAACCCTCGACCAAAGCGCCCCACACCAGCTTGCAAGGTCAATGATGGACATCCTGGTGGAGGGGCACAGGACTAGCTGCCTGTTTGACACGGGCAGCACTGAGAGTTTTATTGACCCGGACACAGTGCAATGCTGAGGACTCGTGACGCGGCCGGTAAGCCAGAGGGTCATCTTGGCTTCTGGGTCGCATTCCACAGACATCCGGGCGGGTTGTGTAGCGACATTGGTGGTGCAGGGCACAGAATATCGGAACTTTGCGCTACTGGTCATGCCTAATCTGTGCGCACCTGTGCTATTGGGGCTGGTCTTCCAGAGCCACCTTGAAAGTGTGACTATGGCATATGATGGGCCCCTCCCACCACTCACTGTCAGGAATCCTCAGTTTGGTGGGACTTCGCCATATACCCCGTATACCCCGTTACTGCACACACACACACACACACACACACACACACACACACACACACACACACACACACACACCGAACCACATGTCCCGCCCAGCACCATGCCAACAGCTGCGCTACCGACACCACTTGCAGCCTCTCCATGCTTAAGATCCCTCCCCCACCGCTGTTCGCCAACCTGACCCCCCGACTGTAAACCGGTGGCAACTAAAAGCAGGAGGTACAGCGTGGGGGACAAAGTCTTCACTCAGTCAGAGGTGCAGCGGCTGCTCGGGGAGGGGATCATCGAGCCAAGCACAAGCCCTTGGCAGTCCCAGGTGGTTGTTGTTCGGACTGGGCAGAAAGATAGGATGGTCGTGGACTATAGTCAAACCATCAATAGGTTCACTCAGCTTGACGCGTACCCACTACCCCGCATCGCGGATATGGTCAACCAGATAGCTCAGTACAAGGTGTACTCGACAATAGATCTGAAATCCGCTTGTCACCAGCTCCCCATCCACCCAGGGGACCGCCCCTACACCGCCTTCGAGGCGGGCGGCAGGCTCTATCACTTCCTGCGCATCCTCTTTGGTGTCACGAATGGTGTCTCTGTCTTCCAGAGGGAAATGGACCGGATAGTGGACCAGTACCAACTGAAGGTCACATTTCCCTATCTGGATAACATCACCATCTGTGGTCACGACTGGCCAGATCACGACGCCAACCTCCAACGGTTTCTCCAAGCGGCCGAAGCTCTGAACCTTACTTATAACACGGACAAGTGTGTGTTCAGAACCACCCGACTCGCTATCCTTGGGTGTGTCGTGGAAAACGGGGTCATTGGCCCTGATCCCGACCGTATGCGCCCCCTGTTAGAACTCCCTCTTCCCACCACTCTCAAAGCCCTCAGACGGTGCCTGGGTTTTGTTTCCTATTACGCCCAGTGGGTCCCCATTACGCAGACAAGGCCCGCCCCCTGGTCAAGTCTACCACTTTTCCCCTCTCTGCTGAGGCCCGCGCGGCCTTCAGCTGCATTAAAGGGGACATTGCCAAAGCTACGATGCATGCGGTGGACGAGACCATTCCCTTCCAAGTAGAGTGTGACGCCTCCTATTTCGCGCTGGCTGCTACCCTCAATCAGGAAGGTAGGCCAGTAGCATTCTTTTCTCGTACCCTTCAAGGCCCTGAAATTCGGCACTCCGCGGTGGAGAAAGAAGCCCAGGCCATAGTGGAAGCTATTAGGCACTGGAGGCACTATCTCGCCGGCAAAAGGTTCACCTTGCTGACCGACCAGCGCTCAGCTGCGTTCATGTTCAACAACCAACAGTGGGGAAAAATCAAAAATGATAAGATTTTGCGGTGGAGAATAGAACCCTCCACCTACAACTATGATATCCTGTACCGGCCTGGTAGACTCAATGATCCCCCTGATGTCCTGTCCCGGGGAATGTGTGCTAGCGCACAGCTCAACCAGCTATACGCCCTCCATGCACATCTTTGTCATCCGGGGGTCACCTGATTTTACCATTTCGTGAAAGCCTGGAACCTGCCGTACTCCCTGGAGGACATCAGGATGATGAACAGGGACTGCCAAGTCTGCGCTGAGTGCAAACCGCACTTCTACCGTCCTGAAACGGCACAACTTGTCAAGGCCACCCACCCTTTTGAGCAACTGAGTGTTGACTTTAAGGGCCCCCTTCCCTCCACCGACCACAATGTCTATTTTCTCAATATTATCGACGAGTACTCGCAGTTCCCCTTTGCCATTCCCTGCCCCGACACCACTACCACGTCTGTTATAAAAGCCCTCGCCAGCTTTTCACTCTGTTCGGATATCCCTGCTATATCCACAGTGATAGAGGGTCCTCCTTTATGAGTGACGAGCTGCGCCGGTACCTGCTGGCTAGGGGTATTACTACTAGTCGGACCATGAGTTATAATCCCCGAGGAAATGGACAGGTGGAGAGGGAGAATGCCACAGTGTGGAAGGCCACACTTTTAGCCCTTAAGTCAAAAGGGTTGCTGGTCTCTCGATGGCAGGAGGTCCTCCCTGAGGCACTCCACTCTATCTGCTCCCTGTTATGTACATCCACCAATGCCACCCCTAACGAGCGCCTATTCTCTTTTCCTAGGAAGTCTGCCACTGGGACCACCCTACCAGTTTGGCTGATGTCCCCAGGGCCAGTGCTGCTCCGGAAACATGTGAGGAGTAATAAATACTCCCCGCTGGTCGAGAGGGTTCACCTTCTGCATGCGAACCCCCAGTATGCTTACGTGGTCTTACCTGATGGGCGGGAGGACACGGTCTCCGTCCGCGACCTGGCGCCCGCAGGAGCAGCAGACCACTACCCCGAACACTCCCCGGTAACTATGAACCCTGTACCCGAGGTGACACCGCGCACACCAGGCCCTACACATCCTCACGACAGTCATATACCAGGCGTCTCATGCGTATATACCAGGCACCTCGCACGTGCATGAGGGATCGCTGACACCTGGTGGGCTGACACCTCCAGTTAGGCCGGAACCAGCACAACCACCGTCTCCGGTGCAATCACCACCGGAACCTGTGCAATCACCACCACTGGCATCTGTGCAATCACAGACGGTGCTACGTAGATCGCAGCGACAGATTCGACCACCTGATAGACTTAACCTGTAAGAAACTTCACCACATGGGGACTCTTTTTAAAAGAAAGGGGGGGGGGTGAATGTGGTGAACTACATATACCTGTCTGGACACGCCCGCTGCTGACTGCTCCTATGGCTCCTCCCACAGACCCCGGTATAAAGGCGATTGAGGCCTGAGCCCGGCCTCTCAGTCTCCAGGATGTAGTATGGTGGTCAACCACTGCTTGTTCCTTCTTCCAGTCAATAAAGCCGATATCTCGCCTTACGTCTCAGTGAGAGTTATTGATGGTGCATCAGTATCTTTTGACTGATGGGAGGGGTAGAAGAAAGAATGTCTAAGGCAGGTGGGGGTCTTTGATTATGCTGGCTGCTGTACTGAGGCAGAGGGAAGTGTAGACAGTCCATAGAGAGGGTGCAGATTTTTGCAATGCATCCACAACTTTCTGAAGGTCCTTGTGGTCAGGTGCAGTGCAGTTGCCATACCAAACCATGATGCACTAAGACTGAATGCTTTCCATGAGCACTGAAAACATTTGGGAAGGTGTGACTGAGACATGGCAAGCTTTGCCCAATCAGTGACTCCTCAACAACTCTGCCATATGAACAGCTGCTCTGGTGGGAGGAAGCGGATGTGTAACATCACAGCAAGCACCAACGTAAATTGAAGGTCCACTTTGTCAAGCACTTCTGCTCCATCCACAAAAGCAAAATTTCCTGGTGGCCAGCCATTTTAATTCCTATCTCCGTTTCTGTTACAACATGTTGGTCCATGGCCTTCTCTTCTCCCTCTCAGAGAGGAAGAGCAACACCTCATATTCTCTCTAAGTAAACTCCATCTTCAGGTAACTTATTTTTCTCTTTTCCTCTCTCCCTTCCCTTTTCTTTTCCCCACCCTGGCCTCTTAGCTCTTCCACTCCCCTGCCTATCACCGCCCCCTGGTGCCCATCCTTCTTCCCTGTACTCCACTCTCCTCTCCAACCAGATTCCTTCCTCTCCAGCCCTTTACTTTTTCCACTCACCTGGCTTCACCAATCACCTTCAAGCTTGTTTTCTTTCCTCTCCCTCTCCTTTTTATTTTGGCATCTTTCCTCTTCCTTTCCAGTCCTGAATAAGGATCTTGGCCTGACGCATGTCCATAGATGCTGCCTGACCTGATGAGTTCCTCCAGCATTTTGTGTACGAAACGTCTGTACTTCCTGAGGTTATCAGAACCCTGGCAGGGAGGCAGCAGACTGACCTAGATGGCCACCCGGCCCTGGAGATTAACACCTACAGAGTGGGTATCGGTCAGAGCTCCATAAATTCTCAGCCTTGTAGCTGCTGCCTGCTGTCTGTGAGTGTGATGGAGTTTAAAGAAGGGGTTCCCAACCTATGGTCCACAGACCCCTCAGTTAATGGCAGATATCCATGACATGGTGGGGGTTGGGAACTCCTAGTTTAAAGGAATCATTGTGTGTCAATACTGGGAGCTTGAGCTAATTAACCCCATGGCTGCACAGTTAGTGAGAAACAGCTTTTAGACTTTGACTTACTCTGCCTATCCCTGTCATTGGTGATACAATCTTTTGAAATAATAGCCACATCAAGAACTCAACCTTTGCCCAACAAGGCAAAGGAGAATACTTATACTGATATTGCATTAAAGGAACTTCTTTAGCCAGAGAGAGGTAATCTGAGGAATTCCTTGTCACAGGCAGCTGTGGAGGCCAAGTCATTGGGTATAGTTAAGGCAGATATTGATAGAGTCTTCATTGATCAGGCATTAAGGGATACAGGGAGAAAGCAGGAGGTAGGGGCTGAGGGGGAAAGTGGATCAGCCATGATGAAGGTACAGAGCAGACTTGATGGGCCAAATGGCCCAATTCTGCTCCTATATCTTATTATGAAGTCTGACATTTGCTTTCTGCAGTTTAGACACTCAAAGATTCAA
The DNA here is from genome assembly GCF_030144855.1 of Hypanus sabinus. Classification (NCBI taxonomy): domain Eukaryota; kingdom Metazoa; phylum Chordata; class Chondrichthyes; order Myliobatiformes; family Dasyatidae; genus Hypanus; species Hypanus sabinus. The sequence goes on from NC_082717.1 coordinate 9,487,305, forward strand.
ATAACATTTATTATCAAAGAATGTATAAAGTATTGTCTGCATCCATGATGGTGTGACACTTTTTCTGATGGTTCATGGGGTTGTAGTCTTGGGGCTATTTGCACTTTCTGGAGTGGCTGTGCGTCCCCACTCTAGAGTGACCGTCTCTTTCACAGCAGCTGCAGGTGAAGGAGGAAGATGCTCTGGGCGATGCAGCTCTGGTTTCTCTTCTGGCTCTCTTGTTGATGAGCTCGTTGGTCCTTGCTATTGTAGTATGTCGTACACCACTTTTGACTGCGGCCCTCCATGCTGTCCAGTCCTCAACCGTTTCCTCTCATTTGTTGAGATCGCTGCCCGCCAGCTTCATGTCACATTTGCAGACATCCCTGTAGCGGAGGCATGGTCTTCCTCGTGAGTGGTAACCCTCACTCAGCTCACCATGCAGCATGTCCATGGGAATGTGTCCCTAGGTCATCCGTTTGGCATGGCCCAGCCATCTGAGGCGTCCACTGCAGAACCTCTGTGTTGGTGATTCTGTCCTGCCAGGAGATGTGCAAGATGATCCTGAGACAGTGTAGGTGGAACAAGTTTAGCCTCTTCTCTTGGCTGATGCATGGCATCCAAGCCTCACTAGCGTAGAGGAGCGTGACGGGCACACATGTCTGGGTCTCACACAACTCAGTCTTCTTTGTCAGCTGTCTGTTGTTCCATGCTCTCTTGTTCAGTCTGACATGGCGGCCAGAAAATTTCTCTTTGAGTTAATATTTATTACTGACTTACCAGCCAGGGCAGCTGCAGCTTTGGTTATCCCACTGTTCACCTTTGCTCCGAGGAACAGGGAGCTGGTGATGGTTGATCCAAGATAGATGAAGGAGTCGACTACATCATGAGAGCAACCGTTGTTTGTGGTGTTTGGGGGAGGTTCTGCATCCTGGTCTTTGTCCTGTTCAGACTGATGGTTAAGCCAAACCCTTTGTAGGCATGGGCAAAGCAATTGATCATTTGTCCAAGTCCGCCTTCAGTGTGCAACGCCAATGCTGCGTCATCTGCAAACTACATCCCGCGGGTGAGCGCTGTCCTAATTTTGGTCTAGGAACTTTCAACTTTCAATATGGACTCATATCAGAATCAGGCTGCCGTCACTGACGCATATCATGAAATTTGTTTTCCCTCTTTTTGTGGCAGCAGTACAATGCAGTTCTGGTCTTTCAATGTCAGACGCCCTCACCCAGAAAACCCAGCCAGGGGTGATCATGCCCTGGTGGCATTGGTCCACAGGTCACACCTCTTGATCTGCAGCCTCGTGTTGGCTCTTCTCTTTGCAATCCCGGTAATGCCAAAGAGGGAGTAGGTTCTTCGGAGGGAGCAACCTGCAAGCCCTCTACACCTTACCTCTATAGGTTCACATCGTGCCCTTCCACCCATGGCTCGAGCACTATTCTATCAGCTCCTGGTATTTGGCTTTGTTGTGCTTGAATGCCTCCTCAATCGGTTCTTCCAAGGCACTGTCATTTCTACCATGAGCAGCTGCTCCGAAGTTTCTGACAGAATGACCATGTCAGAACTCAGTGATGATGATTTTGGAAATGCTCAGAAGGTCAGTCTGCTTCTGAGGGGAGACTAGAAATGCGGGAGTGGTACAGGCCTCACCAGTGCCTCCCAAATATCCTTTGTCTTACATATAACTCCCCTCCACTACAGTTGTCTTTCAATGACCTCTATTCCATCTCTTAGGCTTCTGCTCACCTCCTGGTCCCCAGTTCCTCTGCCACCAGTCCGTACATTGTATGGATTTTCCATTATGGGACATAGAACATACTCCAGTACTCCGAGTGAGGCCTCAGCAGTGCCTTATAAAGCCTCTGCATTACATCCTTGTTCTTATATTATAGTCCTCTCAAAATGAATGCTAACGTTTCATTTGCCTTCCCTCCCACCGACACAACCTGCAAACTAGTCTTTAGGGAATCCTGCATGAGGACTCCCAGGCTGGGGTTTGCAGTGAAAGAATGCTACAGATGGAGACTTTTGTTCTGGGAGCTAGTCGAGAGGATTTAATGCTGAAGCTTTGTAGGCCTATAGTCAGACTGCATTTGGAATATTGTGTGCAGTTTTGGGTCCCTTATCTAAGAAAAGATGTGTTGATATTGGAGAGGGTCCAGAGTAGGTTCATCAGAATGCACCCAGTTATGAAAGCGTTAATGTATGAGGAGTGTTTGGCTGTTCTGAACCTGTAGTCACTGGAGGTTAGAAGAATGAGGTGTTTCCAATAGTGAAGGAGTCTGGGACCAGAGGGCACAGCCTTAGAATAGAAGGATATCCCTGTAGAATGGAGCTAAGTAAGAATTTCTTCAGCCCGAGGGTGACAGATCTGTGGAATTCATTGCCACACATGGCTGTAGAGGCCAAGTCATTGGGTATATTTAAAACAGAGGTTGCCAGGTTCCTGATTAGTTCCTGATTAGTCAGGGCATCTAATGACATGGGGAAAAGACAGGAGAATGGGTTTGGGGCAATAAATCAACCATGATCAAAGGTGGAGCAGACTGAAAGAGCTAAATGGTTGAATGCTCTCCTATATTCTATGGTCTAACCTGAAAGGCCAAGTGATTTATTTCTGTGTCATAACAAGGATTGTTGGGAAGGTTTTCTTCTTTAGTTTATGACGCAGGTTCTGTCCATGTTCCATTGGAACCTGTGCGGAATAGATTCGTGGACGGACAAACCATCCCATCCAGAGAGAATTATTTTCTGCTCATACTTCAAGTATGACATTTATTTGCTCTTTAGTTTTATTAACAGCTTGGAAATTCCTTTTCTGAAATAATACTCCTTTACCACCATTGCCAGAGAATTGTAAGACTCACTGACACTTACCCTCAGAACATTTTTGAGGATGGATTTCTCAAGCATTTATGATTAACCATGTCAAAACAAAGCAACACACAATAAAAATATTTCTGATTAATAATCACAGAAGACTGCTTTGTTGGTGATGGCAGAACTCATCTGGCAGTCAATTCCAACTGATCTCACTCAACCTTTAAAGTGATACATACATACAGTACTGTGCAAAAGTCTTAGGCACATATATCTAGCTAGGCTACCTAAGACTTTTGCACAGTGTTATATTTGTCTATGTGAAGTGGAGAGTGTGTTTGTAAATCTGGTGGGAGCAAAGGATGTTGGGCATGGTACAGGTGGAGCACTGTGGAAGAAATGTGGGGCAAGTGACAGCCATGGAGAGTCAGGGGCAGGGGCAATGTGGGTGGAAACACATCCATCCCCGTGACACCAGGCAAGGACATTTGATTCCAAACAATGGTTTTTTTTTATCTCTGGTGCATTCTGCACCCTCCGCCCTCCGATCCCTTTCTCCTAGCCAGGATTCCCCTCTCCCTGTCCCCTTCCCACACTCAGTCCACTACAGAGACCCATGTCAGAATCCTTTATCATCACTGATACATGGCGTGAAATTTTTTTTCTCTCTTTTTGTGGCTGCAGTACAATGCAATACATAAAATCACTACAGTACTGTGAAAATGTCTTAGGTACCCTGGCTAATTATATGTGCCTAAGGCTTTTGCACAGTCCTGTAGATAATGCTTTGAATGCTTGCTTTCCTGGTATATTATCCTCATTGTTTTAAAATAAATGTACAGACATTAAATCACCATCAATTCCCCAGATGGAAATAAACCTATCAAGATACTGACTGATAACTAATCAGTTCACAGTCCATCAGTTCACACTTCCCATCCTCTCTGAGCCAAGCTTCACTGACTAATAACCTGATGAAATGTCTTGACCTGAAATGTTGACTCCATAGATGATGTCTGACCTGCTGAGTTCTTCCAGAATTTTGCGTGTGTTTCTTTTTCTGTAGAATCTCTTGTGTTTGCCAGTCGATGACCTTCTCTTGTGTGTCATTCCATTGCCTCCTTTTGTGCCAAATGAGGCTATCCTCAGGGTGGAGGAGCAACACCTTATGTATTTTCTGTATGAATACCCTCCAAACTGATGGCATGAATATCGATTTCTCCTTCGTGTGAACAAATTCCCCCCACCCCACCTTCATCTATTCCCCCCTCTGAAATTCCACTTGTTCTCACCTATTACCTCCACCTAGGTCCCCTCATCCATTCTCCTGCCCTTGACCTTTCCCATCCACCTGACTTAATCCATCACCTTCCAGCTAGCCTCTTTCCCCTCCCCTCACCTTTTTATTCAGACACCTTCCCTCTTCTTTTCTAGTCCTGAAGAAGGGTCTAGGACCAAAACATCGACTGTTTACTCTTTTCCATAGATGTTGCCTGGCCTGCTGAGTTCCTCCAGCATTTTGTGTGTGTTGCTCTGTATTTCCAGCATCTGCAGAATCTTTTAAAGTTAATTATTTTTTGGGCAAGTAAACTCTTGTCTCCAAACCCACTGAGCTAACATAAAATACCTCAACAAGTAATCCCTGGCAATGTACTCAGAAATACAGTATTTCTTCAGTATCACTGATGTACTAGTGATTTCTCAGTTTCCAGAAGACCATAAGTTCACAAGACATGGGAACAGAATTAGACCTTAGCCCCATTGCATCTGCTCCGCATTCCATCATGGTGGATATATTATTCCTCACAACGCCATTCTCCTACCTTCTCCCCGAAACTTTTGACATCCTTACTACAGACATCTGTGTTACTCTGGACTTCCAGCATCTTCAGGAAACTCTTGAGCTTATAATTTTATTTAATGTTTGGACTTCCAGATAACAGTCTCAGTGAATGGTATTCTCCTTGCCCTGAAAGCCAGGCATCTTCTTCATTCAAGGAGTAATTATTCCTTAGACTTTCCCACCCAAGAGGGGCAGCACGATGGCATAGCAGTTAGCGCAATCACATTGTAACACCTGCAATCACTGATCAGGGTACAATTCATGCCGCTGTCTGTAAGGACTTCATACCTTCTCTCTTTGACTAAGTACATTCCTCCCACATTCCAAAGACTTACAGGTTATGGTTATTGAGTTGTGGGTAGAATATGTTGACACTAGAAGATTGGCAAGTCTTGCAGGCTGCCCAGCACAATTCTCGTTGGTTTGATTTGATGGAAACGGTCCATTTCATTGCATATTTCAATGTAAGTGTGAAAAATCAGGTTTATTATCACTGACGTATGTTGTGCGGCAGTGATAGAGTGAGGCCTCGGCCAGTCAGCATCAACCACGTCCTAGCTGCCTAGGTATGTAAGCTAGGGCCAGTAGAACATGGAGAGCAAGCTGTTGCCCATGTAGCAGGCTCCCCCTCCCCACCCCTTCCACACATCTAATGAACCCAAATAAACGGCAGATATCAAAACTATTTGGCACCAGCAGCAGGGAACTGCTGCTTGAGTTCAGTGTTGAACTCAATGTAGGAGACTGCGTTAAGGATTTCAGCTCCATATATTTCCCTCGGGGATTGCTCCCAAAGCCTTTCCCATAAGTGGGTAAAGCCACAAGGCAGCCAAAGTTTTCCTTCTACTTGATGAGCCCCATCTCTCTGAAAGCAGTACAGTGCAATACATAAAATGTACAATAAATTATAATAAGACCACAGGGTTAGGAGCAGAATTAGGCCATTTCGTCTATCGAGTCTTCTCTGCCATTTCATCATGGCTGATCCAATTTCTCTCTCAGTCCAAATCGCCTTCTCTCCATATCTCTTCCCTCTGGAATTATAGCCAGAGCCTTTTCAGTCCCCTACACCCCAGGATTCCTTCAGGAGGGACATACATGGGGTTTCTACAAGCTTGAGGGAGACAATAGCCCCTTTACTCTGTTGATCCCACAGATCAGTTAGCTCATGAACAATACTGTGAAGCCTGACATTGCTTCCCCGGTCACTAGAAATGTGTCACATGCGGTCAATTGCTTGCAAGCAGGATGTTTGTGCTTCTGCCCTACTGGAGACCAGACTGTCGCCTGGAGGTGCCAATACAAAGGTTGGTAGATATACCCTTGATGTACATTACTATGCAAGAGCCTAAGACCTTTGTACACTACTGCAGTAATTTTATGATTAACACTGTATTGCTGCTGCAAAAAAAATCATAACACATGTGAATGATGATAAGGCAACATGAGTGAATCTGCAGATGCTGGAAAAAAAAACACGAAATGCTGGCAGAACTCAGCGGGCCAGACAATAAACCTGATTCCGATATGGGTCTCTATTGCGGGCTGAGAGTGGGAAGGGGGCAAGGAGAGGGGAAATACGTTTGGAAAAAGGGAAAGGGAGAAGGGAAGGAGTGGAAAGCACCAGAGAGACATTCAGTAAAGATCGATAAACAATTGTTTGGAATCAAATGATCCTGTCTAGTGTCTCAGGGCTGGGTGTGTCTGTATGTGTGCCACCTCCCACCTCTGGGACTCCTTCTCTGTCTGTCCCTCATCCCTCCCAGGGCACTCCACCCTCACCATTCGCAACATCCTTTTCTCCCGCCAGATTCACTAACTGGCTCTGTGCTCTACATTGACAGTACTGCACACAACACAAGCTGCCATCAGTACACAACGTGAGCACCCAGATTACTTGATAACATTATTAAGAGCAGATGGGGTGGCATGGTAGTGTAGCAGTCAAGCTCAAGAGCTTTACAGCACTAGCTGTAAGATCAGGTCCGATTCCTGCCACTGCCTGTCAGGAACTTTCTCCCCATGACTACGTGGGTTTTCTCCAGATGATTGGCTTCTTTCCACATTCCAAAGGCATACAGACACTGTACAGTTATAGAGTTGTATACATGCTATTCTGGCTCCAGAAGTGCGCTGCTCAGCACATCCTCGCTGATTTGATTTGACATATCAATGAATTTCACAATGTGAGAAGTAAAACTAATCTGTATCTTTATAATAATTGCTGGATAAACTGGATCCTCTCATCTTCTCTTATCCTAGAACCTCATCACCCTGAGATACCTCTAATCACAGGTCTGTCCTACAGGGTATCTGTACAAACAGAGTTAGTTCTTCAAACTTTATCTGGTCTTTGACTTAAAACTTTAATAAAACTTTAATAACCTGTGAATAAAATGATGAGAGGGATAGACAGAATGAAAAACCAGCAGCTATCTCCAGGGGTGGAAATAGCTAATATGAGGGGGAATCATTTTCAGGTGACTGGAGGAAATTACAGCTGGGGGAATGTCAGAGCTAAATTCTTTACACAGAGAGTGGTGGGTGCATGGAAGACCCTGTCAGGGTTAGATATATCTTAGAGTAGGCTAAAGGGTCAGCACAGCATTGTGGGCTGAAGGGCCTTACTGTGGTGTACTGTTCTATAATATGTTTTGCATTCGACTGTATGGTCTATTCTAGATGCTCAAACTGAACAGCTTTCTAGAGGAGAACATGTCTTATACCTGATATCGTTTGTATGAAAGGATCTGTCCCAACATTGTGTAATGATGGCTTGGGGTGGCTTGTACTCTGCGTCAGTAAGACCAAGGAATTGGTCGTGGTCTTCAGAAAGGGGAAGTTAGGGGAACACCAACCAGACCTTAGCAAATTTTTACAGATGTATGGTGGAGAACATTCTGACTGGTTGCATCACTGTCTGGCATGGAGGGAGCAATCCACAGCATTGGAAAAAGCTGCAGTGGATTGTAAACTCAGCCAGCTCCACCATGGGCACTAGCCTCCCCAGCATCGAGGACACCCCTTCAAAGGGGATCCAACTTTAAGGATCCTCACAACCCAGGACGTGCCCTCTTATAGACAATAGGTTCTTCCTTCCTGTTCTTACTCCCAAAATGGATAACCTCACACTTATTCACTCTTCTCATTACTACAATCAGAGAGGAGGTACTGGACCCTGAAGAGCCACTCTCGGTTTCAGAAACAGCTTCTTTTCCTCCATAATCAGATTAATGAATCGATAATGAACCCTGGAACTCTCTCTTTTCACTACTACTTTTTATACGTATATACTGCATATTTCTTACTGTAGCATATAGCGTGTTTTTTTAGCTTGCACTGTACTGCTGCCCCAATGCATTCCACCACATGAGTCAGTGATAATAAACCTGATTCTGATTCAAATTCTTGGTTAATGTTGTTACCCTTGTTCTGAACCTGAGGAAGTTTTTTCTCTCCTGTCAGATATGGCAAATGCTGAAATTGTGAATTATTACATTTGGATAACCTGCTTAAGCTGTAGCATTTGAGAAATAGTTGATGAAGCCTGAATTTCAGAAGAATGATTTAGGATCCAGCCAGGAGTGTGATATATCGTGTACTGCACTGTTTTTGAACAACAAAGAATATACAAGAGAGGAATGACACTAATGGGCAAATAAAATAGAAAGCAATTAAAGAGGCTGTGAGCCAACTGAATTTAATCGATAAAATCAAGACTGTGAGTAAGTCATTCCAGCTTGCTCGCTTTGATGATTCATTCTGTATTTACAATTGTTTCTTTGAGATCTTAATTATTTCCAGAATTGCCAGCATCTTGTTGTTGTTGCTCCATTTCACGCCTTGTGGCACATTTCTTGTCATTTCCTTGGCATTTGCCTGTGTTTTTCAACACTGAGTTGTTAGCTCAACACTCAACCCATCATGGATGGAAAGCGTGCAAGGGGCCAGCCAGATATGAACCCGGGACCATTCACCCTGAAGTCCGGTGCCAACTGACAGGTGCCATCGTCTAGCAAAGCTCCAAGCCACTATAATCAACATCTAAACTGGTCAGCAACCCAGCGTTTTCAGGAATTGGTGAGGGATTTGGTCCCTGAGATGACCAAACAGCAGAAATCAGCAGTTGCTTGCAATCTGAAAACAGAAAATGCTGAAAATGCACAGGGAGGCCAAACAGCATCCAGTGAGAAGGAGGCAGATCAACATTTTGAGTTGCTACCTTGGCCTAGAGAGAAATTCTGCATATAAGCCCAGGTGTCCAGAAAAGTTATGAATATAATGAATTATGAATTATGCATATAGGAAGGAGATTGAAAATCTAACCGGAGGTATCATAACAACAGCCTCTTCCTCCACATCAGCAAAACCAAGGAGCTGATAATTGACTTCAGAAGAAGGAAACCAGCGGTTTATGAGCCAGTCCTCATTGGACGATCAGAGGTGGAGAGAGTCAGCAACTTTAAATTCCTTGGTGTTATTATTTTGGAGGGCCTGTCCTGGGCCCAGCATGCAAGTGCAATTATGGAGAAAGTATGGCAATGCCTCTACTTTCCTTAAGAGTAGAGATTTGGAGTAAGAGTAAGAGCGGAGATTCAGCTCGAAATCTTCACAGACTTCTACAGATGCGTAGTAGAGAGTATACCATCTGACAGCATCACAGTCTGGTATAGAAACAACAATGGCCCTGAACAGGAAGTCCTAGAAAAAGTAATGGACATTGCCCAGTCCATCATGGGTAAAGCCCTTCCAACTATCGAGCACTTCTACATGAAACACTGTTGCAAGATGCAGCTTCCATCATCGGGGATCCCCATTACCCAGGTCATGCTCTTGCCTCACTGCTGCCATCAGGAAGAAGGTATAGGAGCCTCAGGACTGACACAACCAGGTCCAGGTACAGTTACTACCCCTCAGCCATCAGGCTCATGAACCAAAGAGGAAAACTTCACTTTCCCCATCACTGAAATTTTCCCTCAACCTATGGGGTCTCTTTCAAGGACTCTTCATCTCATGTTCTCGATGTATGTTCCTTATTTATTTATCATCATTATTATTATTATTATTATTATTATTATTTTCTTTTTGCATTTGCACAGTTTGCTGTCTTCTGCTGTACCCTCCAAGCACTCTGGTTTTATCCAATGTCCCCACGTTGCTGGAGTTAGCAGGTTAATTTGTTCTCATGAGTGTAATTGGGTGGTTCGGGCTCGTTAGGCTAGAAGAACCCGTTACCGTGCTGTACCTCCAAATAAAAAAATGAAATAAAATATGAAGAGGGAGCAGGAGTCAGCTGTTTGGCTCCTCTAGTCTACTCCAGTTCAGTTGGTAAATCTTGGTTCAAGCTGTCTTCCAGCTGCAGCACATAACCCACACCAATGCTTCCAAGTAATTCTGCGATAAGATCTTTTGGAGCTTTACTTAGGCCTCCCTGTGATGTTATCCTGAGGCACTTAGATGTTAAATGAGCTCTCTTAGTTAATGTTAACCTAGGGGCTCTCTGATGGGTATTAAACTGACGCCCATCTTGTCAATGTTCACTAGAGGCCTATTATTGGATGTTAAATTGAGACCTTTCAGTTAATGACAAATGAGTTGTTATACTGAGGTTAAACAGTATTCTCCCTGGTGGATGTAAAACTAAGGCTTCTGGCCACATTTTATTCTGGGTCCTGTCAGTGAAAGTTAAATCGGACTCTGTAAGTGATAGTCTCTGCCATCGATGGAAAATTGGGCCTGAAAGAGAATGTTAAACTAGGACTGTCAGTAGATGATAAACAGAGGTCCCTGTGGTGAATATTAAACCAAGGCATCCTGGCAGATGTTAAACTGGGTTTTGGTCATCCATATTAACCTGGGGCCTGTCAAAAGATGTTAAATTGGGTTTCAGTTATCCATGTCAACCTGGGGCCTGTCAGAAGGTGTTAAACTGGGCTTTGGGTGTCCAAATAAGCCCAAGATTTGTCAAAAGTTGTTAAACTTGAGGTGTCATAATGAATGTTAAAGTCAGGCTTCACCAAGGACTTTAGACTAAGGCCTCTGGTGAATGTGAAATTGAAGTTACTGGTAAAAGTTAAGCTACTAGTGAACTCTGAGACACTAGAGGGAGAAGAATGTGTCGTGATTTGGCAGAACTAGAACTGGGATTTAGGTGAATCAAATAAAAAAGCACAATGCGACCATAGACATTGGACCAAAATTAGGCGATTCAGCCCACTGAGTCTGCTCCACCATTTCATCATGGCTGATCTCTTTCCCTCCCAACCCTATTCTTATCTTCTCCTCATAATCTTTCATGCTCTGACTAATCAAGAACCTATCAAGCTCCAGCTTAAATACACCCAAAGACTTGACCTCCATAGTAGCTTGTGGCAATGAATTCCACAGATTCACCATGCTCTAACTAAAGAGATTCCTCATCACCTCCATTCTAAATGGATATTCCTCTATTTTGAGGCTGTGTCCTCTGGTCTTAAACTCCTCCACCATAGGAAACATCCTCTTCACGTCCACTCTATTCAGACTTTTCAATATACGATGAGATTCCTCCCCACTCTTCTGAACTCCAGTGAATAAAGACCCAGAACCATCAAACGCTCATCATATGAAAAACTTATCAATCCTGGAATCACTTTCGTGAACCTCTCCTTAACCATCTCCAATGTCAGTACATCCATTCTTAAATAAGGGGCTCAAAACTCCTCACAATACTCCAAGTGAGCCCTCACCAGTTCATTATAAAGGCTCGACATTACATCCTTTCTTCATATTCTAGTCCTCTCAAAATGAATGCAAACATTGCATTTGCTTTCCTCACCACCAACTCAATCTGGAAAGTATCCTTCAGAGAATTCTGCACAAGGACTCCCAAGTCCCTTTGCCTCTCAGATTTTTTTTAGTTTTCTCACCATTTACAAAATAGTCAATGTTTTTACTCCTTCTGCCAAAGTGTATGACCATGCGTTTCACAACACTCTATTCCATTTACACATCTTTGCCCTTCCTCCTAATCTGTCTCAGTCATTCTGCAGACTCCCTGCTTCCTTAAGAGTATCTGCCCCTTCACCTATCTTTGTATCATTTGCAAACTTGAAAACAAAGCCATCAATTTTATCATTGGCATATAACGTAAAAGAAGCAGTCCCTACACAGAACTCTGTGGAGAACCACTAGTCACCAGCAGCCAAACAGAGAAGGCTCCCTTTATTCCCACCTTTTCCCTCGTGTCAACCAGCAGATGTTCCATCCATGTTCATATCTTTCCTGTAATACCATGGGCTTTTAATTTGTTAAGCAGCCTCTGGTGCACACCTTGTCAAAGGCCTTCTGAAAATCCAAGTAAATAACATCCACCAATTTTCCTTTGACTACCCTGCTTACTATTTCCAACAGGTATGTCAGTCAAGGTTTTCCCTTGAGGAAACTACGCTGACTTTGGCCTAATTTATCATGTTCCTCCAAGTACCCCAAAACCACATCCTTTACAATCGACTCCAACATCTTCCCAACCACTTAGGTCAGGCTAACTGCTATAATTTTCTTTTATTTGCCACCCTCCCTTCTTGAAGAGTGGAGTGACTTTTTCAATTTTCTAGTCCTCTGGAACCATTCCGGAATCAGATGATTCTTGAAAGATCATAATTAATGCCTCCACGATCTCTTCAGCCACATCATTCCGAACCCTGCCATGCAGTCACCAGGTCTCTGTCACAGTTGTCTCTTGGTAGGGGTGAGAGGCAGAGAGATCTAGGTGGTGCAGAGGTTAGCACCACTGCCTTACGTCTCCAGCTACAGTGGTACCTCACTAACTGACTGACTGTATCACGGCTTAGTCTGAAAACACCAGTACAGAGGAATGAAAATGTCTACATACAGTTGTGGATACAGTCCAGTCCAGCAGAGGAAAAGTCCACCCCCCCCCCCAACTTGCCTCAACTAATTCCTCAGCCAGCCTATTCCTTATACTGACCATCCACTGGGTGAGAAAGTTGCCCTTGAAGCTCCTATTAAATCTCTTCCCACTCACCAAAAACCTCTGCTTTCTAGATCTTGATTTCACAACCCTGAGAAAAGTACCGTGTACACTGACCTTGTCCATGCCCCTCGTGATTTTATAAACGTCTATCAGGTTACCTCAAGTTCTCCTATGTTTATACGAAAACAATCCCAACCTGATTAATCTGTCCATAACTCAGGCCCACAAGCTCCAGCAACACCCTTATAAATCTCCTCTGCACTCTTTCCAGCTTAATGGCATCTTTCTAGTTGAAGGGTGACTAAAACTGAACAAAATATTCTAAATGGTGCCTCAACAATACCTTGTATAACTGCAACATCAGCACATGGGAGGAAGATTGAAAATCTGGCTGTGTGGTGCCTCAGCAACAACTTCTCACTCAGTGTCAGCAAGACTAAAGAGCTGATTATTGACTTCAGGACGAGGAAACCAGAGGTCCATGAGACAGTCCTCCTCGATGGATCAGAAGTAAGAAGGTCAGCAACTTTGTGAAGGACCCCACACACCCCTCACACAAACTCTTCTCCCTCCTGCTCTCTGGGAAAAGGTACCAAAGCATTTGGGCTCTCACAACCAGACTGTGGAACAGTTTCTTCACCCAAGTTATTAGACTCCTCAATTCCCAGAGTCTAGTCTGACACCAACTTACAATTACACACACACACACACACACTCAACTGAACATCACTCCACTCCTTTTGCAATTTTTGCTCATTTCTTTCTCAATTCCTGCTAAAACATTGTTTACATTTACACTTATATTATTTATTACATTGTAATTTGCCCTTTACTGTGCCTATTGTCTTGTTTATTAATTGTTATACTGTCTTGCACTGTTTTGTGCACTTTTTTCCTGTGTAGGTCTGAAGTCTAATGTAGTTTTGTGTTGTTTCATGTAGCACCATGGTCCTGGAGGAACGTTGTTTCATTTTTACTGTGTACTGTACCAGCAGTTATGGTTGAAGTGACAATAAAAGCGACTTGACTTGAGTTATTATTTCAGACCATCTGTCTTAGACCAACATTTAAGTGCAATTACAAAAAAAGTATGGCAGCGCCTCTACTTCCTTAGGAGTTTGCGGAGATTCAGCTTGACATCTAAAACTTTGACCGACTTCTATAAATAAGTAGTGGAGAGAACACTGACTGGCTGCATCACAGTTTGGTATGGAAACACCAATGTCCTTGAACTGAAAATCATATGAGTAGTTATGGATATGCACCAATCCATCACAAGAAAATGAATCTCAGGGTTGATTATGGTGACATATATGTACTTTGATAATAAATTTACTTTGAGCATTAAACTTTGAATACAACATTCCAAGTTATATACTCAATGCCCTGACTGAAGCCTAGAGGGTCAAAGGTCATCTTCTCCACCCTGTCTACCTGTGATGCCACTTTCAGGGAACTATGTACTGGCCAGAGGGCTCAGCCTCAGAATAGAGAATGTCCTTTAGAATGGAGATGTGTAGGGTGGTTTATCTGTGGAATTCATTGTCACGGGTGGCTGCGTGACATTCCAAGACATTTGGAATATTTATGGCAGATGTTGAAAGGTCTCAAATAGTCAGGACATGAAAGGTTACAGGGAGCAGGCACGAGAATGGGGTTCAGAAAGATAATAAATCAGGCATCAGAGTAAATTGATGGACTTCTATGAGTTATTATCTTATAGTCTTATATTAATCACTGAGCTATTATCTAACTTCACCTAGACCAAAGTATTAAAAGGTTACAAGGTAAATTACCGTTCTTTTTTCCACTGTTCTCTCAGATTGACAGAGAAGGGTTTGTTGGAACAACATGCACACCTCTGTTACCCCCTCCCTTGTATTGATTTATTTCTCCCATTCTGATAGCCTTTTCACCCTTCTCTTCCCCCCACCTACCCTCATGATCTGCCCATCATCTCCATCTAGTTCCCCACCACCTTCTCTTTGTTTCATGTCCTCTGAGGACCTAACCCGACCCAACATAACGATGCAGTTATAAAGTAGGCAAGGCCACAACTATACTTCATCAGGAGTTTGAAGGGATTTGGCATGTCAACAAATACACTCAAAAACTTCTATAGATGTACCGTAGAGAGCATCCTGACAGGCTGCATCACTGTCTGGTATGGGGAGGTGGGGGGAGAGAGCTACTGCACAGGACTGAAAGAAGCTGCAGAGGTTGTAAATTTAGTCGGCTTCATTTTGGGTACTAACCTAAAAATCACCCAGGACATCTTCAAGGAGTGGTGTTTCAGAAAAGCAACATCGATTATTAAGGACCTCCAGCACCCAGGGCATGCCCTTTTCTCACTGTTACCATCAGGGAGGAGGTACAGAAGCCTGAAGGCACACACTCAGCGATTCAGGAACAGCTTCTTCCCCTCTGCCATCCGATGGACATTGAACCCTTGGACAATATATATTATTTCTGTTTTTTGCATGATTTTAAATCTATTCCGTATACGTATACTGTACTTATTTAATTGTTATTATTTTTTCTTCTTCTGTATTATATATCACATTGAACTGCTACTGCTAAGTTAACAAATTTCACGACACATGCCAGTGATAATAAACCTGATTCTGATATTGTTCACTCCGATCATACTCCTTCTTCGCCCTTTACCTCTTCCACCTATCACCTCCCAATTGCCTATTTCAGACCCTTTCCCCCACCCACTTACCTTCCCATCACTGGATTTCACCTATTGCCCGCCAGCTTGTATTCTTTCCCCTCCCCTCCCCTTCTTATTCTGTCTACTGCCCCCTTCCTTTCCAGTCCTGATGAAGGGTTTCAGTCCAAAATGTTGACTGTTTATTGTCCTCCAAAGATGCTGGCTGACTTTCTCAGTTCCTCCTGCATTTTGTGCGTTGCTCATCATACTCTCTGCGACATTAATGATGATTATCACCAGTTAATGTTCCATGGAGTTTTGCACAAATGCGATGTTGCATATGCCAGCAAAGTTAATCGACTGCTTAATACTTCGCTGAAGGAGTTTAATCCAAGCAATCAGTCTCGCCAACAATTTGACCTTTGTCCACCGAGTCATTGGAATGTGATGGATTTCAGCCCAGCTCATGTCAAGTCCACCCCCAGGTCTTTTCAAGCATAGGGTAGCTGTCACTATTCAACTACCTCATTATTCCTTGGCAACTCACTCAAAGCACTGAGCTGTCAAGAATATCTTAGGCACCCTCCAAAGCAGAGTGCCAGGATTCTTGCTCAAAAATTATGATCTAACAATAAACAGAAAAGCAGAAAAGTAAATCATAGAGGATGTTTAAGAGGGAGATTGTGGAGGGCGGCCAGAATGTTAATGGAATGGACAGCGATCTAGAGAGATCTTGCAAGGATGTTGCTTGGACTTGAGGACCTGAATTAAAGAGAAAGGTGGGATAAGTTAGGACTTTATTCCCTGGGGTGCAGGAGAATAACGGGAGATTTGACAAGGTCCCACATGGTCAAGAAGGTTCATTTACATGGCCATGAGGAGGAGGTAGTTCATTGGTTTAGACTTTCAGAATGTGGGAGATGCCAGAGAGTGGTAGTAGATGGTTGCCTTTCTGACTGTAGGCCTGTGACTCGTGGAGTGCTGCAGAGATCAGTGCTGGGTCTGTTGTTGTTGGCCACCTATATCAAAGATCTGGATGATAATTAAAATTGTACAAGGCATTGGTGAGGCCAAATTTAGAGTATTGTGTACAGTTATGGTCACCAAATTATAGAAACGATGTCAACAAAATAGAGAGAGTACAGAGGAGATTTACTAGAATGTTACCTGGGTTTCAGCACCTAAGTTATAGAGAAAAGTTAAACAAGTTAGGTCTTTATTCTTTGGAGCATAGGAGGTTGAGAGGGGAGACTTGATAGAGGTATTTAAAATTATGAGGGGGATAGATAGAGTTGACATGGATAGACTTTTTCCATTGAGAGTAGGGGAGATTCAAACAAGAGGACGTGAGTTGAGAGTTAGGGGGCAAAAGTTTAGGGGCAACACAAGGCGGAACTTCTTTACTCAGAGAGTGGTAGCTGTGTGGAACAAGCTTCCAGTAGAAGTGGTAGAGGCAGGTTCAATTTTGGCATTTTTTAAAAATTGGATGGGTATATATACAGGAAAGGAATGGAGGGTGATGGGTTGAGTGGAGGTCGGTGGGACCAGGTGAGAGTAAGCGTTCGGCATGGACTAGAAGGGCAGAGATGACCTGATTCCATGCTGTAATTGTTCTATGGTTTTTATGTTATATGATAATGTGGTTAACTGGATAAGAAAATTAGCTGATGACTCCAACTTTGGGGAAAGTGAGGAAAGGCTGTCAGAGCTTGTAGAGGGATCTGGACCAGCTGGGAAAAGGAACTGAAAATGGCAGATGAAATTTAATGGCAATAAGTGTGAGGTGTTGCGCGTGAGGAGAACAAACCAGGAAAGGACTTATACGGTGTAAGGTGGGGCACTGTGGAGTGCAATAGAACTGGGATCTGGGAATACAGATCCATAACTCCTTGTAAGGGATATCATAGGTATATAGGATGATAAATCGAGCTACTGGCACATTGGCCTCCATAAATCAGTTTAGGAGATGGGTTGATATGTTGAAGTTGTTTAAGACATTGGTGAGGCCCAATTTGGAACATCATGTGAAGTTCTAGGATATCAAGAAGATTGAAAGAATGCAGCAAAAATTTGCAAGGGCATTGCCAAGACTTGAGAACCTGAGTCACAGAGAAATATTGAAAAGGTCAGGACTTCACTTCCTGAAGTGTAGGGGAATGATGGCAGATCTGATAGAAGTACACAAGATTATGAGAGGTATAGATAGGGCTAATGCAAAAAGGCTTTTTCCACTGAGGCTGGGTGAGACCAAAACTAAAGGTCATGGGTTAAGGGTGAAAGGTGAAATGTATAAGGCAAAAATGAGGAGGATCTTCTCCACTGAGAGGGTGATGTGGGTGTGGAATGAGCTGCCAGCAAAAATGGTGGACGCAGGTTTGATTTTAACATTTAAGAGTAGTTTGAATAAGGACTTGGATAGGAGGAGTATGAAGAGCTATGGTCCAGAGAAATGTTGGGTTTGCATTTGATGGCAGAAGTATACAAAATGATGAGGTGTATAGATAGAGTAAATGCAAGCAGGTTCTTTCCACTGAGGTTGGGTAAGACTAGAGCTAGAGGTCATAGGTTAAAGTTGGAAAGTGAAATATTTAAGGGAAATGGAGAATAGCTTCACCCAGATGGAATGCAGGCCTTTAGGAGGGACTTACTACCACTGGGAGATAAGGATGTTGAGGATGTCCTTAAATAAGAATGATAGAAAGTCTGATCCTTTTTCCCAGAAGAGGTGTGTCTAACACTGGAAGGCATAGTTTTCAGTGGGGAGAAATTTAGAGATCTGTGGGGCAACCTTTTTCACAGAGGATGGTGGTTATTTGGAATGAGATGCCAAAAGAGGACGTAGCAGCAATTACGGCTATGATATCATTCAGACATGTACTTGAATAGAAAAAGAATCATGGAAATGAGATTAGTGTAGATCATGGGTTCCCAACCCAGGGTCCATGGACCCCTGAGTTAACGGTAGGGGCCAATGGCATAAAAACGAACAGGAAACTTGACGTAGAGAGATATCAGAGACAGCGTGAATGAATAGGGCAACTGGCCTGTTGTAATCTTGTCCAACTGTATGACCGTATCATAACTTAATATAATTTAATATAACTGTATAATAATAAGTTAACTTAACTTATTATTATTTAATTATTTATGGTTTTATATTGCTATGTTTCTTCACTATTCTTGGTTGCTGCAGCTGTAACGAAACCCAATTTCCCTCGGGATCAATAAAGCATGTCTGTCTGTCTGACTCAGAAAGAAAGAGTCCTCAGGGGATCTCAGCATCCATGAGGGTGGCTAGCCAACACCCATTTCAGAGGATACAGCCATTTCTAGAATCAGCATCCATTTCTGTTCAGGATTAGACAAAATGGCACACTGATGCGAGCATGGAGAAGTATCAGTGGATAAGAGGCTCCTTCCAGAAGTTTTCCGTTAGACATACTGCAAGGAGCAAGGTTAGTCCATTCAGCCCATCAAGTCTGCCATCCCGTCATGGTTGATTTATTATCTCTCTCAACCCCATTCTCCTGCTTTCTCCCAAAAACCTTCGACACCCTTACTATCAAGATTTTTTGAAATATACCAAATGAATTCCACAGATTCACCACACTCTGTAATATCCCCTCATCTCTAATGTTAGGGTCCTAGTGGGTCCTGATCCTAGTGTTCTGAGGCTGTACCCTCTGATTATAGACTTGCCCACTATCAGAAACATCCTCTCCATGTCCTCAAGGCTTTCCAATATTCGACAGCTTTCAAATTCCCATGGAGTGTAGTTTCATGACCAGCACTGGAATTAGTAAGAGACTTCATTAAGCAAGCCAACAAATTGCTAAATACAGCTGGGAAATGAGGAAAAAATGAATTTGATGAAATTGGCTTTGGAAGAAAGGAGTTTACTGCATGGTTTGTGTTACTGGAACGAGAAAAAACAGAGTTATAATATTTAATAAAACAATGACAAGGATTTTCAGATTTTTTTAACTCTCAATGTCTTCGTAGAACATAGAAAAATACCTCATAGGAACATGCCATTTGGCCCATCATAAAAGTGCTGACCCTGTTGCCAATCCAAGCTCACCCTGACTATCTGCCTGCACATGATTTATATCCCTCCAGTCTCTTTCTGTTAACGTTCCTCTAAAATATTGTTATCATATTTGCTTCCACCAGCTGCCCTGAATGCCTGTAAGAAAATGAATCTCAGAGTAGTGCAGTATTTTGTGAAATAGTGCATATACATAATAATAAACTTACATTGAATTTTGGCATCTATCCCACTCTGTAAAAGATCTTGTCTCATAAATCTCCTTTCAACATTCCCCCTCTCATTTTAAAGTTATGCCCTTCAGTACTTGACATTTTCACGCCGGGAAAAATACAATAACAATCAATCCTATCTATGTATCTCATAATTTTATTAACTTCCATCAGGCCTCTGACACTCTAGAGAAATCATAGAGCACATAACATACAACATAGAAATCTACAGCACAATACAAGCCACAATGTTGTGTCGACCGTGTAAGCTACTCTAGAAACTGCCTAGAATTACTCTCCCACATAGCCCTCTATATTTTAAGCTCCATGTACCTACCTAAAGTCTCTTAATAAACCCTATTGTATCCGCCTCTACCACCTTCACTGGCAGTGTGTCTCATGCACCCACCACTCTCTGTGTGAAAAGCTTATCTTTGACATCCCCTCTGTACCTACTGCCAAGCATCTTAAAACTATGCCTCCCCCCACCTCCCGTGTTAGCCATTTCAGCCCTGGGAAAAAGCCTCTGGCTATCCACACGATCAATGCCTCTCATCTTCTTATACACCTCTATCAGGTCGCCTCTCATCCTCCGTCGCTCCTGGGAAAAAAGGCCAAGTTCGCTCAACCTATTCTCATAAGGCATGCTCTCCAATCCAGGCAAAATCCTTGTAAATCTCCTCTGCACTCTTTCTAAGTTTTTCCAATTCAAGTTTTTCAGCCTCTCCTTATATCTCATACTCTCTATTCCAGGCAGCATTCTGGTGAACCTTATCTGCACCTTCTCCATAACGTCCACATCCTTCCCGTGATGGAGTGACCAGAAATTTGCAAAAGCATTGCCGCACTTGCAGACTACCCGTTTACATAACAAGTCTCGTAATAGGAGGAGGTATTCTGCCTCTCCAACAGTAAGCCGGATGTGGTGCCTCCTTGTTGGTGACACATGGAAATTGACTCAGGCTGAACTACAGAGGACGGGGAGGAGGTCTGGCTCCAGCACACAAATTGGAAGCCCATCTCACTCCTGAATGTGGACTACAAGATCCTGTCCAAAGCTATCGCAAACAGGGTCAAGTCTGCACTGGAGCAGGTGATCCACCCGGACCAAACCTGAGCTATACCGGGCAGGAAGATCTCAGACAGCCTCACGCTGCTGAGGGACACCATCGCCTACGTGCAGGACAGGGGGGTGGATGCCTGCCTGGTCAGCTTGGACCAGGAGAAAGCCTTCGACAGGATATCCTACATGTACATGGCGGATGTACTCTCCAACATGGGATTTGGGGAGGGAATCTGGAATTGGATCAAACTGCTCTACACAGACATCTGTAGCGCAGTCCAGCTCAACGGGTGGGAAACAGACAGCTTCCCCATCAGGTCTGGAGTCAGGCAGGGCTGACCTCTCTCCCCTGTCTTGTTCGTGTGCTGCATAGAACCCTTTGCCGAAGCCATCAGGAGGGATGGGGGCATAAGAGGGGTGACGCTGCCAGGCAGCAGAGGGACCCAAGTCAAAACCTCCCTGTACATGGACAACGTCACCATCTTCTGCTCTGAACCGAGGTCAGTTCGCAGGCAGATCAGCATCTGTGAACAGTTCGAGCAGGCGTCGGGGGCCAGGGTCAACCACACGAAGAGTGAAGACGTGCTCTTTGGCAACTGGCCCGACCGATCCAGGGCTGATCACCTGAGGATGTTGGGGATCTGGTTCGGAGGGGCCGAGGTGTGCAACAAGAACTGGCAAGAGCGGACTGCCAAGGTCAAAAAGAAAATGGGACTGTGGGGAGGACGCTCCCTTTCGATAGCGGGCAAGAACATGGTCATCAGGTGTGAGGTGCTCTCAGGGCTGCTGTATTTGGCGCAGGTGTGGCCAGTCCCCCGCCCCTTCAGCTCGGAAATCACCCGAGCCGTCTTCAGATTCGTCTGGGGATCCAAGATGGAGCGGGTCAGACGGACCACCATGCACAAGTCCCTGGACAACGGGGTCAAAAATGTTCCAAATGTCGCCCTCACCCTGATGGCCAGCTTCGTGTGTGGCTGCATCAGGTTGTGTGTGGATCCCAGGTATGTGGCACCAAGTACTGTACCACTATGTGCCCAGATTCTACCTGTTGCCCTGGCTACGAAGGATGGGTCTGGCCCCTTTCCCGCGCAACACCACTGTCAGCTGGTTGTTGCTGCCATACCTGTCCTTCATAGAAAAGTTCTTTCAGGTCAACGACTTTGACCAGAGGAGGGCCATCAGTCAGTGGTCAGCACGTAAGGTCCTACAGACACTGCAGGAGAAGGACTTGAATGTTCTGCATGAAAATTTCTAGAAGATCAGCAGTTTCTGAGATATTCAAACCACACTATCTGGAACCAACAATCATTCCAATGTCAAAGTCATTTCTTCCCGATTCTGATGTCTGGCCTCACCAACATCTGACCTCTTGACAATGACTGCATGCTTTTATGCATTGAGTTTCTGCCGCATGATTTGGCCGATTAAATATTTGCATTAACAAGCAGGTGTACAGATGAACCTAATAATGGGGCCAATGAGTTTCTAATTGTAGTTTATATTTTTTTTTATTCCACTGTTTTTCCTGCTGCAAAACAACAATTTTCATGACATATGTCAGTGATACTAAATCTGATTCTGAAATATACATTCTTCTTTAGTTTTGTTTGAGAGCTGACACAGGGTAATGAATTTCCAAGCTGTTGAGTCCCAGCAAGTCAATCAATGTGCTGTGGGGAAGGAAAACTTTCAGCTGAGGCACCATCCTCACAGGAGTCAGCTCACCAAAGAGGGAAGTCAGGAACTACGTTCTCACAAGATGTGGGAATCAGGACTTCACAAACTGAAAACCTTATGGATGTTCAGAGGCAACCGACGACTGATGTTGCCAAATTTCATTTATTTGGTCACAAGAATGTGAAGATTGCTGTCAAGAGGAAGTAGGATCCATCATCAAGGGCTCCAGCACCCAAGTCATGATCCCTTCTCTCTGTTGCCATCAGGGAGATGGGTACAGGAGACTTAGGATGACCCACAACACCAGGTTCGGGAACAGCATTACCCCTCATCCATCAGGATCTTGAACAAGTGTAACCTCATCCACCCCAACGCTATGGACTCACTCTTAAAACTTCTATGACTCGTGTTTTCAATTTCTTTTGCTTATTTATTGTTGTGCCTTTTTCCTCAACTCAAGCTGGTAAAACCTGAGCTAAAGGCATAAACAAACACTCATTTCTCAATTGTGAGGAGCTTTTGGACTATTCTGATGGTGTTTAGTCTTGTGGCTTTTGGAAATGTTACATAAATATTGCAGAGTAGGCCTAATTGTTAATGTTATTTTGCAGTGCCTTTTGGATGATACCAGTTACAATTGGGACAATGTATACCCTGTGTGTGTTGCATGCTCTTTCAATTTCCTTCTTCAGTTCCGCTTATTTCTGGTGTTTTCACTTATTTATTTCTGTATGTCATGTGTGTTTGGAATGGATATATCCATTAAGTAAGTTGTTTTTGCTTGTTTATACTGGAAAATTATATCTGGACAATTATTAAGGAATGTCTTATACATAATAATGGATTGGTTCTAATATAATTTGTATGATTCTGACTCAAAAAATGAATCAGGCTTGTATTTATAGTAGGGTATGGTTTCTTTTGTAAGTTTGTACCTTAAAGCAAGATTATGGTGAATGGTTTTGCCATTTAATTGTGCCTGTGTAAGTAATCAGATTGAGTTAAACTGCTGCAGATACTGTAACGTGTTGGATCATTTCTTTATATTATTATTATTATTTTGTGTACAGTTTGTTGTCTTTTGCACATTAATTGCTTGTCCATCCTGTGTGTAGTTTTTCATTGATTCTGTTGTGCTCTTAGTATTTACTGAGAATGCCTGCAGGAAAATATACTTTGATACATGTATGTACTTTGATAACAAAATTTACTTTGAACTTTGAAGCCAGAATGGATTGTCTACTCCTGCATAAAGGTTTAAATATCAACTTTATTTGTCAAATGTACATTGAAACATCGAAACATACAGTGAAATGCATTGTTTTTGTCTAAGATCAACACAGTCCATGGATTGTACAAAGTACAGTCTGCAAGAGTTGCTGTGCTTACAGTGCCAATATAGCATGCCCACAGCATACTGACTCTAACCCTTGGACTGTGGAAGAAACTAGGGCACGTTGAGGAAACCAATGTGGTCATAGAAAGAACATACAAACTCTTTACAGATAGTGGTGGGAATTGAAACCCAATCTTACAGCTTGTGCTACACTATTGTGCCAGCCATTAGAGGACCACTGAAGTTGATGGGTCTGGATTCACATGTCACTCAGAGCACATAAAGATGAAAGATCTCCTTCCTGGTGCAGCACTGTGCAAAAGTCTTAGGCACCTATACATACCTAAGGAGTATAAAACTTCTGCACAACATTGTAGTAATTTTAAATATTGCACTATCCTACTGTCACAAAAAAAAACAAATTTCATTTGATATGTGAGTGATGATAAACCTGGTTCTGATATGGGTCTCTATTGTGGGAGTGGGAGTGGGAAGGGGGCAGTGAGAGGGGTATCATGGTTGAGAAGAGGAGAACGGAGAGGGGAGGGAGCAGGAAGCACCAGAGAGATATTCTGTAATGATCAATAAACCAATTGTTTAGAATCAAATGACCTTTCCTGTACATATATTTGACAGCAATCTGATAGTTATTAAGTTGCAAAAGTCCTATTGATTTAAAGAAAAGTAATAGTGCAACTCTTAAAGCATTTTCTTTGAATGTAAGAATGAAATTTGCTTAGTTTATTCTTGTAAATATTTTTATTGTGATCAAAAAGAATTTAGATTTAAAAATGTCAGGTTGCAGGTTGAGTTGGTGGTGAGGAAGGCAAATGTGGCATTAGCATTCATTTCAAGAAGGTTAGACCATTAAAGCAAAGATGTAAAGGGGAGCCTTTACAGATCACTGGTGAGGCCTCACTTGGAGTATTGTGAGCTGTTCTGTGCTCCTTATCTAAGAAAGGATCTGCTGACATTGAAGGGTATTGAAAGGAGTTTCCCCAAAAACAAGATTGAAAAGCCTGTCATATGAGGAGCGTTTGATGGCCCTGGGCCTGTACTTCCTGGAATTTAGAAGAATCTGGGGGAATCTCATTGAAACTGATTAATGTTGAAAGGCCTCGATAGAGTGGATATGGAGGGGATGTTTCTTATGGTCGGGCAGACTAAGACCAGAGGATACAGCCACAGAATAGAGGGGCATCCTTTTAGACTGGAGATGAGGAGGAATTTCTTTAGCCAGAGGGTGGTGAATCTCTGGAATTCGTTGCCACAGGCAGCTGTGGAGGCCAAGTCATATTTAAGGCAGAGGTTGATAGGTTCTTGATTGATCAGGGCAGTAAGTGATATAGGGAGAAAGCAGGAGAGTGGGGCTGAGAGGAAAATTGGATCAGCCATAATGAAATGGCAGAACAGACTCGATGGGCCAAATGGCCTAATTCTGCTCCTTTATCTTATGGTCTAATGGACAAATCAATTGTACTCAGTATTGTTTAGAACACTTGAAGTTAATAGAAAAGTTAACATCTTTGAGTTAATTTCCAGAATATTTAAATCAAGTCGATCTCAGTGATCATGTGAAGCTTTCCACCAATATCGCCATTTGCTGCCAGTATTTCTAACATTGATGTAGAGGTGGCAAATGGGCATTAAGATTCTTCCATATCTAAAATACTGGAAGAACCGCAGCAGGTCATGCAGCATCTGTGGAGGAGAATAAACAGTCAACATTTCGAGAGACCTGATGAAGGGTCATTGCCAGACCTGCTGAGTCCCTCCAGCATTTTGTGTGTGTTTCTCTGGACTTCTAGCATCTTGAAAATCTCTTGCGTTTCTGCTCACCACACCCAAATAGCTAAGTGCCAGTCGACATATCCCACTTAAAGCAAGGCTCGGGCAGCTGCACATTGCCACATCATCTGTACAACAGATCATTCAAGAAAAGAAGACGGGCTGAGGATATATATTTTGCCTGTGATGTGGAATTCCACTTGAGCCAATGAAGTTGCTGCTGAATTCTTTTTCAACGACTTCCTTTCTTTGGAAGCTCTGCCTCTTTAGCCTGGTAAAGCTAGGATAATGACAGTGGCAAATCCAAAGTGCACAGAAGTGTAGAACGTGAACAAGCTCCTGCGGTCGATTTGACTAGAACTGCCCGCTCTGAAGTTCAACATTAATTCCGACATAAATCGTCGTCTCTTAGTTTGCTTTTCCTGCTCTGTCACTGCTTATTTATCTCCTTGAGTAAGCCTCAACTATTGCTAAGTGCATCTGTAAAGTTCCTTACTTTGACTTTCTCTCTTACTGCAATTGCAGTAAATACTTTGGAGCACAGAGTAACCCTTCTCAGACTTTTGAAAAACATGACTGAGTTCCACCCAGAGAAATGTTCAACTTTTATTAAAGATTTCTTTAAATTTTAATTTTAGAGATCCAGCATGGTGACAGGCCATTCTGGCCCAATGAGCCTGTGCTGAGCTATTACAGTCATGTGACCAACTGATCTACTAACCAGTACATCTATGGACTGTGGGAGGAAACTGGAGCACCCAGAGGAAACCCACGTGGTCACGGGGAGAACGTGCAAGTTCCCAACAGAAAGTAGCAGGAATTGTACCCCGGCCACTGGTACTGTAAGGTGATGCTGCAATACCATGTCAGATTCATTTGTCTTTATTCACAAGGCAAAAGATGATAAGATGACAAATATTGGCATAAATATTCCTCTTTCAAAATTAAGACAGTTTGTTGTCATTTTACAGTACAAGGGTGTAAAGAAGAACAAAATGATTGTTAACCCCAATGTGAGACAACACAAAAACATACATAATAAGCATAAAACACAGCAACTATAAATACAGATGCAATCATGTGAAACACAACATACAGGCCACTGTTTGAGTGTGACTATATATACATAAGAATGAGCTGCTATGCATATATTGATTGTAGCTACATTAAGTGAGAATATGTATACAAAAAGTGACCCTGACAGGAAATGATAAAATGATAAAATGACCCTTGACAAGAGGGACTCTTCTAGGTTGTAACAGGGCACATAGAAGCACAGTAGGACAGTGACTGTGCTAGTATAGGGAAGAGGTGTGGAGTGTACGTGTGAAGTGGCAACGCAAGGACCGTAAAACCATAAGAGGTATATAGAAACTGAATTAGACTTGCAGGAGACAGTCCTGAAGAGAATGACGAGAATAAACCTGGGAATGAAAGGGTTAAGGTACAATGACTGTTTGATAGTTCTAGGCCAGTACTCACTGGAGTTTAGAAGAATGAAGGGGTATCTCATTAAAACCTACTGGGAAGAGTGGACGTGGAGAGGATGTTTCCTATAGAGGGGAGTCTGGGACTGCACTCTCCTTTGGGGTTGTCTATCGGTGGGTCCTCAGGTGTCTGTGGAGGCTGATCTGGGATCCACGTATCCTGGTACCGTGTGGGCAAGAGTAAGTGGTGACAGTGGTGAGTGGTCGGGTCTTTTGGTTGTCCACTCTCTCCTTTCGCAGCTGCTGCTTGTTCTCTGCGACACAGTGGAGGCTGCTCCAGTGTAACACAGCCCCCTCATGAACAGATCTCCTCCAAGTATGTCTATTGAGGATAATGTCTTCCCAGTTTCAGAAGTAAGGTTGAATTTTCACGGGCTGATTCTGATGGGTTTATTTTTTGCCCACACCACTCTGCCTTTATCCTTCTTCAAAATCACTGACTGCCCTAAGCAAAGAAGACTTCGAGGAGGTCCAGGCCGAGCTCCTTGTCCATTTTCCATGTTTTAATGACACCTATTTTGTTGTGTGTTTCTTGGCATCGGAATACAGGGGCATGCTTACGTTTTAAAAAAGCCATAATCACAAGCAGGCTGACTGCAATTAAGCTCTCTTTATTTTATGAGTTCAATGGAATAGGCAGCTCGTAAAAGTCTTGTTATGCAAATAATGCTGGTCTGCCCCCAGCACATCCTTGGATGTGTTAGTTTTCAACATAAACAATACATTTCACTCTATGTTTTGATGTACATCTGATAGATAAATCTGGGTCTGTATCAATCTTTCAATGCATTTAGAAAAGGGAGCAGTTACCTGTCTGTAGGCTGCCCTCCTTTGCTGTTAATTAAAGTAAGTATACAAGATGATAAGGGGCACAGATGGAGTGGAGAGCCAGCAACATTTTCCCAGGGTGGAAATGACTAATACGAAGAGAATGTTCCCCCTGATTTTTTTTATAGATATGTGGACCAACCATTGCTTTGAGCAGGAAATTTTCCTATGGCCTGAAAGCTGTGTGGCACTGTAATGCAACATTGTTTAAAAGGAAATTCCAGATGTGCAACAATGAAGGCTGTATGCGTGGAAGCATTTCAGTTACCGTGCAGCTGTGCAGCATAGAGGGAGCAGAGACGAAGGGGAATAATTTTAAGGTGTTTGGAGGAAAGTATAGGGGGAGGTCAGAGGTAGTGTTTTTAAACAGAGTGGTGGGTGTGTGGAATATGCTGGTAGTGGCAGAAGCAGATACATTCACTTCATGTGCCGGCTCACGTAATGTGGGCAATCATGGTCCTTGACCATGATTGTTCTCAGCGAATTTTTCCACAAAAGCAGTTTGCCATCGTCTTCTTCTGGGCAGTGTCTTTGGAAGATGGGTGACCCCAGCCACGAACAATACTCCTCAGGGGTTGTCTGCTGGGCATCAGCGGTCGCATAACCAGGACTTGTGATATACACCAGCTGCTCATACGACCATACTCCACCTGCTCCCATGGCTTCACGTGACCCTGATCGGGGGGCCAAGCAGGTGCTACACCTTGCCCAAGGGTGACCTACAGGTTAGCGGAGGGAAGGAGTGCCTTACGGCTACTTTGGTGGAGACGTATCTCCATCCCACCAGCCAAGCAGATATATTGTGGACATTGAAAATACTGTTAGATTGGTACATGAATGAAAGAGAAAGAGATTGCTATGTGGGAGGAAAGGGTTAGATTGATTTTGGAGTAGTGGGTGAAAAGGCTCCTGACACACCTTCTTGGGTCAACAGTGATAAAAAGAATTAAGACTTCTGGCTCTGAGAAACAGCTACAGATCAGTGTGCCACACTCGCATCTCATAAATCTGAACACTGACTTGATTGATTACTTCACTACATGAAGCATAGAATGCAATAGAACCAGTGAAAAACTACACACAAAGACTGACAAACAACCAATGTGCAATAGAATGCAAACTGGACAAACATGAAGAGATAACAAGTATGAAGTAAGTAAAATAATGCAGAGAATATGAGTTGTTAAATCCTTGAGAGAGAGTCTGTAGGTTGTGGAATCAGTTCAAAGTTGAGGTGAGTGAAGCTATCCAAACTGGTTCAGGAGCCAGATGGTTGCAGGGTAATAACTGTTCCTGAACCTGGAAAGCCCCTCACCACCTCCTGTGTTTCAATCAATTCAGCTCTTGGCAGGTGCAACCTTAACCCGGCCAGCATTCCTCCATAAGACAGTTCAAAGCAATACTTAGTGTCCATGGACTGTAAGAATCACAGTAGGAATAAATTATTTCTCTTTTCTACAGGAAAATCCAGAGAAGAACCATGATCATCACATTCTACAGGGGGTGTATCGAGAGCTTCCTGAGCAGCTGCATCACTGCCTGGTTCAAAAATTGCACCATCTCGGATCGCAAGACACTGCAGCGGATAGTGAGTTCAGCTGAGAAGATCATCGGGGTCTCTCTTCCCACCATTACAGACATTTACACTATGCACTGCATCCACAAAGCAAACAACATTATGAAGGACCCCACACTCCCCTCAAACAAATTTTTCTCCCTCCTGCCATCTGGGAAAAGGCACCGAAGCATTCGGGCTGTCACAACCAGACTATGTAACAGTTTCTTCCCCCAAGCCATCAGACTCCTCAATACTCAGAGTCTAGACTGACACCAACTTATTACCCTCTACTGTACCTGTTGTCTTGTTTATTATTTATTGTAATGCCTGCACTGTTTTGTGCACTTTATGCAGTCCTGGGTAGGTCTGTAGTCAAGTGTAGTATTTTTCTGTGTTGCTTTTACGTAGTTCAGTGTAGTTTTTGTACTGTTTCATGTAGCACCATGGTCCTGAAAAACACTCTCTCATTTATACTGTGTACTGTATCAGCAGTTATGGTTGAAATGACAATAAAAAGTGACTTGACTTGACTTGAGAACCATCGAGCAGAGCTACAGGCTGATGGGGCGAAGTGCAGAATTCATCAGAAAGAGTTAGTCATGAAAGCAATGACCTTGGATTTGCACTTACAAAATACTGGAGGAACTCAGCAGGTCGGCTAGCATTTATGGGAAGGATAAACAGTCAACATTTCGGGCTAAGACCCTTCATCAGGACTGAAAAGGATGGAAAGAGAAAGAAGGCAGAACAAGAAGGTGGATGGGGGGGGGAGAGGTGAAGAAGTCGAATCTGCCAGGTGACAGGTGAGACCAGGTGAGGGTGAAGGTAGGAGGAAGCTTGAAGGTGATAGGTCGTTGAGGTAAAGGGCTGAAGAAGATGGAGTCTGCTCAGAAAGGAGAATGAGCCATTGAGAAAGGGAGGGAGGACAGACGTGAGAGGGAGGTAATGGTCATGTGAGGAGAAGAGAAGGGTAAGAGGTGAGCCAGAGTGGAGAATGGTAAAAGAGAGGAAATGGAGGGTAACGATTACTGGAAATTGGAGAGATCAATGTTCATGCCATCAGGCTGGAGGCTAACCAGACAGAATATGAGATAACGCTCCTCCAACCTGAGAGCTGCCTCATCGTGGCAGAAGAGGACGTGGACAGACATGCCAGAATGGGAATGGGAAATCAAATTGAAATGGGTCACCACTGGGAAACATTGGAGATATTTTCTTTCCTGTGCTCAGTAGTTTGGTTCTCACAGCGTGTGTATATGTGCGCTGGTCTAATGAATGTACTGTACCTTGTCCACCATCCCTTTGATCTTCTACAACAGGCACCTTGAGGCAAGATTTACCAACAAGCGCGGGTCTGATTAAATAAAACTGTGGAATTTGAGCGCTCATCTGTTTACAATGCTCCCTCCTGCCAGCCAAAGGCTGAGCTCCATGTACACTGCTCTATAACAAGAGATGGCCGAGATTTCCACTCACTCACTGAGACAGAGAGCAAAAGCCAAAGAAAGCCAACCCCTGTGTACGCAAGGTGGCTTTCAAATATTGCAAGGAGTGCACTGGGGTTGGCTGGAAGGCTTACCTTAAAACTCGGGCTGTAAAGGTATGGCAGAGGCAGCATTTTAAGGAAATTCATCCTAGGAACTTGAGCATTCCTGGAGTTATTACCAATCTGTGGCAACAGCTGTTGCTTTGTATTGCCTCTGGGTGGTCAGAGATCCACCATATTAACACGGGATCAACATCTTAGAGGTTCTAACCTGGGCCCAACACATTGATGCAGTCATGAAGAAAGTGTTCCCACCACACTAATTCCTGAATAGTTTGAGGAGATTTGACATGTTACAAAAGACTCATGCAAATTTCTACAGGTGTACTATGCAGAGCATTCTGACTGGTTGCATCACCGTCAGATACGGAAGCTCTGACGCGCAGGATCGTAAAAGGATACAGGGTGTTGTAAGCTCATGGCCACAGCTCTCCCCTCAATCAAAAACATCGTTGAGACGTGGTACCTCAAGAAGGCAGGATTCATCAATAAACTTTCAGGACATGCCCTCATCTCATTGGGGAGCAGGTGGACTCACAGTCGATGTTTCAAGAACAGCTTCTTTCCTTCCACCATCAGATTTCTGAATGAATTTCATGACCCTTTTTATTCATCTTTTTATTTATTTTGTCACTTACAGTAATTCTTATGTCTTACAGTGTACTGTTGCTAGAAAACAACAACTTTCACAGTATCTGTCAGGATTAATAAACCTGATTCTCATCCCGATGGGATTGGAATTACATACGGATCCAGTTTATAATTAAACTAATAGCTTGCAGAAATTTTACAGCTTTTACTGAGATCAGCTTTCCACTAACAATGCTTTGTAAAGAAAAAGTTCTAAAGCTTCTTTTGTGGAGTTTGAGTTCATAGTCGAATAGTCGAAATCCAGGGTTATGAATTCCATAATACAACATCATTAGAGATCTCTGTGAGGTTGGATGCAGGAGTTCTCATTGATAAACATCACCTCGTTATTTGTTTTTAGGCTGATGTCAAGGCTGTTTTTAAGGCCATCTTGAGAAATACCTGCAGCACGGCAGTTCACTACAGACAGCAATCAGGGTTCAGTTCCAGCCGTTGTCTAGAACGAGTCTGTACATTCTCCTTGTGACCATGGGGATTTCCTTTTCATATGTCAGGACATAAAAGGTTATGGGGGGGAAGGAAGAAGAATAGGTTGAGAGGGACAATAAATCAGCCATGATGGAATACCTACAACCTTATCATGGTTTGGAGGTTGCGTACTTCGGTGACCCAGAGAGATTCATTGCACTTTGGCTGTTGATAGAGTCAAACATGCCAAATGGGCCAAAGGGTAGAGGCCAGACTAAGAGTTGTCTACCAGACCTCCAGGTTCAGAGGGTTCAGCTCAGGGCTAACAACCCTGACTGGTCAAACAAAACTGTTACTGAAACAGCAATGATGAATCCTTCTATATCTGTGTGCAACAGTATTGACAAACAGATGGGAAGACCTTCTTTGTTGACCAAAATGCTAGTGGCGTAACGGCCAGTAAGTAAATGATGGAATGGTGGAGCAGACTCAATGTACTGAATGGCCTAATTCTACTCCTACATCTTTCACCCACACCTCTGCAGTCCTTCACTTACCACCTTCTCCCTGACTGCCTCTCCTGACAATTCTATGATTTGCCTCTTGGCTGCTTTAACAGTAAGTGCTTCTGTCCTAAAATTCCAGTGACCCAGGTTTAATTCCAGCCTTCGTGCTTACACAGTCTCCCTGTGACTCTGTGAATTCCCTCTAGATTCTTTTGTTTCTTCCCACCTCCTAAAGCTACTGGGATGTTTTGTCGAAGTTAGTGAGGTCTAATGTGGAGTATTGTGTGCAGTTCCGGTCACCTACCTACGGGAAAGCTGTCAATCAGATTAAAAGGGTGTAGAGAAAAATCTACATAGTGTTCCCAGGATTTGAATACCTGAGCTTGTAATGGGCTGGGCTGATCAGACCCAAAAGACCCAAACAATTGGAGAGTCCGGGAAATGTGCTAATAAGCATACATGCACAACAAAGTAACTTAAACCTATTTTATTATCAAAACACAGAAAACACAAATAAACCACAATAAATACTGCTTCGTAAGTTACAAAGATATCCACAAAGATTTCAGGATCATGATTGTTGCTGTTGTTGGGGGACTTTGTTATCACTGTTGTTGGGGGGAGCTCTGAATTCCGACTCATGAAATCACCATGGGTCTGTCCTGGGCACCGATCATGACCTCAGTCTAGCTGAAGTCCCAAGCAACAGAGTGAAAGGTGCCTCAATAAACAGGGGTTCAATCCATGAGCACAGTGAGACACAGAACCAGACAAAATATTTAGTCATTTGTTCTCATGCCACTAGCTCAGCATGGATTGTTTAAGAGTTCCACAAGCACTGAGAGACACGCAGAGGCCGATAAACCCTTTGGTCTTTTGTTCTCATGCAACTGGTGCTTTGAGGCCAAGAAAGAATCCAGCCACTGTTAGCAATAATTAAACAAACCAACAGAGTAAGAATCCAACCCTTATTAGCAAACATTTCGCATATATGGAGCTTGTACAGACACTTTACATGCTGCAAGCTCGCAAGGTGTTAAAGTGTCACTTGGAATTCTTCAGACTTTTAGCTAGTACTTAGACAATATTTAATATATCACAGCATAGGTTGATTAGGTTAAGATTTTATTCCCGGTAGCATAGCAGAATGACGGGAGATCTGATAGAGGTTTACAAAATTATTAAGGGTATAACTAGGGTAAATGCAAGCAGGGTTTTTATACTGAGGTTGGGTCAGAACAGAACTAGAGGTCATAAGGTAATGGTAGGCAAGTGGCTAAATAATCGAAGGCAGAGTTGTCGGGTGGACAGGAGAGAAGTTGGTGGGTGGACAGGAGAGAAGTTGTCTGGTGAACAGGAGAGAAGTTGTTGGGTGGACAGGAGAGAAGTTGGTGGGTGGACAGGAGAGAAGTTGTCTGGTGGACAGGAGAGAAGTTGTCGGGTGGACAGGAGAGAAGTTGGTGGGTGGAAAGGAGAGAAGTTGTTGGGTGGACAGGAGAGAAGTTCTTGGGTGGACAGGAGAGAAGTTGTCGGGTGGACAGGAGAGAAGTTGTCGGGTGGACAGGAGAGAAGTTGTTGGGTGGACAGGAGAGAAGTTGGAGGGTGGACAGGAGAGAAGTTGGTGGGTGGACAGGTGAGAAGTTGGTGGGTGGACAGGAGAGAAGTTGTCTGGTGGACAGGAGAGAAGTTGTCAGGTGGACAGGAGAGAAGTTGTCGGGTGGACAGGAGAGACGTTGGTGGGTGGACAGGTGAGAAGTTGGTGGGTGGACAGGAGAGAAGTTGTCGGGTGGACAGGAGAGAAGTTGTTGGGTGGACAGCAGAGAAGTTGTCTGGTGGACAGGAGAGAAGTTGTCTGGTGGATAGGAGAGAAGCTGGTGGGTGGACAGCAGAGAAGTTGGTGGGTGGACAGGAGAGAAGTTCTCTGGTGGAAAGGTGAGAAGTTGTCGGGTGGACAGGAGAGAAGTTGTTGGGTGGACAGGAGAGAAGTTGGTGGGTGGACAGGAGAGAAGTTGTCAGGTGGACAGGAGAGAAGTTGTCTGGTGGACAGGAGAGAAGTTGGTGGGTGGACAGGAGAGAAGTTGGTGGGTGGACAGGAGAGAAGTTGTCAGGTGGACAGGAGAGAAGTTGTCTGGTGGACAGGAGAGAAGTTGGTGGGTGGACAGGAGAGAAGTTGTCTGGTGGACAGGAGAGAAGTTGGTGGGTGGACAGGTGAGAAGTTGGTGGGTGGACAGGAGAGAAGTTGTCTGGTGGACAGGAGAGAAGTTGTCTGGTGGACAGGTGAGAAGTTGTTGGGTGGACAGGAGAGAAGTTGTTGGGTGGACAGGAGAGAAATTGGTGGGTGGACAGGAGAGAAGTTGGTGGGTGGACAGGAGAGAAGTTGTCTGGTGGACAGGAGAGAAGTTGTTGGGTGGACAGGAGAGAAGTTGTCTGGTGGACAGGAGAGAGGTTGTCTGGTGGACAGGAAAGAAGCTGGTGGATGGACAGGAGAGAAGTTGTCGGGTGGACAGGAGAGAAGTTGGTGGGTGGACAGGAGAGAAGTTGTTGGGTGGACAGGAGAGAAGTTGTTGGGTGGACAGGAGAGAAGTTGTCTGGTGGACAGGAGAGAAGTTGTTGGGTGGACAGGAGAGAAGTTGTCTGGTGGACCGGAGAGAAGTTGTCGGGTGGACAGGAGAGAAGTTGTCTGGTGGACAGGAGAGAAGTTGGTGGGCGGACAGGAGAGAAGTTGTTGGGTGGACAGGATAGAAGTTGTCGGGTGGACAGGAGAGAAGTTGTCTGGTGGACAGGTGAGAAGTTGGTTGGTGGACAGGAGAGAAGTTGGTGGGTGGACAGGAGAGAAGTTGGTGGGTGGACAGGAGAGAAGTTGTCTGGTGGACAGGAGAGAAGTTGTTGGGTGGACAGGAGAGAAGTTGTTGGGTGGACAGGAGAGAAGTTGTCTGGTGGACAGGAGAGAAGTTGTCGGGTGGACAGGAGAGAAGTTGGTGGGTGGACAGGAGAGAAGTTGTTGGGTGGACAGGAGAGAAGTTGGTGGGTGGACAGGAGAATAGTTGTTGGGTGGACAGGAGAGAAGTTGTTGGGTGGACAGGAGAGAAGTTGTCTGGTGGACAGGAGAGAAGTTGTTGGGTGGACAGGAGAGAAGTTGTCTGGTGGACAGGAGAGAAGTTGTCGGGTGGACAGGAGAAAAGATGTCGGGTGGACAGGTGAGATGTTGTCGGGTGGACAGGAGAGAAGTTGTCTGGTGGACAGGAGAGAAGTTGGTGGGTGGACAGGAGAGAAGTTGTTGGGTGGACAGGAGAGAAGTTGTTGGGTGGACAGGAGAGAAGTTGTCTGGTGGACAGGAGAGAGGTTGTCTGGTGGACAGGAGAGAAGCTGGTGGGTGGACAGGAGAGAAGTTGTTGGGTGGACAGGAGAGAAGTTGTTGGGTGGACAGGAGAGAAGTTGTCTGGTGGACAGGAGAGAAGTTGTTGGGTGGACAGGAGAGAAGTTGTCTGGTGGACCGGAGAGAAGTTGTCGGGTGGACAGGAGAGAAGATGTCTGGTGGACAGGAGAGAAGTTGGTGGGCGGACAGGAGAGAAGTTGTTGGGTGGACAGGATAGAAGTTGTCGGGTGGACAGGAGAGAAGTTGTCTGGTGGACAGGTGAGAAGTTGGTGGGTGGACAGGAGAGAAGTTGGTGGGTGGACAGGAGAGAAGTTGTCTGGTGGACAGGAGAGAAGTTGTTGGGTGGACAGGAGAGAAGTTGTCTGGTGGACAGGAGAGAAGTTATCTGGTGGACAGGAGAGAAGCTGGTGGGTGGACAGGAAAGAAGTTGTCGGGTGGACAGGAGAGAAGTTGGTGGGTGGACAGAAGAGAAGTTGTTGGGTGGACAGGAGAGAAGTTTGTGGGTGGACAGGAGAGAAGTTGTTGGGTGGACAGGAGAGAAGTTGGTGGGTGGACAGGAGAATAGTTGTTGGGTGGACAGGAGAGAAGTTGTTGGGTGGACAGGAGAGAAGTTGTCTGGTGGACAGGAGAGAAGTTGTTTGGTGGACAGGAGAGAAGTTGTCTGGTGGACAGGAGAGAAGTTGTCGGGTGGACAGGAGAGAAGTTGTTGGGTGGACAGGAGAGAAGTTGTCGGGTGGACAGGAGAGAAGTTGTTGGGTGGACAGGAGAGAAGTTGTCTGGTGGACAGGAGAGAGGTTGTCTGGTGGACAGGAGAGAAGCTGGTGGGTGGACAGGAAAGAAGTTGTCTGGTGGACAGGAGAGAAGTTGGTGGGTGGACAGGAGAGAAGTTGGTGGGTGGACAGGAGAGAAGTTGTCTGGTGGACAGGTGAGAAGTTGTTGGGTGGACAGGAGAGAAGTTGGTGGGTGGACAGGTGAGAAGTTGGTGGGTGGACAGGTGAGAAGTTGTCGGGTGGACAGGAGAGAAGTTGTCTGGTGGACAGGTGAGAAGTTGTTGGGTGGACAGGAGAGAAGTTGGTGGGTGGACAGGTGAGAAGTTGTCAGGTGGACAGGAGAGAAGTTGTCTGGTGGACAGGAGAGAAGTTGGTGGGCGGACAGGATAGAAGTTGTCTGGTGGACAGGAGAGAAGTTGTCTGGTGGACAGGAGAGAAGTTGTCTGGTGGACAGGTGAGAAGTTGTCTGGTG
Source organism: Hypanus sabinus (assembly GCF_030144855.1). Classification (NCBI taxonomy): domain Eukaryota; kingdom Metazoa; phylum Chordata; class Chondrichthyes; order Myliobatiformes; family Dasyatidae; genus Hypanus; species Hypanus sabinus. The sequence continues at coordinate 9,524,304 of NC_082717.1, forward strand.
GACAGGAGAGAAGTTGTTGGGTGGACAGGAGAGAAGTTGTCTGGTGGACAGGAGAGAAGTTGTCGGGTGGACAGGAGAGAAGATGTCGGGTGGACAGGTGAGAAGTTGTCGGGTGGACAGGAGAGAAGTTGTCTGGTGGACAGGAGAGAAGTTGTTGGGTGGACAGGTGAGAAGTTGTTGGGTGGACAGGAGAGAAGTTGTCTGGTGGACAGGTGAGAAGTTGTTGGGTGGACAGCAGAGAAGTTGTCTGGTGGACAGGAGAGAAGTTGTTGGGTGGACAGGAGAGAAGTTGGTGGGTGGACAGGAGAGAAATTGTTGGGTGGACAGGAGAGAAGTTGTCTGGTGGACAGGAGAGAAGTTGTTGGTTGGACAGGAGAGAAGTTGTCTGGTGGACAGGAGAGAAGTTGGTGTGTGGACAGGAGAGAAGTTGGTGTGTGGACAGGAGAGAAGTTGGTGGGTGGACAGGAGAGAAGTTGTCTGGTGGACAGGAGAGAAGTTGTCTGGTGGACAGGAGAGAAGTTGTTGGGTGGACAGGAGAGAAGTTGGTGGATGGACAGGAGAGAAGTTGTTGGGTGGACAGGAGAGAAGTTGTCTGGTGGACAGGAGAGAAGTTGTGGGGTGGACAGGAGAGAAGTTGTCTGGTGGACAGGAGAGAAGTTGTCTGGTGGACAGGAGAGAAGTTGTTGGGTGGACAGGAGAGAAGTTGTTGGGTGGACAGGTGAGAAGTTGTCTGGTGGACAGGAGAGAAGTTGTCTGGTGGACAGGAGAGAAGTTGTTGGGTGGACAGGAGAGAAGTTGTCTGGTGGACAGGAGAGAAGTTGTTGGGTGGACAGGAGAGAAGTTGTCCGGTGGACAGGAGAGAAGTTGTCTGGTGGACAGGAGAGAAGTTGTTGGGTGGACAGGAGAGAAGTTGTTGGGTGGACAGGAGAGAAGTTGTCTGCTGGACAGGAGAGAAGTTGTTGGGTGGACAGGTGAGAAGTTGTTGGGTGGACAGGAGAGAAGTTGTCTGGTGGACAGGTGAGAAGTTGTTGGGTGGACAGGAGAGAAGTTGTTGGGTGGACAGGAGTGAAGTTGTTGGGTGGACAGGTGAGAAGTTGTTGGGTGGACAGGAGAGAAGTTGTCTGGTGGAAAGGAGAGAAGTTGTTGGGTGGACAGGAGAGAAGTTGTTGGGTGGACAGGTGAGAAGTTGTTGGGTGGACAGGAGAGAAGTTGTTGGGTGGACAGGAGAGAAGTTGTCTGGTGGACAGGAGAGAAGTTGTCTGGTGGACAGGTGAGAAGTTGTTGGGTGGACAGGAGAGAAGTTGTTGAGTGGACAGGAGAGAAGTTGTTGGGTGGACAGGTGAGAAGTTGTTGGGTGGACAGGAGAGAAGTTGTTGGGTGGACAGGAGAGAAGTTGTCTGGTGGACAGGAGAGAAGTTGTCTGGTGGACAGGTGAGAAGTTGTTGGGTGGACAGGAGAGAAGTTGGTGGGTGGACAGGAGAGAAGTTGGTGGGTGGACAGGAGAGAAGTTGTTGGGTGGACAGGAGTGAAGTTGTCTGGTGGACAGGTGAGAAGTTGTTGGGTGGACAGGAGAGAAGTTGTCTGGTGGACAGGAGAGAAGTTGTTGGGTGGACAGGAGAGAAGTTGTTGGGTGGACAGGTGCGAAGTTGTTGGGTGGACAGGAGAGAAGTTGTTGGGTGGACAGGAGAGAAGTTGTCTGGTGGACAGGAGAGAAGTTGTTGGGTGGACAGGCGAGAAGTTTTCTGGTGGACAGGATAGAAGTTGTTGTGTGGACAGGAGGGAAGTTGTCTGGTGGTCAGGAGAGAAGTTATCTGGTGGACAGGAGAGAAGTTGGTGGGTGGACAGGAGAGAAGTTGTCTGGTGGACAGGAGAGAAGTTGTTGGGTGGACAGGAGAGAAGTTGTCTGGTGGACAGGAGAGAAGTTGTCGGGTGGACAGGAGAGAATTTGTCTGGTGGACAGGAGAGAAGTTGTCTGGTGGACAGGAGAGAAGTTGTTGGGTGGACAGGAGATATGTTGTCTGGTGGACAGGAGAGAAGTTGTTGGGTGGACAGGAGAGATGTTGTCTGGTGGATAGGAGAGAAATTGTCTGGTGGACAGGAGAGAAGTTGTCGGGTGGACAGGAGAGAAGTTGTCTGGTGGACAGGAGAGAAGTTGGTGGGTGGACAGGAGAGAAGTTGTTGGGTGGACAGGAGAGAAGTTGGTGGGTGGACGGGAGAGAAGTTGTCTGGTGGACAGGAGAGAAGTTGTTGGGTGGACAGGAGAGAAGTTGGTGGGTGGACAGGAGAGAAGTTGTCGGGTGGACAGGAGAGAAGTTGGTGGGTGGACAGGAGAGAAGTTGTTGGGTGGACAGGAGAGAATCTGTTGCTGGATGACAGGGTATCGGGAATAACAACATTGTTCCAGTTGGTACTTGCATTGCTCCAGTGAGTTGAAGGATGGTTTAGTTGTGCAGAATATGTGAGCAGGCTGGGACTCTCACAATGAGCATTTGAATTACACGTGAGATTATCATTCCAGGGCAGTGTTGACCAGTAGCAGAGGCTATCCTTTTAAGGTGAATGAAGGGAAGTTTAGACAAGTTCGGCACAGCTTTGTGGGCTGAAGGGCCTGTATTGTGCTATGTTCCTATCAGATGTCAGTGGTAACTTTTTATATGTACTACCAGTGATGGTGGTAGAGGCAGATACATTAGGAACATTTAAGAGATTCTTAGATCAGCACATGGATGAAAGAAAGATGGAGGGCTCTGTAGGAGGGAAGGGTTAGATTGATCTTAGAGGGGGTTAAAATGTTGGTATGACATCATTGTATGAAGTGGTTATACTGTGCTATGGCATTCTGTGTTCAATGGTTTATGTTATTAGCCAAGGGTAGCAATGGCCAATACCAAAGGTCATCTTTTGATGGTGTTTGGAGGAAAGTACAGGAGGAGATGTCAGAGGTAATTTCTTTACACTGGTGGATGTGTGGAATACGCTGCCAAAAGTGATAGTAGAAGCATATATATTAGGGGTATTTAAGAAACTCTTAGACAGGATGTTAGAAAATGGAAGGCAATGTAGGAAGAAGAGTTAGATTGATCTTAGAGTAGGGTAAAAGGTTGGCAAAACATCATGGGCTAAAAGATCCGTACTGTGTTGTAATGTTATATGTTCTGCGTCCTCACTGTAGTGTGGCAAACAGAACTGTACACAATGCTCCATGTGTGCCCTAACCACTTGTGGTTGTTTTTGGTGAGCATGAGTAGTGGAAATAAGTGGGAAAAGGCAACACAACAAATATTAAATTTCTGATTACTAATTTTTCTACAATGGCCACTAACGTTGATTTACAATACTGCATAAAAGTCAGGTACCCTAACCATATATATGTGCCGAAGACTTTTGCGCAGTATTGTACTTGTCAATGTGGAGTGGAGAGTGAGTTTGTAAATCTGATGGGAGCAAAGGATGTTGGGAATGGTGAAGGTGGGGTGCCGCGGGAGGGGTGTGAGTCCAGTGGCAAGAACACATGCCAGAGGGTGGGCAGGGGAGTGGCTGCAGACACACCCAGCCTTGAGACACCAGACAAAGACATTTGATTCCAGACAACTGGTTTATTGATCATTACAGAATGTCACTCCGGTGGTTCCCGCTCCTTCACCTCTCCTTTTCCCTTTTCTCAACCATGATTCCCCTCTCCCTGTCTCCTTTGCACTTTCCAGAGTAGTGACCCATATCCAAATCATCATTCACATCTGCCAAAGTTTACTTTTTGTGTGCCAACAATACAGACTAATACGTATAATCACTACAGTACCATGCAAAAGTCTTAGGCATCCTAGCGATGTATATGTGCATAAGACTTCTGTACCATGCTGTACCGAAGACGAGATCTTTCAACCTTACGTGCTCTGACTGATATGTGAATCCAGACCAATCAACTTAAGTGTCCTCTGAAATGCCCCAGTAAGCACTATAGGTGGCATGGTCACATAGTGTCTAGCCTCATGCTTTACAGCACTAGCTGTAAGATCAGGGTTCAACTACCATCGCTGCCTGTAAGGAGCTTGTATGCTCTCCCCATGGGTTTCCTCGATGTGCTCGGTTTCCTCCCACATTCCAAAGATGTGTGCGAGGGTTAGAGTTAGTAAGCTGTGGATGTGCTATATTAGCACTGGAAGCATGGTGATATTTGCAGGCTGAAGAGACCCATATCCGAATCGGGTTTACCATCATTCGTTTTGTCATGAATTTCTTTATTTTTGCAGCCACAGTGCAGTACAATACGTAAAATTACTACAATACTCTGCAAAAGTCTTAGGCACTAGGCTATATATATAGTAACACTCTCAAATATTGGAAGAACTCAACATGTCAGGCACCATCTATGGAAATGAAGAAACTGTTGACATTCTGGGCCGAAACCCTTCCTTAGCTCTGAGAAGGAAGGGGGAAGATGCCAGAACAAAAAGGTGAAGGGTGGGGAGAAAGGCTGGCTGGAAGGTGAAAGGTGAAGCTAGGTGGATGGGAAAGGTCAAGGGATGGAGAAGAAGGAATCTGATAGGAGAGACGAGTGGACAATAGGAGAAAGGGAAGGAGGATGGGACCCAAGGGGTAGAAACTAATAGGCAGGTGAGAAGAAGTGCAAGAGTGGGGAATGAAGGGGGGGGGGGGGTAAGTTTGTTTATCGGAAGGAGACATCGATATTCATGATATCAAATTGGAGGATACCCAGATGGAATATAAGGCAGTTACTCCTCCACTCTGGGGATGGCCTCATCTTGGCACAAGAGCAGGTCATGGATCGACACATCGGAATGGGAATGGGAGTTTGGAATTAAAAGTTTTGGCACCTTGTGGCGGATGGTGCAGAGGTGCTTGATGAAGCAGTACCCTAATTTAAAACGGGTCTCACCAATGGAGAGGCCGCATCAGGAGCACCAGGCACAATAGATGATCGCAGCAAATTTGCAGGTTAAGTGATGTCTCACCCGGAAGGGCTGTTTGGGGCCCTGAAAGGAGGTGAGGGAGGAGGTGTATGGGCAGGTGTAGCACCTAGGCCACTTGCAGTGATAAGTGCCTGGAAGGAGAATAGTGGGGAGGGATGAATGGACGAGGGAATCATAAAGGGAGAAAGCTCTGTGGAAAGCGGAGGGTGAAGGCAAGGTAAAGATATGTATAATGGTAGGATCCTTTTGGAGATGGTGGAAGTTGCAGAGGAAATGTTGGAAGTGGAAGCTGATGGGGTGGCGGGTAAGGACAAAAGGGACTCTATCACTAAGACTGTTGCACAGTACTGTAGTCCCCCATAACTCTCTAACCCACAAGTTACACCGAAATGCAATAGACAAGGGAATAAATTCCCTTGGAAACCAAGTTCTCATTTTTCCAGCTCCCTTGAAGGTTGATTTATTTATAAGAATGCTTTTATGCTTTCCTTAATCTTAGAAATTTTACGGTGAAAGGCAGAGCAAAATTATCCGTCTAAACCACAAACACTTCAAAAATGATCATTAGAGTAACTGTCTGCATTTTTATATAATCACGGATACATTTCCAATCCCTTATAAGGAAAGTGTATTCGAAAGATGAATTTATCTGTGATGTAGATGAAGATAAAAAGAAAATATGATATCCAGAGACCTGCTGAACCGTCTCATTGAAGAGGATGCAAGTTCCATGAATTCAGCAGACAAGAATTGGCCTGCTTTTGGCTGGAACACATATCACCTTCAAGAACTTTAGGAACATTGAAATGGGAGGAGGGACATCCCTCTCTCAGTTTGTCCTATCATTCTCTAGGAACTGTGACAACTTTATAGCAATCTCTTTATCAACCCCTTAATATACACTCAGCGACCATTCAGTTAGGTACACCTGTACACCTGCTTGTTAAATAAAATATCTAATTGGCAAATCATGTGGCAGCAACTCAATGCCTAAAAACGTGCAGACCTGGTCAAGAGGTTCAGTTGTTGTTCAGTCCAAACAGCAGAATGGGGAAGAAATGTGATATAAGTGACTTTGACAGTGCAATGATTGTTGTTGCAAGATGAGGTAGTTTGAGTATCTCAGAAACTCCTGGGATTTTCATACAAGACAGTCTCTACAGTTTACAGAGAATGGTGGAAAAAGCAAAAAAAAAGCCAGTGAGTGGCAGTTCTTTGGGTGAAAACATCTTGCGGATGAGAGAGGTCAGAGGTGAATGGCCAGACTGGTTCAGCCTGACAGGAAGGTGACAGTAGCTCAAATAGCTACACATTAAACAGTGATGTGCAGAAAGCATCTCTGAATGCACAGCACATCAAACCTTGAAAGGGATGAACTACAGCAACAGAAGATCATGAACACACATACAGTGGGCAGTTTGCTAGATACAGGAGGTGAATATAGATCTTTCAATGTGTTGATGCATTGATGTTTGGGTGTTAAAATGTTAAAATGTGTCAAGCGGCCAATGTTTAGATGTGTCAATAGACAAGTGTATCAATATGTAGGTGTTAATGTTTAGAAGTGTTGACGGTAAGATGGGTTGACAGGTATGCTGATGGTTTAGTGTGTCAATAGCTAGATGTTAATGTTTAGAAGTGTTGACGGTAAGATGTGACAATAAGAGCTTTAATAAGTAGAAGTTAATGTTTAGAAAAATCTATGGCAAAATGGGTTGATAGGTTTGCTGATGGCTGCATGTATTGACGGTTAGGTTTGACATAGCTAGGCTGGTTGGTGATTGTATGTGTTGATAGTTGTGCCAATCGTTCGGTGTGCGGGTGTTTAGGTAGGTTTAAGGTGGCATTGTGGAGTAGTGGTTAGCACATTCGCTTTATGGCACCAACAATCACTAACCACATAACGTAACACATGACACACAATAACTTAATCACACATAAATTACAAACTAAAGTGCATTAATATTAAATATTCTAAGATGCGGAACAGATTAGCCAGCGACACTTGAGTACGATGCAGATGGGAGTTCAGGAGCCTGAAGGCCTGAAGGAATAAGTTGTTTCCCATCCTGACCGTTCTTGTTTACATGCATCCTGCCTGATGGTAGAAAGTCAAAGAGGATGCGGGATGGAAAGGTGGGATCCTTAATAATACTAGGGGCGACACGTACATAGTGCTCCCGATGCATTTCCATGGTGGATGGTAGGGAGACCCCAACGATCCTCTCAGCCATTTTCACTGCCCTTTGTAGGGACTTGTGTTCCAATGCTCGACTGCTCCCATACCAGATGGAGATACAACTTGTCTGGATGCACAGTTAAGATGGGGGGATTGGGGGGAGACTTGCTTGCTTCATTCTTCTTAGGAAATGGAGGCACTGCTGTACCTTCTTGTTCAGAGAGATGATATTAAAAGTCCAGGAACTCCCAGGAACCTGGTGCACTTAACTCTCTGTATGGAGGGGCCATGTATTCGCAGAGGGGGATGGTTTGTTTGCACTTTCCTGAAGTCCACAATGATTTCCTTTATCTTGTCCACATTCAGGCTTCGGTTGTTCTTCTCACACCGATCCACCAGCCACTCTGTTACTTCTCCTCTATACGCTGTCTCATCATCATTCTTGATGAGGCCAATCATGATTGCGTCACAGTTTGAGCTGGAACCTGTGACACAGTCATGTGTCTTCAGTGTGAACAGCAGCCGGCTGAGCTCACAGTCTTGGGGAGCGCCAGTGCTCAGTGTAATGGGACGAGAGACATTATTGCCCATGGGGGCTGACTGTGCCTTACTATTAAGAAGTTCAGTATCCAATTGCAAAGGGAGGTGCTGAGACCCAGCCAGAACAGTTTCCCCACCAGGTTCTGGGGTATGATGGTCTTGAACCTAAACTGAAGTCTATAAACTGTAGTCTGGCATATTAGACTCCATTTTCCAGGTGGAACAAGACAGAGTGGATCGATTTGAGCAAAATGCAAACAGGAAGGGGGCCAGTGTAGCAGGGAGAAAGGCTTTAATGTGCTCCACAGCCAGCCACTCAAAGCATTTCATAATGGTTGATGCTAATGCCACTGCACGATAGTCAAGAAGGCAGGTTACTGTCACCTTCTTTGGTACTGGAATGATGGTTGCCACCTTGAAAACCAAGGGGACAATGGATTGTTTCAGAGAGATGTTGAATATGTCCATCAGCTGGGCTGCGCAGTTGTTTGGAACCCGATCTGGTATATTATTGGGTCTCGCAGCTTTGCGTGGGTTGACTCTGGCCAGGGTCTACCTCACCTCAGCTTCAGCCAGACGGAAGCATGGGGAGGGGGGGGGGGTGGCTTCCTCGCCAGCACTTTGTCCTGTACATCAAACTGAGCATGGAAGTCATTCAGCCACTCAGGCGGAGAAGCAACCTGGGCACTGGCACGCAGGGCAGACCTGTAGACAGTAATCCTCTGAATACCCTGCCACATGCAAGGAATTCTTCGTGTGTTTCATCCGGATGCTCCAGCTTCCTCCCACGTTCCAAACACGTACAGGTTAGGGTTATTGAATTGCAGGCGTGCCATGTTGGAAGTAGAAGTTTAGTGAAAGTTGCAGGCCGTCCCCAATATACCCTCTGGATATATTGGTTGTTGGTGCAAAATGACATAATACAAATAAGGCCAGTCTTTAGGGGGGGTTGTGTGTGGGTGTGTCAGTGTTCAGTACATGGGTGTGTATTTCATATTTTTATAGGGCATCAATCGTTATTACTGTATTCTACTTCTGAGCTGCAATGATCTTTTACTGAGGAATGCCAAGTTATTTCGGTCAGGTTTCATTAGACAGATGGTGAAACCAAATTCATGCTGTGGATCATTTGCTTTAAAAGCACAGAACATCAAATGAGCTATGTAAATTTTCCTTTACCACAGATGGAGACATTGTCGAACAATCTCACTCTTTGTAAACACAAAGTACACTGCAGATGCTGTGGTCAAATTAAGACGTACAAAAAAGCTGGATGAACTCAGCAGGTTGGGCAGCATCCATTGAAAGGAGCAGTCAACATTTCGGGCCGAGACCCTTCGTCCTGAGTTCATCTAGCTTTTTTGTATGTCTCACTCTCTGTGTCTCCTTCCTCTGCTTTCATATCAAGTGCGGTCTCCTTGGTGTTGGAGAAGCTGATGGAATTTTTCTGCACATATCAATGGCTTCAACTTACATCCTCTTCAGGGATCAGGGTACTTTCTTCTGCCTGGGATCTGATGGTTGAAGCTGAGGCTTGGTGCTCCATTGATCAAACAGCACTTACAGACAATAGACAATAGGTGCAGAAGTAGACCATTCGGCCCTTTGAGCCTGCACCGCCATTCTGAGATCATGGCTGATCATCTACTATCAATACCCGGTTCCTGCCTTGTCCTCATATCCCTTGATTCCCCTATCCATAAGATACCTATCTAGCTCCTTCTTGAAAGCATCGAGAGAACTGATGCAGTGCATTCCACACCCCCATAACTCTCAGGGAGAAGAAGTTTTCCCTTAACTCTGTCCTAAATGACCTACCCCTTATTCTTAAACCATGCCCTCTGGTACTGGACTCTCCCAGCATCTGGAACATATTTCCTGCCTCTATCTTGTCCAATCCCTTAATAATCTTATATGTTGCAATCAGATTCCCTCTCAATCTCCTTAATTCCAGTGTGTACAAGCCCAGTCTCTCTAACCTCTCTGCGTAAGACAGTCCGGACATCCCAGGAATTAACCTTGTGAATCTACGCTGCACTTCCTCTACAGCCAGGATGTCCTTCCTTAACCCTGGAGACCAAAACTGTACACAATACTCCAGGTGTGGTCTCACCAGGGCCCTGTACAAATGCAAAAGGATTTCCTTGCTCTTGTACTCAATTCCCTTTGTAATAAAGGCCAACATTCCATTAGCCTTCTTCACTGCCTGCTGCACTTGCTCATTCACCTCCAGTGATTGATGAACAAGAACTCCTAGATCTCTTTGTATTTCTCCCTTACCTAACTCTACACCATTCAGATAATAATCTGCCTTCCTGTTCGTACTCCCAAAGTGGATAACCTCACACTTATTCACATTAAATGTCACCTGCCAAGTATCTGTCCACTCACCCAGCCTATCCAAGTCACCCTGAATTCTCCTAACATCCTCATCACATGTCACACTGCCACCCAGCTTAGTATCATCAGCAAACTTGCTGATGTTATTCTCAATGCCTTCATCTAAATCGTTGATGTAAATCGTAAACAGCTGTGGTCCCAAAACCGAACCCTGTGGCACCCCACTAGTCACCACCTGCCATTCCGAGAAACACCCATTCACCACTACCCTTTGCTTTCTATCTGCCAACCAGTTTTCTATCCATGTCAATGTCTTCCCCCCAATGCCATGAGCTCTGATTTTACCCACCAATCTCCTATGTGGGATCTTATCAAATGCCTTCTAAAAATCGAGGTACACTACATCCACTGGATCTCCCTTGTCTAACTTCCTGGTTACATCCTCGAAAAACTCCAATAGATTAGTCAAGCATGATTTTCCCTTGGTAAATCCACACTGGCTCGGCCCAATTCTATCACTGCTATCTAGATATGCCATTATTTCATCTTTAATAATGGACTCTAGCATCTTCCCCACTACTGATGTTAGGCTGACAGGACGATAGTTCTCTGTTTTCTCCCTCCCTCCTTTCTTAAAAAGTGGGATAACATTAGCCATTCTCCAATCCTCAGGAATCGATCCTGAATCTAAGGAACATTGGAAAATGATTACCAATGCATCCACAATTTCCAGAGCCACCTCCTTTAGTACCCTAGGATGCAGACCATCTGGACCTGGGGATTTGTCAGCCTTCAGTCCCATCAGTCTACTCATCACCTAATGTCAATCTGTTTCATTTCCACTGTTACCCTATGTCCTTGGCCCATCCATACATCTGGGAGATTGCTTGTGTCTTCCCTAGTGAAGGTAGATCTAAAGTACTTATTAAATTCTTCTGCCATTTCTCTGTTTCCCATAACAATTTCACCCAATTCATTCTTCAATGGCCCAACATTGTTCTTAATTATCTTCTTTCTCTTCACATACCTAAAAAATGCTTTTGCTATCCTCCTTTATATTCCTGGCTAGCTTGCATTCGTATCTCATTTTTTCTCCCCGTATTGCCTTTTTAGTTAAGTTCTGTTGTTCCTTAAAAATTTCCCAATCATTTGTTTTCCCACTCACCTTAGCTCTGTCATACTTCTTTTTTGTAATGCTATGCAATCTCTGACTTCCTTTGTCAACCACTGTGGCCCCTTTCCCCCCTTTGAATCCTTCCTTTTCTGGCGGATGAACTGATTTTGCACGTTGTGCATTATTCCCAAGAATACCTGCCATTGCTGTTCCACAGTCTTTTCTGCTAGGATATCCGCCCATTTAACTTTGGCCAGCTCCTCCCTCATGGCTCCGTAGTCTCCTTTGTTCAACTGCAACACCGACACCTCCAATCTGCCCTTATCCTTCTCAAATTGCAGATAAAAACTTATCATATTATCATTAAGCACTTGGAGTATTGTGGGCAGTTTTGGGCTCCTTATCTAAGAAAGGATGCACTGGCATTGGAGAGAGTCCCGTGGAGTTTCTCGAGAGTTATCCTAGGAATGCAAGTGTTAATATATGAGCAGTGTTTGTTGGCTTTGCATCTATACTTGCTGCAGTTTAGAAGAATGAGTCCGGATCTCATTGAAACCTATTGAATATTGAAAGGCCTAGATCGAGTGGATGTGGAGAGGATGTTTCCTACAGTGGGGGAGTCAAGGACCAGAGGGTAGAAGCAGAATCAGTTTTAATATTACTGACATATGTCATGAAATCCATTATTTTGCTTCAGCAGTACAGTGCAATACATACAACATATAATAAAAAGTCTATAAATTACAGTAAGAAGTATACATAAAAATTAAATAAGCAGTGCAAAAAGAGAGGTAGGAAATATAGTGAGGCGGTGTTCATGGGTTCATTGTCCATTCAGAAATCTATGGCAGAGGGAAAGAAAATGTTCCCAAAGCACTGTGGGGGTCTTCAGGCTCCTGTACCTCCTCCTTGATGGCAGCAATGAGAGAGGGTATGTCTTGGGTGATGGGGGTCCTTAATGATGGATACCACCTTTCTGAGACATCATGTTTCGAAGTTGTCCTTGACACTGGGGAGGCTAGTGCCAAGACGGAGCTGACTAATTTTACAACCGTCTGCGGCATTTTCCGATCCTGTGCAGTGCCCCCACCCATACTAAACTGTGATGCGACCAGTTAGAATGCATTCCACAGCACTTCTGTTGAAAATTGTGTGCCTTTGGTGACACACCAACTCTCTTCAAACTCCAAATAAAATAAAGCTGTTTTCTTGCCCTCTTTGTAATTGCATCAATATGCTGGTCTCAGGATAAATCCTCAGAGATGTTGACACCCAGGAACTTGAAAACTGCTCACCCTTTCTACTGCTGATACTACAGTGAGGACTGGTGTGTGCTCCCTTGACTTCCCCTTCTTAAAGTACACAATCAATTCTTTAGTCTCTCTGATGTTGCTGTGACACCACTCAACCAGCTTATCTATTTCCCTCCTCATCACCATCTCAAATTCTGTCAACAACAGTTGCGTCATCTGGCATTTTATGGATGGCATTTGAACAGTGCCTAGCCACACATTCATAGAGAGAGTGGAGCAGTGGCCTAAATGGGCATCCTTGAGGTGTTCCAGTGTTGATTGTTAGAGAGAGGAGATGCTATTTCCAATCCAACTGACCGTGTCGAGGATTTAGATGCAGAGAGAGGTACAGAGGTCCAGGTCTTGGAGCTTGCTGATTAGAACTGACGGAATGGTTATGTTGAACCCTTAGCTGCATTCAATAAACAGCAGCCTGACATAGGTATTACAATTGTGCAGGTGATCCAAGGCCAAGTGGAGAGCCAGTAAGACTGCATCTGCTGTACACCTAATGTGACGATAGGCAAGTTGCAGCAGGTCTACGTCTTTACTTAGGCATTTGATTCTAGCTATGACCAATCTCTCAATGCACTTCATCACTGTGGATGAGAGTACCACTGGGCAATAGTCATTGAGGCAGCTCACTTATTCTTTTTGAGCACTGGTATGATTGTCATTCCTTTGAAGCAAGTGGGAACCTCTGACTGAAGCAGTGAGATTGATTGTGTCCTTGTAAACTTCTGCCAGTTGGTTGACAAATGAAAGGTGATTGATATGTTTGTGGCCTAAGGTAGAGGGAGTCAATTTTAGAAAACCTAGCACATTTATTTTTCAACATAGTTCCCTCCTACACTTACACACTTAGTCCTGCGGTTGTGGAGCATACGGATCTTGGACCTCCAGAAAGTGTCCACAGTAGGGGTGATTGATAAGTTCATGGCCTATGGTAGAAGGAGATGAGTTATACAGCTCTTGTTACATGCACATGCAGTTCAACTCCTTGAGTGATTATGCAGAAGGTTTGAAGTTAATAACTCAACTCGTTCTACCTTAGGCCACAATCCTATCAATCACCCTGATGAGTTGTGAGCAGTCTGGAAGAAACCCACAAAGACACGGGGAGAATGGACACCAGCTGGAATTTAACTCTGACAACTGATCGATCCACCATTCTTTGTGTAAAAGGCCTAGCTCTGATACCCAACTCCCCCCCTCCATACATTCTTAAAAATTTTGGAGAAAGATTCCCTGAGGTTGTTATAGCTGGGGATGGTAATGAAGACAAGCTCCCACTACCCATTAAACGCTCCCAATGGTGTCCATCTCAAACAGCCTTTGATAACCAAGTGCAGCTCCTGGACTTCACGTGTGGCCTAGCCATAGTCCCGGTGGAACCGTTTCTACTGAAAGGAGAAAGAGCAAAGGCAGGTTACTGGCGCCTTAAAAGCAGTTGCCTTGCGCAAATGGGTTGGCAGCTCATCTAGGAGAAGGAAAACTCCGCTGCCTTATGGCCATACCCACTGATGGGGAAGACTTGGGAAGTAAACTCCAAGGGAAAAATCCGGAGCTGGAGTCCCTGAGGCTGTCCTACATTGAGTTCAATGCTAACTGGCAGCTCTTGTCACACTGCTGGTTCCAAATCATATCAGCCTTTGCCGTTCCTTTGGATTTATCAGGTGCACGGAGAGGGGGAGCTTGCTACATGGGCGACAGCTCGCTCTCCATATCGTACTGCCCAGGCTTGCGAATCTAGGTAACTAGGACTCAATATCCATGGTCAGTTCTGATCAACAGAGGTCCTCACCTCACCTCACAAAAAATTATGCCCCCTTGTATAAGGTATTTCTGCCCTGGGAAAGAGTTTGGCCATCCACTTGATCTATACCTCTTATCATCTTGTCCTTCCCAGCGTGAATGCAGTGCTCCAGGCTGTAAGGCGTAAGCAGGCGATCGGGTATACATTGACAAGGGCTGCTAATTGCAAACAGCTGCGGGCTCCAGACTGTCTGGTAGCACTGGGAGATTCACTCCTTCCTCAACACACTTGAAGTGATTAATGTTCCCCTGGGCTGTTTGCTCGCAGTGGCTCGTGTGTATCTGGGACCTTTTCCAGCTCTGTCTGGCGTGAAATCCAATGCCCAGCTGTGGCAAGATGTTGCACGTTCTCGAGCTTTGAGTGGGGAGAGACGAGGGCCAGGGTGACTTAGGATTCTTGAATGTGTTTCTGAAACCAGGACACTGTCACTCCCTGGCAAGATGCTCCAACAGACATGAGCTTCTTGCTGGTGTTGGAATGCGTCACACACAGGAAGGGTGCCAAAACTCATGCCAAGATTTCTTCAGCAACACCTTCCAAATCTATGTCCTCCCGTAGTTTTGTGGACAAGGAGATGAGAGGTGAGGGATGGTTTCAGCACCAGTTCTGCCCACAGTTCTTACCACAGCACTGCATGGGCAAGTACAGGCAACCCACTGACAACTCCCAGCCTACACATACAGGCACCTCCAGTCTCTGCCCAGCTAATGGGATTCACTTGCTGCTCACTCCAGACTCATCACCTGCAGCCTATTTAACCCCACTACTCATCCACAGTCCTTGTTCACTCGTCAGATCAGATGGCCTCAACCAGTTGCTCCGAGATCTCACTCGCCCTGCCTAAGGTTTACCTTGTTGCCCGTTGTGCCTAATTTCTCTCCTCTTCTTTTGTGGCCCCGCCGTGACTTGTTATTTCACCGTCTATTGTTAAAGTTATCACTCACAGCTTGATCACCTCCACTGCTCTGTTTCTGGGTGAAACTTCTTGACCTTTCTTGATGTTCTCCATCTGTCTATTGCCGTCCCACAGCTGACACCTCCGAAATCTGGCCCAGTGTAGGAACATGGTCCACCCACTGACTGATGTCTGCCTTGTAAACAATGCCCTATCCCAGAAGGAAAGCCCCTGGCCCACAGTACTTTGTGCTCAGGTCCTAAACACCTTGGTATAGGAAGGATGCAGAAGCTTTAGGGATGGTGCAGGGGAGATTTACCAGGATGCTGCCCGGATTCGAGAGCATGTCTCATGAGGATAGGCTGAGTGAATTAATGCTTTTCTCTTTCAGGAGAAGGAGGAAGAGTCAACAGTAGAGGTGCGTAAAATGATATGAGGCATTGAGTCAACAGCCAGTGATGTTTTCCCAGGTCAGAAATGGCTAATACAAAGGGACATAATTTTAAGGTGATTGAAGGAAACTATGGGGAAAATTAGAGGTATGATTTCACACAGAGAGGTGGGTGCATGGAACACCCTGCCAGGGGTGGTGGCAGAGGGAGAATCATTAGGGATGTTTAAGAAAATCTTAGATAGGCACGTGGCTGAAAGAAAGGTGCAGGGTTATTTCGGAGAGAAGGGTTAGATTAATCGTAGAGTAGATTTAAAGATCAGCACAGCATTGTGGACCATAGGGCCTGTATTGTTCTGTGCTGTGCATGTTGGGACAGGACAATTTCTGAAAGGAAGGCATAATAACAGTTACACACACAAAATGCTGGTGGAACACAGCAGGCCAGGCAGCATCTATAGTGAGAAACGCTGTCCACGTTTCGGGCCGAGACCCTTCGTCAGGACTAACCGAAAGGAAAGATAGTAAGAGATTTGAAAGTAGTGGAGGGAGGGGGAAATACAAAATGATAGGAGAAGACCGGAGGGGGTGGGATGAAGCTAAGAGCTGGAAAGGTGATTGGCGAAAGTGATACAGAGCTGGAGAAGGGAAAGGATCATGGGACGGGAGGCTTCAGGAGAAAGAAAGGAGGAGGGGAGCACCAGAGGGAGATGGAGAACAGAAAAACAACTAAATATGTCAGGGAATGGGTAAGAAGGGGAGGAGGGGCATTAACGGAAGTTAGAGAAGTCAATGTTCATGCCATCAGGTTGGAGGCTACCTAGCCGGTATATAAGGTACCATCTCCCTCTGGTGCTTCCCCCCACCCTTTCTTTCTCCTGAGGCCTCCCATCCCATGATCCTTTCCCTTCTCCAGCTCTGTATCACTTTCGCCAATCACCTTTCCAGCTCTTAGCTTCATCCCACCCCCTCCGGTCTTCTCCTATCATTTTGCATTTCCCCCTCCCCCCACTACTTTCAAATCTCTTACTATCTTTCCTTTCGGTTAGTCCTGACGAAGGGTCTCAGCCCGAAATGTCAACAACGCTTCTCCCTATCGATGCTGCCTGGCCTGCTGTGTTCCACCGGCATTTTGTGTGTGTTGTTGTCTGAATTTCCAGCATCTGCAGATTTCCTCGTGCTTGCTGCATAATAACAGTTACCTTTTTCAACACTGGATTAACTGATCATTTCACAACCTGGGGATTATGTTTGACCAGCAGCTATTGCTGTTAGCAGCAACCATGTTGGGCACAGCAAGATTCTACTCTCAGTGAATGGGATACATCTCAGGAAGAGGCATGACAGTTGATCTATGGCCAGCTGGACTTGGCTTCTCTTATGAGGCCATGCTGGGTTCCTCACTCAATTCTGTAGGGGAGGAAAGGAATTTATTTCACCTTTCGTTCTGGCAGTGTGCGCCTCATCCTCCCCAATAGGCAACCAGTTCAGCCAGAGGCCTCACCTTGAATATTGTGAACAGTTTTGGGCTCCTCACCTAAGAAAAGATGCACTGGCACTGGAGAGGGTCCAGAGGAGGGTTCACAAGGATGATTCCGGGAATGAAAGGGTTATCATACGAGGAACATTTGATGGCTCTGGCTCTGTACTCACTGGAGTTAAGAAGGTTGAGGAAGGATCTCATTGAAACCCTTCAAGTGTTGTAAGGCCTAAACAGAGTGGATGTGGAAAGGATGTTTCCCATGATGGGGGAGGCTAGGACAAGAGGACACTGCCTCAGAATAGAGGGCATATATTTAAAAGAGAGACGCTGAGAAATTTCTTTAGCCAGAGGGAGGTGAATTTGTGGAATTTGTTGCCACAGGCAGCTGTGGAGGCCGGGTCATTGGGTGTATTTAAGGCAGAACTTGATCGGTTCTTGATTGGACACAGCAACAAAGCTTATGGGGAGAAGGCCGGGGAGTGGGACTGAGGAGGGGAAATAGGATCAGCCAGGATTGAATGGCAGAGAAGACTCGATGGGCCTAACAGTCTAATTCTGCTCCTATGTCTTATAGTCTTATGATGTCAGATGTTTTCTGTTATACTTACAGAATTGACACGACAGGCTGTAGCTCATCCTCTTCAATAGACAGCTGTTTCAGCCAGTGTCTGATGTTTTCTGTCAGTTACTGAATTGTCACAGCACAGAATGAGGCCGATGGTTCATCATCTTGACGTCAGCTTCAAGGCAAACAACTCTCTTACTCCCACTTCCCTGCCCCTTCCCCATAACCTCACTGACTAAAATGTACAGAGCTGTGCACTTATTAATAGCAACGGTGCCTAGGACTTTTGCACAGTACCGTCTTTGTCAACGTGGAGTGGAGAGCAAGCTTGTCAATCCCAAAGGATTAAACGACGTTGGGAATGGCGAGGGTGGACTGCCACAGGAGGGGTGTGGGACAGGTGGCTGAGAAGGAGTGCTGGGGTGGGGAATGGTGCAGATGCAGACACACCCAGCCCTGAAACATCATGCAAGACTATTTGATTCCAAACAACTGGTTTATTGATCATTACAGAAAGTCTCTCTGGTGTTTCCCATTCCCTCCCCTCTCCCTTCCCCTTTTCCCAACCATGATTCCCCTCTCCCTGCCCCCTTCCCACTCCCAGTCCACAATAGAGACCCATATCAGAATCAGGTTTATCATCACTCGCATATGTCATGACGTTTGGGTTTTTTTTGCAGTACAGTGCAATAAATGCCCCTAATGTATCAGCTAATACCATCACCCCGGTAGTACATTCCATACCCATTATTCTCTGTATAAAAAAGTCTTCCTCACACATCCCCCCCTATCCTTTCCACCAATCACTTTAAGAGAGTGTCCTCTGGGTTGGCCATTGGCATTCTTTGAAAAAGATGCTGGCTGTCCATTCTAACTGTGCCCTACATAATCTTATACCTCTGTCAAAATGTCTCCACACTCAGACCACCCTTTGAGTTAGGCATTTCCTGCTCATATTCTCCCTAAACATTTCACCTTTCACCCTGAGCCTATGAACTCTAGTTATAGCCTTTCTCTGTTCCTGCTGTACAGCTGTGACTGTTCATCACAATCTTCCATCTCCTGGCCGGTGAGGGCACAGCCCAGCCAAGCTATCCAGCTACTGATCCAGGCCTGGACACGGGCCATGGGATAGCAAAGTTCAAGGTACTTTATCATCAAAGTACGTATGCAGCAAACAACCCTGAGATTTGACTTCCCACAGACAGTCGCAAAACAAAGAAACACGATGGAACCCGTTCAAAGAAAACATCAAACACCCAATGCGCAAAGAAAACAAATCATGCAAAGGGCAATAAAAAATGAGTGGGAAAACACAATATAAAACATCAAATCACAGAGTCATTGAAACAGTCTAGGAATGGTCAGCTTAGTTCCAGTCAGCCAAATGGCCCAGAAGTTGCCATTTTCTCCTTCAGCGGCCAGCACGACACCTCACGTTGCCCTCTGAGGAGAAGCAAGGTGGACAAACAGGATGACTGCGGCCTAAGGAATCGATGCTTTGAAGAGAAGTCTGGGGCTTAGTTTCTTCACAACAGAAGAGGCTTTGATTTAATGTTTTAGGACCATCGGAGCAGAATTAGACTACTGTCTTCAGCCCATCGAGACAAGACCCTGGGGGCAATTACCAAAAGAAGGCACAATGAAGGCAAGACTAGCACACACTTACACAAACACAAAGATTAGCAGAAATGTGAAAAGGCAGAATTATAAAATTATGAGAGGCATAGACAAAATTGAAGTGTCTGGTACCAGATGGTTGTATGTTTGGAGGGAAGTAGAATAGTAGGGGTAGGCTTTTTACACAGAGTGGTGGGTGTGTTGAACACCGACCAGGGGTGGTGGTGAGGCAGATACATTAGGGATATTTAAGAAACTCTTAGGATTATAGAAAAATGGAGGGCTGTGTGGAAGGAAACGTTAGATTGATCTTGGAGTAGGTTAAAAGGTCGGCACAACATCGTGGGCCAAAGGGCCGGTGTTGAGCTGTTCTATGTCCAAGCCAATCTTTACCCTTCCATCAACACCATATTAGCATAAACACAAGAGATTCTGTAGATGCCGGAGAAACACACACAAAATCGCAGGAACTTGATAAGTCGGACAGGATCAATGTAGAGAAATAAACAGTCAATGTTTCAGGGAAAGACCCTTTACCCAGTCCTGATGGACGTTCTCAGCCTGAAACATAGACTGTTTACTTGCATCCATAGATGCTGCCTGACCTGTTGAGTTCCTCCAGCAATTCTTGTGTGTTTCTCACTACAATCAGTGTTCTGTAATACTTTCTGCTACCTCAATGTTTGCAAGGAGGGATATTGATGTTTTGGAGAGGGTGCAGAAGAGGTTTACCAGGATGCTGCCTGGATTGGAGGCCGTGTGCCATACCGAGAGGCTGGATAAACTTGGGTTGTTTTCACTGGAGTGGCCGAGGCTGAGGGGAGACCTGATAGAGGCTTATAAGATTATTAGAGGCATAGATACAGTAGACAGACAGCATCTTTTCCCCAAGACTGAGTTGTCTAATACCCAAGGACAGGCGTTTAAGATGAGAGGGGTAATTTCAAAGGAGATGTGAGGAGCGAGTCTTTTTACACAGAGTGGTGGGTACCTGGAATGTGCTGTCTGGGATGGTGGTGGAGTCAGATACACTATGGACATTTAAAAGTTAGACACATGGAAGTGAGGAAAATGGAGGGATATGGACATTGTGTGGGCAGAGGGGATTGGTTTAGCTGGCCATTTGAGTACCAATTTAAATGGTTTGGCACGACATTGTGGGCTGAAGGGCCTGTTCCTGTGCTTACTATGAACTTATATGTGGAACGATCTGTCTGGATCGCACATAGACAAGCTTTTCAATGTCTTCAACATTCAGGATTACGTTTATTAGCCACAGGTCAATATTAAAGACTCAAGCTCGTTCAATGTCATTTCCAGTGCATAAGTGTGTATGTACTGTACATCAAACGTGCAGTGAAATGTGTTGTTTACATTAGACAACAAAAGGAAAGTGTTGGAGGAACTCAGTAGGTCAAGTGGCACATATGGAGAGGAATTAATTCATTTTTATTACTTTCACTGAGGTTGGAGAGTCTAGAACTGGAGGGCATAAGTTAAGGGTGAAAGGTGAAATATTTAAGAGAAACTTCATCACTCAGAGGGTGGTGTGAGAGTGAAACAAGCTGCCTGCAGAAGGCATGGATTTCATTTCACATTTACGGGAAGTCTGGATAAGTAAATGGATGAAGGGAGTATTGCCCAGATGCGGGTCAGTGGGACTAGGCAGAATAACTGTTTGGCAGGGACTAGAAGGGCCTGTCTCTGGGCTGTAGTGTTCTATAACTCTATGTCCATCTGACCAATTGAATACATGGTCACTGAGCACAAGTCGTTTCCCAGTAGAAGGTCTGAAATTGCCTGAGAAGCCTATGGAGGAATGAATTGGAATTGGAATGAGTTGGAAGGAGAAAGGAAAGATTTGCAGGAATCTGTTCTGTGGTACGTTGTTACAGACCTATGGCATGCAAATTCCGTCAGGAATGAACTAGATGTTCAATCAGACAATCTCTGAAGAGTATTGATAATTGATGGGGTCACCCATCTTGCAAAGAAGAAGGCAATGGAAGATCACTTCTGTAGAAAAATTTCTCAAGAACAATCATGGACAAGGAAAGTCCATGATCATCCATGTCATATGGCACATCAGATATTGATCGAATGACTATCCATCTCAATCCCATTCTCCTGCCTTCTCCTTGTAACCTTTGACACTCTTACTAATCAAGAACCTACTTTAAACATACACAATGAATAGGCCTTCACTGCAATGAATTTCACAGATTCACAACCCTCTGTCTACTGAAATTCTTTCCCATCTCTGTTCTAAAGGGACATTCTTCTATTCCAAGGCTGTGCCCTCTGGTCCCAGACTTCTCCACAATAGGAAACATCCTCACCACGTCTAATCTAGGCCTTTCAATATTCAATAGGTTTCAATGCGATCCCCCTATACTTCTGAATTCCAGAGAGTACAGGCCCAAAGCCATCAAATATAAAGGGCTGAATGGCCTTCTCCTGTCCCCATCAATTTGTAGGAGTTTGTTTTAGCTTTTGAGCTCTGATTCACAAACTCACACTGCTGATGACTCTTGCTAACAGAACGCAGGAGGCTCAGAGCTCCTGAAGTAACGTTCCGCCTCAGGTCAAGCTGACAAACACTGAGAAACTACTTAAGGGAAAGTTGGCAGTTCTCCCATGCCCCTGTCAGGGCTCAGGCTGCAAACAACAGCACCCTAATAGATCATCCTCAGCAGGATCTGGTGAACCTCAGCTTTTCAGAAGCAGCACTATTTTTGTTCTACCAGAATTCACACCCACCTGTACACTGCCAGAATCTACAGCAAGAAAGATTTGACACCAGCACCTTTCTTCCCAAAATACCCTCTTCAATCAACCTCAAATGGAGAGATCGTGAATTAAATAAATAAGGTGCACTCAAATACAGTGACAGTTCAAGTTTTAAGGAACAGAAATTTACAGTATTGAATGAAAATGGATGTTTATCATGGACCAGCAGCGCCCCCTACTGGCCAGCCTTTAATTTACAGCTCAAAAGTTCGAGCCTCTTTCTTATTCACAATTTTGTAAAGACTTTTAGCCAGGGGTGGTGGTGGAGGCAGATACAGTGGCATGCAAAAGTTTGGGCACCCCTGGTCAAAATTTCTGTTACTATGAATAGCTAAGCGAGTAGAAGATTACCTGATTTCCAAAAGGCATAAAGTTAAAGATGACACATTTCTTTAATATTTTAAGCAACATTACTTTATTTCCATCTCTTACAGTTTCAAAAAAAACAAAAAAGAAAAAGGGCCCAAAGCAAAAGTTTAGGTGCTCTGCATGGTCAGTACTTAGTAACACCCACTTTGGCAAGTATCACAGCTTGTAAACACTTTCTGTAGCCAGCTAAGAGTCTTTCAATTCTTGTTTGGGGGATTTTCGCCCATTCTTCCTTGCAAAAGGCTTCTAGTTCTGTGAGATTCTTGGGCCGTCTTGCATGCACTACTTTTTTTTTAGGTCTGTCCACAGATTCTCGATGATGTTTAGGTCAGGGGACTGTGAGGGCCATGGCAAAACCTTCAGCTTGTGCCTCTTGAGGTAGTCCATTGTGGATTTTGAGGTGTGTTTAGGATCATTATCCTGTTGTAGAAGCCATCCTCTTTTCATCTTCAGCTATTTTACAGACAGTGTGATGTTTGCTTCCAGAATTTGCTGGTTATTTAATTGAATTAAATCTTCCCTCTACCAGTGAAATGTTACCTGTGCCACTGGCAGCAACACAAGCCCAAAGCATAATCGATCCACCCCCATGCTTAACAGCTGGAGTGGTGCTCTATTCATTTAATTCTGCACCCTTTTTTTCCAAACATACCTTTGCTCATTGTGGCCAAAAAGTTCTATTTTAATTTCATCAGTCTACAGGACTTGTTTCCAAAATGCATCAGATGTTCCTTTGCAAACTTCTGACACTGAATTTTGTGGTGAGGATGCAGGAAAAGTTTTCTTCTGATGAGTCTTCCATGAAGATCATATTTGTGCAGGTGTCACTGCACAGTAGAACAGTGCACCACCACTCCAGAATCTGCTACATCTTCCTAAAGGTCTTTTGCTGTCAAACGGGGGTTTTAATTTGCCTTTCTAGCAATCCTACGAGCAGTTAACTTGGAAAGTTTTCTTGGTCTTCCAGACCTCAACTGTTCCACCGTTCTTGTTAACTGCCATTTCTTAACTACATTATGAACTGAGGAAACGGCTACCTGAAAACACTTTGCTATATTCTTATAGGCTTCTCCTGCTTTGTGGGCATCATTTATTTTAATTTTCAGAGTGCTAGGCAGCTGCTTAGAGGAGTCTGTGGCTGCTGATTGTTGGGACAAGGTTTGAGGAGTCAGGGTATTTATAAAGCTTTGAAATTTGCATCGCCTGGCCTTTCCTAACGATGACTCTGAACGAGTCATAGCCCTAACAAGCTAATTAAGGTCTGAGACCTTGGTAAAAGTTATCTGAGAGCTCAAATCTCTTGGGGTGCCCAAAGTTTCGCATGGTGTTCCATTCCTTTATTTCACTCTAAGATGGTACAAAACAAATATAATACACTAATCTTGATTAAAATGTTGAAAAGAACATTTCAACTTTAACTTTATGACTTAACTATTTTGACCAGGGGTGCCCAAACTTTTGCATGCCACAGTATATAGAGGACATTTAAGAAAGTCTTAGTTAAGCACATGGGTGAAAAAAATCTGGGCGACTATGGAGGAATGGAAGTGATAGACTGAGTCACGCAGAGGATGTGTACAGAGTGCAACAGATTCATCTTCATTCTTAATTTCCAGTCTTGGAAATCCCACTGTACTACTGAACCTTCTGACATTTCCCTTTTCTTATGTGTAGAAATCCTAATATTTTCTGGTTTCACAGACTGTAACTATATTTCACAACATGTGACAATAATAAATTTCAATTTCTCAGTCTCTGTCTTTCTCTCTCTCCCCTCCTACTTCTTTCTCTCCATTTCTCTCTCTCTTTCTCTCTTCCTCACAGCTTTACTCTCTATCTCTCTTTCTCACTCTTCCTCTCTCCAATTCTCTCTCTTTCTCTCTCCATTTCTCTCTTTCTCACCCCTCCTATTTCTTTTTTCCTCTCCCCACCACTTTCTTTCTCTCTTTCTCTTTCTTTCTCTCCTCCATCACTCTTTCTTTCTCCTTCTCTTCTTCTCTCTCTCTTCCCCCTCTCTCAATCTCTTTCTTTCTCTCCCTCTCTCCTCTCTTTCTAGCGAGACAACAGAACAGCCAATAAGTACAAAGATATCTCCCTCTGTAACTGGAAGCTTTAAGTAACTTTGTTTTGAAAGTTAGTTCAGAAGATCAGATGGCAGCCATGAGCTGCCAACCCCACTGTGAATAAATTCAGTTGCAGAATGAAAAAGGGAGAAGGAAGAGCTAACAGATCCTCAGCCAGCGAGTTGGTTAGAAGTGAATTCCATAATATCATTCCATCTTGTCCACAGAGATTAACTGAGGCATTCATGAAAGTTTATGAGAAGGGATTAGAAGATATGACAGGTTGGCAGAGCTGTTATCGAGCAATGATCAGCCTCCTTCACTGAAAGACATCTGAAATAAATCTCCAGAATCTGAAGCATAGTGGTGGATCCAGAAAATGAGGAAGTTTGAACTATTCTGGAATCTGGTTAAAGAGCGTTTGTAAAGTGATCACCAGCAATGATTTATACAACAGTGCTGGAGATCCAAAAGGCAACATCATACATATTTCCAAATGACAGAGAATGAGGCTATTCATCCCATTGGGTCGAAGTCAAGTTCGGTCTCAGTCAATTAAGTTTTCCAGTGACCCATTCTTCTTATATTCCTTACCAATGCAATTCAGTTTTGTCTGACAATTTTTAATCGAAGGTAACTTCTGAGTTGGTAAATCAGTTCATTCTTAAGTTTCTTGCCCCTTTTAATCCTCAATGTGGTAAAGTGAAGTGAGTGCAGGTAAATCAAATTTATTATCAAACTACGGATATGACTAGATGGGCCAAAGGGCCTGTTTCTGTTTCTGTGTTGTACTTTTCTGTGACTCTATAACACTAAGTTACCAAATATTATCCTGAGAGTCATTTATGTGCATTTATAATCTCAGTAGACCAAACAAACAGGTAGATAGACAGACAGCTAGATAGATAGATAGATAGATAGATAGATAGATAGATAGATAGATAGATAGATAGATAGACAGAGAGATAAATAGACAGAGAGATAGATAGACAGATAGATAGACAGACAGCTAAATAGACAGATAGACAGACAGACAGACAGATGGATAGGTAGATAGATAGATAGATAGATAGACAGAGAGATAGATAGATAGATAGACAGAAAGACAGACAGACAGAGAGATAGACAGACAGACTGAAGGA
Source organism: Hypanus sabinus (assembly GCF_030144855.1). Classification (NCBI taxonomy): domain Eukaryota; kingdom Metazoa; phylum Chordata; class Chondrichthyes; order Myliobatiformes; family Dasyatidae; genus Hypanus; species Hypanus sabinus. Next base: position 9,549,834 of record NC_082717.1, read on the forward strand.
TAGATAGATAGATTGATAGATAGATAGATAGATAGATAGAAAGATAGATAGACAGAGATAGATAGATAGATAGACAGATAGACAGGCAGACAGATAAATAGACAGACAGATAGATAGATAGATAGACAGACAGACAGATAAATAGACAGAGAGATAGATAGATAGACAGACAGACAGATAGATAGATAGATAGATATGTAGGTAGGTGGGTAAAGAGGGAGACAGACAGATAAGGCTATATAGTCCTTTCTGTTCCTGGGCATTGATGTTTCCATACTAGGCTGTGATGTTCTCCACTGTGTATCTATATAGATTTGGCCTCTTGATAACAGGTTCTCCATCTAACTAATATTTCCAACACTGAGTCCCCTGGAGGGTGGAGGCCAAAGAAGATGACCTGCCCTGGGTTTAAACAACTGTATATGCCTGTGTGGGTGGAGCACAGTAATGGGGCTTGTTTCACTGTTGTCTCTTTAGTTCTCTGTTGATCCGCCGATCATTCTGGCCATGCTATGGTAGTGCTGGAATGTGTGGAATGTGCAGCTCCCTGTAGTACGTCGGAGTGTGTTGGTTGTTAACACAGAACATAAGACCATAATCCCTAAGAGAAGAATTGGGCAATTCGGCTTGTCAAGTCTTCTCCACCATTCCATCATGGCTAGTACACTATCCCTCGCAACCCTATCCTCCTGCCTTTTCCCTGTAACCTTTCATGCCCTGACTAATGAAGAACTGATCAGTCTCCGCCTTAAGTATACTCAGTGAGTTGACCTCCACAGCAATCTATGGCAATGAGTTCCACCGATTCACCGCTCTCTAGCTAAAGAAAATCCTCCTCGTCTCTGTTACAAAGGGACGTCCTTCTGTTCTGAGGTTGTGCCTTCTAGCCCTAGACTACCCCACAATAGGAAAGATTCTTTCCACATCCACACTAGCCCTCCAATAATCCATAGGTTTCATCAATATTCAGTCAGTGAAACCCAACATAGATTGGGGCATCACTTTGTCAATTTCACTCCATCCACCACAACTGGCGGGATTTCCTGGTGACCATCCATTTTAATTCTACTTCCCATTCCCATTCCGACATGTCAATCCATGCCTTCCCCTACAGCCACAATGAGGCAGGTTGGAAGAGGAACACCATATATTCCGCCTGTGTAGCCTCCAACATTGATTTCTCTAACTTCTAGATTTTTCTTCCTCCTCCCCCTTCTCTCCTTTTCTATACCCCATTCTGGCTCTCCTCCTACCCCTTTTCTTCTCCTCACCTGCCCATCACCTCCTCCTTGTGTCCCTCTTCTCCTTCCCATTCTCCCATGGTTCACTACCCTCTCCTATCAGATTCCTTCTTCCTCATACTTCTGCCATTTCCACTTAATTCATCTCCCCCCACCTAATCTCACCTATCACCTTCTAGATCATACTCCGCCCCCTTCCCCTCCATGTTATTCTGGCTTCTGCCCCCTTCCTCTCCAGTCCTGATGAAAGGCCTCGGCCTGAAATGTCAACTGGTCGTTCCCTCAGTAGATGTAGCCTGGCCTGCCAAGTTCCTCCAGCATTTTGTACGTCGTACTTCCAAAACCTGTCTGTCAGCTTCTCCCAGTTGTAATGACAGGTCATTGACCTGCAAACTGTTCCTCACCACGCAGCTGCTGTTGTACCTCTGGCATTTTCTGTATTTATTTCACACTTCCAGCACCTGCAGCTTTCAGCTTTATGATGCGACTTATGCTGGTAATATTATACTTCACTCTGATTCAGATTCTGACCAGCTATTTCCGTTTGATGAGCCAGCAGCCGTGGCCCAATAGTCCAAGCCAACCTTGCAGGCATGTATCTTGGAAGCACTTCAACATGTGGGAAAATGAGGCAAAGAGCGTAGTGGTTAGCACAACACTGTCAAGACTCGAGGCATTCCGGAGCTCAGAGTTCAATCCCAGCACCCTTCTGTAAGGAGTCTCTGTAAGTCCTCCCCATGGAATGCATCGGTTTTCTCTGGGTCCTCTAGTTCCCTCCCACAGTCCAGAGACGGACTGGGTAGGTTGTAAATCTGTCCCGTGATTAGGTTAGGGTTGACTGGCATTGCGGTGTTGCTGGGGCGGGGTGTATTGGAGGGCTGGAAGGGCCTACTCTGCGCTGAATCACTAAATAAATAAATGAATTTAAAATGTGGTACATGTGGTGAAGCACTTCAACCTGAGGCTTTATTCAGACCACACTTGGAGTACTGTGAACAGATTTCATCCCCTTATCAAAGAATGGACGTGCTAGCATTGGAGAGGATCCGGAGGAGGTTTGCGAGCATTCTCCCGGGAATGAAGGGGTTAATGTATGAGGATTATTTGAGGACTCTGGGCTTGTACACGCTGGAGTTTAGAAGAAAGAGCATGTAATCTCATTGAAACCTAGCTAAAATGGAAGTCTTAGAGTGGACATGTAGAGGATGTTTCCAATTGGAACCGGAGTAGGTATAGAAGAACGTCCATTTAGAATGGAGATGAGGAGGAATTTCCTGAGCCAGAGGGTGGTGAATCTGTGGAATTCATCGCCACAGACGGCAGTGGAGGCCAAATCACTGGGTATATTTAAAGCAGAATTTGTTAGGTTCTTGATTCGTTAGGGCATCAAAGGCTACAGGGAAAAGACAGAAGAAGGAGCTTGAGAGGGAAGTGGATCATCCATGATGGAATAGACCATGAGGCCATAAGATATAGGAGCAGAATTGGGCCATTTGGCCCATCAAGTCTGCTCTGGCATTTCATCATGGCTGATCCATGCTCCTTCTCAGCTCCAGTCTCCTGCCTACTCCCCGTATCCCTTCACGCCCTGACTAATCAAGAATCCATCAACCCCTGCCTTAAAAGTACACAGAGGTTTACAGATTCTTGACTGGTCAGGGGAGAATGGTGGAGTGGACTCAGTGAGTCAAATGGGCTAATTCTGCTCCTATGATTAGAGTCTGATGGTTATTGTTTCATGTTGTGTTGCCTAACCTCAGTGCATGGTTGTAATGAAATGATCTGTATGAATAGTGTGCTGGATAAGTTTCTCACTCTGTACTGGGGCGCCACAGTGGTGTTTTAGTTAGCGCGACGCTATTACAGCTCGAGGCATTGGAGTTCAAAGTTCAATTCTGGCATTCTGGTTTGTATGTTCTTCTGGGTTTCCTCTGGGTGCTCCGGTTTCCTGCCACAGTCCAAAGACCTACCGGATGGTAGGTTAATTGGTCATTGTAAATCATCCCATGATTCGGCTGGGGTGAAATCGGTGGGTTGCTGGGCAGTGGAACTCAGAGGGCCAGAAGGACTGGCTCCCCACGGCGCCTCAATAAAGAAATAAATAATGAGACTATTTTCCAGTTTACTTCACCAATTTATTTTGTAGTTCTTTATTTAAGAGCAGCTAGGCAAGAATGATTGGGACAGCTTATTAGAAAAGGCAATCTTGCTATTTAATTTGCATTGGCAGCTTCGTCTAAAGGGAACAGGGTTGACATTGTAGATAGAAAATAGAACAACTAATATTTCAGCACAGTACAGGCCCTTCAGCCCACGATGATGTGCTGACTGCCTAATCTACTCTAAGATCAATCTAACCCTTCCTTCCTACATAGCCCTCCATTTTTCTATCATCCATGTGTCTATCTAAGAGCTTCTTCAACGTCCCTGATGTATCTGTGTCTACCACTACACCTGGCACTCACCGCTCGTAGTGTAAAAGAACTTACCTCTAACATCCCCCCATACTTTCCTTCAGTCACCTTCCAGTTATGCCCCCTCATATTGGCCATTTCTGCCCTGGGGAAAAGGAGTCTCTGGCTGTCCACTCAATCATCCTGTACACCTATAGTAAGCCACCTCTCATCCTCCTTTGCTCTGGCTTAACCCACCCTCCAGTAGGGAAACTACAGGCCCAGCGACTGTGTAGTTGCACGTGTGGGGCGGGAGAGAGGAAAGAGTGAGAAACGGTGGCCTGCAGGCATCAAACTCCCAGACCCGCTTCACTCAGCTCAGCACTGAGCCGTCTCTGTGGCTGTGGAATCACATCCGGGGACTCTGCAGTTCGTGTTATTTGTTTACTTTTTTCACACATCGGGTGTACGATGGTCTTTGTGGTGAGGGGCTTTTCAGGAACTCTGCTATGTTTCTTTGTCTAGCAGCTGCCTGAAAGAAGATCATTCTCAAGGTTGAATATGGTATACATACTTTGAATTTTGCAGTACAAGAGATTCTGCAGATGTTGGAAGATTTGAGCAAACGCACAGAACGCTGCAGGGGAATAAACAGTCAGCGCTCCGGACCGAGTCCTGATGACGAGTCTCAGCCTGAAACGTCGACTGTTTATTTGCCTCCATAGATGTTGCTGACCTACTGAGTTCCTCCAGTGTTTTGTGTGAGGATAGAGTGAGATTATCCAAGAGTTGTTTAAGGCACAATGGGGCAAAAAATCTCTTGCTTTGTCTAAAGCCTCAGGGAACTGTAGTACTGTCAAATCTTACTGCATCCAGAGCTTGTGAGAATTAAAACTCTCTGGTAACTTGTGCGCATGCTTTCCTCACAGGGAACCAATGCATGTGCACCTGAAAATAACTGGTAACTGTACAGAACTGGATTAAACCTGACCGGCATGGTCAGAACCTGCTACTGAGAAACTGTAGGTCCATAGTTCACTGCAGCTCAGAAACTGGCCCATCCAGTCCATGCTGAACTGTTGACCTGCACCTGATCTAATGCTCTCCATCCTCCACCATCCAAATATCTCTTAAACTTTCAAATCAAACCCACATCCACCACTTGCGAGGGCAGCTCATTCCACACTCTCACCACCCTGAGCAAAGAAGCTCCCCCTCCTGTTCCATTTAATTATTTGGCCTCTCACCCTTAACCTAGAAATGCTGGGAAGAGAGTGAACCTCAAGGTAGTATAAACATTCTTTGATTATACATTTACTTTGACTTTGAACAATCAGATGTCAGATGTACACACAAGCGCACACAAACACACACTCACACACACACACGCACAGAAGCACACAAACACACATACACACACAAGCGCACACACATGTGCACTCAAAAGACTATAAGATCAAAATTCAAAGTTTAAAGATATGACAAAAATATCATAAGACATAGAAGCAGAATTCCGCCATTCAGCCCATCGTCTGCATCATTGCATCATGGCTGATTTATTATCCCTCTCAACCCTACTCTCCTGCCTTCTCCGCGTAACCTTTGCCACCCTGACTATATCACAAACATCTATAACCTGATGCATTCATCACGCACCACAGACACACACGTATAACACCAAGGGTTTGTTTTCCTTCGCAGATTTTGAAACATATCGTGCTTTCAGAAGGAAAAACAGCCTGCAGGCCAATCCAAAGATTGTTCCAGTCATTTCAATGTTGCTATAATGGTGGTTGTAAATTCAGGACGCTGGATGCTCTCACTTCCTCTCCAATCTGGATCATAGTTAGTTCATGGAGAGCCTAACCAAAACCAGTTGCGACTCCGACATTGTAGGGTGGTTGGTGCAGAAGCACTGACAGAACAAATACCTCTTTATACCCACAAACAACTGATAAACGCAAAAAAGAAAATCAGCAAGGATTATTTTAAAAAGCAGCGTTAAGGATACAGTAGTTGCTAAGCCTGATTCAAATATGTTTTGGCATTAAAACACCTTCAAACAAAATAACAATCAATTCCCCAGGACCACAAAGCTCTACAGTTGACTTGGAGTGTGTAATTAAGTCAAGCCAAGATAAATGCTAACGAGGCACAGCAAGAGTGCAACTTGGCGCCCTCGAGCTGGCGTGCTCGCTGCAGCAGTGAATGGTAAGCTGAAGGTGGGGTGGCACGCCTCGCAGTCCGAACTGCAGAGGGTGCAGAAATCGGTTCTGGACATCACTTCCGAGTTGTACGTCTTCACTGCTTTTTGTCCTGTGGAACAAAAGTTCAAAGTCCATTGTAAATTTATTCACAAAGTACATATATGTCACCATATACTACCCAGAGTATAATTTTCTTGTGGACATGCACAGAAATGCAATAGAATCAATGAAAAACCAACACGATAAAGACAGTCAATGTCCAAATATATAAAAAAATAACGATAATAAACAAATAAATAATAAATTAGCACATAAATAAACAACCAGACAAATAAATAGGTTAAGTAAGTCAGTAATAAATATTAACTTAAAGTGAAATTATAGGCTGCAGATTCTATCAACAGCCATTCAAAAGAACTATATCTAGAAGTTTTGTGGGAAACTTTGAGGGAACTAGACTATACCAAGGATGTAATGCTGAGACTTTATAAAGCGCTGGTGAGGCCTCATTTAGAGTATTGTGAGCAGGTTTGGGCCACTTATCTAAGAAAGGATGTAGTGACATTGGAAAGAATTCAAAGGAGGTTTACGAAAAAATGATTCCGGGATTGAAAAGCATATCACATGGAGCATTTGATGGCTCTGGGCCTGTACTTACTGGAATTCAGAAGAATGGTGGGGTGGGGGGGGGGGGGGGTGGTGGTGGTTGTTCTCATTAAGACCTTTCGACTGGTGAAAGGCTTCAAGAGAGTGGAGGTGGAGGCGATGTTTCCTATGGTGGGGGAATCTAAGACCAGAGGACACAGCCTCAATACAGAAACATCTATTTGGAATGAGATGAGGAGAAATTTCTTTGGCCAGGGAGTAGTGAATCTGTGGAATTCTTTGCCACAGACACCTGTGGAGGCCAAGTCATTGGATATAATTAAGACAGAGGTTGATAGATTCTTGATTAGTCATGGATAGGGGAGAAGGCAGGAGATTGGGGCTGAAAGCAAAATGGATCAGCCATGATGAAATGGCAGAGCAGATTTGATAGGTCAAAGGGCTTATTGCTGCTCCTGTGTCCTGTGGTAAACTACCCACAAAACGCCACAGTGTTTCACCAGAGCCATCTTGATTGTGACTTTGTTCACCAGTTGCAACCTCCTCTTGTGCTCCTTCTCAAAGCCACTCACACCAACTTATTACACCTATCAAAAGTCAGTTGAGTCAAGATTTTGGGGTTGTTTGGGCAATGACAGGATAGTGTTGATAGGGTAGATAAGAAGGCATTTGGCATGCTTGCTTTTTTTAGCTGAGACATTGAGTTCATAAGTCAGGAAGTTATGTTTCAGCTTTATAAAACTCTGGCTGGGCCACATCTGGAGTTCCGGTTGCCTCACTATAGGAAGGATGTCAATACTTTGGAGAGCCTGCAGAAGAGGTTCACCAGGATGCTGCCTGGATTAGAGGGCATTTTTATGATGAGAAGTTAGACAAATTTGAGTTGTTTTCTCTCGAGCAGAGGAGGCCAAGGAGAAGTGAGAAAGAAGTTTATAAGATAGAGTAGACAGACAGTATCTTTTCCCCTGTGTTGAAATGTCCTTTAAAAGAGGGCATGCACTTAAGGTGAGAGGGAGAATTTTGAAAGGAGGTGTGAGGGGCCAGTTATTTTTTTTAAATCTTTTAAATTTCCAAATTTATTTATTTTTACACAGAGTGTAGTGGGTGCCTGGAATGTGGTGCCTAGGATGGTGGTAGAGGGCTTTAGGAGATGTTTAGATAGGCACAGGAATGCAAGGAAAACGGAAAATATGGGCAGTGGGTAGGCAGAAGAGATTAGTTTAGTTGGCCATTTGATTACTAATTTAACTACCTCAGCACAACATTGTGGGAAAAGGGTCTTTTCCTGTTCTATGTTATATGTTCTATGAATTGTAAAGTGAGGATTAAAATGACAGATCCACAGATTCATAGAGTGGGACAGGTAGAAACAGGCCCTTCAGCCCACAATGTCCATGCTAATCATTCGTCTATCTACACTAATCCCCCTTAACCTATATTAGATCATAAGACACTCATTCGATAGGCCAGTGACATTGTGGGGTTGGAACTGGACTCTCTGACGGTGGTGTCTGAAAAGAGGATGCTGTCCAAGTTGCATGCCATCTTGGACAGTGACTCCCATCCACTCCATGATGTACTGGTTAGGCACAGGAGTACATTCAGCCAGAGACTCATTCCACCAAGATGTAACACTGAGCGTCACAGGAAGTCATTCCTGCCTGTGGCCATCAAACTTTACAACTCCTCCCTCAGAGTGTCAGACACACTGAGCCAATAGGCTGTCCTGGACTTATTTCCACTTGGCGTAATTAACTTATTATTATTTAATTATTTATTGTTTTATATTGCTATATTTCTACACTATTTTTGGTTGGTGCGACTGTAACAAAGCCCAATTTCCCTCGGGATCAATAAAGTATGTTTGTCTGTAAAACGACAAGACATTGGGGCAGAATTAGGTCATTTAGTCTAAGTCTGCTCCACCATTCAATCAAGGCTGATATATTTTCCCTCAAACCCATTCTCCTGCCTTCTTCCCATCACTTTTCATGCCCTTACTATCAAAGCAATGTACAACTATCACCTCCCTTCCTCAGGTTGCAAACAATACACTGGTCAGGCCCCACTTGGGGTATCGCGAGCAGTTTTGGGGCCCATATCAAAGAAAGGATGTGCTGGCGTTGGAGAGGGTCCGAGGAAGGTCACAAGAGTGATCCTGGGTATAAATGGGTTAATTTATGAGGAGCGTTCGATGGCTCAGGGCCTGTACTCACTGGAGTTTAGAAGAATGAGGGAGGATCTCATTGAAACCTGTCGAATATTGTAATACCTAAATAGAGTGGATGTGGAGGGGATGTTTCTTCTAGTGGGGGGGGGGGTCTAGGACCAGAGGGCACAGCATCAAAGTAGAAGGAGGTCCATTTAGAACGGAGATGAGGAAGAAGGTAGCTAGAGGGTGGTGAGTCTGGAATTCATTGCCATAGATAGCTGTGATGGCCAGGTCACTGGGTCTATGTAGAGCAGATTTTGAGAGTTTCTTGATCAGTAAGGATGTCAAAGGTTACGCGGAGAAGGCAGGAGAATGGGGATGAGAGGATTAATAAATCAGCCATGGCAAAGCAGGTGTGATGGGCTGAAAGGCCTAATTCTGCTCCTGTATTTTATGATGTCCCTATCAACCTCCTGCAGGGAAAGTCTGTGTTTCTCAGTTCCCAAGCTCTACTGGATCTGTCGATTTTACGCCAAACAACAAACAGACTCTACTTGAGTCCTGTGATTGAATCTCTGATAAATCACTGTGAGGATGGTTGGTGGGAGGAGGTGGAGAATGGACTTCCACGAAGCTCAAAATAATTATTCAGTCACAATCCAATTACATCACTGCTCCCTCTGAGCACGATCATCTGAAGATATGCAGCACATTCTGGCCCCAAGTTGTAATGTCACTATATAACCACTCACACCCAAAGGCAGGCGGATAAATTAATACACACAAAATGCTGGAGGATCGCAGCAGGTCAGGCAGTATCTACGGAGAGGAATAAACGGTTGACGTTTTGGGCTGAGAACCTTCTTCAGGACTGGAACGGAAGGAAAATGAAGACAGAATAAGAAGCTGAGGGAGGGGAAGGAGTACAGTCTGCCAGCTGATAGGTGGACCAGGTGGGGGAGGAAGGTAAGTGGATAGGGGAGGGGGGGTGAAGTAAGAAACTGGGAGGTGATAGGTGGAAGAGGTAAAGGGCTGGATAAGAAGGAATCTGATAGGAGAGGACTGTGGACCAGAGGAGAGAGGGAAAGCAGAAGGGAACCAAAGGGAGGTGATAGGCAGGTAAAGAGAAGAGGTAAGAGAATAACCCAAAGGAGAATGGAGAAATAAACACCTTACCTGGCTCATAATAATCAAAGATGCTCACCACAGCATCCTGGGCATTCGCTACCTTGGAATCTCTTATTACTGGGATGGTCACACAGACTTCTGTTTCATTCAACTGTTAAAAACAAAGGAATGTCTCTTTACAAATGCTTCTAAGCATTTTCCAAAGAAGACAAGAAACATGAGGACAGGATTCTTCTATCAAACATCACATGACACAAAATTCAAAGTGCTTGAAAGACAGTTACCACTCTTTGATGTATAGTCACCAGTGGGTGCTGTGTACGGGTGCCGCCTGGCCCTACAGAGAACTAAAAGAGCGAGGGATCTATTTTCATGAGGTTGGTTAAGGAATAAATATTGACCCAAATAGCAGGATAGTTCTCGTATTCTTCTTAATGAGAATGAAATTCTTTCAAGGCACAATGTGCCTCCTTATACTCTGTTTCTGGAATCTGGTTCCAATTATGTCAATGAATCTGAGTTTTTGAAATAGTGTGCAATTGAAGCCTGCTATGACATTGCAAAGTTAAGCATTTCAGAGGTGGGATTTTATGGAGCAGTTGTCCAGCTCATTGGTGAGGCCACTCTTGGTGTAGAGTCATAGACCACACAGAAACAGGTCCTTTGGCCCATCTAGTCCATGCCAAACTACAGGCCACAATACCTTATCCGAAATCCTTGGGGCCAGTTGCATTTTGGAATTCAGAATTTTTCAGATTTCAGAATCCCTCTTTATTGTTCTGGGACCCGCCTCGGATGCCAAAAATCATGTACGCTCAAGTTCCTGATTTAATCTGTTTCAGTGTGGATGGACTTTAGGACCCGGCGGAGCTCCAGACCTACGCACATCCTCCCATATACTTTAAATCATCTCTAGATTACTTATAACACCTAATACAATGTAAATGCTATGTAAGTAGTTGTTATACTGTATTGTTTAGGGAATAATGACAAGAAAAATATTTTATTGCCAACAGAAATATTCAATAATACATAAAAATATACAGCTTCAAACGAACTGAATCAAACACATGGTAAATGACTATTGGGAATAAATGTAGAACATCACTGTCACTATAAAATTTCAGTAACTTGTCTCTCTGTTTCTTTAAATCATATACAGTGGTAGTCCCGACACGATATTCTTCAGTAAGACGCTGCACACACCACAATCAAGCTTCTGTAATAACTCCACTTTCTGTGTTATTGATAGTGATAGATGCTTCCTTCTTTTTTTCTCATTGTTATCTTTAGGGGTACCTGCACCTCTTTTTGACATTTTCACAGTGAAATTAAACACAAAGTCAACAGTAAACACAAAATATCAGCGAACAGCAAATGCACGTGTAATCAGTACGAGCGCTGAGCCACAACTGACGTCTGGCGGGCTCTGCTAGTGCTGCCACGTCACACCTGAGTGACGCCAGCTGTGGGTGAAAAAACTTCGGTTTTCAGAGCTTTTTGGATTTCAGAATTTTGGATGAGGGATTGTGGACCTGTAGTCCCATCAACCTGCACCTGGACCTTAGCCCTCAACACCCCTCCCATCCATATACTTACACAAAACTTTCTTAAAAGCTGCAATCAAATCCACATTCAGCATGTCTGCTGACAGCACATTGCATATTCTCACCACCCTCTGAATAAAGAAGATCCCCTTCAGGTTCTTCTGTATTTCATATTTTACCCTGAACCCATGACCTCTAGTTCCAGTCTCACCCAGGCTAAATGGAAAAGGCCTGCTTGCATTTACCTTCTCTATACCCCTCATAAATTTGTATACCTCTATCAAGTCTCCCCTCATTCTCCTACTCTCTAGGGAATAAAGTCCAAATCAATTCAAAGTATCAGGTCCTCAAGTCCCAACAAGATCATTGTAAATGTACTCTCTACTCTTTCAATCATATTGATATCTATCCTGTCTATCGTGTACAGCTTTGGTCACCGTGTTTAAGGAAGATGAGACTGAACAAGAATGAGTGCAGAGACAACTTATAAGAAAGATTATTATCACTCCCTTATACAAGAAATTTCTCATTATGTAAGACAATGATTCTGGAGGGACTGAGTTATAGGGAGAGATTGGCCAGGTTAGGTCTTTATTCCTTGGAATATAGGAGAATGACGGGTGGTTTTACAGAAATGTTTAAAATCAGGAGACACGCAGATAAGATGGATAAGGTTACAGTCTTTTCCATAGGATAGGGAAGAACAACATTAGAGGGCGTAATCAAGAGAAAATCTGCAGATGCTGGAAATCCAAGCAACGCACACAAAATGCTGGAGGAACTCAACAGGCCAGGCAGCATCTGTGGAAAAGAGTAATCAGTGGATGTTTTGGGTCACACCCTTTCATTAGGACTGGAAGAAAAGGTGAGAAGTCAGAGTAAGAATGTGGGGGGAGAGGAGGAAGGCAGGAGGTGATAATGAAACCGGGAGAGGGAGAGGTGAAGTAAAGAGACGGGAGGTTGATTGTTGAGAGAGATAAAGGGCTGGAGAAGGGGGAATCTGATAGGTGAGGGTTGAAGTCCATGGAAGAAAGGGAAGGGGAGGAGCACAAGAGGGAAGTGATGGGTAGGTAAGGAGATAAGGTGAGAGAGGGAAATAGGAATGGGGGAACTTTGAGGATGGTGGGGAGCAATTACTGGAAGTTCGAAAAATCAATGTTCGTGCCATCAGTTTGGATGCTACCCAGATGGAATACAAGGTGCTTCTCCTCCAACATGAGCATGGCCTCATTGCGACAGTAGATTGCCGCTTGGAGACACAAGTTCAGGCTGGTTGGCAGAACGAAAACACAGGGGGAATCCTCTGACTCACACATTATCCTCTCCAAACAGAGTTGCAGGGACATTCAGCACAAACCTTTGGTCCAATTTGTCCATGCTGACTAAGATGTCTATCTAAGCTAGTCCCAGACACAAGAGGTTCTGCACAGGCTGGAAATCCAAGGCAACAAGTACGAAATGCTGGAGGAATTCGACAGGTCACTCAACACCTATGGAGAGTATGAAGGGTTTTCGTTTGAAACATTGACTGCTTATTCCTCCTTGGAGATGTTGCCTGACCTGTTGAGTTCCTCCAGCATTTTGTGCTTGGTAACCTTGTCCCGTGCTTGGCCCGTATCCATCTAAACCTTTCCTCTCCATATGGGTGGATTTATTTATCGAGCTACAGTGCAGAGCAGGCTCTTCAAGCCACACCACCCACCAATCCCCTGATTCAATCCTAGCCTAATCCCAGGACAATTTATAATGACCAAGCAACCTACCAACCAGTACGCCAGTGGACTGGGGGTGGGGGGGGAACCAAGGGGAGCACTCAGAGGAAACCCACGCGGTCACAGAGAGAATGTACAAACTCCTCACAGACTGAGGCGGGAATTGAACCTGGGTTGCTGCTACTGCAGAGCATTGTGCTAACCACCACGCTGCAGTTTTCTCCCTTCCTCATTCCAGATCATCAAAGAAACCAACCATGGGCTCTGTCTACACTTCTCACTTCCTTGGTAAAATAGCCGACATAATCAAAGACTCCAACCGTGCCCAGACATTCTCTCTTCTCCTCTTCTTCTACCGGGGAGAAGCTACAAAAGTTGGAAAGCAGATATCAGCAGGTTCTACCCCATTGTTATAAGACTATTGAATGTTCCCCTAGTACAATCAGGTAGATTCTTGATCTCACAATCTACCTCGCCATTATCATTTACCGGATTGTCCATCTGCATTGCACTTTCTCTGCAACTAAAGAAGACTTCATTCTGCATTCTGTTCTTGTTTTCCTTTGTACTACCTCAAAGCACTGATGTAATAATGTGATCATGCTAGGGGAGGGCCGGAAGCATGGTGACACTTACAGGCTGCTCCCAGCACCTCCCTGCGGGTGTGTTGCGTGTTCATGCACACGACACATTTCACTATATGTTTCATGTACCCGAGTTAAGTAAATCTGAATCTGAATCTGATCCGTACTGATGGCATGCAAGGCAAAGTTCTTCACTGTACCTTGGTACATCAGAATCAGAAATCAGAAATCAGAATCAGGTTTATTATCACCGGCATGTGACGTGAAATTTGTTACCTCAGCAGCAGCAGTTCAATGCAACACATAATCTAGCAGAGAGAAAATGTATATATTATAATAATAAATAAAATAACAATAATAATAAATAAACAAGTAAATCAATTACAGTATAGTCACATTGAATAGATTTTTTTTTAAAGGGCAAAAATAGAAATACTGTTTATTTTTTAAAAAGTGAGGTAGTATCCAAAGATTCAACGTCCATTTAGGAATCGGATAGCAGAGGGGAGTGTGTGCCTTCAGGCTTCTGTACCCCCTACCTGATGTTAACAGTGAGAATCGGATTTATTATCACTGACATATGTCAAGATATTCCTTGTTTTATGGAAGCAGTACAGCAACATACATAAAAACTCAATTAAAGGTCATCATCATCGTCATTATGCGTCCTGTCTTATGACATGGGCGATTATGCTCTCGTGACCATGATTGCTCTTGGCAAATTTTTCTACAGAAGTGGTTTGCCTTCTGCATTCTTCTGGGCAGTGTCTCGACAAGTTGGATGACCCCAGTCGTTATCAGTACTCTTCAGAGATTGTCTCCCTGGCGTCAGTGGTCGCATAACCAGGACTTGTGATAGGCACCAGCCATCCACCACCTGCTCCTATGGCTTCCTGTGACCCAGAATGGATATTCTTCATTGTGCTCTCACACAATTAATAATATACAGTAAAAAATAAATAATAGAGAGCAAAATAGTGAAGTAGTGTTTATGAGTTCATGGACCATTCATAAATCTGATGGCAGAGAGGTTCAGAAAGGCTGTTGAAACATTGAGTGTTGGTCCTCAGGCTACTGTACCTCCTCCTCAATGCTTGTAATACATGTAACAATATTATGTAATAATAATGAACCAATTAAAAAATTTACTCACTGAATCAAAGTACAGATTAACGTTTCCATTTGTAAATTCCACCTTCTTGATGACATCACTGGTGTGGATGCTATCAGTCTCTGGAATGAAACCACTGAGCATCCCAACTTCCATCAGGACCATTCCAGTGATTGAGTGATTTCCATCACCTCGGAACCTTCGGCAGCAAAAGAAAAGCTCACTTTTAGATTAAATGCTTCTCCTGCCTGCACTGCACTCCAACTCTCCCCACTCCTCACTGCCTCCCACTCTCCTCGTTCAATAAAACACAGAGCACAACATAGTACAGGCTCTTTGGTCCATGATGTTGTGTCGACATTTTCGCTTATTCACGTGTAAAAAAGTACCTCAAACATCCCTGTATACTTTCCTCTAATCACTTTAAAATTATGTCCACTCATACAGCCATAGTCATGGAGAAGTAGAGAACAAAAACAGGCCCGTTGGCCCATCTAGTCCATGTCATAACCATTTAAACTGCCATTCCCATCGACCTGCACAGGGACCATACCCCTCCATAGCTCTACAATCCATGTGCCTATCCAAACTTCTCTTATACGTTGAAATTGAGCTTGCATGCACCACTTGTGCTGGCAGCTCATTCCACGAGTTTCTGAATGAAGAAGTTTCCCTTTATGTTCCCCTTAAACTTCTTACCTGAACCCATGATGTCTGGTTGTAGTCCCACGCAACTTCAGTGGAAAAAGCCTGCTTGCATTGATCCTAACTATACCTCTCATAATTTTGTATAACTTTATCAAATGTCCTCTCAATCAGCTACATTCTGAAGAATATAGTCCTAGCCTAATCAATCTTTCCTTATAACTCAGGTCCTCGGAACCAGGCAACATCCTTGTAAATTTCCTCTGCTCTCTTTCAATATTGTTTACATCTTTCCTTTAGGTAGGTGACCAAAACCACACACAATATTACAAATTAGGCCTCACCAAGGTCTTATACAACTTCAACAAAACATCCCATCTTCTGGACCCAACAAATTGATTTATGAAGGTCAATGTGCCAAAAGATTTCTTCATGTCCCTATCTACCTGTGATGCTACTAACAAAGAATTATGGACCTCTATTCCCAGATCCCTCTATTTTGCCACACACCTCAGTGCCCAACCATTCACTGTGTAAGACTTACCCTGGTTGGTCTTACCAAAGTGCAAAACCTCACACTTATATGTGTTAAATTCCTTTTGCCATTTTTCAGCCCATTTTTTCCAGATGATGCAGATCCTTCTGCAAGCCATGATAGCCTTCCTCACTATCCACTACACCCCCAATCATGGTGTCATCTGCAAATCTGCTGATCCAGTTAACTGCATTATCACCCAGATCATTTACATAGATGTCAAGCAACAAAGGACCCAGCCAATCCTTGCGGTATTCCATTAGTCACAGGCCTCCAGTCAGAGAGGCAACCCTCTACTACCACTCCCTGGCTTCTCCCACAAAGCCAATGTCTAATCTAATTTACTAATTCATCTTAAATCCTGAGTGATTGAAACTTCTTGACCAACCTCCCATGTAGAACCTTGTCAAGTGCTTTATTAAAGTCCACTTAGTCAACATTGACTGATTTGCCTTCATCCACTTTCCTGGTACCTTACTCCAAAAACTCTGTAAGATTGGTTAGACATGACCTACCACACACAAAGCATGCTGACTATTCTAAATCAGTCCATGTCTATCCAAATACTTGTATATCTGGTCTCTTAGAATACCTTCCAATAGTTTTCCAACATCTGATGTCAGACTCACTGGCCTATTATTTCCTGATCTCTGTTTAAACTATTTAAGTAGCACAACAACATTGGCTATCCTCCAATCTCCAGGTACCTCTCCTGTTGCTAAGGATGTTTTAAATATCTCTGCTAGGTACCCAGCAATTTCTGCACTTCACTACTGTAGGATCCAAGGGAAAACCTTGTCAGGTCCTGGGGAGTTATCCACCCTGATTTCCCTCAGGATAGTAAACACTTCCTCCTCTGTATTCTGTACAGAGTCCATGAAGTTGACGCCACTCTACCTCACTTCTATGGACTGTGTATCTGTCTCCCGAGTGAGTACAGATGCAAAGAATGCATTTAAGATCTCCCCCATCTGCTTAGGCTCCGCTCTTGGATTACCATTCTGGTCTTCCAGAGGGCCAGTTTGTCCCTAGGAATTTTTTTGCTCTTAATATCTCCATAGGATCCCTTAGGATTCTCCTTCACATTGTCTGCTAGAGTAACTTCACACCTTCTTTTAGACTTCCTGATATCTTTATTGAGTATTCTCTTGCATTTCTTGTACTCCATAAGCACCTTATTTATTCCAACTTGCCTAATACCAGCTATGCACCTCCTTTTTTTTGCTTAACCAGTATCTCAATATCACTTGAAAACCAAGGTTTCCTACTCATGTTATCTTTACCTTTTATTCTGACAGACAATGCAAGCTTTGTATCTCAAAATTTTGATTTTGTGGGCCTCCCACCTACCTTTGCCAGAAAACAGCTTTTCCCAATCCACACTTGACAGTTCATTTCTGATACCATCAAAATTGGTCATTCTCCAATTTAGAATCTCAGCCCTCGGACCAGACCTATCTTTTTGCAGATTTACTTGCCCTCTTTCATTCCTCAATAGCAGACCCAGTATCGCACGCTCTCTCATTTGGACTTTTACGTACTGATGAAGGAAACTTTCCTGAACACATCTGACAAACTCTATCCCATCTCGTCTTTTTACAGTATGGGAGTTCCAGTCAATATGTGGAAGGTTAGCAACACCTACTATAACAATCTTATGTTTCTTGCCACAGCCTGCAATCCCTTTACAAATTTGTTTCTCTAAATCTTTAAGACTATTGGGTGGTCAGTAATATTGCCTCATTATCTTCGTCATATGCTTCTTATTTCTCAGTTCCACACGTATTAGCCAATTTTCTGGCTATCCATTATATTAATACCTCTTATAATTTTATTCACCTCCAACAAGTCATGAGTCAGCATCCTGAAAAAAGCCCTAGCTCACACAATCTTTCCTCATAAGACATAAAACCATATCTGCTCTATCAAGGCCTGTCATCATTTGATAGGTTTCAAGGACATCACACCTCATTCTTTGAATTCCAATGCATACAGGCCCAGATTCATCAGACGATATTCATATGACAAGCCATTCAATCATTGTATCAGTTTCGTGACCCTCCTTTGAACCCTCTCCAGTTTCAGCACATCTTTTCTAGGATGAGGCCCAGAACTGCTCTCAACACTCCAAGTGAGGCCTCTCCAGTGCTTTGTAAAGTCTCAACATTATATCCTTGTTTTTATATTTCAGTCTTTTTGAAATAAATGCTAACATTGCATTTGCCTTCATCACCAAAGACTCAACCTACAAATTAACCTCAAGGGAATCTTGCATAAGGACTCCCAAGCCTTTTCGCACCTCAGTTTTTTTTTTGTATTCTCTTTCCTTTTAGAAAATAGTCAACACTTCCATTTTTTTCTACCAAAGTGTATCACCATACACTTCCGACATAATATTCCATCTGCCATTTCTTTGCCCATTCTCCTAATCTATCTAAGTCCATCTGTAGCTTCTCTACTTCTCCAAACTTACATGTCCCTCTGCCTATCTTCCTATTGTCTTCAAATTTTGCAACAAAGCCATTAATTCCATCATCCAAATCATTGATATATAACGTAAAAAAATCGGTCCCAACACAGACCCCTGTGGAACACCGCTGTCACCGACAGCCAACCAGAACAGGCTCCCTTTATTACCACTCCTTCTCCTGCCAATCAGCCAATGCTTTATCCACACTAGAATCTTTTCTCTAATACCATGGGGCTTGTGTCTTGTTAAGCAGCCTCTTATGTGGCTTGTTGTCAAGGGCCTTTTGAAAATCCAAGTAAACAACATCAACCAATTGTCCTTTGTCTATCCTTCTTGTTAGTTCTTCAGAGAATTCCCACAGATTTGCTAGGCAAGATTTTCCCTTGATGAAATCGTGTTGGCTATGGCCTATTTTATCATATGCCTCCAAGTACCCTGAGACCTCATTATTAATAATTGACCTCAACACCTTCCCAACCACTGAGGTCAGACTAACTGGCTCATAGTTTCCTTTCTTCTCTCTCTCTCTCTCTCTCTCTTTCTCGCTTCCTCTTACTTGACCTCTCCCTCCTCCCCTCTCTCTTTCCCCCTTCTCTCTCCTTCCCTTTCTCTCTCTCTCTCTCTCTCTCTCTCTCTCTCTCTCTCTCTCCCTTCTTGAAGCTTGGAGTGACATTTGCAATTTTCCAGTGATTCTTGAAAGATCATTACTAATGCCTCCACAATTTCTTCAGTCAGCTCTTTCATAACCCTGGGGTGTACACCTGCTGGTCCAGGTGACTTAACTACCTTCAGACCTTTCAGTTTCACAAGAACATCCTTTCCAGTTATGGTAACTTCACACACTTAGTATCATCTGACACTTGGAACTTCTGCCCTTAGCGGGGCATGAGAGAGGTGTTGGCCAGAATTGTTTGGAAAAGAACACTGGGAGAGATGACAGCAAATAGCTGGAATTTGGAAGGCACAGGATAAATACATACCAAAGAGGAAGAAGGATTCTAAAAGAAAGATGACACAAGCGAGGGTAACAAAAGATGTTGCCAGGGATGGCTGACCCCTCAGGTGGGGGCAGTGTGGCGCTCTGGGATCCTGGACAGTCGCTCACTGCAGCATCCCCCGCAGCCAGCGCTACTTACTTATCTTGTTTTAAAATGCATTCATGGGATTATGGTAAGCTGTTCAAGACCACTTCTTGTTACCCTTTAGCTTGGGCTATACAGTAGTGCGCTTGTGTTTTTGTGGGTCACCCTGACTGTAACCAGGGTGGGTAATAATCACCTCCCTTGTCTGCAAGTGACTGAGTGGGCTCTCACTGAATGACGATGCTCAGTCTCTCATTATGCTGCATGCGAGATAATCAAGCTCTTCTCGTCTGTCGTCATACTCACCACAATTAGTATGACCATAATATTTTTAGGAGCAGAAATAGAGCATTTTGCCTATCAAGGATGCTCTTCCCGTCCATCATAGTTGATTTATTACTCCTCACAATCCCATTCTCCTGCCTTCTCCCCATAACATTGATACCCTGACTAATCAGGAGCCTATGAAACTCTGTTTTAAATATACTAAATAACTGGACCTCCGGAGCCATCTGAGGAAATGAATTCTACAGATTTATTATGCTCTAGCTAAAGAAAGTCTTACTCATCTCTGGCCTAAATGGACACTCCTCTATTCTGAAGCTGTTTCCTCTGGTCTTATACTCATCCTCTCCGCATCCACTCTTTCTAGACCTTTCAATATTTGAAAGGTTTCAATGAGATCCCCCCCCCCCCCCCCCCGTTCTTCTAAACTCCAATAAGTACAGGCCAAGAGGCATCGAATGCACCTAACATGTGAAACCTTCAATTCCTGGAATCATTCTGTGCACCTACTCTGGGCACTCTCCAATGCCAGCACATCCTTTCTCAGATAAGGGCCCAAAAATACTCACAAAAGCCTGAGTGCAGTCTGAACAATGCCTTATAAAGCCTCAGAATGACATCACTGCTTTTATATTCTAGCCCTCTTGAAATGAATGCTAACACTGCATTCACCTTCCTTACCACTAACTCAAACTGCAAGTTCTGGTCGTCTACCTAGAGGAAAGATAGCGATAAGACCATAAGATATGGAAGCAGAATTGGGCTATCTGGCCCATAAAGTCTGCTGTGAAATAAGATTGATATTATTTAACGGTGCTCTGTTCAGATTCTCACACTGGATGTTGCCAGGACAAGTATCCTCATAATAGGGAATGATTAAATAACTTCGCTAACACACCATACATCTTTCTAACCACCCAATCAAATTGCATGTCAACTTTGAAGGATCTTGAGCCTAATCCTTGTAAATTTTCCTTGTACACTTTCAATTTTATTCATAACTTTCCTGTAGGTATGTGACCAGACCTGCACACAATACCTCAAATTTGACCTCACCATCATCTCATACAACTTCAACATAACCTCCCAACTCCTGTACTCATTACTCTGGTTCTTTATGACTCTGTCTACCTGTGACTCCACATATGAGACATCACACTTCCATAGTATATTCCATCTCGAAGCATAGAGGGAGGCCACTCTGCTCATTTCAAATGAAATAAGTCTGAGGTGCTGCATTTTAGGGATTTAAATGACAGAAGTCCATTTACAATGAATGGTAAGGCCCTGGAGAGTCTTTGTAGAACAGAGAAACCTTGGAGTTCAGGTACATGGTTCCCAGAAATTGGGTGGATAGGGTGAAGAAGAAGGCACAGAGGCAACAGATGCTGGAATCTGAAGCAACAAACAACCCATGAAAGAACTCAGCAGGGTAGGCAGCACAAACACAAGAAAATCTGCAGATGATGAAAATCCAAAGCTACACATACACAATGCTGGAGGAACTCAGCAGGCCAGGCGGCAACTGTGAAAAGGAATAAACAGGTGACTTTTTGGACTGAGACTCTTCATCAGGACTGGAAAGGAAAAGGAGAAGACAGGGTAAGAATGTGGTAGAGGGGAGGAAGAAATACAAGGTGATAGGTGATAGGGGAAACCAAGAGAGGAGTAGAGGCAAAGTAAAGAGCTGGAAAGTTGAATGATGAAAGCGATAAAGGAGGAATCTGACATGAGAGAACAAAAGAACATGGAAGAAAGGGAAGAGGGAGGAGCACCAGAAGGAGATAATGGGCAGTTAAGGAGATAAGATGAGAGAGGAAAATGAGAATGGGGAATCCTGAAGTGGGGAGGAAGTTCGAGAAACCGGTTCATGCCATCAGGTTGGAGGCAACTCAGACCGAACGTAAGGTGTGGCTCCTCCCACCTGAGTGTGCCCTCATAGCAGCAGGAGAGGAGACCATGGACTGACGTTTCAGAATGGGAATAGGACTTAGAATTAAAATGTGTAGCCACCAGGAGATCTCGCTTTTTCTGGTAGATAGAGTGTAGGTGATTGGCAAAGCAGCCTCTGTCAATCTACATTGGGTCTCACATATGTATAGAAGGCCACACTAAGAGAACTGGATGCTGTAGTTAACCACAGCAGACTCATAGGTGAAGTGTCGCGTCACCAGGAAGGACTGTTTGGGCCCTTGAACTGTAGTGAGGTAGGAGATACAGGGGCAGGTGTGGCACTTGTTCCGCTCGCAAGCTTAAGTGCCAGGAGGGAGATCAGTGGGGAGAGACAAATGAACAAGTGAGTCACATATGAAGCCATGTCTATGGAAGGTGAAAAGTAGGGGAAGGAAAGAATTGATTGCTGGTGGGATCCGATTGGGAAGGCAGCAACTGTGGGAGGAAAGGAATTGCCAGTGTTTTGGGTTGAAAGGAATTGCTGACATTTGAGTTCAAGAGCCACAAGGTCATGTTGCTGCTCTATAAAACCCTAGTTAGACCACACTTAGATTATCATGTTCAGTTCTGGTGTTTGGAAGGATGTAGAAGCTTTGGAGAAGGTGTAGAGGGAACTTAGACCATAAGACCAAAAGACCATAAGATATAGGAGCAGAATTAGGCCATTTGGGCCATTGAGTCTGCTCTGCTATTCAATCATGGCTGATCCTTTCTTCTCTCCTCCTCAACCCCATTCCCCTGCCTTCTCCCCATTACTTTAGATGTCATGCCCAATCAAGAACCTATCAATGCCTGCTTTAAAGACTCCCGACAACATGACATCCATAGTTGCCTGTGTTAACAAATTCCACAAAGTCACCACCTCTGGCTAAAGAAATTTATCCACATCCATTTTAAATGGACCCCCTCCATCCTGAGGCTGTGCCCTGGTGTCCTAGACTCCCCCACCATGGGAAACATCCTTTCCGCATCTACTCTGCCTAGACCTTTCGACATTCGAGGGGTTTCAATGAGATCCCCCATCATCCTTCTAAATTCCAGTGAGTACAGGCCCTGAGTCATCAAACATACCTCGTATGATAATGCTTTTATTCCTGGAATCATTCTTCTAAACCTCCTCTGGACCCTCTCCAATGGCAGCAAATCTTTTCTTAGATGAGGAGCCAAATACTGTTCACAATACTCAAGGTGAGGCTTTACCATTACCTTATAAAACCTCAGCATCACATCCCTGCTCTTGTACTTAAGACCTCTTGAAATGAATGCAAACATTGAATTTGCCTTCCTCACCACTGACTCAACCTGCAAATTAACCTTTAGGGTGTTCTGCACAAGGTCTCCCAAGTCCCTCTGTATCTCACATTTTTGGATTTTCTCTCCATTTAGAAAATAGTCAGTACTTTTATTTATATTACCAAAGTGCATGATCAAGCATTTTCTAACATTGTATTTCATTTGCCACTTTCTTGTCCATTCACCTAATCTGTCTAAGTCCTTCTACAGCCTACCTGTTTCCTCAACACTATCTGCCCCTCCACCAATCTTCATATCAAAGCCATATATTCCATCATCTAAATCACTGATATTCAGCATAAAAAGAAGTGGTCCCAACACCGACCCCTGTGGAACACCACTAGTCACTGGCAGCCAACCAGAAAAGGATCCTTTTACTCCCACTCACTGCCTCCTACCTATCAGCCAGTGCTCTAACCATGTTAGTAACTTTCCTGTAATACCATGGGCTCTTAACTTTGTAAACAGCCTCATGTGTGGCATCTTGTCAAAGGCCTTCTGTATTGTTTGCAGTTTTGGGCTCCTTATTTTAGAAAAGGTATACTGACATTGGAGAGGGTTCAGAGAAGATTTCAGGAATGAAAGGGTTACCATATGAGGAACGTCTGGCAGCTGTTGGGCTGTATTCCCTTGAGTTCAGGAGAATGAGGAGGGATCTCATAGAAACATTCCAAATGTTAAAAGGTCTGAACAGGTTAGATATAGCAAAGTTATTTCCCATGGTAGGGGATTCTAGGACAAGAGGATATGACTTCAAGATTGAATGACATCCTTTTAGAACTGACATGCGGAGAAATAACTTTAGTCAGAGGGTGGTAAATCTGTGGAACTTGTTGCCATGAGCAGCTGTGGAGGCCAAGTCACTGGGTGCATTTAAGGCAGAGATAGATAGGTTCTTGATTAGCCAGGGCATCAAAGAGGAGAAGGCAGGGGAGTGGGGATGATTGGAAAAATTGGATCAGCCCATGGTTGAATGGCAGAGCAGACTTGATGGGCCGAATGGCTTACCTTTACTCCTATAACCTATGGATGGGATGGAGTGAGTGGGATACAATGATTTCTTTCAGCATTTCAATGATTCAATGGTTTAATTTAATATCAGAGAATGTGCACTGCAAACAACCTGAAATGAGCCCCCAAATCCCAAGAACTTTCTACAGAGGCAGAATTGAGAGCATCCTGACTGGCTGCATCGCTGCCTGGTATAGGGACTGTACTTCCCTCAATTGCAGGACTCTGCGGAGAGTTGTGTGGACAGCCCAGCACATCTGTAGATGTGAACTTCCTACTTTCAGAATCTTTACAAAGACAGGTGCGTAAAATTGCCCGAAGGATCACTGGGGACCCTAGTCACCCCAGCCAGAGACTGTTCCAGCTACCACCATCCGGTGAGTGGTACCACAGCATAAAAGCCAGGACCAACAGGCTCCGGGACAGCTTCTTCCACCAGGCCATCAGACTGATTAATTCACGCTGATACAATTGTATTTCTATGCTATATTGACTGTCCTGTTGTAAATACTATTTATTACAAATTATTATAAGTTGCACACTGCACATTTAGATGGAAACGTAACGTAAAAGTTTTTAGTCCTCATGTATGTGAAGGATGTAAGAAATAAAGTCAATTAAATCCAAATCCTTACTGTTTGCAGACATCCACAAAAGAAAAAACCCCGAAGAATGAATGACAGGAAAACATTAGAACCCCAAAGCCCCACGCCCCCACCACCCACCACACAAACATTAGCAAAGCCGCCAAGAGGTCATGACCTAGAGTTCATCAAAAACCACAGTCCACCCCAACACTTCGACGTCTCCTTCCAGATCTGCTAACAAACAGAGAAAAGTACAAAGAATGAAATGGAAGCAACGATATTATTGTGAATGTTTTCTGTTGCATTAAAGAACACATTAGTTTTATATTTCAAAACACTTTGCAACCTTTGAGTCCTCCTGAAGTTCATTCATTCTTAGATTACAGTGCACACTGCTCTTACATTGCAGCCTCCCACACTCCCACGTTCAAAGTACCCATACAGTACTATCAAAGCATGTAGCATGTTTCACTCCTCTGCCATAGGTTGCTACGTTCCTGCATTGCAGTCTGCTACAGCCTTGCATGGCAGCTTGCTGCGCTCCTACGTTGCAGCCTGCTGCACTCATGTGCTGCAAGCTGCTTCAGTCGTGCATTGCATCCTGCTGCATGGTTGTTAGGCAGCTCACTTGCTAATTGCTGCCCGACAATTTGTTTCTTTCCTGCAAAGATGAATAGGAGGTGAATAGTGACATGGACATGACAGAGAATATCCCCATCCCTCTTCAATCCTGTCATGGACTATTGAAACAACCAATTTCCCAGATATCTTCATGGAAAAGCAGAGGCCATGGTTACACAGCCAATTTTGAGATAAATTCTGAATCAGAAACAGTTTGATATCACCGGCATATGTTGTGAAATTTGCTGTTTTGTGGCAGCAGTACAGTGCAATATACAATAATAA
The DNA here is from genome assembly GCF_030144855.1 of Hypanus sabinus. Classification (NCBI taxonomy): domain Eukaryota; kingdom Metazoa; phylum Chordata; class Chondrichthyes; order Myliobatiformes; family Dasyatidae; genus Hypanus; species Hypanus sabinus. The sequence continues at coordinate 9,575,282 of NC_082717.1, forward strand.
AAACTATAAATTAAAATAACAAGTACATATAAGAAAGAAAATTAAATTAAATAAGTAGTGGGAAAAGAGAAGGATAAATTTACTGAGGTAGTCTTCATTGGCTAATTGTCCATTCGGAAATCTGATGGTGGATGGGAAGAAGCTATTCCTGAATCATTGAGTGTGTGCCTTCAGGCTCCCGTGCCTCCTGCTTGATGGTAGCAATAAGAAGAAGGCGTGTTCTGGGTGATGGGGGACCTTAATGATGGACACTGCCTTTTTGAGGCATCACCTTTTGAAGGTGCCCTAGATGCTGGGGAGGCGAGTCCCCATGAAGGAGCTGACTGGGTTTCCAACTTCCTGCAGCTTTTCCTGTGCAGTAGCTTCTTCATACCGGATGGTGATTCAGCCAGTTAGAATGTTCTCCATGGTACATCTGTAGAAATCTGTGAGAGTCTTTGGTGACACACCAAGTCTCCTCAAACTCCTAATGAAATATAGGCGCAGTCACGCCTTCTTTGTAGCTGCAAACCACCCATGCACTGCGAGCTCCCATTTCTGAGGTACAAGTCATGCAAGGTTTGCCAACCTTTAGAATGATTTCTGTCTACACGATGGTCAGCAACCGAACAGTGAACTGGAAAAGGCTGTGTACACTCACCGGGTACAGATCATCAGAGACAGATGATTTAGGTCAAGTATGTTGTCTGAAACAGTAATGTCCAAATCAAACGCCTCCTCTGACTCCACCGATCGCTTCTCAATCGCCAGAACGTTACTCTCCAGGTTGAAGAGAACATTAAGCTAGAAAAAACACAAAAATGCAGCAATTCAGTTACTCTGTTAAACACTGGCTTCATCAGCTGTGATTTACTTCGATACTCATGCAGCATGTCATCTAAAACTCTGACAAACTTCCACAATGGAAAGTATCCTGGTTTTGTCACAGCCTGATGGGGAAACACCAATGCCCATGAACAAAAAGTCCACAAGAAGTGGCGGTTGCAGCCCATTCCATCACAGGAAAATCCAACCCCACCACTGGGCACATCTGTAGGAATGCTGCCACAAGAAAGCAGCACCATTATCAAGGAAACGCACCAGCCAGGCCATGTTCTCTCGTTGCTGCTGCCATAAGGAAGGAGGTTCAGGAGCCTTAGGCCCCACACCTTTTATGTATTGAGTTGCTGCCACATGATTGGATGATTAGATATTTACATTAATAAGCAGATGCATAAGTGTACCTAGTAAAGTGGCCACTGAGTGTATATCTTCTGTAGTGGGTAGTTGCCGTTCTGTAGCAATTGAACATCACGCACTTGAATGCTGGCCACATTGCCTGCTCAAGAAGATTACTGTTGTGCTCATCACCTGAGAGCAAGTACCAAGGATGCTGTGGGAGAACTTTACAGGATCGATAGCTCTCTACAAATCGAACATCCAGACAGTCTCTTTATTATTGCAGGAGACTTCAGTCATGTTACTTATTGTGTTTTTTTTTGTCCTTTTATTGTGTTATTTATGTTTATTGTGTTATAAAGCTGCATTAGATTGGGAATAATAATCACTTTGTTCTCCTTTATACTTGTGTACTGAAGAATGACAATAAACAACCTTGAATCTTGAATCCATAAGACCATAAGATCATAAGACATTTTTCAATTATCTAAATTTATTATCAAAGTAGGTATATGACACCATATACTACCTTGAGATTTATTTTCATGCAAGCATTCCCAGGAGCTTAACCAAAAATCAAACGAACAGCCAATGTCAACCTAGGTCACCCAGAGATAGGCACCAAAAGCCAAAAGGTGCCCCATCCCGAGAATGAACAGGACTTGCTTTGGATCAGGCTCCTGGTTTCCTTTATTTTCCGGAATTAAATCTAGTTCATTCCTGGCAGAAGAGTTGGTTTCTATTTGCATGTCATAGGTCTGTAACAATGTACACAGAACAGATCCCTGCACACCTTTCTCCTTCCAATTCATTCCTCCGTAGGCTTCTCAGGCAACTTGACACCTTCAGCTGGGAAACTACTTGTGGCTCAGTGACCATGTGTTCAATTGGTCAGCACGGACACAGAGACATACAGTCATTAGACCATAAGACATAGGAACAGAATTAGGCCATTCAGCCCATCATCTGCTTTGTCATCCCATCATGCTTGATTTATTAATCCCCTCAACCCCATTCTCCTGCCTTCTCCAAGTAACTAATGCTTTTACTGATCAATAACCTATCAACTTCTGCTTCATATATACCCAATAACTATGCCTCTGTAGATGTTTGTGGCAATGAATTCCACAGATTCACCACCCTCTGGCTAAAGAAACTCCTCCTCATTCTATATTCTAGTAGGACATCCTTTTATTCTGAGGATGTGCCCTCTGGTCTTAGACTCCCCCTCTATAGGAAACATCCTCTCCACATTGACACTATCTACCTATCCATTCCCCATTAAGCTGCTGCAGTTTAGGGCAGCAATGAAGGTCCTCTATCTCTGGCAGTGTCCAGAGCTTCCTTCTTTCTGTCAGTAGCTCGGTTTTTACTACTGTCAGTCAGGCAAGTTCTGGGTGGAGACTCAGGAATACTGCCGCATTCCGATGTAGGAGTGTTCTTCATTGCTCTTAACATAACAGCTTTGTTTGACCCGCCAGTGTTGTTAGCCTCGAGTTGAACCCCTGAACCTGGAAGACTGGTGGACCACTCCTAGTCTGGCCTTTATTTTTTGGCTTGTTTGACTTAGGTGACCTACCAAGAGTTGAAGCATAAAGCTCTTACTTCAGCCAACATAGCTCTTTGGGTCTATCTTGACCTTTTAATATTTGATAGGTTTTAATGAGATCCCCTCATTCTTCTAACTTCCAGTAAGAACGGGACCAGAGCCCACAAATGTTCTCAAATGTTAACCCTTTCAGTTTTGTGAACTTCCTCTGGACCCTCTCCAATGCCAGCACAGCCTTTCTTAGATAAGGGGTCCAAAACTGCTCACAATACTCCTAGTGCAGTCTGACCAATGCCTTAGTGAATCATGAGTCTTGAATCTCTTTGTTAGCAGTGAAATGACCGTACCTGAAAAATGGCCATGCCTTGACCCTTTGCTGTCACCGTCACCATCAGAGGCTGCTCAATGCCAAGCTGTACAAGAACAAGACCACAGTAAGCGAGCAGTGTAGTAATCTGTCACACTACACAACAATGAAGACTGAAGCAACCACATGGGACGGACTGACTTATAGGGAAAGGTTAAACAGGTTTATGAGGGGTATGGATGGAGTAAATGCAAGCAGGCTTTTTCCACTGAGGTTGAGTGAGACTGGAACTAGAGGTCATGGGTTAATTGTGAAAGGTGAATTATTTAAGGGAGCATGAGGGGGAACTTCTTCTCTCTGAGGATGGTGAGAGTGTGGAACAAGCTGCCAGTACAAGTGGTTGCAACTTTTAACAGAAGTTTGGATAGGTACATGGGTGGGAGGGGTATGAAAGACTACAGTGTGGGTTGACAGGATTAGGGGAAATAACAGTTCAACACAGACCACTTGGGGCCAAAGAGCCTGTATCTGTGCTCTATGACTCTAAAAAGGAATGGTTACAGAGGATGTGGAGAACTTCACAACAGTGGAAGTCAGGATTGAAGCCCAGTTGTTGAGCTGTGAGGCAGTGCCTCTGGTGGCTGTACATATTCACCTTAAATGTTGAAACTGAACCAGCATTCACACACAGAAAATGCTGGAGAAAATCAGCAGGCCAGGCAGCATCTATGGAAAAGAGCACTCAGTCGACATTTTGGGCTGAGACCCTTCATCAGGGCTCAAAGGGTCTTTTTGTGTGTGTGTGTGTGTGTGTTGCTTAGGTTTCCAGCATCTGCAGATTTTTCTCGTTTGTGACTGAACCATTACACACCACTTTTGCTAGAAACTCATTCCACAGCCTCCGAGTGAAGGTTCCCACTCATGTTCCCTTTAAATATTTCACCTTTCATCCTTAACCTATGACTTCCAGCTCCAGTCTCACCCAACCTCAGTGAGAAAAGCATTTACCCTATCTACACCCCTCATCATTTTGTATCGACCTATCAATTCTCCCCTCATTCTCCTACACTCCAATGATTAAAAGTCCTCCCTTTAACTCCAGTCATCAAGTCCCAGCAAAACCTTTGTAAATTTTCTCTGCACTCTTTCAATCTGATTGATATCCTTCCAGTAGTTACCTCCACTGTCTGCAGGACGAACATGTTGGTGGAAGAGATGGTCAAGGTTGCCGGGTCAAGGAGCCCGGATCCGCTGATTGACACCTCCAGGTCTGTCGAAGGAGCGATATTCTCTGCTGTGAACTGCGATAGAGCCTGGAGCGCCACTACCGTGTCCTGGAATCAAGAGCAAAACAGGCATCCCTGTAAGCAAATCTGGGAAGGATCTCCACAAATTCCCTGGATGAAATAAGGTCAAGGAACTGCCGTGTTTATCTTCTAAGCACCCTCCCAGAATTTCACGTATCTACCAACTTGGTCGACTGAAATTACCGAGATTAATGAGATCTTCAGAAAACCAACAGAGTAAATTTACACTCTGGATAGGGTGAAGAAGGCAGCACAGAGAGCAGATTCTGAAGCAACAATCAACTGAAAGAACTCAGCAAGGCAGCAACGACTATGCTAGGAAAGGAATTGAGTGTTTTGGGTCGAAAAGAATTGTTGATGTTTGAGTTCAAGAGCCATAAAGTAATGTTGCAGGTCTACAAAACTCTGTGTAGACCACAGTTAGAATATCGTGTTCAGCTCTAGTTGCCTCATTATAGGAAGAACATGGAAACTTTAGAGAAAATGCAGAGGAGATTTCCCAGGACGCTGCCCGGATTAGAGAGTATGTCTAGTAAGGGAAAGTTGAGAGAGCTATGTCTTTTCTCCTTGGAGTGAAGGAGGATGAGAAGTGATTTGATAGAAGTGTACAAGATGGTAAGAAGTATAAATAGAGTTCACAGCCAGACACTTTTACCCAGGGCGGAAACAGCTAATATGAGAGGGCGTAATTTTAAGGTGCTTGGAGGAAGGTCCAGGGGAGATGTCAATGAAATAAAATAAAATAAATAAATAAATAAAATCTCAGTTTTATTGAGAGAGAGAGAGATGGGTGCAGCTGCCAGGGTTGGTGATAGAGGTAGTTACATTAGAGACTGCTAGATAGGCACACGGAAGAAAGAAAAATAGAGGCCTACTTGAGGGGGAAGGTTGGATTGATCTTGCAGAAGGTTAAAAGGTCAGCACAACATCATGGGCCAAGGTGCCTGTATTGTGATTTAGTGTTCCATGTTCTATGATAAACCTTGGTGATGGGAAGAGTGGTGAGAAGATGGGGGTTGTTTTGTTGAGAAGCAGAAGGGAATGGGTGATCAGATGTAAGTGTACACAATCAGAAGGAGATGTGGGAGTTTCTCCTCGCCTCCAGAAGTACACAGATTTGAACAACTTAACGGTACCATAGCGGTTAGCATAACATTATGGCTGAATGAGGTCTATTTTGTCTCCATTACAACAGTGTCTTCCAATCACCTACCACTTTCTATAAACAACACTTCCATATGTAGAACATTTGTAGGATTTTGTGAATAAATCATGCAAGAGTTATTTTATGTGCTTTAACAAAAGCTGCAGCCCTTGACTTTCATTGCAAACAAACCAAAAGCATTTCCCTCACTCTGGCAACATTATGTCAAACATTGTCTCTTAAAATGAACACAATAACTCGATGATGGTGTTTGTGAACTTTGCAAAACAGTTTCTATTATGAATAATATGTGTCATAAAACCATAAGACTATATGACATAGGAACAGAATTAGGCCATTTAGCCCAAATCTTTCCACCATTCCATCATGGCTGATCCCGGATCCCACTCAACCCCATACACCTGCCTTCTCGCCGTGTCCTTTGATGCTCTGGCTGATCAGGAAACGATCAACTTCGGCTTTAAGTATACCCAGGAACTTGGTCTACACCGCAGTTTGCTACTCCCTGGCTAAAAATAAATTCCTCCTGACCTCTGTTCTGAAAGGTCTCCCATCAATTTTGAGGCTGTGCCCTCTAGTTCTGGATGCCCCCAACACAGGAAACATCCTCTCCACGTCCACCCTATCTAGTCCTTTTCAACATTCGATAAGTTTCAATGAGATCCCCCCACATTCTTCTAAATTCCAGTGAGTACAGGCCCAAAGCTGCCAAACGTTCAACATATGTTAACCCCTTCATTCCTAGAATCATCCTTGTAAACCTACTCTGGATTCTCTCCAATGATAATGCGTTTTCCGAGATATGGGCCACAAAAATCTTGACAATACTCCAAGTGTGGCCTGATTAGTGTTTTACAAAGATTCAGCATTATCTCCTTGCTTTTATATTCTATTCCCCTTGAAATAAGAGCGAATATTGCATTTACTTTCTTCACCACAGACTCAATCTTGTGGGAGTCTTGAATGAGGACTCCTAAGACCCTCTATATCTCTGATATTTGATTTTTCTCCCAATTTAGAAAATTGTCCGCATTGTTGTTCCTTTTATCAATATGCATTATCATACATTTTCCAATACTGTATTCCATCCATCACTTTTTTGCCCAGTCTTCCAGTTTGTCTAAGTCTTGCTGCAATTGCACTGCTTCCTCAGCGCTACCTACCCCTCCACCTATCTTCATATCATCCACAAACTTTGCCACAAAGCCATCACTTCCATTATCCAAATTATTGACAACCAATGTGAAAAGCAGCGGTTCCAATACTGATCACCAAGAAACACCACTAGATACTGGCAGCCAACCAGAAAAGATTTCCTTTATCCCCACTCATTGCCTCCTGCCTGTCAGCCATTCCTCTGTTTATGCCAATATCTTTCCTGTGACACCCTAGGATTGTATCTTGTTAAGTAGCTTCATGTATGGCACCTTATCAAATGCCTTCTGAAAATCCAAGTAAATAACATCCACAGTCTTTCCTTTGTCCACCCTGCTTGTTAGTTCCTCAAAGAACTCCAACAGATTTGTCAGGCAAGATTTTCCTTCACAGAAACCATGCTGATTTTGACTTATTTTATCATTAGTCTCCAAGTACCTCGAAACCTCATTCTTTATAATAGACTCCAACACTTTCCCAATCATTGATGTTAGGCTAACTGGCCTATAATTTCCTTTTGTTTGCCTTCATCGCTTCTTAAAGAGTGGAGTGACATTTGCAATCTTCCAGTCCTCCGGGGCCATACCAGAATCAAATGATTCTTGAAAGATCATGAGCAATGGATCTGTTATCACTTCAGCAACCTCTCTCAGGACTCTGGGAAGTAGTCCATCTGGTCCAGGTGACTTATCCAACTTAAGACCTTTGAGTTTGCCTAGCACTTTTTCCGTTCTAACAGCAATGGCACTCAGTCCTGCTACTGGACACTTACGGACATCAGGCACAATCGTAGTGTCTTTCACAGTGAGCACTGATGCAAAGTACCCATTAAGTTAATCTGCCATTTCTTTGTCCTCCAATTATACCTCACCAGCATCATTTTCCGGTGGTCTAATATCAACTATCAACTCCTTTTTACTCGTTATCTAACTGAAAAAATCTTTTAGTTTCCTGCTTTACACTATTGGCTAGTTTGCCCTCATATTTCATCTTTCCCCTTCTTTTTGCTTTTTTAGTTGTCTTTTGTTGGAGTTTAGAAGTCCCCCAATCATCCAGCTTCCCACCCACTTTTGCTACCTTACATGCCCTTTCCTTGGCTGTTTTGCAGTCATTAACTCCCCTTGTCAGCCATGGTTGCCTACCCCTGCCACTTGAGAACTACTTCTTCTGTGGGACGTATCTATCCTGCGCCTTGTGAACTTTTCCCAGAAACGTCAGCCATCTCCGCTCTGCTGTCATTCCCTTCAGTATCCTCCTCCAATCCACCTGGGCAAGCTCCTCTCTCATGTCTCTGTAATACCTTTTATTCCATTGCGATACTGATACCTGTGACTTATACTTCTCCCTCTCAAATTGCAGTATGAATTCATATTATGATCACTGCTTCCTAGTGGGTTCTTTACAGTAAGCTCCCTAATAAGATCTGGATTACATCTGTCACCCATTATGTTACCCTACTCATAGAATGCTACAGCACAGTACAGGCCCTTTGGCCTGCGATGTGGTGCCGACCTCTGAACCTACTCTAAAATCAATCTAACCCTTCACTCCTACAGAGCCCTCCAATTTTCTTTCATCCATGAGCCTATCTAAGAGTCTCCTAAACGTCTTTAATGTATCTGTCTCCACCAGCAACCCTGGCAGGGTGTTCCATGTACATCTCCTTTAAACTTCTCCCCTCTCACCTCAAGTTACCGTATGCTGTCCAGTATTTTAGCTATGAACCTCAGGTTAGTGCTGTATGTGGCTATATTTACACACTATGATAATAAATTAACTGTGAACTTTGTAATATATGTTATTTCTACGCTGAGAAAGAGACTCTCTATCCTGACCATACCCCTCATCAATGTATAAACCTCTATCTGGTCTCTCTCAGGCTCTGATGCTCCAGAGAAAACAACCCATGTCTGTCTAACCTCAACTACCAGTGGGTGGGACTACATTAATCATGACTCCAGAGAGCCAGAATGGGTGGAGTGATACAAATGGCCTCTTCGCTCACTGCATACCTCTCGTCTACTGCATCTATATCGACGAGAACACACAGGGAGCAGAGGCGACGGGCGTACCTGGGTGGAGGAGAAGCCTCCCAGATGGTTCCGGCGTTGACTGAGCCACTTCATGACGGGGATACCTTCCAAGAGTCTGCTCTGCCTCAAGTATGACATCAGAGCGTAGGCAGCCACCTCAATGTCGGACGACAGGACGCCCTGCATCCACCGTGAAGGTCTGTTCACGGGCGATGACCAATATTTTACACCATCTGAGATTGAGGGAATGGACAAGAAGGGATGTTTAGTCTGAATTGCTTAGAAGGAAGTTCCCAAAGTTCCCAGTCCCAGGAATAAAGTCTGGAGAGTGGCATAGAGAGGACAGCACTGTAGTGTAGCGAGTAGCTTTTTTTTAAGACCAGAGTTTGATTCCCACCCATTTGTATGGAGTTTGTATGTTCTCCCCATGAGTACACGAGGACCCTCTGGGTGCTCCAGTTTCCTCCCACACTCCTAAGAATATGGATTAGCGAGCTGTGGGCACGTTATGTTCCAGAAGCTTGCTGATATTTGCGGGGTGCCCCAACACATGATAATAGAGAGAAAAAGAAAACCGTGCACTACAGTTATATATCTATACAAGTGTGTATCTATATATTAAATAGCTAAATAAAATAAGCAGTGCAAAAATAGGAAATAAAATTAGTGAGGCGGTGTTCATGGGTTCAACGTCGATTCAGAAATCAGATGGCAGATGATTCACATAGCCTCCCCTCTATGTACACCGTATGTAGGGTATTTCTCACTATCAGCAAAATCAAAGACCTCACCCTCCTCAGGCACTCTCTCTTCTCCCTTCTCCCATATTCAACATTCAGGCCACTTAACACTTGAAATAATTCCCAGGCTGTCTGTAAGGAGTTTCTATGGTCTCCTCCAAGTGCTCCAATTTCCTCCCACATTCCAAGGGTTAGGGTTAGTCATACGATTAAGGTTAAAGTCAGTGAGTTGTGGGCCTTGCTGTGTTGGTGCTGGAAGTGTGGTGATCCTCAGTAAGCTTTCTCCAGCACAATCCTCACGGATTTGATTTGATGCAAACAATGCATTTCACTGTAGGTTTCAACATCCCTACTCACCACTTTTTATCTGATAACCCAATTACACAAACCACTCACGCATACTACAGAACACTGGGTATTTTGGTTTTGGTTTGTAAAATCCTGCTGACTGCCATAATCTAAATGAATGCGAAGGTATTTTCCAGAAGCCCTGCTTAGAATAACAAGGATTTGGTCTTATTAAAATAATGAGCTGGTCTTTGCCTGAAGTGAACACTTCTGCTATTTGTCCTGCAGTCCTTGTGGTATATTATATATTAAACTAATGCATTGATTTTCATTTAGTGACGCAGCATGTAACAGGCCCTTCGGCCCACCGGGCCCAGCAACCCGCCTATTTACTTATTGCCCGTTACACCACCTGCTGCTTAGGGCAGCAGTGAAGGTCCTCCATCTTGAATGCTGCTTCTGTACAAAATGTTTTTTGTTTTTGACTGGTCAGTTGTTAGCCCTGAGCTCTATCTGGGGGACTTGCTGACCACACTTACTTCTTCACACAAACTTCTACAGATGTACCGTTGAAAGTATTCTGACTGGCTGTGTCACCATCTGATATGAGGGGCCACTGTACAGAACTGGGAAAAGCTGCAGAGGATTGTCAACTCAGCCAGCTCTCTCATGGGAACTAGTCTTCCCAGCATCGAGGATGTCTTCAAAGGGCGATGACTCAGAAAGGCGGTATCCACCTGAAGGACTCTCAACAACCAGGACATGCTCTCCTCTTGTTCCTACCATCAGAGCGGAGGTATAGGAGTGTGAAGACGCGCTCTCAGTGTTTTAGGAACAGCTTCATCCCCACTTCCATCAGATTTCTGAATGGACATTGATCCCATGAACAGGGCTTTTGCTCCCTTTTTGATTCACTTATTTATCCTTTTTAAATATATTCATTATAATTTATGGTATATTTTATGCATGGAAATGCGCTGCTGCCACAAAATGACAAATTGCACAACATATGATAATAAATCTGATTCAGATTCTGAAGGTTTCTATTGTCTAATCCCCTTCCATCCTCTCAACCCAAAATACTGACTGTCTACTTTTGAATCAATAAAGTATGGATACTGGCCCTTCAGTCCCAGCCATTCATTCCAAGCATGGTGCCCACCCAGCTAGTTTTTCTCCACAGATGCTGCCTTACCTACTGAATACTTCACTTCTTTGAGTGATTATGCAGAAAGTCTGAAGTTAATAACTCATCTCCTTCTACCTTAGGCCACAAACTTATCAATCACCCTGATGAGTTATTAACTTGCATAATCACTCAAAGAGTTGAACTGCGTGTGCATGTAATGAGAGCTGTATCACTCATTTCCTTCTACCTTAGGCCACAAGCTTATCAATCACCCCTGCTGTGGACACTTTCTGGAGGTCCAAGATCCGTACGTTCCATGACCGCAGGACTAAGTGTGTAAATGTAGGAGGGGACTATGTTGAAAAATAAATGTGCTAGGTTTTCTAAAATTGACCCCTTTTACCTTGGGCCATGAACTTATCAATCACCCCTGATGAGTTATTAACTTGCATAATCACTCAAAGAGTTGAACTGCATGTGCATGTAATGAGAGCTGTATCACTCATCTCCTTCCACCTTAGGCCACAAACTATCAATCACTTCCTGGAGGTCCAAGATCAATATGCTCCACAACCACTGGTCTAAGTGTGTAAATGTAGGAGAGGGCTATGTTAAAAAATAAATGTACTAGGTTTTCTAAAACTGACTCCTTCTACCTTAGGCCACAAACATATCACTCATCCCTCGTACAGTGAAATGCATCGCTTGCATCTGGGGGCAGCCCTCAAGGGTCTCAGTGCTTCCAGCATGCCCAAATCTCACTATCCCTAACCTGTACATCTTTGGAATGTGGGAGGAAACCAGAGCATTGGAAGGAAATCCACAGAGTCATGGGGAGAACGTGCAGACTTCTTCCAGGAAGTGCACCCTCAACTGGCAGCTCGTGCACTCTAAAGCATCACGCTAGCAGCTACACTATCAGTCAGTCTTTAACACAAGAGATTCTGCAGATGCTAGAAATCCAGAGCAACAAACACAAAGGTGCTGGAGGAACTCAGCAGGTCAGGAGGCATCTATGGAGAGGAATAAGCAGTGATGTTTCAGGCTGAGACACTTCATCAGTCAGTCTTTAGCCATAACCAAAGACTGTTCCAACCTAAAGAAACACAATACTGTTATTTCAGAATAATTGTTCCACCATCTTACCCTGTTGGTCTGCCCTCCGGTTCAGTTCATCGAGTGCTTCTTTTGCAAGCTTACTCTTGGCTAAAGTTAGTGCATATGTTGTGAGGCACAGGGTGTAGTTACTATGGATCCCATCGCGAAACTTGCCTTCAAGATATGAGACAGCACTTGATACCTGAGCTAAAACAGTAACCTGAAAAAAAAAATTATTTATAGGCCAGAGTAAAGTAAAAAAAAACGCAAACTCAAACTTCATTAACATTTGACAATCCTTTCCACTTTTGGCTTCTTTATGCAGAGAAGCAAAGCACAGAATAAATTAAAATTTGATTAGATAAAACAAAAATGCTCAAAATTCTCAGGGCACATTGGTGGGGGGAGAAGTATGTGTATGTGAAACTCTTAGAATCAGGTTTAATATCACTGGCATACTGTATACTATTCAATAGATATTTTGCAGAGGCAGTACATTGCAATACATAACAATATTAAAAACTATAGAACATAGAACATAGAATAGTACAGCACATTACAGGCCCTTCGGCCCACAACATTGTGCCGACCCTCAAACCCTGCCTCCCATATAACCCCCCCCCCCACCTTAAATTCCTCCATATACCTGTCTAGTGGTCTCTTAAATTTCACTAGTGTATCTGCCTCCACCACTGACTCAGGCAGTGCATTCCACGCACCAACCACTCTCTGAGTGAAAAACTTTCCTCTAATGTCCCCCTTGAACTTCCCTCCCCTTACCTTAAAGCCATGTCCTCTTGTACTGAGCAGTGGTGCCCTGGGGAAGAGGCGCTGGCTGTCCACTCTGTCTATTCCTCTTAATATCTTGTACACCCCTATCATGTCTCCTCTCCAGAGAGTAAAGCCTAGCTCCCTTAATCTCTGATCATAATCTATACTCTCTAAACCAGGCAGCATCCTGGTAAATCTCCTCTGTACCCTTTCCAATGCTTCCACATCCTTCCTATAGTGAGGCGACCAGAACTGGACACAGTACTCCAAGTGTGGCCTAACCAGAGTTTTATAGAGCTGCATCATTACATCGCGTCTCTTAAACTCTATCCCTCGACTTATGAAAGCTAACACCCCATAAGCTTTCTTAACTACCCTATCTACCTATGAGGCAACTTTCAGGGATCTGTGGACATGTACCCCCAGATCTCTCTGCTCCTCCACTCTACCAAGTATCCTGCCATTCACTTTCTAATCTGCCTTGGAGTTTGTCCTTCCAAAGAGTACCACCTCACACTTCTCCGGGTCGAACTCCATCTGCCACTTCTCAGCCCACTTCTGCATCCTATCAATGTCTCTCTGCAATCTTCAACAATCCTCTACATTATCTACACCACCAACAACCTTTGTGTCGTCTGCAAACTTGCCAACCCACTCTTCTACACCCACATCCAGGTCGTTAATAAAAATCACAAAAAGTAGAGGTCCCAGAACTGAACCCTGTGGGACACCACTAGTCACAACCCTCCAATCTGAATGCACTCCCTCCACCAGGACACTCTGCCTTCTGCAGGCAAGCCAATTCTGGCCAATCTTCCCTGGATTCTATGCCTTCTGACTCTCTGAATAAGCCTACTATGTGGAACCTTGTCAAATGCCTTACTAAAATCCATGTAGATCACATACACTGCACTACCCTCATCTATATGCCTGGTCAACTCCTCAATGAACTCTACCAGGCTTGTTAGGGACGATCTGCCCTTCACAAAGCCATGCTGACTGTCCCTGATCAGACCATGATTTTCTAAATGCCCATAGATCCTATCTCTAAGAATCTTTTCAAACAGCTTTCCCACCACAGACATAAGGCTCACTGGTCTGTAATTACCTTGTCTATCCCTACTACCTTTTTTGAACAAGGGGACAACATTTGCCTCCCTCCAATCCTCCGGTCCCATTCCCATGGACAACAAGGACATAAAGATCCTAGCCAGAGGTTCAGCAATCTCTTCCCTTGCCTTGTGGAGCAGCCTGGGGAATATTCCGTCAGGCCCTGGGGACTTATCCGTCCTAATGTTTCTTAACAACTCCAACACCTCCTCTCCCTTAATATCAACATGCTCCTCACTCATCAACCTCACTCATATTGTCCTCACCGTCATCAAGTTCCCTCTCAGTGTTGAATACCGAAGAGAAGTATTCATTGAGGACCTCATTCACTTCCACAGCCTCCAGGCACATCTTCCCACTTTTATCTCTAATCGGTCCTACCTTCACTCCTGTCATCCTTTTGTTCTTCACAAAATTGAAGAATGCCCTGGGGTTTTCCTTTACTCTACTCGCCAAGGCCTTCTCATGCCCCCTTCTTGCTCTTCTCAGCCCCTTCTTAAGCTCCTTTCTTGCTACCTGATATTCCTCAATAGACCCATCTGATCCTTGCTTCCTAATGTATGCTGCCTTCTTCCACCTGACTAGATTTTCCACTTCACTTGTCACCCATGGTTCCTCCACCCTACCATTCTTTATTTTCCTCACCGGGACAAATTTATCCCTAACATCCTGCAAGAGATCCTTAAACATCAACTACATGTCCATAGTACATTTCCCTGCAAAAACATCATCCCAGTTCACACCCACAAGTTCTAGCCTTATAGCCTCATAATTTGCCCTTCCCCAATTAAAAATTTTCCTGTCCTCTCTGATTCTATCCTTTTCCATGATAATGCTAAAGGTCAGGGAGCGGTGATCTCTCTCTCCCATATGCTCACCCACTGACAGATCTGTGACCTGACCCGGTCTGTTACTTAATACTAGATCTAGTATGGCATTCACCCTAGTCGGCCTGTCAACATACTGTGACAGGAATCCATCCTGGACACACTTAACAAACTCTGCCCATCTAAACCCTTGGAACTAATCAAGTTCCAATCAATATTAGGGAAGTTAAAGTCACCCATGATAACAACCCTGTTATTTTTGCACCTTTCCAAAATCTGCCTCCCCGGTATCTCTGCTGCTACCAGGGGGCCTATAGAATACCCCCAGTAGAGTAACTGCTCCCTTCCTGTTCCTGACTTCCACCCATACTGACTCAAAAGAGGATCCTGCTATATTACCCACCCTTTCTGCAGCTGTAATAGTATCCCTGACCAATAATGCCACCCCTCCTCCCTTTTCCCCCCCTCTCTATCCCTTTTAAAGCACTGAAATCCAGGAATATTGAGAATCCATTCCTGCCCTGGTGCCAGCCAAGTCTCTGTAATGGCCACTACATCATAATTCCATGTATGTATCCAAGCTCTCAGTTCATCACCTTTGTTCCTGATGCTTCTTGCATCACTTTAGTCCACACACTTTAGCCCTTCTACCTTACTAGCTTTATTCTGCTGCTCTTTCCTCAAAGCCTCTCTATACGTTAGATCTGGCTTTACTCCATGCACTTCTTTCACTGCTCCATCGCTCCGGTCCCATCCCTCTTGCAAATTAGTTTAAACCCTCCCGAACCATGCTAGCAAACCTACCAGCAAGGATATTGCTCCCCCTCGAGTTCAGGTGCAACCCATCCAATCTGTACAGGTCCCACCTTCCCCAGAAGAGATCCCAATGGTCCAAAAATCTAAAACCCTGCCCCCTGCACCAACTCCTCAGCCACACATTCAACTGCCATCTCCTCCAACTCTTACCATCACTACCACGTAGTACTGGCAGCAATCCAGAGAACGCCACCCTTGAGCTTCTGTTCTTCAGCCTTCTGCCTAGTTCCCGAAACTCACCCTTCAGGACCTCATCCCTCTTCCTGCCTATGTCATTGGTTCCAACATGTATCACGACTTCTGGTTGCTTTTCATCTCGTACCAGGATGTCATGCACCCGGTCAGAGACATCCCGGACCCTGGCACCTGGGAGGCAACAAACTATGCGGGTTTCCTTCTCACGTTCACAAAATCTCCTGTCTGCTCCCCTGACTATAGAGTCTCCAGTGACGACAGCTCTCCTCTTCTCCGTCCCATCCTTCTGCACCGCAGGGTCAGACTCAGTGCTAGAGGCCCTGCCACCATGGCTCACACCTGGTGGGTCATCCTCACCAACAGCATCCAGGACGGTAAACTTATTATTCAGGGGAATGGCTACAGGGGTGCTCTGCACTACGTGTCTACTCTCCTTCGCTTTCTCCCCTCGGACTGTCACCCAACAACCTGCTTCCGGCAGCCTAGGTGTGACTACCTCCCTGTAGCTCTCATCTATGACTGCCTCATTCTCCCTTATGAGACAAAGGTCATCCAGCTGCTGCTGCAGATTCCTCACACGGTCTTCCAGATCGCCCAGCCGCAAGCACTTCCAGCAGATGTGACTCTGCGGGAGAGGGGAGTTCCCCCAAGACTGCCACATCTCACAGGAGAGGCACATCACCGTCTCAGCAGGCATTGTAAAAACTAACTGGGAACAAGCTCGTCCTCCGCCTCTTCTCGTCGAAGCCTCTCGAGTCAAAGCCTCAAATCTCCACTCCTTTACTGGCCCATTCACTCACTGGCCGCTTCACTTGAGGTAACCTTCTATTTATTTGTTTGAGCTTTTCAAACTGCTTGGTCACCTGACCTCGATTGCCCAATCAGCTGCTTTCTGCTGAGTCTGAGCTATTCAAATCTTAATTGACTTGATTGCACAGTCCAACTGCCAAAACTGCCAGAATCTCTCGAGTCAAAGCCTCAAATCTCCACTCCTTCACTGGCCCACTCACTCACTGGCTGCTTTCCACGTATAAATTACGTTTGTACAATAAAAAGGATATATTAAAAAATAAGTTAAATAAGTAGTGCAAAAAGAGAGCAGATAACATGTAGAGTTCATGGCAGAGGGGAAGAAGCTGTTTCTGAAACATTGAATCTGTATCTTCAGGTTTCTTCACCTCGTTCTTGATGGTCGCAATGAGAAGAAGGCATGTCCTGTTTGATGCTGTCTTTCTGAGGCATCACCCTTTGAAGATGTCCTCGATGCCGGGGAGGCTCATGCCCAGGATGGAGCTGTCTGAGTTTACAACCTTCTGCAGCTTTTTCCAATCCTGTTCAGTGGCCCCTCCATATACGACAGTTCCCAGCTCTCCACATCATCTCTCTTCCCTCACCGATCTCCTTTCCTACCTCATCCTCCCTACTTATGACCATGTCTCCCAGCTGACCATCTGAGGGGTTCGTCATTGGTCGGCAGGGAATGATGGGCCAAATGGCTGTTTCTTTGCTGTATAACTCTGTTCTTGACACATTGATTTTGTTTAACCAGCCCAGCTTCCATGTTACAGAACCAGAGCAGTTCAATCGTAACTCTCCCCAACTTCAAGGACATCTCCATAAAGTATTTTCTCAGGTAGAAGGCATCCATCATCAAGGGCCCCCACCATCCAACCTATGCCCCCTCCTCAATACTGAGGTCAGGCAGAAAGTACAGCAGCCTGAAGACACACACCTCAAGGTTCAATTTCCCCACTGCCATCAAGTTCTTGAAAGACCTTCTCTACCTCAGACTATATTTCCCTCAACTTGCACTAATGGTACAGCATGACACTGGCACTTTGGCCACCGAAGTTGTGTCAAATTTCTACCCTGCTCCTAGATCAATCTAACCCTGCCCCCCTACACTTCTGTCCATTATTCTATCAGCCATGTACCTATCTAAAAGCTTTTTAAATGCTCTACTCCTAAGCTATCTGCCTGTAACACCACTGCTGGCAGTGTGTTCTGTGTGATTATCACTCTCTGTGTAAAAAATGTCCTTCTGACATTCCCCCTCCGCATTCCTCCAATCACCATAAAATTATGCCCCCTTGTATATTAGCCATTTCCACTCTGGGGATAAAGTCTCTGGTTTATGCCTCTAATCATCTTGTACACCTCTATCAAGTCACCTCCTTCGCTCCAAAGAGAAGAGCCCTGTCTCGTTCAGCCTTTCCCTGTAAGACATACTGTCTAGTATAGTCAGCATTCTGATAAATCTCCTCTGTACCCTCTCTAAAGCTTTCACATCCTTCCTATAGACCAGAAATTTACTTTGATCTTTGAGAACTGAACACAATACTCTAAGGGTAGTCTAACCAGAGTTTTATAGAATTGCATTACCTAGCAGCTCTTGAACTCAGTCCTCCAACTAATGACGGCCAGCACAGCAAACACTTTCATAAGCCATCAACTGGCATAGCGTCTTTGAGGGATCTATGGATCTATGAATGTGGATTATTTTCAGGAGTATTTCCAGCATTTTCGGTTTCATTTCCAATGAACACAGACCCATTCGCAAATTTCTACAGATGTACTGTGAAGAGCATTCTAACTGGCTGCAACACCGTCTGGTGGGGGGGCAGGGAACGCAGGTGGAGTTACTTCTCAGAATCAAAATAAGCTGCAGAGAGTTGTAAAATTAATCAGCTCCATCATGACCACTAGCATCCGTAGTATCCAAAACATCTTGTAGGAGTGATGCCTCAAAAAGGTGACATCCATCATTAAGGACCCCCCTTACTTAGGCCAAGCCTTGTTCTCATTGCTACCACCAGGGAGGAGGTACAGGAGCCTGAAGGCACACACACAGTGCTTGAAAAACAGCTTCTTTCCCTCTGCCATCTGATTCCTAAATGGACATTGAAATCTCACTATTTTTTTCTATTTTTGCACTACTTACTTAATTAGCAATTATATACAAGGGGTGATTGATAAGTTTGTGGCCTAAGGTAGAAGGAGATGAGTTATACAGCTCTCGTTACATGCACATGCAGTTCAACTCTTTGAGTGATTATGCAGAAAGTTTGAAGTTAATAACTCATCTCCTTCTACCTTAGGCCATGAACGTTGTGTGTGTGTGTGTGTGTGTGTGTGTGTGTGTGTGTGTGTGTGTGTGTGTGTGTGTGTGTGTGTGTGTGTGTGTGTGTGTGTGTGTGTGTGTGTGTGTGTGTGATTACCGTAATTCAGATTTCTTTTCTCTATTATTATGTATTGCAATGTAATGCTACCACAAAGATAACACATATCATGACATATACTGGTAATATTAACCCTAATTCTGATCTGGATTCTGTTTGTAAAAAG
This sequence comes from Hypanus sabinus, assembly GCF_030144855.1. Taxonomy (NCBI): domain Eukaryota; kingdom Metazoa; phylum Chordata; class Chondrichthyes; order Myliobatiformes; family Dasyatidae; genus Hypanus; species Hypanus sabinus. Next base: position 9,594,275 of record NC_082717.1, read on the forward strand.
AAATGATTCAGGAACCTTGATTTTTGGATCCTCCAAGAGGGCTGTAAGAACGTAGGCTGTGAGCGTGATGGGTCCATTCTGTCCTCCTTGTAGCTCTGTATGAATCACTCTCCCCGGTTCCATGAATTCCCCACTTTTATTCTGGTACTTTATTATCCAGGATGTAACCCTGTCCACCACATTTGAGTCGATGTAGATAAACTCCCGTGCCTGTAAGAAGCACCTCAGTACAAAGGCCGACAACCTTAGAAGATAAAAGCAGATGTGTTAGAATTATCCATTCTTCAAATTAGAGCTCGGAATGGTGAGAGGCAGGGGCTGCAGTCTACTCTTGGTTGCATGGTCAAGCCTGTGATACCCAAGAGCAGAATTAGATCATTTGGCCTATTGAGTCTGCCCATGTCTGATTTATTACCCCTCTCAGCCCCATTCTTCAGCCTACCCCTGTAACCTCCTTACAAATCAAGAACTTCTTAACTACTGCTTTAAGTGTACTCTGATAATTGGTCTCCCGAGCCATTTATGGCAATGAATTGCACAGGTTTGAGTTCGTCCAGCATGTTGTGTGTGTTGCTCTGGATTTCCTGCATCTGCAGATTTACGACTTGCTGCTCACTGCGAAGTCTCTTTGAGGGATGCCTACCCTGAAGAAGTTTAAATCTTCTCTTTGATGGAAGTTCAGTGAAACCCTCTCTCATTGCTGCCCCTCTGTGATCCCAGCTGCCCTCCAACCCTTTGACCATGTACTTCCCCTATCATCTTCCAGCTAGCCTCCTTTCCCTACCCCCTCCTTTCTATTCTGGCACCTCCCCCCTTCCTTCTCTCTTTTCTTAGCCAGAAAAGTTGACTGTTGATTTTTTCCACAGATGCTGCCTGACCTGTGGGCTTCTCCAGTGTTTTGTGTGCGTTGCTCTGGATTTTCAGCATCTACAGACTTCCTCATGTTTGAAATTCCTTCTCATTTCTGTTCCGTGGTTCCCACCCTGGAGTTCATGCACCCCTTGCTTAATGATATTGGGCTATGGCATAAAAAAGGTTGGGAATTGAGGCTGTGCTCTCTAGTCATAGACTCCCCAACTCTTGGAAACATCCTCTCCACATCTAATCATTTTAGCCTATCAGTATTTGATAGTTTTCAACGCAATCCCCATTAACACTCTTCTTATGTTAATCTTGTTATTCTGGCCTAGCTATTCCTGAGTCTCCACCCAGAACTTGAATGACTGACAGTAGTGAAAACCGGGCTACTGACACAATGAAGGAAGCCCTGGACACCACCAGAGATGAAGTATCTTTATTGCTGCTCTAAACACTAGTGGCATAATGGGCAGACAGTAGGTAAGATCACAGGACCACAAGACACAGGAGTAGAATTAGGCCATTCAGCCCATTGAGTTGTTTTAGTATCCCTCTCAACCCCATTCTCCTGCCTTTTCCCCGTAAACTTTGAAACCCTTACTAATCAAGAAACTATCAACATCCACTCTATATACAGTATGTCCAATGGCTTGATCGCAGTAGCCATCTCCATTCTATTGTTTCTTCACCCCTTTCTACTAAGATTTCTCTTCATCTCTGTTCTAAAGGGACATCCTATTATGAAGAGCAAGCTAGGACTTTTCTCTTTGGCATGAAGGAGGATAGGAGGTGACTTGATAGAGATGTAGAAGATGATAAGAGGCATAGATTGAGTGGACAGCCAGAGCAGAAATGGCAAATTATGTGGGGGCATAATTATAAGGTGATTAGAGGAAAACATAGGGCGGGATATCAGAGGTAGGTCTATTTATGAAGAGAGTGGTTGGTGTGTGTACTGCTGGGGTGGTGGTAGAGGCAGATACATTAAGGACATTTAAGAAACGCTTAGATAGGCACATGGATGAAAGAAAAATAGAGGGTTATGTGGGAAGGAAGGGTTAGATTGATCTTGGAATTAGGTTACAAGGTTGGCATAACATCGTGACTCGAAAAGCCTGAACTATGCTGTGATGTTTTACGTTCTCTGTTCTCTGTTCTATGCTCTATGTTCTGGACACTATTGAATCCAGCGAAACCTCATTTCACAAGCAGAGTGCACCATACAGTCTTTATCATTGCCTTTGGACATTGCCTCAAGATTCAGGGGAGAAGTTTTAGAACGGAGATGAGGAGAAACTGTTTTTCCCAGAGAGTGGTGAATCTGTGGAATTCTCTGCCCGGGGAAGCAGTTGAGGCTTCCTCACTAAATATACTTAAGAAACTGTTTCTTAAATATATCATAAGACATAAGAGCCGAATTAGGTCATTTTGGCCCATTGGGTCTGCTCTGCCATTTTAATATGGCAGATCTATTTCCCTCTCAACTCCCATCTTCTGTCTTCCCCCTCATATCCCTTCATACCCTGACTAATCAAGAATCTGTCAACCTCTGTCTTAAATATATCCAATGACTTGGCCTCAACAGCCTCCTGTGGTGAAGAATTTCACAGATTCACCGCTCTTTGACAAAAGAAATTCCTCCTCATCACCAGTCTAAAAGGGCGCCCCTCTATTCTGAAGCTGTGTCCTCTGGGCTTAGACTTCCACACCGTAGGAACCTCTCCACATGCACTCTATTGAGCCCTTTCAACATTTGATAGGTTTCAGAGGTCACCCCTCAGTCTTCTGAAGATCTGTGAGTACAGGCCCAGAACCATCAAATGCTCTTCATACAACAGACTTCTCAGTTCCAGAATTATGACCCTCCTTTGAACCCTGTCCAATATCAGCACATCCTTTCTAAGATAAGGGGCCCAAAACTGCTCACAATACTCCAAGTGAAGCCTCACCAGTGCTTTACTAAGCCTCAACATTAAGTCCTTATTTTTGTGTTTTAGTCCTCTTGAAATGAATACCAACTTTGTTGAGGTCCTGTTGAGGTTTGCGTGCTTCAAGGACTCCATCAGGTGATGCCAACTCAGGGCCAACCATGCTGGAATGGCTGTGGGTGAGATGCCAGATGAAGACTGAGTCAATCCTGGCTTCCGTGTAGACAGACTCGTGCCTGTTCTTCCCAGGCCACACTTCTTCATTTAAAGCATTAGAAGTGTAAAGAGAAAAACACCTGCCATATGAAACAACATCAACCACAGACTCAACCTGCAAATTAACCTTCAGGGAATCCTGAACAAGGTCTCTCAAGCCCCTTTGCACCTCAAGTTTTTTCCATTTTCTCTCCATTTTGAAAATAGTCGACCCTTTCATTCCTTCTATCAAAGTGCATTCTGCATTCCATCTGACAGATTCTCCTAATCTATCTAAGTCCTTCTGTAGCCTCACTACTTCCTCAAAACTACCTGACCCTCCACTCAGCTTCGTATTATCTGCAAACTTTGCAAAGAAGTCATCAATTACATGGGATCCAAGGGGACCTTGCTTTGTGGATCCAGAACTGGCTTGCCAACAGAAGGCGAAGAGTATTTGTAGACGGGTCATATTCTACATGGAGGTTGGTGACGAGTGATGTGCCTCAGGGATCTGTTCTGGGACCCTTTTTCTTTGTGATTTTTATAAATGACCTGGATGAGGAAGTGGAGGGATGGGTCAGTAAATTTGCTGATGACACAAAGGTTGGGGGTGTTGTGGATAGCGTGGAGGGCTGTCCGAGGTTACGGCAGGACATCGATAGGATGCAAAACTGGGCTGAGAAGTGGCAGATGGAGTTCAACCCAGATAAGTTGAGGTGGTTCATTTTGGCAGGTCAAATATGATGGTAGAATATAATATTAATGATATGACTTTTGGCAGTGTGGAGGATCAGAGGGACCCGGAGGGGTCTGAGACCATAGGACACTCAAAGCTGATGTGCAGGTTGACTCTGTGGTTAAGAAGGCATATGGTGCATTCGCCTTCATGAACAATGGGGTTGAGTTTAAGAGCCGAGAGGTAATGTTACAGCTATAAAGGACTCTGGTCAGACCCCAGTTGGAGTACTATGCTTAGTTCTGGTCACCTCATTACAGAAAGGAAGTGGAAACTATAGAAAGGATGCAGAGGAGATTTACAAGGATTTTGCCTGGATTGGGGAGCATGCCTTATGAGAATAGGTTGAGTGAACTTGGCCTTTTCTCCTTGGAGCGACGGAAGATGCAAGGTGACCTGATAGAGGTGTATAAGATGATGAGAGGCATTGATCGTGTGGATAGTCAGAGGCTTTTTCCCAGGGCTGAAATGGCTAAATTGAGAGGGCACAGTTTTAAGGTGCTTGGAAGTAAGTACAGAGAAGATGTCAAGGGTAAGTTTTGTTTTGTGCACAGAATGGTGAGTCCGTGGAATGGGCTGCCGGCGGCGACAGTGGAGGTGGATACGACAGGGTCTTTTAAGAGGCTCCTGGGTAGGTACATGAAGCTTAGAAAAATAGAGGGCTATGGGTAACCCTAGGTAATTTCTAAAGTAAATATATGTTCAACATTGTGGGCTGAAGAGTCTGTATTGTGCAGTAGATTTTCTATGTTTTTAATTCTGTCATCTCAGTCATTGACGTATAACATTGGTCACCTGTCACATACTAGCTTGCACTCCTCCTGCTTTGCCTGTTCTGGCTTTTTCCCCTTCCTTTCCAGTCCTAATAAAGGGTCTCAGCCCAAAATTTATTGCCCTCCTTAGAGACTGCTTGATCTGCTGAGTTCCTCAAACATTTTGTATATGTTGTTCTGGATCTCCAGCATTTGCAGAATCGCTTGTGTTTTTCTATCCTACTCTTGCTCTGGCTCAGTGAATTTTGAAACTGCCATCATTTGACTTTTTTCCTCTGCTATTACTGAGTTCCTAAACCATCCTCTTTGGGTGGCAGGGTGGAGATACATCTCTACCAAGGAAGGTATAAGGTGCTCCTTCCCTCTGCTAGCCTGCAGGTCACCTTGGGAAGGTAACTCACCTGATTAGCCCCCTCCCTGAATCAGGGTCACGTGAAACCATGGGAATAGGTGGTGGATGCTTGCATGAGCAGCTGGTTCATATCACAAGTTCTGGTTAAATGACTACTGTTGCCGGATAGACAATCTGATAATGGCTGTGGTCACCTGTCTTGTAAGGACATCCCCAGAAGAATGCAATGGCAAAGTACTTCTGTAGAAAAAATTTACCAGGAACAATCATGGTCAGAAATTCCCTTTACCCCAAATAACAGACCTCCTCTTTCAGCTGCAGAATTCCCGATACATCAGAATCCTTTACTGGAATCCTACCTTCTCTAGATTTATTCAGGAAAAAGGGTCACCTGAGATTTTCAAATTCAGGATTGTCTTTCAAGGGTCACAGTGCATCAGAACCAGGGAGGAAATGTGGTGGTTTGAGTTTCTGTTGGGCCTCATTTGAGTTGTATGGGAGGGCATACACCTAGAGAGTAATAAAGTGGAGTGGCCACCAAAATTAGACCTGAAGCTATGTGAGGACTTTTCTCTTTGGAGCACAGGAAATTGGGAGATGACTTAATAGAGGTGTACAAGATGATAAGCAGCATTGATAGAATGGACATCGAGAGACTTTTTCCCAGGGTGGAATTGGCTGATATAAGGTAGCCTAATTTTAAGATGATTGTTGGAAAGCATTGAGGGATGTGAGAGGTAGGTTTTTCACACAGAGAATGGCGGGTATGTGAAACGTCTGCCAGAGGCTGATACATTGTTCTATGTTATTTGTTCTATGTTCCACATCCTACGTTCCAAACAATGAGCAGGCTTGTGAGAATGTGCTGTCGGCCCCTGCTGCGGTTTTTAATGTTCCTGTATTTCACAATTGTTTTCTGTGGTTTGGAACACACTGCCTGAAGAACCAGCTGATGCAGAGTCAACAAGATTCTTCAAAAGGAATCAGATAACTGCTCAAAAGGAAAAACATGTTCGAAGTTATGAAAGGAGCAGCAACAAGAGAGACTACTTCATCATCTAGTCATGCTGAGGCTTTATCAGGCATTGGGTCTGACTGCACTTGGGTCCCTTATCTGAGCAAAGATGTGTTGACTTTGGAGAGGGTCCCAAGGAAGTTCACAAGAATGATTCAGGAATGAAAAGGGTTAATATATGAGGTATGTTTAATGGCTCTGGGCCTTTACTCACTGGAGTTTAAAAGAATGAGTGGGGAACTCATTGAAACCAATTGATTATTGAAAGGGCTGGATGAATGGACCTGAAGAAAATGTTTCTTTTCTTGGAGGAGACTAGGACCAGAGGGCACAGCCTCTGAATAGAGGGACATCCATTTAGAACAGAGATGGGGAGGATTTTTTTCAGCCTGAGGGTAGAGTACCTGTGGAATTCATTGCAACAGAGGGTTGAGGAACCTATGTTACTGAGTATACTTAAACTGAAGGTTGATATATTCTTTAATAGTTACAATGTGAATGCAGGAGAATGGGGTTGAGAGGAATAATAAATTAGCCATGATGGAATGGTGGAGCAGACCTGATGGTCCAAATGGCCTAATTCTGCTTCTATGCCTTAAGGTCTTAAATCACAATGTGTGGGTGAAAGTTCATAATTAAGGGTGGAAGGTGAAAATTTAAGGGGATTGTGAGGGGGAACTTCTTCACTCACAGGGTTGTACGACTGCAGGATGAGTCATCGGTGGAAGTTGGAGATACAGGTTTGATCTCAACATTTAAGAAAAAATTGTAAAAGTGCATGGATGAGAGAGGAATGGAGGTGTGGGTGCAGGTAGATGGGATGCAACAGCAAACTGGCACAGAATAGATGGGCTGAAGTGCCTGATTCTTTGCTGTTGCGCCCTGTGACCCTAAGAGTTGAAACATCCTGTGGGGATCTGGGAAACAACTTTACCCAGGGATGGTGGGAATGTGGAGCAGGGTCCAGGATAATGTGAGCTGCGGTCATTGAAATGAAACTGGAAATATGAGAAACAACCAGGCCTTATTTACTGCCCACCAGCATTCACTATTTACACCAGATACATCTTAGCCTTGACTTCAGACCAGCACCATTCCAACTTCACCTGCTGACTGGACCCATTTGAGTCTTGCGTCTTGCTGCGGAGGCCAAGTCATTGGGTATCTGTAAGGCTAGCTTCCTGATTAGTTAGGGCGTTGAAGGTTACAGGGCAGCAGGAGAATGGGGTTAAAATTAGCAATGAGAAGATGACAAGTAGGACAGATAAAGGGAATGCAGTGCATGTTGTATATTTGGACTTTCAGAAGGCCTTTGACAAGATGCCACACATGAGGCTGATTACCAATTAAGAGCCCAAGGTATTACAGTAAAGTTATTAACATAGTTAGAGCATTGGCTGATGGGTAGGAGTCAGCGAGTGGGAATAAAAGGACCCCTGTCTGGTTGGCTGCCAGTGACTAGTGGTGTTCCATAGGGGTCGGTATTGGGAACACTTTTTATGCTGTATATCAATGATTTAGTTGATGGAATAGACGGCTTTGTTGCCAAAGTTTGCAAATGATACAACAGTTGGTGGAGGGGCAGGTAGTGTTGAGGAAACAGACAGGCTGCAGAAGGACTTAGACAGATTAAGAGAATGGGCAATAAAGTGGCAAATGAAATACAATGTTGGAAAATGCATGGTCATGCACTTTGGTAGTAGAAATAAGTGTTCTGACTATTTTATAACCAGGGAGAAAATCCAAAAATCTGAGATGCAAAGGGACTTGGGAGTCCTTATGCAGAATACCCTAAAAGTTAACTTGCAGGTTGAGTCAGTGGTGAGGAAGGCAAATACAATGTTAGCATTCATTTCAAGAGGTCTAAAATACAAGAGCAGGGATGTGATACTGAGGTTTATAAAGCACTGGTAAGGCCTCACCTTGAGTATTGTGAACAGTTTTGGGCTCCTCATCTAAGAAAAGATGTGCTGGCACTGGAGAGGGTCCAGAGGCAGTTTACAAGATTGATTCTGGAAATGAAAGGGTTATCATACAAGGAACGTTTGATGGCTCTGGGTCTGTATTCGCTGGAATTTAGAAGGATGAGTGGGGATCTCATTGAAATATTTTAAATGTTGAAATGCCTGGACAGAGTAGATGTGAAAAGGATGTTTCCCGTGGTGGGGAAGTCTAGGACAAAAGGACACAGCCTCAGGATAGAGAGGCGTCCTTTTAAAACAGAAATGCAAAGAAATTTCTTTAGGCAGAGGGTAGAGAATTTGTGGAATTTGTTACCACAGGCAGCTGTGGAGGCCAGGGTCATTGGGTGTATTTAAGGCAGAGATTGGTAGGTTCTTGATTACACATGGCATCAAAGGTTAAGAGGAGAAGGACAAGGAGTGAGGTTGAGGAGGGGAGAAAGGAATCATCCATGACTAAATGGCGAAGCCTCGATGGGCCATATAGCCCAATTCTATGTCTTATGGTCTTTCGGCCTTATGATGAAATGGCAGAACAGACTCGATGGTCTAGGCCTCGATGGCCCTATGTCTTATGGTCTAACAAAACATAAGCCCTCTTAAACACTTGAAAATTGTTCTTCTTTGAAATTTCTAGCATTAGCATTTCCATATCCCAAAATTTGATTGATAAATCAGCACTTGCTGTTAAAAGATAAACACCTGGATTGTAGGGGGAAAGAATGTATTTCTATATGCTGTAGGGAATCTTGCATCAAAGTAGTTAGTGTCAGTATTAGAAAACAGAACAGTCCAGCTCAGGTCAGGCCCTTGCACCCACACTGTTGTGCCAAACCAATGAAATTAGTAATCAAATGGCTAACTAAGCTAATCTCTACAGCCTACACAATGTCCACATCCTCCCATTTTCTTCACATTCCATGTGCCTATCTGGACGTATCTTAAATGTCCCTAATGTATTTTCCTCTACCATCACCTCTTAGGTTACAGCAAATTGATGGCTCAGGGACCTAAGGAAGAAGTGGTTGGCTCATTCTCTACTTTCTGGCATAGGGAAATTAACTCCGGCATTTGAGGATGTGGTTAGGTCACGTAAGTATTTGGCTCAGGCTTGGATTAGTCAAAATGAAGCATCAAGTGTAATATAAATTGCGGAAACAACTAATTCAAACATATATTCTTTTATTGCCACTGCCCTGGCTTCCCTTCCATGGCCCATCATGTGAAATCAGACATAAGAGGCACCTAAACAATTGAATAAGCAACACACACAAAATGATGGAGGGAACTCAGCTTGCCAAGCAGCATCTGCGGAGAGGAATAAGTAGTCAGGTGCTTTGGGCCGAGAACCTTCATCGGGACAGGAAAGGAAGAGGAAAGAAGCCAGAATAAAAAGATGGGTGGGGAGGGGAATGAGTAAGCTGGCAGGTGATAGGTGAGACCAGGTGGGGTGGAAGATTGGTGGATGGGGAAGGAAGGGAAGAATTAAAAAGCTCAGAGATGATAGTGGAGGAAGTTTAAGTTTGAAGAAGAAAGAATCCATTAGGAGAGGGCAGTAGACCACGGGTGAAAGAGAAGGAGGGGAACCAAAGACAGGTGAGCCCAGCTTCTTACTTCAACATCCACACTCTTCCACCCACCTTGTTAGCTCCCCTGAATCTTTTTTGTCCTGTCCTATCCTGTCACACAGGACCTTAGCAAAGACTTGCTGAAGTCCATATAGACAACATCCATCGCCTAAACTTCATCAGTACCCTTAGTTACCTCATTGTCCTTCTGTCCAGGGTTTGTCTCTCTTCCTTCAGTCTTCTCTTCCTCTCCATCACCATCCTCCACTTTTCATTTAGCCCTTTAAGATTTTCTCTCTTTCCTTCCTTCTCTGTGATCCCGATTATCTTCCCCACTCATTGTACCTCCCTTAACTTCTGTTTCTTTATTCAGTCGTGCTCTTCCTCACTCGTGTAATGTTCCTCACTCTCTTCTCTCCTTTTCAATTCCCCATTCTCGTTCCCCTCTTACCTTTTCTCTTCTCCTCACCTGCCCATCACCTCCCTCTGGTGCCCCTCCTCTTTCCCCTTCTCCCAAGGTCTACACTGCCTTTAATTCCCTTTTCTCCACTGATGCTGCACGGTCTGCTGAGTTTGCCCAGCGGATTAAGGGTCTTTCCAGATACCGGCACCTGCAGCCTCAGTGACTTCAGTCAAATTATTGGAACTATCGAGTAAGCAAACATGTCAGAAACCCTAACAGATCCAGAAAAGAAAAATAAATTTGACTTTGCATAATGTAATCTTTAAAGGACTCTCCTTGTAGATCAACAATATTGCCTGTGAAAGTAGAAATCAGCAAAGTTGAAACAGCTCCCTTTCGAAAGGGCTTGTGATGGCTTGAAAATTCTATAACGTGCACTGTGGTATTGTAGACATGAGATATGAAATAATACACAGAAAATGCTGGAGAAACTCAACAGGTCAGGCCACATCTATGGACAGAAATAAGGGAAATATTTCCGCTTGATTAAATATTTCCCTTCTCATGTTAAACCTAAGCCCTGTGGCTCTCCACTACTCTCTACACTCTCTAGTGATTTGTAGAGAGAATATTGATTGGCTACATCACAGCCTGGTATGGAAACGCAAAGCTTTTGAATACTACAAAAGTACGGGATACGGCCCTCGCCATCATGGACAAAGTCCTCCCTACCAATGAATACTACAAAAGTACGGGATACGGCCCATGCCATCATGGACAAAGTCCTCCCTACCAATGAATACTACAAAAGTACGGGATACGGCCCACGCCATCATGGACAGTCCTCTCTACCAATGAATACTACAAAAGTACGGGATACGGCCCATGCCATCATGGACAAAGTCCTCCCTACCAATGAGCACATCTACAAAAGTACGGGATACGGCCCACGCCATCATGGACAAAGTCCTCCCTACCAATGAGCACATCTACATGGAGCAGTGTCCATCATCAGAGATACCCCACCACCCAGACCACACTCTCTTATCACTGCTGCCATCAGAAGAAAGGTACAGAAGTCTCAGGACTCACACCACCAGGTTCAAGAACAGCTACTATGCCTCAACAATCAGGCTGTTGAACCAGAGGAAATAACTTTAATCAACTTCACTTGCCAAATCATTGAAACATTCCCACAACCTATGGACTCTTCATGTCATATTCTCAATATTTATTGCTTGTGTAATTACTGTTATTATATTTGTTTCTGTTTTTCTTTCTTTATGTATACGCACAGTTTATTGTCTTTTGCACACTGTTTGGTGTGGTCTTTCATTGATTCTGTTATTGTTACTGAATTTATTGAATATTCCCACAAGAAAATGGATCTCAGGATTGTATATGGTGACAATACATGTACTTGATAATAAATTTACATTAAACTTTCTAGTTCTGACACCCTAACTTTGAGTAAAAAGACTGTGTCCATTCACCCTATCTATAGCTCTTAGGAATTTATACATCTCAAAAAGATTCCACTGAATTTGAGTGAGACAAGAACTAGAAGGCATGGGTTTAGGGTGAAAGGTGAAATGTTCAAGGGGAACATGAGGTGGATTTTCATCACTCAGTTGGTGGTGAGAATGTGGAGTGAGCTGCCAGCACAAGTGCTGGAAGGGTCAGGAAGGAAGGGAGGGGTCTCAGCCCAAAATATCAACTTTATTCCACTCCATAAATGCCGCCTGACCTGCTGAGTTCCTCCAGCATTTTGTGTGTGCTGCTCTGGATTTCCGGCATCTGCAGAACCTCTTGTGTTTATGAAATGCGGAACACCGGAAGGCTGCTTACTTTTTTGTGTGTTTTTCTGCCCACAAAAATGTTGATTTAATCATCTGTCACAAACCATTGCGTGTGTAGGAGCCAGAGCACTCTGTACTTCACCCTTTCTTCCCAGAGGAGTAGTGGAGCATAATTTTCATGCATCAGATGTCCCAGATGTCCCGTATTTCCAAAGCATGCAATGTTCACTCATTGGCCATTTTACTGGGTAACCTCCTGCACCCAACAAAATGGCCACTGAGAGCATATTTGTGGTCTTCTGCTGCTGTAGCCTGTCCACCTTGGGGTGACATGATAGTGCAGTGGTTAGCACTATGCTTTACAGAACAGGCAACTGGGACCGTTTCCTCAGATCACCCATCTGGCACCAACAATCATTCCATGGTCAAAGTCACATAAATCACATCTCTTCCCCATTCTGAGGTCTGGTCTGAACAACAACGGAACCTCCTGACCCTGTCTGCATGTTTTTATATATTGAGATGCTGCCTCAAGATTGGCTGGTTAGATATTTGCATATTTATATAGGTTTGCATATTTAGAAAGGTTCTTGAGAAGGCAGGAAAATGGGGTTGAGAAGGAGTATAAACCCTGAGGCCAAACAGCCTAATTCTGCTCCTGTGTCTTATTGTTTTAACAAGAGGGAGATGCAAAGAGAGAGCAGCAGAAATTAATGAGTGAAAGGAAGACAATAAAAGTGAGCATGTAATTAGCGTGAGGGCATGCTGGCTGGGCTAGAGACTGCGTCTCCAGGTTGAGTGAGCTAGGGCTTTTGTCCTTGGAGTGAGTCCCATGCCGGCATGGCCAATGCAAGGGAGCATAATTTTAAGAAGATTGGAGAAAAATATTGGGGGATATCAGAGGTAAGTTCTCTACACAGAAAGTGGTCAGTGCATGGAAAGCCCTGTCTGGGGTGGTGGTAGAGACAGGTACATTAGGGGCATTTAAGTAGCTATTAAACAAGCATACAGATGAATGAAAGATAGAGAGTTATGTGCAAGGGAAGGGATAGATTTTTAGGGTTAGATTTATCTAAGAGTAGGTTAAAAGATCAGCAAAACATTCTGGGCTGAAGGTCCAGTACTATGCTGTAGTGTACTATGTTCTATGTAAGCAACAGTTCAACTTAAGGAACTAACAGGCAAAAGAAACTGATTGGTTGATAGAGAGTGGGAGACAACTACACCACCAGGTTCAGCAACAGTTACTACCTCTCAAGCATCAGGCTCTTGAACCAGAGGAGATAACTTCACTCACCCCAACACTGAACTATTCCCACAAACTATGGACTCACTTTCAAGGATTCTTCATCTCATCTTCTCAATATTTATTGTTTATTTATTATTATTATTATTGATATTATTATTGTTATTATTATTTCTTCTGTATCTGTGCAGTTTGTTGTCTTTTGCACACAGGGTGAGGGAATAAAAGCTCAGAAGAACCGCAGAAAGTGCAAGGGGTGGAGAGAACGAGAACAGAGAGGCAACAGACGAATGGGATGAATACAAAAAGAAAGAGAATATTTAAGAACTAAGAGGCCAGATCTGCCAGAGTACACCAGTTGAGAACCAGCCACTGCCTCTCCCTCCACTAAATCCATTTGGAAGTGATGGGAAGTCACTCTCAGTGCTGGTTATTCCCTCCTAATGTATTCCCTTCTGACAGTTATCCACACCACATTCTTCAGGAATTCAAGTGAGGAAGAGTAAGCTATAAATCTCGCAGAGTTTTTTTTGGGCTGGTTCCACTGAAGAGAGAATGAGAGCTTTGTAATCGAAGCCACAGATGGAAGGGGCCTTCCAGCCTATCCCTCCAGAAATCTTCTTACCAAGTGCTTCCAGAAGAATCCGAATTTCCAAAGGCACTGAAGGAGCCATCAGTCCGTTGGTACGTTAACTCCCTTTGGTAACCTATGAAACAGGAATGATCCTGAGAAGTGCTCGGTCATTGACTAGGATCTAGGATCAACTTTATTTGCCATATATGTTTACATATATTAGTAATTTGCTGTGGTGTGTTGGTCAGGGTGTGACATGCAACAAAAAGCAGCAACATTCAACAGTTATAAAGAATTATATAAAAAGTAAACTTAAAGTTTAATGTAGAGATATGGAATAAAATGTGCATAAATACATAAATACCAGTATGTACTTACAATGTAATGATTGTACTTACAATGCAATGATTAAAAAGGGGTTTAAACTGTCTACAGTGCAGTAACCGAGGTAATAGATAGAGGGGGTAGGGAGGCTAACTAGGATGGTTGATCAGATTAATGGTCTGGGGGAAGGAACATTTACAATGGAATGAAGTTTTTGTTATAATAGGCCCATCTATTTTGAAACATGGGTGGAAACTGGAGCACCCAGAGGAAACACAAGCAGGTAAGGGGAGAATGTGAAAGCACCTTATCTACATTAAAGCCAGGTCACTGACACTGTAAAGCGGGGGTCACCAACCTTTTTTGCACCACGGACTGGTTTAATATTGATAATATTCTTGCAGACTGGCCGACGATGGGGGGGGGGGGTATTAATCACGGCCGGAATATAGGTGACAAGTCAACTATGAGTCACTTATAAGTGGCTAATACACTCAATTTTGTTTCTAAAAGGGTTTAAAAGGGTTTATCTAATGAATTTAATATTAAACACAGAGCGCATATTTTCCTCGCATGAGTATAGTGAAAGTCAATTATAAGTCACTTATAAGTCAATGGCATCATAACATTTTAAGTAATGCTTGGATATTAAACACACAATGCATATTTTACTTGTATGAACATATAAAATCATTGCAACACACCAATATCGCTGAATCAATGGGAGCCCTGGCCTCGTATCCATGCAACAAGACGGTCCCATCGAGGGCTGATGGGAGACAGTGATACTCAAAAGGGGTTCCTTATGTCCAGTCTATTCCACAATTTAGTTTTTGTGGCTGTTAGCACTTGCTTCTGTCCCGCTTGCTCATGTTTTCTCCACTCAAAAAACTCAACGGGTTTGTCTTTAAGTGCAGGGTACTTGGACTTAAGGTGCCAAAGCAGTTTTCATTGCCTCATTATACAGCCTCCCGCTCGCCGCCAGACACCTTGGACAGGTGGGGTTGGCCGTGGGAGGGCTGAGAGGACAAGGTCAGGGACAGAGGTCCCCGTGCCGGGGTCACAGTCCGGAGAGAGCGACCGACCGAGCGAGGAGTGCAAAAGGGCACCCGCCCCACCCCGCCTTGCAGGTCGGTAGGATCTGTCAGCTGAGAAAAGTTTGTCTCGAGGGATGACTTTCAGTAGATCGCAGCGAGGTAGCTGCTCTGCTACTTACAAAACCCTGAGACAGAATTAGGTCGTCTGTGAATATTTTAGCACTGGGTTCCCCATGAACATTTGGTGTACTAAACAGGTTTAGAGGTGGCGCCCATCTGTCCACGCTCCAGGCCAGTAGCCAAATCATATTGTTTCCTCGCAGCCCGGTAGCACATGTTTTGCAGCCTGGTGGTTGGGGACCACTGCTGTAAATTGTTACACTAACCACTATGTTACCATGCTGCCCTCTAAGCCACTATCCCACCTGTGGTGACACTTAGTTGGATGATAGGGAGGCTGAGGAGTAAGGGATGAAATAAGGAAGTCTGGATCACAAGCCAATGTCTGCTCAGAACATGGAGCAATGTCGCCGGAGAGCAGCGTCCATCAAGGACCCCGCTTTTAGACCATGCTCGCTTCTTGTTGCTATCATGAAGGGGATACAGGAGCCTCAGGCCTCACACCACTAGCTTCAAGGACAGCTATTACCCCTTAACCATCAGGCTCTTGAACCAGAGGGGTAAATTCATTCAACTTTTCTCACCCCCATCACTGAGATGTTCCCACAACCTATGGACTCACTTTCAAGGACTCTTTTGTTCTCAATATTTATTATTTTTTATTCATTATTAGCTTGTTTGTGATTGTTTTTGTATTTACTAGTGAATACCCACAGGAAAATGAATCTCAGGATTGCATATGGTGATATATAGGTACTTTGATAATAAATTTACTTTGAACTTCGAACTTTGAAATCTAGGATAACTATATTGTTGAATTTTCTGTTTCAGATGGGACATTTAACCCAGAAATTTATTAAACTCTTTAATAGACATACTAATTCTGATGAAACCATTCGGAATAAGAGAAAGAAAATGTCTCAGTCAATATTTATTTCTTAAGGATCAAAGCTAAACTTTATTCACCATAAATATTTACATGTATTAGGAATTTGTTCTGGTGTGTTGGTCAGGGCACGACATGCAACAAAATATGACATTCAACAATTATAAAGAATTATGTAAAATAAAGTTGGTTAAAGTACAGATGTGGAATAAACTGTGCATAAATATATAAATACAATATGTATTTACTAAAAAACAGCATTATAAACAGTATAATATTGTTTCCAATGTGAATACATACTAGTATTTATGTATTTATTCACACTTTATTCCATATCTGTACTTCAAGCTCTAACGAGTTTATGTAATTCTTTATTCTTTATCATTGTTGAACGCTGTTTTTGTTACCTCACGCCCTGACCAACATGCCATGGCAAATCCCTAATACATGTAAATGAAAATTCTTTATACTGGGAGTGATTGGCCATAGAATCATAGAGTCATAGAAAAGTACAGACAGAAGCAAGCCATTTGGTCAATCTAGTCCATGCTGAACCATTATTCTGCCTACTCTCATCAACCTCCACTGAGACCATGGCTCTCCATACGCCTACCATCTACAAGGAGAAACCAGCATAAGCACTGGCCTGCTGAGCCTAACGGCTCGGGACAGATTTTAACTTTATCTACGAGGGGTGATTGATAAGTTCATGGCCTAAGGTAGAAGGAGATGAGTTATATAGCTCTGGTTACATGCACATGCAGTTCAACTCTGAGTGATTATGCAGAAAATTTGAAGTTAATAACATCTCTTTCTACCTTAGGCCATAAACTTATCAAACACCCCTGATGAGTTATTAACTTCAAACTTTCTGCATAATCACTCAAAGAGTTGAACTGCATGTGCATGTAATGAAAGCTGTATAACTCATCTCCTACCCTAGGCCATGAACTTATCAATCAACCCTCGTATGTACCTCTCCAAACTTCTCTTAAACATTGAAATCGAGGTCCCATGCACCACTTGCACTGGCAGCTTGTTCCACACTCTCACTACCCCCTGAATGAGGAAGTTTCCCCTTCATGTTCCTCGTAAACCTTTTACCTTTCACCCTTAACCTAAGGAACACCCTGGCAGGGTTGGTGGTAGAGGCAGATATATTAGGGGGATTTAAGAAACTCTTAGATAGGCACATGGATAAAGTGAAAATGGAGGGTTATGGGGGAGGGAAGGGTTAGATTGATTTTGGAGTTATTTGAAAGGTCAGAACAACATTGTGGGCTGAAGGGCCTTATTGTGCTCTGTCCATGGCAAATAAAGTTGATCCTTCATCCTTGATTATAAAAAATGACTTGAAGTGAGGACAGTGCAACATAATGATGACTACAATATATAGAGTGGGTGGTTCTCTAACTGGATTAACTGCCTGGGGAAAGAAACTTTTAAGATGGCATGAAATTTTTGCTTTAATAGTCCTGCAGTGTTTTTCAGAAGGAAACTTTTGGAAAGGGAAGTTTGCAGGGTGGATAATGTCCACGATAATTTTTCTTGGGACAACTTTATTTGCTGGGCAACTAGGGAGAGGCAGCTTCTGTGTATAAGATGCATTTGGGGAACCAGTAATGGAGTGAACACTACACCGCCTTCCCAGATCCAAACCGTCAGTTCCGTCATGTGCTTCTCTGACAAGCGAGCACCACGGGAATGTTCACACATTGATTACATTTTTGTTGTTGGTGCAGAGGTTCAGGATTCAAGATTCAAGATTGTTTATTGTTATTCTTCAATGGTTAAATGGATCAATGGTTCTATTTATATCTGAGAATGTATACAGTACACAACCTGAAATTCTTACTCTTCACAGGCACCCCAAAAACAGATGTAAAACCCCAAAAAATGAATGACAGAAAAATGTTAGAATCCCAAAGCTCCCCCCACTTGCTCCAGCCGGAAGAATCAACATCCCCCCCCCACTACCCAGCATGCAAGCCATAGCAAAACCTCCAAAGAAACCATGATCTAGAGTCCACCAGAAAAGTACCGTCCATAAATCAGCAGTTCGACATGCCACAGGCTCGCTCTCTCACTAACGAGGGTGAGAGTGGTATCCACAACAAGAGTAAAGGAGAACAAACTGATTGTTACTCTGGATCTGATGCAGCACAAAAAAAAACCCCACAATAAGTGTGAACATAGAAATCTACAGCACATTACCGGCCCTTCGGCCCACAATGCTGTGCTGACCATGTAACCAACACTAGAAACTGCCTTGAATTTCCCTAGCGCATAGTCCTCTATTTTTCCAAGATCCGTGTACCATGAAAAATACAATAAACATAAATATGAAAGCAATTCTTGTAAAACATGATGTACACGTAACTTATTGTGGTCATAAAAACATAACATTTGCAATCATAATGCAGTCTCGTTGTCTTGAGCAATGACAATGAAGCTCTGTTTGGTTCTAAGTACAAAGACTGGTTTTATGTATGTGAAGTGTTTGAAGTTTTCATAGAATGCGTTCCATGGTATTGTGTTGTTTTGCGGCTGCCGTGGAAAGGCAAATCTCAGGGTTGCATACTGCGTACATTCTTTGATGATAAAACTACTTTGAATTTTTGACACTAGGTGCAGGAGTATTTGTACATAAGGTGACTCTGACAGGAACTGATAAAGTGACAAAGTGACTCTCGGCAAGATGAACTGTCCCAGGTAGCAGAAGGACATTCGGAAACACAGTAGGACAGTGACTGTCCATGTAGGGATGAGACGTGGAACGTAAGTGTAAAGTGGCCGTGCATGGGAGGGCATGGAGAGTGCAGAGGGGTTGTGGAGAGGAGAGGCTGATGTGAATGTAGCGGTGCAGGGTGGAGGTGTTGATCTGCCTGATGGCTTGGGTGAAATAATTTGGATAGGAATGAATGACCGAAGAATATGGGTTCAAATCTCACAGCAGCTGGGAAATTTAAATACACTTAATTAAATCAATCTGGATTTTTTAAAAAGCCTGATTCTGCAACATGACCAGGAAACCACTGAATTGCAAAAATCCATCTGGAATCTTCAGGGAAAAGGATCTGCCGTCTTTACTCAGTCTGTGTGACTCCAGGCACACCAGTGTGTCTGTCTTGTCATTGTCATCAAATGACCTTATAAGCCACTCAGGCTCAAGGAATAATTAGTAACTGGCTTGCTGGATCTCATGAAGGGATAAAAAACAAACATTTTTTTGTCTCCCGAAGGGTTACTCAGTCACAAACAGAACCCAGTATAGTATTTGCTCCAGTTCTGGTGAAGGGACCCAACCTGACCCAAAATGTCAACCAGCTCTCTACCTCCATAGATTCTGCTTGACCCTCTGCTCCTCCAGCAGACTGTGCTTTATCTGCTCCAGTTGAATGTTTTGCCTTCTGCCTCACATGCTGTGACTTTCCTGTGGGTTGCTTTCTCTCTTTCTTTTCCTCAGTCTTTCTCTCTCTCTCTCTCTCTCTCTCTCTCTCTCTCTCTCTCTCTCTCTCCCTATTCTTTGTCCTTCTCTCCTTTCAGTCTCTCTCCTCTTTTCTATCTCTCCCTTCTTTAGTTTCTCCTCTTTGTCTCCTACTCTCTTTCTATCTCTTGGCTTTTCCTCTCACATTTTTGCTGCCTTTCTCTCTCTCCTCTCTATCTCCTTTGACACTCTCTCCTTTCTCCGCTACTCCCATTTCTCTCCTCTCATCCCTCTCCTTCTCTTTCTCTCTTACACTATCTCTCTCCCCTTCTCTCACTCTCACTTTCTCCTTCCCTCTCTCTCACCACTTCCCTCCCTCCTCCTCTCTCTCTCTCTTTCTCCCTCTATCGACTTATCTAGCAAAATATCTCTCTCTTCCTATCACCACACTCACACTGTGAAGAAATGTTTTTCCTCAGTTCGCTGTGACCCAACAAGTTGGTCAGACCGCATCAACTCTTCTGGGTCCTCAGAGATTACCCTTCCAGTCACACAGGGAGCAGTGAACCCCAGTCTGTGCCAACCTCACCTTGGTACAGTGATGCAGTGGGCAAGACTCAATATGGCAATGAGCTCTCTGCTCAAAGAAGATGGAATAGTTTAAACCTAAGCAGTGGGTGATGAATGTGGTTAGTCAGAATCTGTCTGCAGAGTAGGAAATCACGGAGTAAGAGAGAGTTGAAGACAGTTCTTTGTGGAGTTTGTATGCCTGTTTCAAAAGCGAGCAGGGCCTATTGGGTTGCAGATTGCTTGGGTTATTAGGAATTTAGCAAAGGCCAATAAAAAGAAGCATGGTGTAAGTGGATCAGTCACTGTTGGAGTGGTCATTGTTGAAATGGTCCAGGGTTAGAATGGGAGGCTTTGGCATTTTTTTCCTCTTTCTTTCTCTATTAGTACATAGTAGTGCATTGAGAATGGGTCCAGGTTCATGGTATGCTCTTCATGTGAGCTCTGGGAAGTCTGGGCTCCTCCGTAATCCCTGATAACTACATCTGCACAAAGTGCATCGATCTGTAGCTCTTTAGAGACTACATTAAGGAACTGGAGCTGCAGCTTAATGACGTTCAGCTCATATGGGAAAATTAGGAGGTGATAGATAGGAGCTAAAGAGAGGTAGTCACCGCTAAGTTGCAGGAGGCAGGTACCTGGTTGACTTTTAGGAGAGGGAAAGGGAACAGGCACCAATGCAGAGTAGCCCTGTGGCCATTCCCCGCAATAATAAGTATATTGCTTATGATTGTGTTGGGGGGGAGGGGACTTATCAGGGAGTCACTGAGTGATTGGGTCTCTGACACTGAGTCTGGCTCAGTGGCTCTGGAGGGATGGGGGAGAAGAGAAATGCAGTAGTGATAGGGGATTCCAGAGCTATTGGAACAGATAGGAGATCCTGTGGACATAAAAGTTATATCAAGATGGCTTGTTGCCTCCCAGATGGGTCAAGTACACAGCATTCTGAAGGTGGAGGGTGAACAGCCAGAAATCATGGTTCACACTGGTACCAAAGACATAGAAAGGAGAAGGTGTGATAGCTTGAAGGGAGAATAATGGAGATTCGGTAGAAAGCAGAGGAGTAGGACCTCTATAGTAGTAATCTCTGAATTGAACAGACCACAGAGGGTAAGAATTGGATGATCTGGCAGATGAATGTGTGCCTGAAGAATGATGCAGTGGACATGGGCTTCTGATCTTTTCTGGGAAAAGTATGACCTGTACAAACAGGACAGGTTACTCCCGAACCCGAGGAAGACCAATATCCTTTCAGGCAAGTTCACTAGAGCTATTGGGGATGGTTTAAATTAACTTGGCAGGGGAATAGGGCTGAGGATGATGTAGTGTGTCGTGAGACTGTGAGGAAGAACAGGCAGATGATAGGGCAAAATTACAGTGAGTGGGATGAGATCAAGTATAACAAAGGGGAAAATTGAAAAGGGGGGTGAATACATGACTGAACATGTAAATTTGAATGTACTCAGTATACGGAAAAGATAGATGATCTTGTAGCACAGTTAGAGATTGGCAAGTATGACGTTGTGGGCATACTGAGATGTGGCTAAAAAACATTATAACTGGGTGCTGAACATCCAAGGATACACTTCGTTTCAAAGGGACAGGCAAGTAGGCAGAGGGGGTAGCTCTGTAGGTAAAAAATTAAATCAAATCCTTACAAAGAAGTGCCATAGGATTGGAAAATATATAATCTTTGTGGGTAGATTTAAGAAATTGCAAAGATAAAAAAACCCTGAGTGAAGTTATATAGAGGCCACCGAACAGTAGATTTTTTTGGACTACAAATTACAAAGGGATATATAAAAGGCATGCCTAAAGGACAATGTTACGATAGTCATGGGGATCTCAATATGTAGGTAGATCAGGTTGGTGCTGATTTTGGATCCCAGGAGAGGAAATGTGTAGGATGTCCACAAGATGCCTTTTAGAGCAGCTTGTGGTTTAATCCACTAGGGAAAAAAACAGTTTTGGATTGGTTGTTGGGTAATGAGGTAGATTTGATTAGGGAGCTTATGGTAAAGGAACCCTTACAAGACAGTGAACATAATATGATAGAATGCACCCTGCAGCTTGAGAAGGGAAAACTAAAGTTAGATGTATCAGTATTGCAATGGTATAAAGAGAATTACAGAAGCATGAGAGAGGAGCTCGCCAAGTTTGGTTGAAAGAGGACACCCACAGGGTTGACATCAGAACAACAATGGCTGGAGTTTCTAGGAGCAATTTGAATGGCACAGGATAAAGGCATCCCAAAGATGAAGAAGTATTCTAAAGGGAGAGTGACAATTCATTGCTGACAAGGGAAGGCCAAGGCAACCTAAAAGCAAATGAGATGGCATATAATGCAACAAAATTAGTGTGATGTCAGAGGATGAGAAGCTTTTTAAAAACCAACAGATCACTAAAAAGCAATAAGGAGAGAAATAATGAAATATGAAATGAAGCTAGATAATAATATAAAAGAGGATACAAAAAGATGTTTCAGATATATAAAGAGTAAAGGAAGAGCATGAGTGGATATTGGACTGGTAGAAAATAATGCTGAAAAAGTAATAATGGAAGACCAGGAAATGGCAGAAAAATTAAAGAAGTATTTTGAATCAGTCTTCACTGTGGAAGACATCAGCAGTGTGCCTGAACCTGAAAGGTCTGAAGGTAGAAAAGTCACGTGGTCCAGATGGATTGTAGCTCAGGATTCTGAAAGCAGTAGCTGAAGAGATTGTGAAGGCATTAGTAGTCATCTTTCAAGAGGAGTGGAAAAAGATTCACAGTGTTAAAACTCAGTCAGCTCCAACATGGCACTAATCTCCCCAGAAATCAGGACATCTTCAAAAGGCAATGCCTCAAAAAGGTGGCATCCATCATTGAGAAGCCCCATCAGGACATGCTCACTTCTTGTTACTACTATTAGAGATGAGGAACAGGAACAGGAAGACACAAACTCAGTGCTACAGGGACAGCTTCTTCCCTTCTGCTATCAGATTTCTGAATGGACGTGGAACCCATGAATGTTTCCTCACTATATTTGCTCTCACTTTGCAAACAATAAACCTGATCCTGATTCTGATTCTCACCATCAGGGACGTGACCTCTTCTGATTACTACCAGCAGGGAGGAAGTACAGAAACCTGAAAACCCACACTCAACAATTCAGGAGCAACTCCTTCCCCTCCACCACCAGATTTCTGAATAGTCCATGAATCAATGAACACTTGCTCATAATTCATTTTTCCACTCTTTATTTAATCTTTGTAACTTATAGCTTTTATTATTGTCCCTTGCACTGTACTGCTGCTGCGAAACAACAAATTTCACAACATATGTCAGTGACAGTTTGCACGTGAACCAGATGTGGATCAATTTTCTAATGGGCAGGCTTAAGCTGTTGGGGAGGATTTAAACTGATTCGGCAGATGGGTGGGAACTGGAGTGAAGGGTCTCAGGATAGGAAGGATGGCAACGAAGCAAAGATATCATGCAATCAGACTGTCAGGAAGGGCAAGCAGATGACAGGACAAAATTGCAGCCAGCAGGGTGAGTATCAGTGTATTAGGGATGCAGAATCAAAAAGTATAGCAAATACAGTACTCAAAGTGTTATATCTCAATGCACAGAGAATAAGAAATAGGTGGAATGTCTTGTTGCACTATGACATATTGTCAGGTATGATGTTGTGAGCATCACTGAGTCGTGGTTGAAGGATGGTTGTAGTTGGGAGCTGAACGTCCAAGGTTACACATTGTATCGGAGGGATAGGAATGTAGGAAGTGGGGATGGCATGGATCTGCTGGTAAAGAATGACATCAAATCAGTAGAAAGATGTGTCATAGGATCGGAAGATATTGAATCCTTGAGGGTTGAGCGAAAAATCTGCAAGGGTAAAAGGATCCTGACGGCAGTTCTATACAGGCCTCCCAAGAGTAGTTGGGAGGTGAACCACAGATTACAACAGGAAATAGAAAAGGTGTGATAAAAGGGCAATGTTATCGTCATGGGAGATTTCAACATGCAGATCAATTGGGAAAATTAGGTTGGTAATGGATCTGAAGATCATGAATTTGTTGAATGCCTATGAGCTGGCTTTTTAAAGCAGTTGGCCATTGAGCCTACTAGGGAATCAGCTATACTAAATAGAGTGTTATATAATGAACTGGAGGTAATTAGGAAGCTCAAAGTAAAACAAGCCTCAGGAGGCAGAGATCACAATATGATTGAGTTCAACTTTAAATTTGATAGATAGAAAGTTAAGTCTGACAAAGCAGTATTTCAGTAGAGTGAAGGAAATTACAGTGGTATGAGAGAAGTGTTGGCCAAAATAAATTGGAAGGAGATGATGGTAAGGATGACAGCAGAGCAGCAATGGCATGAGCTTCTGGGAAAACTGAGGAAGGTGCAGGATAGAAACACCAAGAAATATTCAAATGGCAAAATAATACAACTGTGGCTGACAAGGGAAGTCAAAGCTAATGTAAAAACAAAGGAGAGGGCATGGGAAAACAAAAGATTGAGAAACTTTTAAGAAGAGTCATTGGGAGGGAAAAGATGGAATATGAAAGCAAGCTAACAAACAATATCAAAGTGGACAGTAAACGCTTTTTCAAGTATATAAAAAATAAAAGAGAGATGAGAGTGGATATAGGACAACTAGTAAATGAAGCTGGGGAAATATTAACAGGAATAAGGAGATGGCAGGTGAACTAAATGAATGTTGAAGGGAAGAGAAGTGAGTGCAGTTCCTATTACAAGGGAGAAAGTGCACGAAAAGCTGAAAGACCTAAGGGGATATAACTCATCTGGGCCAGATGAACTGCACCCTAGAGTTCTGAAAGAGGTAGTGGTGGAGATTGAGTAGGCATTAGTAATGATATTTAAAAATCATTGGACTCTGGCACGGTGCCAGAGGACTGGAAAATTGCAAATGTTACTCAACTCTTTAAGAAAGGTGGAAGGCAGCAGAAAGGAAATTATAGACCGGTTAGCCTGACTTCAGTGGTTGGGAAGATGTTAGAGTCAATTGTTAAGGATAAGGTGATGGAGTACTTGGTGACACAGGACAAGATGGGACAAAGTCAGCATGGTTTCCTTAAGGGAAAATCTTACCTGACAAACCTGTTGTAATTCTTTGAGGAGATTACAAGTAGGATAGGTCAAAGGGATGTAGTGCATGTTGTATATTTGGCCTTTCAGAGGGCTTTGACAAGGTGTCATGCATGAGGCTACTTACCAAGTTACATGGAATTACAGGAGGGTTACTGGCATGGTTAAAGGATTGGCTGATTGGTAAGAGGTAGTGAGAGAGAATAAAAGGATCCTTTTCTGGTTGGCTGCCAGTGCCTAGTGGTGTTCCGCAGACGTCGGTGTTGGAACCACTTCCTTTTATGTTAGAAACATAGAAAACATACAGTACAATACAGGCCCTTTGACCCACAAAGCTGTACCGAACATGTCCCTACCTTAGAACTACCTAGGCTTTACCCACAGCCCTCTATTTTCTAAGCTCCATGTAGCCATCCGGGAGTTTCTTAAAAGACCCTATTGTTTCCACCTCCACCATCGCCGCTGGCAGCTCATTCCATGCACTCACCACTCTCTGCATAAAAAGCTTACCCCTGACATCTCCTCTGTACCTACTTCCAAGCACCTTAAAACTATGCCCTCTGGTGCTAGCCAATTCAGCCCTGGGGAAAAGCCTCTAACTATCCACATGATCAATGCCTCTCATTATCTTGTACCCCTCTATCAAGTCACCTCTCATCCTCCATCACTCCAAGGAGAAAAGGTCGAGTTCACTCAACCTATTCTCATAAGGCATGCTCCCCAATCCAGGCAACATCCTTGTAAATCTCCTCTGCACCCTTTCTATAGCTTCCACTTCCTTCCTAGAGGCAACCAGAACTCAGCACAGTACTCCAAGTGGGGCCTGACTAGGGTCCTATATAGCTGCAACATTACCTCTCGGCTCTTAAACTCAATCCTACAATTGATGAAGGTCAATGCACTGTATACCTTCTTAACCACAGAGTCAAACTGTGTAGCAGCTTTGAGTGTCCTCTGGACTCATACCCCAAGATCCCTCTGATCCTCCACCCTGCCAAAAGCCAAAATATAATGCTATATTCCGCCATTATGCTTGAGCTACCAAAATGAACCACCTCACATTTATCTGGGTTAAACTCCATCTGCCAATTCTCAGCACAGTTTTGCATCTTATCAATGTCTCGTTGTAACCTCTGACAACCCTCCTCACTAACCACAACACACCCAACCTTTGTATCATCAGCAAATTTACTAACCCAACCCTCCACTTCTTCATCCAGGTCATTTATAAAAATCACAAAGTGTAGGGGGCCCAGAATAGATCCCCGAGGCACACCACTGGTCGCTGGCCTCCATGCAGAATATGACCCGTCTACAACCACTCTTTGCCTTCTGTGGGCAAGCCAGTTCTGAATCCACAAAGCAATGTCCCCTTGGATCCCATTCCTCCTTATTTTCTCAATAAGCCTTGCATGAGGTACCTTATCAAATGCCTTGCTGAAATCCATATACACTACATCTACGGCTCTTCCTTCATCAATGTGCTTAGTCACATCCTCAAAAAATTAAATCAGGCTCATAAGGCACGACCTGCCTTTCACAAAGCCATGCTGACTATTCCTAATCATATTACGCCTCTCCAAATGTTCATAAATCCTGCCTCTCAGGATCTTCTCCATCAGCTTACCAACCACTAATGTAAGACTTACTGGCCTGCAATTTCCTGGGATACCTCTACTCCCTTTCTTGATAAGGGAACAACATCCACAGTCCTTCAATCCTCCGGAACACCTCTCCCGTCCTCATTGATCAATCACTTGTCAATGATTTAGATGATGGAATAGATGACTTTGTTGCCCAATTTGAAGATGGGGTGGGGGGGGTAGGTAGTGTTGAGGAAACAGATAGGCTGCAGAAGTACTTAGACAGATTAGGAGAATGGGCAAGAAAGTGGCAAATAAAATACAATGTTGGAAAATGCATGGTCATGCAGCTTGTTAGAAGAAGTGAATATGCAGACTATTTTTTAAATGGAGAGAAAATCCAAACATCTGAGATGCAAAGAAACTTGGGAGTCCTTATGCATAACAACCTTGCAGGTCAATTCAGTGGTGAGGAAGGCAAATGCAATGTTCGCATTCATTTCAAGGGGTCGAGAGTACAAGAACAGGGATGTGATGCTGAGTCTTTATAAGGCATTGGTGAGGTCTCACCTTGAGAATTGTGAACAGTTTTGGGCTCCTCGTCTGAGAAAAGAGATACTGGCATTGGAGTGGGGTCAGGGGAGGTTCACAGGGATGATTTCAGGAATGAAAGGGTTATCATATGAGGAACATTGATGGCTGTGGGTCTGTACTTACTGGAATTTAGAAGGAAGAAGGGGGATCTCATTGAAACCTTGCAAATGTTGAAAGACCTAAACATGGTACATGTGGAAAGGATGTTTCCTATGGTGGGGTATTCTAGGGCAAAAGGGCACAGCTTCAGGATAGAGGGGTGTCCATTTGAAACACAGACACAGAGAAATTTCTTTAGCCAATGGACAGTAAACTTGTGGAATTTATTAACACAGGCAGCTGTGGAGCCCAGTTCATTGGATGTATTTAAGACAGAGTTTGAGTGGTCCTTGAGTTGAAATGGAATCAAAGGCTATGTGGAGAAAGCATGGAAGTGGGGCTGAGGAGGGAAAAAATGATCAGTCATGATTGAATGGCAGTGCAGACTCAATGGGCCAAATGGTCTTATACTGCTCCCATGTCTTATTGGCTTATGATAAACCTGATTCTGATTCCAATTGACCTCCCCCTACAATCATTCAACCTTGATCCAGTGACATTTCGAAATCAAACTCATCAACACACCGAGCTGCAATAGCATCGTGCTAACCACCACGCTATCATGGTTCTTGACTATTTGGGTGAGGTGAATGGCTGACCTGCTTTTCACTGATCCTCGGGATAAAAAAACGTGAGTGATACACTCATGACAACATTATAATACAAATGTGGTTGTGCCATTCCAATCATATAGATACACGGCCAAGAACACCCTCCAGCATCTCTACTTCCTCAAAATACCAAAACATTTAGGCATGTTCCCTTTGACTCTCACCAACTTTTATTGATGCCCTCTAGAAAGCACCCTATTCACATGCATCACGGCTTGGGATGGCAACTGCTGTGCCCGAGACTGCAAGAAACTGCAGGGAGTTGTGAACCCACCACAGAATGGAAACCAGACTCTGCTCCATGGACACTGTCTATATTGCTCAGTTGCTCACTGTAAAGCAGACAACAGAATCACTGACCCCTCCAACCCCGGTCATTTGCTCGCAACACACACAAGATGCTGGGGGATCTCAGCAGGTCAAGTAGCATCTATGGAGGGGAATAAACTGTCGACATTTTGGGCTGAGACCTTCATCAGGACAGAAAATGAAGGCAGAAGCTAGACATCCTCTCTCCTCCCGTTTCAATGGGCAGAAGATACAAAACCCTGAAAGCATACACCATCAGGCTCAAGGACAGCTTCTATCCCACTGTAATAAGACAATCGAATGGTCCCCTCATAAAATAAGATGTACTGCTCACAATCTACCTCATTATGACCTTCCACCTTATTGTCTGCCTTCACTGTACTTTCTCTGAAACTGTAACACTTTATTCTGAATTCTGTTATTGTTTTCCCTTGTATTGCCTCAATGCACTGTGTAATGAAAAGATCTGTATGGACGGCATGCAGAGCTTTTCACTGCATCTTGGTATGTATGACAATAATTAACCTCTTTACCAGTTTACCAAATACAACTGGCAAATTTATCAATTTACCAAGACAAGTTGTTCACCTTATCTTATTATATAGGACAATAATAAATTTGAATAATAATATTTATTGTGCTTTTTTATAATTATTGGGTTCTTTATCTTATTAGGATTTTTTGCGCTGCAGCAGATCTGGAGTAACAAATATTTCATTTTACTTTACACTTGTGTACTGGAAATGGCATTAAACAATCTTGAATCTCTTGAATCATTGAATCTTGAATTTACCAAGTTATTAATTAAATGAAACAAGTTTTTCTCTGTACATTGGTACTTAAGACAATAATAAACCAATTTACCCACCTTGGACCATGTATTCAAAAGCTTTTTCCTTTATCTCCTCGGTCACTTGGTTTACAGATGCCAAGTACTGCATGATGTAGATGTTTGGAGCAAACATTATCATGTTTTGTTCACCACAGCCGTAGGGCATCTGAAGCAGGTTTTCCAAGCCATTAATGGAAGGTCCCAATATATCACCTGAAAGAAAGAACCAAATATCAGAAGACACTTCCATTCAGTTTTTTTTCTGAAATTGTCTCTTGCCTTAAGCACATCTGCACTTAAGATACGGTTTTCTGTTCCAGGACATCAGAAATTTCCTCCTTTTTACAGAAATAGTTTCCCTTCTGCTGTCATTGATGGAGCCCAGTCTTGCACCTTGTACTCTGGAGAGCAATATGGCTGGATGCATTAACATCTGGCCTGGAGGCGCGAATGCACGGGATCACAAGAAGCTGAAGAAGGTTATACATTCAGCCAGCTCCAACACCAGATGAAAACTTTCTTTAACCAGAGAGCGGGGAACCTGTGGAATTTGTTGCTACAGGCAGCTGTGGAGGCCAAGTCTTTAGATATATTTTAGGCAGAGGTTGATGGATTCTTGATTGGTCAGGGCATGAAGTAATATGGGAGAAGGTAAGAAATAGGGGCTGAGAGGGGAAATACATCAGCCAAGATGAAATGGCAGAGCAGACTCGATGAGCCAATTCTGCTCCCATGTTTTATGGTCTTATAGTCTAACTCTCCCCAAAGTTGAGGACTTCTTCAAGAGGTGGTGCCTCGTGAAATGGTAGCTATCATTAGGAACCTTCGTCACCCAGAATGTGCCCTCTTCTCATTACTATGATTGGGGAGAATACGCAAAAGCCCAAAGACACACGCTCAATGTTTTAGGAACAGATTCTTACTCTTTGCCATCAGGTTACTGACCAGTCCATGAACATGACCTCACTATTTTACTTTTGCACTGCTTTAAAAAATAAATAACTTGCATTAAATTTTATGTCTTGCATTGTGCTGTTGCCTCAGACCAACGCACTTCATGGTAATGAAGCTAATTCTAATTCCAATCCTGATTCTGATTCAGATTTAGATTTTGATTCTGATTCTGATTTTGAACCCTTGTTCTGGTCCTTCTGCTTTCACCCCACCTCCCCTCCAGGCAGAACAGAGTCCTCATTGTTCACCCTTAGAGCCACCGCATCCAGCATATCATCCCTTCGTATTTGCACCAGCTGCAAAGAGATCCCACCATTAGCCACATCTTGTCCGCCCTACCCTCTTCTGCCTTCTCCAGAGACCAGTCCCTGATGATTCACTGTCTGCTCATCCCTCCCTGAACCCTAGTTCAACATGTACTAGATGGACAGAAGGGCCTGTTTCTGTGCTGTAATGTTCTATGACTATATTTCTTATTATAATTTATTGTATATTTTATGTTAGTTCTTAATTCTATTTCTTATTCTAATTTATATTACATTTGATGTAGTGCACGGTATTGATGTCAACAAATATCAAATTTTATGACTTTTGTCAGTGATATTAGACCTGATTCTAATTATGATTCTGTTGCTGGAGAAAATCAATCAGTAAGGCAGAATTTCTGGGGGAAAGCATCAGTGAAAGGTTGAGACCCTGCTTCTGAACATTGCCAGCAATTCCAGATTTTACCTCAGATTTCCAGTTCTGCAGTGTGTTTTCTCTTTTTGCTGTTTTGCTCTCCACAGATGCTGCTTGATCTGATAAGTATTATGATTTTATAAAATAGAACATTACAGCACCGCACAGGTTGTCTGTCCCACAATGTTGTGCTGACCTTTTAACCTTCTCCAAGATCAATTTAACCTTTCCCTCCCACATAGACCTCCATTTTTATGTTATCCATGGGCCTTCCCACGAGTTTCTTAAATGCCCCTACCGTATCTGCCTCTACTGACACTCCTGGCAGGGTGTTCCAAGCATCCACCACCCTCTGTATGAAGAACCTACCTCTGACTTCCCTCTCCACCACTGTACTTTCCTCAAAACACATTAAAATTACGCCTCCTGGTATTTGTGATTCACATTTTTAGTATCCTGTGTGTTGGCAGTTTTTTTAATCACAAGAGGGGGTGAGAAGGTAAAGGTTTAAGGGGAACCTGAAGGACAGCTTTATCGCTCAGAGGGTAATGGTTATATGGAATGGGTTGTTGGATGAAGTGGTTGGGGAAGGGAGGTACTATTGCAATGTTTAAAAGGCATTTAGACGGGCACATGGATAGAAAAGGATTTGGGCCAAATGCAGGTAGATGGGACCTGTTCAGATAGTCAAACTGGTTGGTGTTCGCATGCAAAGGTTGGGCCAAAGAGAGCTTATCTGTGATGTGTAACCCTACAGTTCTGTCTGAGGTATCAAACTCCTGTTGTAGAACATAGATCAGTACAGCACAGTACAGGTCTTTCAGCCCACAATATTCCAAATGTGGTCTAACCAGAACTGCAATATTACTTTACAGTTCTTGAACTCAGTTCCCCAATAGAATTGTGTAAATTGATATGAGGGATTGATGGGTGGACAGCCAAAGACCTTTTCCCAGGGTGAATACTGCTAGTACAAGAAGGTATAATCTTAAGGTGATTGAAGGAATATATAGGGGGGATGGCATAGCTATGTATCATACACATATGGAATGCCCTACCAGGGCTGATGTTAGAGGCAGATATATTAAGGATGTTTAAGAAACTCTTATATAGGCACATAGATGATAGAAAAATGGAGAGCTATGTGGGAGAGAAGCGTTAGATTATCAGTGGTGTAGGTTAAAAAGTTGGCACAATGTCGCGGACTGAAGAGCTGGTACTCTGCTGTAATGTTCTATGTTTTTTGTTCTCAACAGGAAGACCAAGCTTATTGAGGAGTGGGTTTGGGCATTCCAGAAACCATTAACAAACCACTAGAGGAATTTATCAGGTGAGGCAGTATCTGGAAAGGGAAATGGGCATCAACGTTCTGGATTGAGATCCTTCAGAGGGAAAATAAATCAGCTATGATGGAATGGGGGTGCAGATTTGACAGGACCAAGTGGCCTAAATCTGCTCCTATGTCTTACAGCATTACAAACACATATACTGCCCTGAAGTTCATTTTCTGGTGGACTTTCACAATAGATACAAGAAATACAACAGAATCAATGAAAACACACAGTGAGACTGACAAAGAATCAATTTGAAAAAGAAGATAAACTATGCAAATGCAAAATGTAGAAATAATACTGAGGACATGAGCTGTAGAGTCCTTGAATGTGAGTCCATATGTTGTGGAATCAGTAAATTGTTCCAGATCAGACATGAACCATTAGGTTGGAGAGCCATTAGATGTGCCGTAACATTGGAGAGGGTTCAGAGAAGAGTCACGAGAATGATTCCAGGAATGAAAGGGTTACTATATGAGGAACATCTGGCAGCTCTTGGGCTGTATTCCCTTGAGTTCAGGAGAATGAGGGGGAAATCTCATAGAAACATTCTGAATGTTAAAAGGCCTGAACAGATGAGATATGGCACAGTTATTTCCCATGGTAGGGGAGTCCAGGACAAGCGGGCACTACTTCAGTATTGAAGGATATTCATTTAGAACAGAGGTGCGGAGAAATTACTTTAGTTAGAGGGTGGCAAATCTGTGGAATTTGTTTCCACGAGCGGCTGTGGAGGCCAAGTCATTGGGTGTATTTAAGGCAGAGATAGATTGTTTCTTGATTAGCCAGGGCATCAAAGGGTATGGGCTGAAAGCAGGGGAGTGGGGATGACTGGAAGAATTGGATCGCCCCATGATTGAATGGCAGAGCAGACTCAATGGGCCGAATGGGTCTTATGGTATTATAGGTTGAAGCCTTGTCTGTTCTCTCCCATAGATACCACCACACTAATTATACAGTACTATGGTAGCAGCATTTAAAAGGTACTCAGAAGGACACCTCAGTAGCAGGGAATCTTCCATTCATTATGTGCTATGTCATTTGACTATGTGATTATGGTCTTCTTGGCAAATTCTTCTGCAGAAGTGGTTTGCCATTGCCTTCCTCAGGGCAGTGTCTTTACAAGACAGGTGACCACAGCCATTATCAATACTCTTCAGAGACTGTCTGCCTGGCATCAGTGGTCACATAACCAGGACCATGCACCTGCTATTCACATGACCATCCACCACCTGCTCCCATGGCTTCACGTGACCCAGATCAGGGGGTTAAGCAGGTGCTACACCTTGCCCAAGGGTGACTTGCAGGCTAGCAGAGGTGAAGAGTGTCTTCTGCCTTCTTTAGAAGAGATATCTCTCCACGCTGCTACCCATTCCTATGTTTTACGGCCTTGTAAACATACGTATGACCTTTGGGATTCATTTTCTTGTGGACATTCACAGTAGAGCAAAGAAACACAATAGAATCAATGAAAACTACACACAAAGACTTACGAACAACCAATGTGCAAAAGAAGATAAATTGTGCATATACACTAAATAAATAAACTAACAGACAAACATTGAGAACATCAATTGTAGAGTCTTTGAACATGAGACATTGAGTTGTGGAATTAGTAAATAGTTACAACTCAGAGATCTGTCATTAGGTTGAGGCCTCATCAGTTCTTTACCGTAGACTCTGCCACACTACCTATAGAGTACTATGATAGCAGAATTTAAGAGGTGCTTACGTAGATACCTCAGCAAGCAAGGTAAAGAGGGACTTAAACAAAAGATATTCTACTGGTACGATGCTGGAAACCTTGAGCAATTTCATCAGCACTGGAAAGGAAAGCCAGAAATGGTCTCATGGACTTCGTCGGGATTTTAGCCTGAATCTTTGACTGTGCAATTCTCCCCATGGATGCTGCCTGGCCTGCAGGGTTCCTCTGCCATTTCGTGTGTTATCCCAGATTCCAGCATCTGCACAGTCTCTTGTGTCCCTGTGCGAGGATGCTTGTTCCTGGAAGGTCAGCGACCTTATCTGGTAAATGCTGCATCTGGAGGACCAATAGCAAAGGAGGCTCATCCAAGTGAGAACGTAAGATGAGAAACAGACTGCACTATTGATCTGAAGTCTGGTAGGAACTTATGCTCTTGGGAGAAGACAAAAAGAAAATTAAAATCGAGGGGAATGTATTCTGTATCTGCCTATTTCGGATGAGATGATTGGATACAGATGTGAACCGCAAAATATTTGTATCCAGAAGGGACGAAAAGGAACCAAAAGGCTTTGTAACAATAAGATACAGAGCCCAAAATAGAACAGCTGGCTCAGGATGACCATTTAGATGAGAAACACATGCTGCACAAATCTGGTAGCACGAATACTGATTGATGTTCTGGGAACATGATATTCATCTCCACGCCCAACTGCCCTCCACCTTACGCAACTTTGTGGCCGGCACAGTAGTTCAGCGGTTAGCGCATCGCTTTACAGCAGCAGCGATCAGCAATCAGGGTTCAATTCCTGTCGCTGTTTGCTCTTTCTCCCCGTGACAACGTGCATTTCCTCCAGATGCTCCAGTTACATGCCACGTCCCAGAGGTTATGACATATTATGTTGTTGCCAGAAGCATGGTGACACTTGCGAAACTGCTCCCAGCGCAACATATTTCTGAATGCATTGCTTGTTGACACAAAATGGCTCACAATACTCCAACTATATTTTGACTCTCAGCATTATATGCTTTTATATTCCAGTCCTCTTGGATTGAATGTTAACATTGTGTTTGCTTTCCTTACCACTGACTCAGTCTCGGAGTTTACCCTAAAGGAATACTGACCCAAGACTCCTAAGTCCCTTTGCACCTCTGATTTTTGAATTTGTGCCCAATTGTAAAGAAATACATAGCATTATTGTTCCTCTCAAAGTAGATAACCCCACACTTCTCTATGCTGTATCCAATCTGTCACTTAGAGTCATAGAATCATACAGAAGTAGTGCACAGAAACAGGCCCTTTGGCCCATCCAGCCCATGCCCAACCATTTAAACTGCCTACTCCCATTGACCTGCACAGGGATCATAGCCCTCCATACCCCTACCATCCATGTACCTATCCAAACTTCTCTTAAACATTGAAATCGAGCTCACATACACCACATACTGGCAGCTTGTTTCACACTCTCACAACACTCTGACTGAAGAAGTCTCTCCCCCCACCCCATATTTCCTTTAAACTTTTCACCTTTGAATTGAATTTAATTGATTTTATTTCTTACATCCTTCACACACATGAGGAGTAAAATTATTTATGTTATGTCTCCGTCTGAATGTGCAATTTATAGTAATTTGTAATAAATAGTATGTAAAACAGGACAGTCAATATATCATAGAAATACTATTTAATCAGCATGAATTAATCAGTCTGATGGCCTGGCGGAAGAAGCTGTCCCAGAGCCTGTTGGTCCTGGCTTTTATGCTGCGGTGCCGTTTCCTGGATGGTAGCAGCTGGAACAGCTTGTGGTTGGGGTGACTCGGGTCGCCAATGATCCTTCGGGCCTTTTTTTACACACCTGTCTCAGTAAATTTCCTGAATAGTGGGAAGTTCACATCTACAGATGCGCTGGGATGTCTGCACCACTCTCTGCAGAGTCCTGTGATTGAGGGAAGTACAGTTCCCATACCAGGCAGTGACACAGCCAGTCAGGATGCTCTCAACTGTCCCCCTGTAGAAAGTCCTTAGCAGCTGGGGACTCATGCCAAACTTCTTCAACCGTCTAAGGTGAAAGGCGCTGTTGTGCTTTTTTCACCACACAACCAGTATGTCTAGACCACATGAGATCATTGGTGATGTGTATGTTTCACTCTTAACCCATGACTTCTAGTTGTAGTCCCACTCAATCTCAGTGGAAAAAGCCTGTTTGCATTTACCCTATCTATATCCTTCATAATTTTGTATATTTCTATCAAATCTCCTCTCAATCTTCTACATTCCAAAGAATAAAGACCTAACCTATTCAATCTTTCCATTTCACAGATTCTAAATTCCCTCCGAAGTATCAAACTCTAGAGGTGTCAGGGGTGACTGCGTTGGCAGCATTCCACTCCTACCTAGATCCACTGACGCACGATATTGATGCATCCTGTCTGGAGGCATCAGCACTTAGTATGACAACTACTCCACCTGTGACCACAAACAAACTGCAGAGGGTTGTAGGCATGCTCAGCGTATCATGGAAGCCAGCCTCTCCTCTATGAACACTTGTCGGTACTTCTCACTGCCTTGGTAACCAACAGCATTAAGTTCCATGTCACATGACGTTCTCGGCAACTGTTTCTACAGAAATGTTTGCCTTTGCCTTCTTCTGGGCAGTGTCTTTACAAGACCTCAACCATTATCAATAATCTTCAGAGTTTGTCTGCCTGGCATCAGTGGTCACATAACCAGGACATGTGATGTGCACCACCTGCTTCCATCGATTCATGTGACCCTAAGTAAGTGCTACACCTTGTCCAAGGGTGACCTGAAGGCTAGCAGATGGAAGGAGTGTCTTACACCTCCTTTGGTGGAGCCGTACCTCCACCCCACCACCTGTAATGCCGCCTTGGTAATGCAGCTATCATAATCAAAGATCCTATAACCTACCTGCATTGCACTTTCTCTGTAGCTGTTACACTTCATTCTGTATTGTTAAAGAACAGCACAGCACAGTACAGGCCCTTTGGCCCTTTAACCTCAGCATGGCAAGTTAGTGTAGATGTTAGCACAATGCTTTACAGCACCAGCTGTAAAATCTAAGTTTGATTCCCACTGCTGTCAGTACATTGTCCCTGTGATCATGTGGTCTTCTTCCAGTTTCCTCCCACCTTCCAAAGATGTAGAGTTAGGGCTAGGGAGCTGTAGGCTGTCATGTTGGCGTTGGAAGTGTGGCATCCCTCGCAGGCTGCTCAGCACAATCTTCACTGATTTGATTTGAAGCAAGCAGCACATTTCACAGTATGTTTCGATGTATGTATGATAGATAAAGCTAATTTTTAATCTGCTCCAAAATCAATTGGACCCCTCCTTCCCACATAGCCCTCCAGTTTAATTTCATCCACATGCCAGAGAACAGCGGTTCCTCTGGCAGCATCTTCCAGAGAGTCAATCATTTCAGTTTTTCTACTTATTCTTGTTATCTTCATTTTGTTTTTGAAACGGTTGCAGCCTGTGACTTATAGTCTGAAGTTCAATCGAGTGAGCGAGCATTCTGCTGTCCTGAAGAAACGCCAAGAGAGAAATGCAAGCGTGAGCTACCAAGAGGAGAAGCTCAGAGCAGAGACGAGGGGCCACGATAGACCTCATCTCTTTCCGATTAAAGTGTTGAGGATGATCGAAACATGGAGTCAAATGCAGAGGAGAGCAAGTGGTTCTTGAAGGGGCCTCTGGGTTCCATTTGCTGCCCTATGAGCAGCCACTGGTTTGAATTGCTGCCCTCAGAGGGGCCACTGGTTTGAGTTGCTGCCCTCGGAAGTGTTGCTGGTTCAAATCGCTTCATTCGGAGGGGCCACTGTTTCGAGTTGCTTCCCTCATAAGGACAGTTGTTCGAGTCGTTGCCCTCGGAGGGGCCACTGATTCGAGTCACTGCCCTCAGAGGACCTGCTGGGTCCTGACGCTTTTGAAGCTGTTATTGAAATTTTGAGATTTACAGATTAGATTGTAGTTCAAACCATTCGTACTTCATATTGGCATCTTTCACTTCTGTGTGTTTTTTTT
This sequence comes from Hypanus sabinus, assembly GCF_030144855.1. Taxonomy (NCBI): domain Eukaryota; kingdom Metazoa; phylum Chordata; class Chondrichthyes; order Myliobatiformes; family Dasyatidae; genus Hypanus; species Hypanus sabinus. The sequence goes on from NC_082717.1 coordinate 9,631,879, forward strand.
GAGTTCTTGCCCATTATTTCTTGTTGCCAAATAGCGGACTGAGAGCTTGGGGTTTGATATTCTTGTTGCGTTAGTTTTCTTCTCCTGTTAGTTTTTGTGCGAGGGAGGGCATGGGGCAGATTGGAGCTTGCGAGTTTTTGTTTCTTTTTCTTTTCGTGTGGGGGGGGATTGAAGTCTTTCTTTCAATTGCTTCTATAGTTTTCTTTGTTTCATGGCTTTCTGGAGAAGACAAATCTCAGAGTTCTATTTTGCGTACATACTTTGATAATAAAATGAACCTTTGAACCTTTCTGCCTTTGACACTGTTTTACCTTGTTCTACCTCAATGCACTGCGTAACGATCTGAACACTATGCAAGTCAAGCTTGTCAACATAGTTATTTTATTTAGAGATACAGCACTGTCATAAACCCATCTGTCCAACGAGCCTGTGACGCCCAATTACACCCGCGTGTCCAATTCCCATCTCTGTATGTAAGGAGTTTGTACCTTCTCCCCGTGACCGTGTGGGTTTCCTCCAGTTTCTCCCACATTCTGAAGACAGGAGTTTGATTGGTCTTACGCTGCTGGCATTTAGGGCAACAATGAAGGTTCTCCCTCTTTGGTGGTGTTCAGAACTTCCTTCATCACGTCAGTAACTTCATCTCGGCTATCGTTACAGTCAATCATGCAAGTCCGGGGTGGAGACTCAGGAATACCACCACACTCAGATGTCGAATGATTCTTCACTGCTACTTCCGTAACAATTTTGTTTAACCAGTCAGGTTTGTTAGCCCTGAGCTGAAACCCTAAACCTGGAGGACAGATGGGCCACTCTTAGACTGTCTGCTACCTTTTGACCCTGCCAAGAGCCAAAGTATAAAGCCCTGACTCCAGCCAACATAGCTCGTTGGGTCAGTGAAGTATTCAAGCCTCCAAACCACAACAAGATAGTGGTCCTCTTGGAGGGGGTTCATTGGTCGCACGGGCATAATTGGGCGGTGTTGGCTCGTTGGGCTGGGAGGACCTGTTACCGTAGTGTGGATGGTGGGTGCCTGGAATGTGACACCAGGGTGGTGCTGAAAGCTAATAAAACAGAGGCCCTTAAGAAACTCTTAGATTGGCACCTGAACGTGCAGTGAAAGACGTGGGCATTTGTGTAGGTAAAAGGCATCGTTTTAGCTAGGTGTGTAATACATGAGATTCTGCAGATGCTGGAAATCCAGAGCAACACACACAAAATGCTGGAGGAACTCAGCAGGTCAGGCAGCATCTAGGGAGAGGAATAAACAGTCGATGCTTCTGGCCAAGACCTTTCATCAGGACTGGAGAGGAAGGGGGAAGAAACCAGAAAAGCTTTGGGGGGATGGGAGTAGCTCACACTGGCATGTGAATAGATGAGTCATAGAGTCATAGAAAAGTACAGTATAGAAACAGTACTTTCAGCCCATCTAGCTCATGCCTACCCCTTTAAACTGCCTACTCCCATTGACTTACACCAGGAACATAGCCCTCCATACCCCTACCATCCATGCCCTATCCAAACGTCTCTTAAATGTTGAAATTGAGCATGTGTGTGCCACCTGTGCTGGCAGCTTGTTCCACATTCTCACGACCCTCTTAGTGAAGAAGGTGGGTGGGTGGGAATGAAGTAAAAACAAAGTTTAATTAGCTTAACATGATATTGTTGGCTGCAGTGGCTGCTCATGTCCTGTCCCGTTCTAGATGCTACGGTCCTGCGTTGTAGCAGAAAGCTTACTGAAGGGTGAAATCCAGTTACATGTTTTGAGTGGAAACTGATCGTTCGTAAGGTCAGTTATGCTGGAACAGGCAGCTCACTGGTGAAGATGGACAGGCTGTCGTCTCCTTACCAATCACAGTGACATAAGCCCTCTCGCTGCCTTCCACGACGTTCAGGGGAAAGTTGAACTGCACTTCCTTGGTCCAGAGCTGATTGTTGTCTTCCACCACGATGAGGTGGGCCTTGGAGAATGACTGCTGTATCCCTTCAGCCTGGAGACAGAGAGAAGCAAGCACAGTGTTACACATCCTCAGACACATCACAGTATGGGAATCTCCAATAGGCTCAAAGAGTCATAAAGAACCACAGCACAGAAACAGGCTCTTCGGTCCATCTACTTCTGCCTACCCCCAGCAATACACACCCGGACCATAGGCCTCCATAATGGTGCATTGAGGTGTAGAATTGTTACTTTTCTTGTAGTTTAACTTTCCTGAGCTTTTTTGTAATTTTATATAATCAATTACACTCAGTGGTCTCTTTATAAGGTACACTTGTACGCTTGTTAATGCAAATATCTAATCAGCCAATCATGTGGCAGCAACTCAATGTACAAAAGCATGCTGACACGGTCAAGAGTTTCAGTTGTTGTTCAGACCAAACATCATAATGGGGACAAAAGGTATTCTAAGTGACTTTGAACATGGAATGGTTGTTGATGACATGGAGGGTGGTTTGAGTATCTCAGAACCTGCTCATCTCCTGGGATCTTCATGCGCAACATGTGTGGATTATGAGTAATTACATAATCATGTGTGGATTATGGAATAGATGGCTTTGTGGCTAAGTTCGCTGATGATACAAAGATAGGTGGAGAGGCCAGTAGTGCTGAGGAAACAGAGAGTCTGCAGAGAGACTTAGATTGGGGGAATGGGCAAAGAAGTGGCAAATGAATTACAATGTCAGAAAGTGTACGGTCATGCACTTTAGTAGAAGAAATAAACGGGCAGACTATTATTTAAATGGGGAGAGAATTCAAAGTTCTGAGACGCAACGGGACTTGGGAGTCCTCGTGCAGGATACCCTTAAGGTTAACCTCCAGGTTGAGTCGGTGGTGAAGAAGGCAAATGCAATGTTGGCATTCATTCCTAGAGGAATAGAATATAGGAGCAGGGATGTGATGTTGAGGCTCTATAAGGCACTGGTAAGACCTCACTTGGAGTACTGTGTGCAGTTTTGGGCTCCTTATTTAAGAAAGGATGTGCTGATGTTGTGGAGGGTTCAGAGGAGGTTCACTAGAATGATTCTGGGAATGAGAGGGTTAACGTGTGAGGAATGCTTAACCACTTGGACTGTACTCCATGGAGTTTAGAAGAATGAGGGGGGACCTCATAGAAACATTTCGAATGTTGAAAGGCATGGTCAGAGTACTTGTGGCAAAGTTGTTTCCCATGGTGGGGGAGTCTAGTACGAGAGGACATGACTTGAGGATTGCAGGACACCCATTCAGAACAGAGATGCGAAAAAAAATTTTAGCCAGAGGGTGGTGAATCTATGGAATTTGTTGCCACGGGCAGCAGTGGAGGCCACGTCATTGGGTGTATTTAAGGCAGAGATTAATAGGTATCTGAGTAGTCAGGGCATCAAAGGTTATGGTGAGAAGGCGGGGGAATGGGACTAAAGGGGAGATTGGATCAGCTCATGATGAAATGGCGAGGCAGACTCGATGGGCCGAATGGCCGACTTCTGCTCCTTTGTCTTATGGTCTTATGGTCTAACAGTCTCTTGAGATTTACAGAGAATGGTGCGATAAACAGAAATAAAAATCATCCAGTGAGCAATAGATCTGTGGGCAAAATTGCCTTGTTAATGAGAGAGGTCAGAGGAGAATGTTCAAGCTGACAGAAAGGCAACAGAAGCTCAAATAACAATAGTGATGTGCAGAAGAGCATCTCTGAACACACAACACATTGATTGGCCACTCAGTGTATATACATGAAATTGTTTGGTAAATTTTTGCAGTAATTACATTTGCTTCCGTATTTTTTCCAGAAATGTCTTAGTTTTCAGTATCAAGTGTCACACCATTTAAATCTGGCTTTTATAGGTTGGTCTGAGTATAAGACGATCATGACTGCTTTTTCCAATGTCTTATTTTGTTCATTCTTTCTTCATGGAACACTCAATGAAATTGCTTAGCAATAGGTTTTATGCCTCATCCTTGACTTCTGAAGAACCTCTAGGCATCAAAAGCTTCAGTATACAATAGAACCCCTCCTATCCATGTACTTCTCTTAAATGTTGTAATCAAACCCACATCCACCACTTCTGCTGGCAGTTTGTTCAACACTCTCACTCTGAGTGAAGAAGTTCCCTTTCATGTTTCCCTTTAAGTATTTCACCTTTCAACCTTAGCCCATGATTTCTAGTTCCAGTCTCACCCAACCTCAGTGGAAAAAGCTTGCTTGCATTTACACAATCTATACCCCTCGTAATTTTGTATACCTCTATCAAGTCTTCCGTCATTTCCCTATGCTCCAGAGAATAAGGTCTTAACCTATTCAACCTTACCCAATAACTCAGGTCCTCAAGTCCTGGCAATATCCTTGAAAGTTTTCTCTGCATTTGTTCAATCTTACTGATATCTTTCCTGTGGGTAGGTGATCAGAACTACATTAAAGGTCCATGAACTAATGATGGCCTTTGGTTTCGAGGCAAATCATAGAGCAAATCAAGATTCAAGGTTGTTTAATGTCATTTCCAATACACAAGTGTAAAGGAGAATGAACTAATTGTTACTCCGAATCTGATGCAGCACAAAAAACATAATAAGATAAAAAAACAGAATAATAATTAAAATCACAA